>NC_045429.1:112935713-113632588 GCF_902635505.1 Sarcophilus harrisii | reverse complement strand
TGTTTTCCATAAATAACTGCATTAGAAACTACTTTACTTTCTTTTTATTTTCTAATATCTCTTTAATTTATATAATTATGATTGACATTTATGTGGTGTTTTAAGATTTGCAAAAGACTTTATAAATATAATTTTGTACTTACAGTAAATTTGAAAGGTACTATTATTATTATCACTATTTTACAGATGAGGAAATTGAAGTAGACAAAGATTGAGTGACTAGTAGCACAGTTCCTAAGTGTCTGAATCTGGATTTGGAACATAGGTCTTCCTGTCTAAACCAATATATTCTCTCTCTCTCTCTCTCTCTCTCTCTCTCTCTCTCTCTCTCTCTCTCTTTTCTTTCTTTTCTTTTCTTTTTTAATTAAAGCTTTGTGTTCCAATTCACCCCCCCCCCTTTGCCACACCCTCCTTGCTTAGATAGGAAGTAATCCAATATATGTTAAATGTGGTAAAAATATGTTACCCAATATTTACATATATATTTATACAGTTATCTTGCTCCACAAGAAAAATCAGATCAAAAAGGAAAAAAATGAGAAAGAAAATAAAATGCAAGTAAACAAAACAAAACAAAACAACAACAACAACAACAAAGAATGAAAATGCTATGTTTTAATCCGCACTCCCACAGTTCCCACAGTTATCCCTCTGAGTGAAGATAGCTCTCATTACAAGATCGCTGAAACTGGCCTGAACCATTTCATTGTTGAAAAGAGCCACATCCATCAGAATTGATGATCATGTAATCTTGTTCTTCTTGTTACCCTATACAATGATGTCCTAGTTCTGCTCATTTTACTTAGCATCAATTTATGTAAATCTCCAGGTCTCTCTGAACTCATCCTGCCAATTGTTTCTTATAGAACAATACTATTCTAATCTTTTAATCTTGTCTGCATTAGTTTTGTTTGTATAAAATTTTTTAACTTAATATAATCAAAATTATCCATTTTGTGTTCAGTAATAAACTCCACTTCTTTGGCCGCAAATTCCTTCCTTCTCCACCTATCTAAACTATCCTGTTTCTCTAATTTGCTTATAATATCACTCTTTATGTCTAAATCACCAATCCATTTCCACCTTATCTTGGTATGCAGTGTTAGGTGTGGGCCAATGCCTAGTTTCTGCCATACTACTTTACAATTTTCCCAGTAGTTTTTGTCAAATAGTGAGTTCTTATCCTGACACTTGAGGTCTTTGAGTTTACCAAACACTAGATTACTATAGTCATTAATTATTTTGTCCTGTGAATCTAACCTATTCTACTGATTGACTACTCTATTTTTTAGCCAGTAGCAAATGATTTTGACTGCTATATAATATAGATTTAGGTCTGGCATAGCTAAGCCACCTTCATTAGCATTTTTTTCATTAATTCCCTTGAAATTCTTGACCTTTTGTTCTTCCAGACTCAGCCTACCCATGAGCACTTGATATTTTTCCACTTGATTAGATCTGACTTTGTGTGAAAAGTGTTTTGTAATTGTGTTCATATAGTTCTGACTATACCTTGGCAGATGGACTCCCAAATATTTATATTATCGACAGTTATTTTGTTTTTATTTTTTTTTTATTATTATAGCTTTTTATTTACAAAACATATGCATAGGTAATTTTTCATCATTGACCCTTGCAAAACCTTCTGTTCCAACTTTTCCCCTCCTTCCCCCAATGGCAGGTAATCCAATACATGTTGAATATGTTAAATACAATTCATGTATATATATATATATATATACATATATATATGTATATATATATGTATATGTATATATATATATATAGTTATCTTGCTGCACAAAAAAAAAATTGGATCTAGAATAAAAATTAAAAAACCTGAGAAAGAAAACAAAAGGGCAAGCTAACAATAACAGAAAGAGTGGAAATGCTATGTTGTGGTCCACACTCATTTCCCATACTTCTCTCAATGGGTGTACCTGATTCTCTTCATGACTGAACAATTGGAGCTGGTTTGAGTCCTCTTATTGTTGAAGTGAGCCATGTCCATCAGAACTGATCATCATATAATGCCTGGTTCTGCTCATTTCACTCAGCATCCGTTCAACTAAGTCTCTCCAGGCCTCTCTGAAATCATCCTGCTGGTCATTTCTTACAGAACAATAATATTCCATAACATTCATATACCACAATTTATTCAGCCATTCTCCAACTGATGGGCATCCACTCAGTTTCCAGTTTCTTGCCATTACAGTTTTTTTGTTTATGTGGGTCCCTTTCCTTTAAGATCTCTTTGGGATATAAGCCAGTAGAAACACTGAAGGATCAAAGGGTGTACACATATAATGATGTTCCAAATTGCTCTCCAGAATGGTTGGATTCATTCACAACTCCCGCAACAATGATTTATCCATGTCCCAATTTTCCCACATTCCCTCCAACATTCTTCATTATCTTTTCCTGTCATCTTAGCCAATCTAAGAGATGTGAAGTGGTATCTGAGTTTCACAGTTATTTCAAATGGAATTTCTCCTTGTATCTCTTGCTATTGGACTTTGTTGATAATATATAAAAATGCTGATGATTTATGTGGATTTATTTTGTATCCTATAACTTTGCTAAAGTGGTGAATTGTTTCTAATAACTTTTTAGTTGATTCTCTAGGGTTCTCTAAGTATACCATCATATCATCTGCAAAGAGTGATAATTTGGTTTCCTTATTACGTACTTTAATTCCTTTAATCTCTTTTTCTTCTCTTATTGCCAAAGCTAACATTTCTAATACAATATTGAATAGTAATGGTGATAGGGGGGCAGCCTTGTTTCACCCCTGATCTTATTGAGAATGGTTCCAGTTTGTCTCCAGTACGTATGATGTTTGCTGATGGTTTTAAATAGATGCTGCTGATCATTTTAAGGAAAACTCCATTTATTCCTATACTCTGTAGTGTTTTTAATAGGAATGACTGTTGGATTTTATCAAATGCTTTTTCTGCATCTATTGAGGTAATCATTTGTTATTTTGATTATTGATATAGTCAGTTATGCTAATAACTTTCCTAGGATTGAATCAGCCCTGCATTCCTGGTATAAATCCTACTTGATCATGCTGTATTATACTGGGGATGACTTTCCTTAATGTCTTTGTTAATATTTTATTTAAGATTTTTACATTAATATTCATTAGAGAAATTGGTTTATAATTTTCTTTCTCTGTTTTCATCCTATCTGGTTTAGGTATCAACACAATATCTGAGTCATAAAAAGATTTTGGTAGGATTCCTTCTTTCCTATTTTTTCAAACAGTTTACTTAGTATTGGATTATTCTTTTAATGTTTGATTGAATTCACATGTAAATCTATTTGGCCCTGGGGTTTTTTTCCTTAGGGAGTTGATTAATAGCTTGTTTATTTCTTTTTTTTTTATGGGAGTATTTAAGTAATTTATTTTCTCTTTTGTTAATTTTGTTAGGGCAATCTATATTTTTGTAGGTATTCCTCCATTTCACTTAGATTATTAAGTTTATTGACATATAGTTGGGCAAAATAACTCCTAATTATTGCTCTAATTTCCTCTTTATTGGTGGAAAGTTTCTCCCTTTTCATTTTTGAGACTTATCAATTTGATTTTCTTTTTTTCCCCCTCTAATCAAATTAATTAAAGGTTCATCTATTTTGTTAGGTTTTTTCAAAAAAGCAACTTAATTTATTTATTAAAGTTTTGTTACTTTTATTAATCTCCCCTTTTAATTTTTCAGAATTTCAAATTTGGTATTTGATTGGGAGTTTTTAATTTGTTCTTTTCCTAGCTTTTTTAGATGCAAATCCAATTCATTGATCTTGTCTTTCTCTATTTTATGCAAATAAGTATCTAGAGATATAAAATTTCTCCCAATTACAACTTTGACTACATCCCATAAATTTTGGTATATTGTTTCATTATTGTCATTCTCTCTGATGAAATATGTTATTTCATCCACTCATTCTTAAGGATGAAATTTTTTAGTTTCCAATCAATTTTTGGTCTATTTGCCCCTGGCCTTTTATTGCATGTAATTTTTATTGAATCATGTTCTGAAAAAAATGCATTTACTATTTCTGCCTTTCTGCATTTGATTTTGAGGGTTTTATGCCCTAATACATATTATACATATTCAGTGTTTGTATAGGTCCCTTGTACCACTGAGAAAAAAGTATACTCCTTTCTGTCTCCATTCAATTTTTTTTCCAAAAGTCTATCATCCCTAACTTTTCTAGGATTCTTTTTACCTCCTTTACTTATTTCTTATTTATTTTGTGGTTTAATTTAGCTAGTTCTAAGAGAACAAGTTTGAGATATCCCCCACTAGTATAGTGTTTCTGTCTTGCAGCTCTCCTAACTTCTCTAGAAATTTGGGTGCTATACCACTTGGTGCATATATATTTAGTACTGATATTACTTCATTATCTGGGGTACCTTTAAGTAACATGTAGTTTCCTTCCTTATCTCTCTTAATTAGAATCTATTTTTGCTTTTGCTTCATCTGAGATCAGGATTGCTACTCCTCCTTTTTTTTTTTTTTTTAACTGAAGCTGAAGCATAATAGATTCTGCTCCAGTCTTTCACCTTTACTCTCAGTGTATCACTCTGCTTTATTTTTTATTTTTTTTTAATAGCCTTTTATTTACAGGATATATGCATGGGTAACTTTACAGCATTAACAATTGCCAAACCTCTTGTTCCAATTTTTCACCTCTTACCCCCCCACCCCCCCCTAGATGGCAGGATGACCAGTAGATGTTAAATATATTAAAATATAAATTAGATACACAATAAGTATACATGACCAAAACATTATTTTGCTGTGCAAAAAGAATCAGACTCTGAAATATTGTACAATTAGCTTGTGAAGGAAATCAAAAATGCAGGTGGGCATAAATATAGGGATTGTGAATTCAATATAATGGTTTTTAGTAGTCATCTCCCAGAGTTCTTTCTCTGGGCGTAGTTGGTTCAGTTCATTACTGCTCCATTGGAAATGATTTGGTTGATCTGTTTGTGGGGATGGCAGGTCTATCAGAACTGGTCATCATTAGTATTGTTGTTGAAGTATATAATGATCTCCTGGTCCTGCTCATTTCACTCAGCATCAGTTCGTGTAAGTCTCTCCAGTCCTTTCTGGAATTATCCTGTTGGTCATTTCTTACAGAACAGTAATATTCCATAATATTCATATACCACAATTTATTCAGCCATTCTCCAACATGGAACATCCATTCAGTTTCAGTTTCTAGCTACTACAAAAGGGCTGCCACAAACATTCGTTGCATACCAGGTCCCTTTCCTTCTTTATAATCTCTTTGGGATATAATCCCAGTAGTAACACTGCTTTGGATCAAGGGTATCACAGTTTGATAACTTTTTGAGCATGTTCAAATTCTCTCCAAAATGGTTGGATTGTTCCAACTCCAAACAATGCATCAGTGTCCCAGTTTTCCCAATCCCTCCAACAATCATCATTATTTTTCCTGTCATCTTAGCCAATCTGACAGGGTGTAGTGGTATCTTAGAGTTGTCTTAATTTGCATTTCTCTGATTAATAATGACTTGGAGCATCTTTTCATATGACTAGAAATGGTTTCAATTTCTTCATCTGAGAATTGTCTTTCATATCCTTTGACCATTTTCAATTGGAGAATGGCGTTTTTTATAAATTAGAGTTAATTCTCTATATATTTTGGAAATGAGGCCTTTGTCAGGACCATTGACTGAAATATTTTCCCAGTTTTGCTTCCCTTCAAATCTTGTCTGCATTAGTTTTGTTTGTACAAAACTTTTCAGTTTGGTATAATCGAAATTTTCTATTTTGTGATCAGTAATGATCTCTGGTTCTTCTTTGGTCATAAAAGACTTTCCCTTCCACAGGTCTAGAGGTAAAACTATCCTTGTTCCTCTAATTTAGTAATAATTTCATTCTTTATGCCTAGGTCATGAACCCATTTTGACCTTATCTTGGTTCGCGTTAAGTATGGATCAATGCCTAGTTTCTGCCATATTGGTTTCAATTTTCCCAGCAATTTTTATCAAACAGTAAGTTCTTATCCCAAAAGCTGGGATCTTTGGGTTGTCAAAGACTAGGTTGCTATATTTGTTGACTGTTTTATCCCTTGAACCTAATCTATTCCACTGATCAACTAATCTATTCCTTAGCTGATTGGTATAGCGCTAAATAAATAGATTAGTTTAGGTAATATTGTCATCTTTATTATATTTGCTCGCCCTATCCAAGAGCATTTAATATTTTTCCAATTGGTTAGATCAGACTTAATTTGTGTGAAAAGTGGTCTGTAATTTTGCTCATAAAGTTTCTGATTTTCCCTTGGCAGATAGATTCCTAAATATTTTATATTATCAGTAGTTACTTTAAATGGAATTTCTCTTTGTAACTCTGACTGTTGGATTTTGTTAGTGATATATAAAATGCTGATGACTTTATTGGGTTTTATTTTATAACCAGCAACTTTGCTAAAGTTGTGGATTATTTCTAATAACTTTTTAGTAGAATCTCTGGGGTGCTCTAAGTATACCATCATGTCATCGGCAAAGAGTGATAATTTGGTTTCCTCATTGCCTATTCTTATTCCTTTAATCTCTTTCTCAGCTCTTATTGCTAAAGCTAGCGTTTCTAATACAATATTAAATAGTAACGGTATCACTCTGCTTTAAATGAGTTTCTTGTAAACAACAAATTGTAGGATTCTGGTCTTTAATCTAGTCTGCTATCTGCTTCGGTTTTATGGGAGACTTCCTCCCATTCACACTCACATATAAAATTACTAACTCTGTATTTTATGCCATCTTGTTTTCCCCTAGTTATACTTTTATCTTCCCTTTCCTCCTTTCCCTCCCCTCCAGCATTTTGTCACTGATTACCCTCTCCCTCATCAGTTCTTCCTTTTTGCAGCCCCTCCTCTACCTTTTTTCCTTTTATTTCTGTTCTCCTTTATATTAGCCTTCTCCCTTCTTTTACCCCTTGCCCTTCTACTTTCTTATATGGTGAGACAGATTTTGCTGTGAAGCTAAAGATGTCTGATAATTCTCAGCTATATCTGATGAGAATCAGATTCACACAATGATCATCTCCCTCCCCTCTTTTCCTCAATTATAGTAGTTCTTTTTTGCCTTCTCTGAGATGTAATTTACCCCATTTTAGCTCCATTTTCCTCTTCTTACAATAGAATCACCATTCCTCTCTAATTTCTTTTTAAAATCATCACAATAAAATTTTCTCTTGAATTTGAAGATTAAATTTTCTATTTAACTTTGTTCTTTTTATCAGAAATAAGATGAAATTCACCTGTTTTATTCAATGCCCATCTTTTTCCCTGAAAGATGATGTTCAGTTTTGCAGGTTAATTGATTCTTGATGGCAATCCAAGTTCCTTTACCTTTCAGAATATCAGATTCCATCCCCTTCAGTCTTTTAAAGTGGAAGCTGCTAGACTTCCAGGTAATTGTGATTGTGGCTCCTTGGTATGTGCATCGTTTTCTTTTGACTGTTTGCACTGTTTTCTCCTTTATTTGATAATTCTGAATTTTAGCTACAATGTTCCTTGGAGTTTTCATCTTGGGGTCTCTTTCAGGAGGTGACTGGTGAATTCTTTCAATGGCTATTTTTACTCTCTGTTTCTAGGACATCCAGACAGTTTTCCTTGATGATTTCCTGAAAGGTGATATCTAGGCTTTTTTTTCATCGTAGTTTTCAGAATGTCCAATAATTCTTAGATTGTCTCTCTTAAATCTATTTTCTGGGTCAGTTGTTTTTCCACTGAGGATTTTTTTTTTTCATTTTTTGGACTGATTTTGATTCATTCACTTCTATTTGTTCACTTGTAATTTTTAATGAATTATTTTCTTCAGTTAGTTTTTTATCTTATTTTGCATTTGTCCAGTTGAACTTTGAAATGGAGTGTTTTGATAATTGCATTTTTTAAACAAATTCTGTGTTCAAATAAATTGTTTTCTTTTTCTTATCTATTTTAAGGAGTTTTCTTCAGATGATTTCTGTTTTTCCTTTTCTATACAGTCTTGCAAAGATCTCATTTCCTTTCCCCATTTTTCTTCTAACTCTCTTTTAAGATTCTTTCTGAATTTTTCCAAGAGAGCCTCATGAAATGGGGACCAACTCATATCATCTTTTGGGGCTTCATCTGGAGCTGATTTGCTTTTAAGATGCTCAAGGCATGAGGTTTGTTTTTCTCTTTCTCCATAAAAGTTGCCTATGATCAGAATTCTTTTTCCTTTTTTCTCATTTTTTTTTTTTTTTATTTTAACATTGAAGTCTGCTCTTAAGGCAAAGGGGTGGGAGCCACTTTAGTTTGCCCGGAGCTGGTGCTACTGACTGACTTCTAGTGCTGAGTAGGCCTGATCAGGTCTGGTTTACTGGGCTTTTGCTATTTAAAGACTCCCAATTTGCCTTTTAGATTTGCTTTGGATGTCTCACAGCAAATTTCCTTAACTATTGTCTTGTAACCAGGACAGAATAGCAAAGAGCTTCCTAATATATTCCCCAGTGTGTGGATCTGCATTGCCCTGGCTCCCTGAGGTCTGAGCTCAGCAGCCTTTTCCACTGCCAGTTTGAAACAGACCTTTTCTAAAGTTCTTCCAAAGTATCTTATTCTGGAAATTTGTTTTACTCCAAATTTTAACTGTAACTCCAAAACCAGTTCAGAAGCTTAATCTGCTGTTGATTTGAGAGAAGCTCTTAGGAGCTCAGAGGCATGTCTACTTTCTGCCATCTTGGCTCCCCCCCACCCCCTTAGGCCGATATTTTACCATGTGCTCCATCTAGCCAAATTTGGAGTTGGTGAACCCAGCTTTGAATCTGGATTCTGCTAATTAATTCACCTATGTGAACTTAGACAAATCCCATACCCTCTCAGTTAAGAAATTCCCCTCATACTTTATCAAGAAAAATGAGAAGTTCATGGAAAGCATTCTCTTCTCCCTTCTTCTAAATTCTTTGCTATATTAATCTAATTTCTGATGAAGTGACCTTTTCTCTAAAACCATCACCTATACATGTATCACCATATGTACCCATTTTCCCCCAACATCACCATATTTCTGTAGTCATCTTCCTCTATCTCTACATTGATTTCTTCCTTACTGCCGTCAAACACATAATTGCGTGTTTTAATTTTTGCAAGCCCTAAGAAGCAATAGTCCAGTTTTGTGTAGTACATAGTCATTTTTGTTCTTCCACTTCTTTGAGTTAATAACCTCTTAAAAGATTTTTTAGCTTTTTAATATATATATTTAATAAGTATATATAAATATGTCTATATATTTATTTAAATATATTTTAAAATATGAATATTGTATCTATATATATATGTGTGTGTGTCTGTGTGTGTGTGTATATATATATACATACACACACACACACACACACACACACATATATATATAGCCATTTTGCTTAAGCACATCACTCCATTCACTACCCATACCTTGACACCTTTTATCTTCATGTTGGCTTTCTTTTTTGTTTTTTTTAAAGAAAAGTTATGCAAAATTATCTGATATAATAGTTGCCTTTCATAGTGCATTGCACTTGTAGACCACAATTTGTTTAGTCATTCATTAATTATTTTTCTTTTTTTTTTTATTATAGCTTTTTATTTACAATATACATGCATGGGTAATTTTTCACCATTGACAATTTATAAAACCTTATGTTCCAAATTTTTCCCCCCCTTCCTCCTACCCCCTCCCCTAGATGGCAAGTAGACCAATATATGTTAAATATGTTAAATACAATATATGTATACATATCCATACAGTTATTTTGTGGCACAAGAAGAATCGGACTTTGAAATAATGTACAATTAACCTGTGAAAGAAATCAAAAATGCAAGCAGACCAAAACAGAAGAATTGGAAATACTATGTAGTAGTTCACACTCATTTCCCAGAGTTCTTTTGCTGAACAAATGGAACTGATTTGGTTCATCTCATTGTTGAAGAGAGTCACATCCATCAGAATTGATCATCATATGGTATAGCTATTGAAGTATATAATGATCTCTTGGTCTTGTTCTTTTCACTCAACATCAGTTTATATAAGTCTCTCCAGGCCTTTCAGAAATAATCCTAGTGGTCATTTCTTACAGAACAATAATATTCCATAACATTCATATACCACAATTTATTCAGCCATTCTTCAATTGATGGGCATCCACTTAGTTTCCAGTTTCTAGTCACTACAAAGAGTGCTGTCACAAACTTGCACATACAAGTCCCTTTCCCTTCTTTAAGATTTCTTTGGGATATAAGCCCAGTGATAACACTGCTGGGTCAAAGGATATGCACAGTTTGATAACTTTTTGAGCATAGTTCCAAATCGCTCTCCAGAATGGGTGGATGTATTCACAATGTCACCAACAATGTGTCAGTGTCCCACTTTTCCCACATTCCCTCCAACATTCATCATTATCTTTTCCTGTCATCCTAGGCAATTTGAGAGATGTGTAGTGCTATCTCACTCAGAGTTGTCTTAATTTGCATTTCTTGAATCAATAGTGATTTAAAGCATGTTTTCTCATGACTAGAAATAGTTTCAGTTTCTTCATCTGAAAATTGTTTGCTCATATCCTTTGACCATTTATCAATTGGAGAATGGCTTGATTTCTTATAAATTAGAGTCAAATCTCTATATATTTTGGAAATGAGGCCTTTGTCAGAACCATTGACTGTAAAATGTTTTCCCAGTTTATTGTTTCCCTTCTAATCGTGTCTGCATTAATTTTGTTTGTATAAAAACTTATCAATTTGATATGATCAAAATTTTTTATTTTGTGATCAATAATGATCTCTAGTTCTTCTTTGGTCACAAATTCCTTCTTCCTCCACAGATCTGAGAGGTAAACTATCCTTTGTTCTTCTAATTTATTTATAATCTCATTCTTTATGCCTAAATCATGGACCCATTTTGACCTTATCTTGGTGTACATTGTTAAGTGTGGGTCAATGCCTAGTTTCTGCCATATTAATTTCCAGTTTTCCCAACAGTTTTTGTCAAATAGTAAATTCTTATCCCAAAAGCTGGGGTCTTTGGGTTTGTCAAACACTAGATTATTAAAGTTATTGACTATTTTGTCCTTTGAACCTAATCTTTTCCACTTATCAACTAGTCTTATTTCTTAGCCAATACCAAATGGTTTTGGTAGTTGCTGCTTTATAATATAATTTTAGATCTGGTACAGCTAAACCACCTTCATTTGATTTTTTTTTTCATGGGTTGCCTTGATTTTTTCTAGATCATTAGAATAGTTTTTTGGGAGTCTGGTATAGCACTAAATAGATTAATTTAGGTAGTATTATCATCTTTATTATATTAGCTCACCCTATCCAAGAGTACTTAATATTTTTCCAATTGGTTAGTTCTGACTTTATTTGTGTGGAAAGTGTTTTGCAGTTTTGCTCATACAGTTCCTGACTTTCCCTTGGCAGATAGATTCCCAAATATTTTATACTTACGGCAGTTACTTTAAATGAAATTTCTCTTTTTAACTCTAACTGTTGGATTTTGATAGTGGTGTATGAGAATGCTGATGATTTACGTGGGTTTATTTTGTATACTGCAACTTTGCTAAAGGTGTGGATTCTTTCTAATAGCTTTTTAGTAGAATCTCTGGGGTGCTCTAAGTATACCATCATATCATCTGCAAAGAGTGATAATTTGGTTTCCTCCTTACCTACTCTAATTCTTTTAATCTCTTTCTCAACTCTTATTGATGAAGCTAGCATGTCTAATACAATATTAAATAGTAGTGGTGATAGCGGGCAACCTTGTTTCACTGCTGATCTTATTGGGAATGGTGTTCTGATTTGTCCCCATTAGATATGATGCTTACTGATGGTTTTAAATAAATGCTATTGGTTATTTTAAGGAAAAGTCCATTTATTCCTATACTTTCAAGTGTTTTTAATAAGAATGGATATTAGATTTTATCAATTGCTTTTTCTGCATCTATTGAGATGGTTATGTGGTTTTTGTAAATTTGGTTATTGATATCATCAATTATGTTAAGAGTTTTCCTAATATTGAACCAGTCCTGCATTCCTGGGATAAATCCTACTTGGTGTCATGATGTATTAACCTGGAGATGATTTTCTCTAATCTTTTTGCTAATATTTTATTTGAGATTTTAGCATCAATATTCATTAGGGAGATTGGTCTATAATTTTCTTTCTCTATTTTCAACCTACCTGATTTAGATATCACCACCATGTCTGTGTCATAAAAGGAATTTGGCAGGAGTCCATCATTCCCTATTTTTTCAAAAAGTTTATATAACATTGGAGTTAATTGTTCTTTAAATGTTTCGTAGAATTCACATGTAAATCCATCTGGTCCTGGGGATTTTTTCTTAGGGAGTTAATAGCTTATTCTATTTCTTTTTCTAAAATGGGACTATTTAAGCACTTTACTTCCTCCTCTGTTAATATGAAAGCCTATATTTTTGAAGGTAGTCAACCATTTCACTTAGATTATCGAATTTATTGGCATAAAACTGAGCAAAGTAACTCCTAATTATTGATCTAATTTCCTCTTCATTGGTGAAAAGTTCTCCCTTTTCATTTTTAAGACTAACAATTTGATTTTTCTCATTCTTTTTTCTAATCAGATCTACCTAAGGTTTATCTGTTTTATTGGTTTTTTCATAAAACCAACTCTTGGTTTTGTTAATTCAATAGCTTTTTTTTTTTTTTTTTACTTTCCATTTTATCAATTTCTCCTTTTAATTTTAGATTTTCAAGTTTAATATTTGATTGGGGGTTTTTAATTTGGTCTTTTTCTAGCTTTTTAAATTGCAAGTCCAGTTCACTGATCTTCTCTTTCTCTATTTTATTCAAGGAAGTCTCTAGAGATATAAAATTTGCATCCCACAAATTTTGGTATGTTGTCTCGTTGTCATTCTCTTGGGTAAATTATTAGTTGTGTCTATGATTTGCTGTTTCACCCATTCATTCTTTAGGATAATATTATTTAGTTTCCAATTACTTTTTGGTCTATTTACCCCTAGCTTTTTGTTGAATGTAGTTTTTATTGCATCATGATCTGAAAAGAATGCATTCACTTTTTCTGCCTTTCTGCATTTAATTTTGAGGTCTTTTATGTCCTAATATATGGTCAGTTTTTGTATAGGTTCCATGAACTGCTGAGAAGAAAGTATACTTCCTTTCTGGCTTCATTCAGTTTACTCCAAAGATCTATCATACCTTACTTTTCTTTTTTTTTTAACCATTTGATTTACTTTATTATTATTTTTTTTTTTTTGCATTTCTGACCCATTGTAACATTTAATATTTTTCTTTCTTTCTTTCTTTCTTTTTTAAATTTAATAGCCTTTTATTTACAGGTTATATGTATGGGTAACTTTACAGCATTAACAATTGCCAAACCTCTTGTTCCAATTTTTCACCTCTTACCCTCCACCCCCTCCCCCAGATGGCAGGATGACCAGTAGATGTTAAATATATTAAAATATAAATTAGATACACAATAAGTATAAATGACCAAACCATTACTTTGCTGTACCAAAAGAATCAGACTCTGAAATATTGTTCAATTAGCTTGTGAAGGAAATAAAAAATGCAGGTGGGCAAAAATATAGGGATTGGGAATTCAATGTAATGGTTTTTAGTCATCTCCCAGAGTTCTTTCGCTGGGAGTAGCTGGTTCAGTTCATTACTGCTCCATTGGAAATGATTTGGTTGATCTCATTGCTGAGAATGGCCAGGTCCATCAGAACTGGTCATCATATAGTATTGTTGTTGAAGTATATAATAATCTCTTGGCCCTGCTCGTTTCACTCAGCAGCAGTTTGTGTAAGTCTCTCCAGGCCTTTCTGAAATCATCCTATTGGTCATTTCTTACAGAACAATAATATTCCATAATATTCATATACCACAATTTATTCAGCCATTCTCCAACTGATAGGCAGCCACTCAGTTTCCAGTTTCTAGCCACTACAAAGAGGGCTGCCACAAACATTCGTGCACATACAGGTCCCTTTCCCTTCTTTATGATCTCTTTGGGATATAAGCCCAGTAGTAACACTGCTGGATTAAAGGGTATGCATAGTTTGATAACTTTTTGAGCATAGTTCCAAATTGCTCTCCAGAATGGTTGGATGTATTCACAGTTCCACCAACAATATATTAGTGTCCCTGTTTTCCCATATCCCTTCCAACATTCCGCATTATCTTTCCCTGTCATTCTAGCCAATCTGACAGGTAGTGTAGTGGTATTTCAGAGTATACCTAACTTTTCTAATATTGTATTTACCTCTTTAACTTCTTTCTCATTTGTTTTGTGATTTAATTTATCTAGATCTGAGAATGAAAGGTTGAGATCTCCCACTATTATAGTTTTGCTGTCTGTTTCTTCTTGAAACTCTCTTAACTTCTCCAGGAAGTTAGATGCTATACCACTTGATGCATATATGTTTAATATTGATATTTCTTCATTGTCTATACTACCCTTTAACAAGACATAGTTTCCTTCCTTATCTCTTTTAATTAGATAATTTTTTGCTTTTGCTTGATCTGGGATAAGGATGGCTACCCCTGCTTTTTTGACTTCACCTGAAGCATAATCGATTCTGTTCCAGCCTTTTACCTTTACTCTGTATGTACCTTCCTGCTTTAAATGTGTTTCTTGTAAACAACATATTGTAGGGTTCTGGGATTTTGATCCAGTCAGCTATCCACCTCAGCTTTATGGAAGAGTTCATCCCATTCACATTTATGGTTAAAATTACTAATTCTGTATTTCCTGCCATCTTATTATCTCTAGATTATACTTTTCTTTTTCTTACCTTCCTTACCCCCTCTCCCCAGTATTAAACCTATGCGCACCACTTGCCTCATGCAGCTCTCTCTCTTTAGAATCCCTCCCACTCCCTTTGAAACCCTTCCTCTTTCTTCTTATATCTTTCCCTTATTACTCGTTTCCTTTTCTCTTTTCCTCTACCACTTTTTAATGAGGGTGAGAAAAGTTTCTCTGTGAACCAAATGTGTCAATTATTTTCTCTTTGAGCCAAATCTGATGAGAGTAAGATTCACACAATGTTTCTCCCCCTCCCTAAATTCCCTCAGATATGATAGGTTTCCTTTGCCCCTCTTCATATGATATAGTTTCCCTCTTTTTAAATCTCCCCTTTTCCCTTTTTCTGATACTATCCCCTTTCTATTTCTACTTCCCTTTTTTATATTTTATCAGTAAAATCAAATTATACATGCACTCTTTATGTATGTCCATAACAGAAATAGTTCTCAAAAGTTCTTTTTACCTTTTTCTGCTTCGCTTGTGTCTATAGTTGATCAAATGTTTTGTTTAGTTCTGTTTTTTTCATTGGAAACAAATGGAATTCACCTGTTTAATTAAATGTCCATCTTCTTCTCTGAAATAAAATGCTCAGCTTAGCTGGGTAGTTTATTTTTGGCTGCATTCCAAGTTCTTTTGCCTTTTGGAATATCAGATTCCAGGCCCTTCGATCCTTTAATGTGGAAGCATCTAGATCCTGAGTGATCCTTATTATGGCTCCTTGGTATTGGAATTGTTTTTTCTGGCTGCTTGTAATATTTTTTTGTTAGTCTGATAGTTCTGAAATTTAGGCAGAATATTCCTTAGAGTTTTTATTTTAGGGTCTCTTTCAGAAAGTATTCGATGAATTTATTCAATGCCTATTTTACCTTCTGATTCTATTATCTCTGGGCAGTTCTCTTTGATGATTTCCTGTAAAATAGTGTTTAGGCTCTTTTTTTCATCATAATCCTCAGATTATCTCTCCTAGATCTATTTTCTAGGTCTGTTGTTTTTCCAAGTAGATATTTAACATTTTTTCTATTTTTTCTTTTTTCTTTTTTCTTTTTTTTGGTTTTGTTTGACTGATTCTTGAAGTCTCGATGTCATTCATTTCTATTTGTTCAGTTCTGATTTTTAATGAGTCATTTTCTTCATTAGCTTTTTTTTTAAACTTCTTTTTGTATATGTCCAATTGAGTTTTTAAATGGGTTGCTTTGCTCTATGGAAATTTTTTCCATTTCACAATTTTTTTTTTTTTTTACAGAATTATTTTCTTTTTCCAATTCACCAATCCTACTTTCCTGAGGGTTCTTTATCTTTTCCAATTCACAAATTCTGTTTCCCTCTACTCCCTGGGAGTTCTTTACCTTTTCCAGTTCACATTTCAGGAAATTGTTTTCTTTTTCCACTTTATCAGATTTTTCTTTAAGTGAATTAAATGCCTTTTCTGTACTCTTTTGCAGGGCTTCTTTTTCCTTTCCCTATTTTTCTCCTAGCTCTCTTTTAAGATCTTTTATAATTTCTTCCAGGAGAGCCTTTGTGATGGGGACCATATTACATACCCTTTTGGGGTTTTGTCTGGAGACTGTCTGCTATTAGTCTCCTCAGGGTTGAAAACCTGCTCTTTCTGTATAGAAGCTATCAATGGTTTGTATACGCTTGACTTTTTTACTCATTTTTTTTTAAAGGCTCTTAGGGTCTGCCTTCAGGGCAAGGAGGTTACCAGCTTCCTTAGCAAAACAAGGATAGATATATGGACAGTATCTGTCCTGCAAACGGGCTGCTAAGAGTGTGGCTGAGCTGTGGAAATGGCCTGGGAAGAATCCCCCATCAGAAGTGTCACTGCCCCGGGAAGAGTGGCAGCACAGTGGAAGTACTACTGCTCTGGGAAGATCCCTGTTGTGTGGATCAGTGGGCTGCCCTGAAGAGTCCTGCACGGGAAGGGTCTCTGCCCTGGAAAGTGTAGCTCCACTGTGGAAGTTCTATTGCCCCGGGCCAAACCCTCCCCCCTCCTCCCCCCTGGATGTGCAGAAGTGTTACTGCCCTGTCAAAAGCCCCGTGCTGCAGAATAGGGCTGCGCAGCTGTGCTGTGGTCTGTGCTGAGTCACTTCCAGTACTGGATGGGTATAGCCAGGTCCTGTTAAATCTGTGTTTTTTGGATTACACTCTACCTTTGGCTTTAACTTCTCTGCTTATCGACTGCTTTGCAACCAAAGCCTAGCAGCCAACCTGTGGTAGAGTCCTCCCTGCAAATTTTCCATCTGCAGAGACTTCCCACGTCTGCTCAGTGTGCTAGCCTCTGATTCTGCCTCCCTGCCTGTGCTAGCCTGCTCCTACCAATTAGGACAAACCTTTTCTGGCAATCTTTCAGATTATCTTTGACTGATAATCTGTTGTATTCCCAATATTCATGGATTTTACCAATTAAGCACTATTTCTGAAGCTGAATTTGATAATTAGTAGTGAGCATAGAAGGGAAGCTTAGAATGATGCATGTCTCTTCTCTGCCATCTTGGCTCTGCCCCCCATTCATTAATTTTTGAGAAAAGAATTTGTTCAGATTTTTTTTTTTTTTATTAATGCTATTAGGGTAAGTAGCTGTGCTATAAATATTTTGACATGTATGGGATTCTTTTTCTGAAATTGACTTCTTTATTTAATATGGGGATCATTGAATCAAAATTTTAACAACTTTTTATGCATAATTACATTTGGGTTTTTAGAAAAATGGAACCAAACTATGTGTCCAACAACACAATAATATATTACTATGCCTATTTTCCCTTAGCTGTTCTACCAATTACTTTTTCCATATTTTGCATCATTTCAGTTTACTGCATTTGAAGCAATATATCAGATTTTTAAAAAATTTAGTGAGTTGGAACATTTTTTTCATATGACTTTTTGATAATTTGTATTTTTTAAAATTTATTACTATAGTTCTAATGCTACCTTGTTTGTGTTTCTCCTTCTGAGTTTTTCTTCTCTTCTATATTTATATATTTGTTTCACTGGCCACTCCCCCCACATCCCTACACCTATCTCATAAAAACTTTTCATAAATGATAATATTCAGGCAAAACATATTTCACACATTGGATATTTCCCAAAATGTATATGTTTTAAATCACTTATAGTCTATTATTTAACTGCAAAGTGTTAGAAAGCATGATGAATCATTAATTCTCTGGAGTTATTAGTCTTTTGTTCTTATGTCTATCCATTATTTGTTTATGAACTTTTATCATAACTGTAGTTCTAAAAGACAGGGTATTATGCTTTCTTATTTTATAGGACAATTTATGTTTAGATTTCTTATTTATTCAGAATTTATTATGGTACATAGTGCAAAATACTGGTATAAGTCTATTTTCCACCAATCCACTCACTGGTTATTCCTCAGTTCTTATCAAATAAAGAAATGCTCCCCAAGTAGTTTATGTTCCTGAGTTCATAGAACTTTGAGCTTCAGTGTTCAGCAAGTCAAATATGTCTTCTTTATCTTTTGATCTTTTTGGTCCTTATTTATTTTTTTTAACTAGTACCAAATAATTTTCATTATTACTTCTTTATACTTTAATTTGAAATCTGGTAATGCTAGGCTCTCCATTACCCTTATTTTTTTCACTATATCTCTAGAAATTATTATTCTTTTGTTCTTCCAGATGAATTTTAATATTTGTATAGTTCTATAAAAGTAACTCCTTCATGGTTTGATTGATATGGTACTAAATTTTCTCATATCACCATTTTTATTATATTAGTATAATCATGAAAATTGAAATAATTATTTAAGTTATTTATTTATTTAAGTCTTTTTATTTTTGTAAAGAGTGTTTTGTATATGTCTGCATTTGTCTTACATAAGATTATAGAATTTCTTTTTCATCCTTTAATGGTTATACTTTTTTCTCTGAAGGCCTTTTCCTCCCCTGCTCTGAAGAGGGACACAGAATGGTTAATATTTCCTTCAATATATATATTGTATAACTCATATACTATATATATTTGCTTTAAATGATGAATCTCAATCTTTTCAAAAGTTAAATTTTATTTTAACTTAAAATTCAGCCAAATTGTTTGAAATTGTGTTATGTGCAATAAACTTTAATTAAATTTATCAATTCTCTGTCATAAAAGGCAATTTGATTATCTGTAATCAGTGTTTGTTGTATTGATAGAAGCAACATGGCCTAATAGATAGAGTGTTGTATTTGGAATTTGGAAGAACTAGGTTCAAATTCTAACTAAATTTGTCAATAAGTATCAGGCAGTGTACTAATCAATGGGGAGACAAATTAAAGAAAAAAAACGTCCTGCACTACTCTTTAGGAAAGATGGTATTAATAGATTATAGAGAGAAGCTTTCCTTGTTCATTATTTTGCTTCTTTCTCCATCACAGAAAATGATTCTCTTGAAAAGTTGTAAATGATTAAAAATATAGTGTAATAGAAAGAACTCTATTTGAAAATGGAAAATCTGCTGTTAAATTCTCAGTCTTCTACATTCTAATTGTGGGACTGTGTGTAAATTATTTTTCCATCCTTAGGCTTAATACTTCATCTTTATAATGAAGGAATTGACCCAGATGTCCTGTAAATTTCCTTCCAGGTTTAAATGTTATGATTCTAAATTGAGGTCCAAAAACTAATGTTATAGGAATTTACCAACATTTATTAAGCCTCTGTCACATATAAAATATTATGGTAGGTACAAGACAGAATTTAGATCAGACAAAGGCCCTGCTTTCATAAAGTTTATAATCTGGATACAAACTTATACAGTTAATAATATTACATAGTAATTTTTGGGGGGTCATTTGTCATTTAGTTGTTTCAGTTATATCTAACTCTTCATGATCCCATTGGTATTTTCTTGGCAAAGACACCAGAGTTGTTTGCCATTTCTTATTCTAGTTCATTCTACAGATGAGGAAACTATAGTAAACCAAATTAAATGATATGCCCATGGTCCCATAGTTTGTAAGTGTCTGAGGTTGGAATTGAACTCAGGTCTTCCTGATTCCAGGCTTGGTTCTCTACCTACTGTAGCATTACCTAAATACCATGCTGTATGAGTTCTAAAAAGGAAAATTGTTAACATCCCGGGAAATTAATGAAGAATTTGTGAAAATGATGGAATTCAAGTTTTAAAAGATGAAATAAAAAGTAAGTAGGTGAAGAAGGGAAAGGAGGGCACATTAGCCACAGGGAAAAACAAAGTAAATGTGTGGAGTCAGTTCATGCATTGGGTAATGGAGTAGTCTTGTTTGGCTAGGGTGTACAATGTACAGAGAAGAATCACATATGAAAACAATGAAGAGAGAGAAGAATCAGATTATAGGGGGCCTAGGATATCAACTATAAGCATAAGTTTAAAATGTGAGTTGAAGTGTGAAGTTATATAGTGTAGTTTAAAAATGTGAGTTCGTGTAAGTCCCAGATATGTTACATATCAAGGAAATGAAAGCACCAGATCTAATATCTGGACTACTGTTATAATCTTTGAGAAAAAGTATGGAATGAAACCTATATTTCCTACTCATCCAAGGCCTTGATTTGTTTTGCTTAGGCTTAATTGGGTTCTATTTTTGTTTTTCAAGAAGAACTCATAACCATTGGGTAAAGGGAAGGGAGATGAGTTGGTAGGAACTGATAAGTATTGTCAAGTATTTTTTTTAAAAGAAAAAAAGACAGAAAATCAATGTCTAGTTGATAAAAACAAACAAACAAAAGAAAATACCAGGAGAAAAAAAGGTTCAGAAGGGGACTTAGAAACAACATAATAAAAGTTTGCCACATACAATACTTAGTTGTTGTTATTTGCATTTTTAAATATTTATAATTATGGTAGCAGCTAGGTTCTTAATTTTTTTTTTTTAATTTTGGAGGAATGGCAAGAAATGGGTGTAGTAGGAATAGGCAAATAATGTTCTTATTTTCATAAAGTATTTGAGAGTAGTTCTAATGGAGTAGGTATTCCAGAAAATATGGGTGGTAAACTTGATGTTAATTTCACACCAATTTTTAGATAGGTAATTAAGAATATTTGTGAGCAACATAGAAAAGAAGATGGTGATTGTTATAGACCAGAATGGGTTTGATAAGAAATCCTATCTCAGTATTTCCCTTTTTTGAGAGTTACCAAGTTAAGCCGATCAGGGGAATGTCATAGACATAGTATGCTTAGACTTTAGCAGGGCATTTGACAGTTTTAAATGATAGTCATTTGGATGGAACAATGTGGGTTGGACAATTCCATTTCAATTAAATAAACATTAAATGCTTACTGTGTGCAGTGCAGTGTGCACAATTATTCTACAGTTAGATAGTTTCATTATTGGTCTTCATGCCTCCCTTTCCTCCCAGTTCCAATCCATCCTTCACATTGCTGCCAAAGTAGTCTTCCTAAGGCACGGGGCCCAGTATGTCATTCTTAAGTTTGGAAATTTTCAGTAGCTCCCTATTGCGCCTAAGATCAAAGATAAAATTTTCATCCTGGCCTTTAAGATCCTTCATAGTGTGATTCTAGTCTCCTCTTTTTGCCACATTTCTTGTTATTCTCCCCTTCATACAAACTTGACAAAACTTCCCCTGTTGACATCCATTCACTCAGCCCTAGGATGAGATTCAGTTCAGTTGCCACTTGGTTACTAGAGCCTTTCTGGGAAGATAGCTGGTTGTTAGTGAAAGAGCACTCACCTAGGCTCAGTTTCTTCCTCTGTTATTTCTTAATTGTGCAACCTTGGGCAAATCCTGGAATCTTCCTGAGACTCAGTTTGTGTATCTGCAAACTTAGGGGATTGAAACTTTTGGCCTGTGAGGTGTCTTCCATTCCTAGATATGTTATGCTGTCAATAACTAAATTCAGCAGACATTTTTAAAATACCTATAATATGGAAGAATACATGCAGGCTTTTGGGATACAAAAACAAAAACTGATCAGGCCTGCCCTCAAGATGTTTACAGCCTAGCAAAGCATAACACCATTAAACATAACAAATAAATGAGAAAGTTAATTTTTAGCTTAAAAAAAAAAAAAGTATTAGGGAGAAGGAGCCAAGATGATGGACAGGGACACACCCAGCTATCTCTCAAATCCCTCCAAATAACCTTTAAATAATGACTCTAAACAAATTTTAGAGCATCTGATATTCCAAAAGGATAGAGTGCAACAATTTTCCACCCAAAGAGAATTGAGAATGTTAGCAGAAAAGGTTTGTTGCACCAGAGTGAGATTGGAAAACTTATGCAGGGTTTTCCATCACAGCCTCATTCTCAGCAAATCAGGAGCAAGCTTAGCACACCACTGAATTAGTAGTGGTAGCAGAGCAGCAGCAGCAGTGGCAGTGGCTGTACTGACAGCAGCAGCAGCTTTTGGAAGTCTTCACCCACAGGTGATCTGGCTTAGAGTGCTGGCTCACGGTCCCAACATAAATAGGAGCATCGTCTCAATAGAACTTAAAGCTAGAGTGGATTGGGGGTTCCTCCTCACAGTTTCAGGGCAGAAAAAAGTGCTTAGTCACTCAAAGACTAGAGCATTGACCAGTAAAGCAATAAATATACACTTCTCCTTGGATCATAATAACTTGGAAGAACTGAAAACTTACAGGTCCCTAGAAGAATCTCTGAAAAGACCTTCAACAAACCCATGAAGCTTGGAATATTGCACTCTCCATCTTGGAACTTTTAGCAAAAAGTTAAAAGTCAAATAATAGTCTGGGCAAATGAGCAAACAACAGAAAAAGATTTAAGCTATAGAACTTTACTATGTGACAAGGAAGATCAAAATACATATTCAGAAGAAGATAATAAAGCCAAAACTCCTACATCCAAAGTGTCCAAGCAAAAAAAAAGAATTGGTCTTAGACCATGGAAGAATTCAAAGGGGAGTTTGAAAAACAAATAAGAAAGGCAGAGGAAAAATTGGGAAAAGAAATGTGAGTGATGCAAAAGGAAACACAAAAAGCTAATGAGAAGAATTAATTTGGTTAAAAAGCAAAGTTTCCCAAATGGAAAAGAAGATACGAAAACTCACTAAAGAAAATAATTCCATGAAAATTAGAATTGAGCAAAAGGAAACTACTTTTTCACTAGACTTTATAGCAGCAAGTCTCAAATCATATCTGTAAATAGGTTTTCTAACAGGAGAAAATGAAAATTTCTGAAACTCATAAGCCAAAATTTCCATCTGCTTTAACTTTTAAAATAAACGCTATATATAACTTATATGGGAAGAAAAAATCACAAGATCAAATGAGATCCTCTAAATAGCTGGGAGCAAACCAAGGAGAATTATTCATCAACAAGTGAGATTGCTGTCTATACCTCTTACAAAGTTCTAGTCAAACTGGTAAACTTTCTTGGATACAGCATTCTAAACCACATCTTGATGAGTCCCTGAAATAAATCTCCTCCTCACTTGATTTTTGGAAACCATAGTTCTCTTCCAAGCTCCCAGAAAGTGTCACTTTGTATTCAACCCAGAAGTTCTCTCTTGATATCTCCCCTTACAACCCCATCTGTTGCCACCAACCTACAATTATTACTGTTCCCCTGGCCTCTAAATCATTTTGCATTTATTCTATCCTGTATTTACTTATCTGTAATCATGTTGTATTCTTCCTATTGAATATAAACTCTTAAAGGATGGGGACCAGCAGTTTTGATTTTATACCTTGTATTTCAATTAGAATTTGTAAATTTCTAAGTTTCTATTCCATTACCTCTCTGGAGGGCAGGGAATGTGCACTTACTCAGTTTCCTTTGCTAGGCAGTTAGGTGGTACCCTAGTGTATAGAGCACTGGGCTGAATTCAAATTCAACTTCAGAAACCGTAAGCTATATGACCTCAGACAAGTCATTTATTTATCCCTGTTTTCTTATCTATAAAATGAGAGTAATAGCATTTCCTTTGCAGGATAACTGAGGATAAAATGAGAAAATTACAAAGTACTTAGCACAATGCCTGGCACCAAGCAAGTATAATATGAATGTCACTACTATTGTTATTAGTTCTTTACCTGTGGGCTGTGTCCCATAATTTTCTGTTTTGGAGACTATTTTCTTTGGCAATCTCATCAGTATCTATCATTTCTACCTAGATGACTCTCAAATTCATATCTATTTAAATATGCCCACATGTATGTATATATGTAATATTTGTGTGTCTTTGTATGTTTTCAAAACTTACTCTTATCCTATCCTAGAATTACATATGACCATTCCAAGTCTTTATCAGTGTCTCATCTTAACAATATTTCAAATGGTCACCCAAAGGCACCTGCCTAGCTTCCTGCCTGGTCCTGATAGCCATAACTAAAGAGTACAATTCTCCCTCTTTAGAATGGGTCTGTCTTCTTTGCCACCAACATAACTTGCTGACAAATCACCACAGGCAGACAGGTAAGACCAAGAGTCCTAAGAATAATAATCACTTTTTCTTCCCATCCTATTTCCTACCACCAGTCCTACTTCTAGTCCACTCCTTCCAACTATCATTCTGAGAACTAACTCTTGTGAAGATGAGACCAGGCAACTGTTATTGTAGAAGATGAAATCACTGTTTTCTCAATAACCAAAGCTACTGAATACAAAGAAAAAAAAAGTCCTCAACACTAATGTCTCAGAATTGGCAAATGATTCTTTAGAAACAGATTATAATTTATACATCAGAGAATAGGTTATTACAACCTGTTTTACTCCTGTGTTGAAAGGAGCTGACTTGTACCTGAAACTTCTGTGTACTTTCATCGCCATTAGAACATGAGCTCATTACAATCAGGGTCTGCCTCTTTTTTGATTTGTATCCTTAGTGTTTAGTAAGTCATACATAGCAAGTAGTAATACTTTTTTCTTTCATTCATTTTTTTTTCTTTCATCTTCTATGTCCAGTTGCTTACCAAGTCCTGTTAATTCTACCTCTACAATTCCCATCATATTTAATGCTTCTCTCTATTTACACTACAGTGATTCTCTGATCACCTCTCATATGGACCACTGTAAGAATTTCCTAATTGGCCCTCCTGAGAGAATCCTGCTCATCATTGGTTATAGAACAATAGTATTCCATCAAAATAAAATACCACAATTTATTCAGCCATTCTCCAACTGATAGGTATCCCATCGAATTCTTTGCCCCGAGAAAAGAGCTTCTATAAAAATTTTTGTACGTACAAGTCCTCTTCCTTTAAAAAAAAAAAAAAAAAAACTTTTAGAATACATGTCCAGTAGTGATATTATTAGAACAAAGGATATGCACAATTTTGTAGTTCTTTGGGAATAGTTCGTGTCTTTTAATTATTTATTGAGTAACAGTTCATATATGTGTGTGTGTGCGTATAAAAGAGCCACTTATATATATATAATATGTGTATATATAAATTTGACTCAGTTTTATATATGTTTGAGAAATGAGGCCTTCATCAAATAAAGTTGTTTCATAGTTACTATTGTTAATTGGATCTACCCCTCCCCCAATTTATTCTATTTTCTCTCCTTTCACCCTGTCTCTTCTTAAAAGTGTTTTGTTTCTGACTGCCTTCTCCCCCAAAAACACTTTCTATACCCATTTTGAGTGTGTATGTTATTTTCTCATTGAATTAATTCTGATGAGAATAAGGGTTTGCTCACTTCTCCCTTCTCTTCTTCCCCTCCACTGTAAAAGCTTTTTCTTGCCACTTTTATGACAGCTAATTTACACTATTCTACTTGATACAGATGGATATTAACATTTTATACCTAATACTCAACAAATGCATCATTATTTAAAGTTTAAGGTTTTAATATTTCTATTATAAATATATCAAGGTGTAAGCATTCAGTGATAACTGGAGTAAGCTAAGACTGGAAAAGTTTCCTTCCTGGGCCTTTTTATGGGACTAAATGCCAAATATTCAGGAATAGCTATAGCAAGGATAGAATAATTCTATTGATTGATATATGACAGGATAAAATAAGCAAAATGATATGTCAGAAGGATTACAAGTTGGGTGCAGCAAGGAATATATCCACACAAGATGGACAGGCTTTTCCTTAAGTTGGGCAGGAAGAAATGGCACAAGCTAGCATAGTCAGTAGCCTAAGTGGTCATACGATGGTTTCTTCTGTTGGACAAGAGATTGGTCCGGAGGTAAAAAAATATTTTGGGGAGCTTTCCATGTAATTGGATCACCTCTGTCATGCTGGGTTTTGTCACCATGACAAGGACAATAAGAGTAATGGGCCTCTAGTTAACTTCTTGTAATTAGGCAAGTAAACTAAAAATTGCTGCTCATTGCTCTGGAGCGCCTTATATACAGAACTTTGATATGATTTCATTAAATTGATTAATACTGATTGGAATAGAATAGAGTCCAAATGAATTATTTCTCGTATTGCCCAATTGAAAGAGTATGTGAGACTGCTGAGAGAATGTCCTCTATAGACCAGAACTAAAACCCAACTTGAAGATTCAGAGGAGCTTAGAGAAGAAGGCCCATAACCTCATAATTTTGGTAGGAAGATACTTAAATAATATACCACCTTATTCATCTGCCCATGACCTCAACCTGCACCAATATAGATCTTATCTACTACTTAATTTCACATCTTAGAATCCTTAGTTCCCTTCAAGACTCAGCTCAACCATCACCTTCTATAGGAGACTTTTTCTGGAAATACTTACTTAACCTGAAATTCATCATTCAGCTTACTATCGAAGTGATCTACCTTACTGACAGAAATTTTTTAAACATAACTATTTGCATACCTCTTGTGGGATATTGCCCCTTGACCAGTTATATTTTAGTAATGTTTTATCAAGCAAAAAAATATAAAAACTATTTAATAAAGGAGTATTTAAAATTAATCCCCTTTAGGGCAAGTTTTAGCAAAGAGAGCAAATTTTTATAATCCAATATATTAACTAAAAATAGGCAATTTTAAATTTAAATGATGATTTCAGTAAAGAGTAGAAATGTATAAATATATGAAAATAAATTTAAATACACATAAATGTGTAAACAAACAATATAAATAATCAAGAAATCATGTCTTTCAGTATTATCTATTGTTATTATTCCCCATGCATTGAGGCTCTCTATAGCTATTACTATAAAACGTTCCCTAAGTACATAAAGGCTCTGATCGTTAAGATTTTTATTACCAGCCACACATACAGACCTTCAAATTGCCTTGTTTCAGATTTATTATGTATTACTCCAGAAATTCTATAAAGATCAAAAGAACTGATTACAATGTTGACCTTTGCATTAACTCATCTGAATTTAAATTCAAGTGTTTGATTTGGGAAAATAAGTCCATTTATCATAGGTCTGCTACTGAGGGGATTGTGCAGCTCTGATTCGGAGTGCTGAGACCAAATTTATTTATTGAGCACAGGCTTGAAAATTGTTTGTAGGACAAGAAGAACAAAAGTTTGACCTGCCATTGTAGAGTATCAGGGGAACAATGTGGCAGTTGCCCTTTTCAAATTTCAGGTAGTCAATCTATTTCAATCTTGTTGATAAAGCTATCAGATATTAATAGTTGAGAAAATATATACTGTTTTAAAAATGTAAACCATTCTTTGGTTTAAAATCAATGATCCTTCTTTGGCCATAAAAATAACCACCCCTTCAATAGAAAGGTTATATTTTAGCTAGAAAGGTTATATTTTAACCACATGTTAAAAGTGTGTTGGGATTCTTTTATATATTTTAAGATAGTCCTGTTGAAGATTATGTTGTCAATATAATATTTATATTTATTTTATATACATATATGAATGGTGGTTTCTTGCCTGTTTAGGAAAATAAAATAAATGTAAGTTTTAAAAAATGAGACAGTAATTTCATCTGTAGAATTCAATGTTTAAATAGATATTTGCCCATAAAATGATGTATTTTGAAATTGAAAAGGGGATCACCTTGCAAATATATAAAACTCTGGTCTCCAGGCCCACACAGACAAAAAGTTTTCTATAATAATACCTTTCTTTCCCTCTGATGATAGAAAAGCATAGGAAAACCCTACTTGGAAACTATTTATGGGCACTAGTAACAAAATCAGACAATTCCTTTAAAATAGAATTTTAGATTAAGAGGGGATCTTAGAAATTATCTAATCAAAACAGATTGGAAACTGAGCCCAACAATGGTTAAGTGACAATCAATGTTATAGAACGACTTTAAATTCAACATCTTTTAATTTTGTTCAGAAGCCACTGATCACTGGACTTAAGTTGTTAGAGCGCTAACAAGTACTGTCACATAAGACTTCCTATTCCCCAAACATGCTTTATACTTTGCTTTTTGTCATCCCTTCTACCTGAGATCATTTATGTGCTTTTATTCATAGGCTGAAATCCTATTAAACCTTTAAAGTTCAACTTAAAAATACTATGTGTTCTGTGAAGCCTTTCTTAATTTTTCTTCTTTGTTGCCAGTTCGAAATTATCTTTCTGAACTTCCATAACATTTTACCTCTTTTTCACTCTTAAAACATTCTACCTTGTAATATTCTTTATGTATATGTCTTCTGGCCCTTACTAGACTGTAAACTCGCTGAGAACAAAAGAGTCTAATTTTTTTCTCTCAGAATGTCTAAAAATGCTTTGTATCAGATAGTAGATACTCAGGCAACGTATGTTAATGGATAAGTATTTCAAGACCACAGAAGGCCTCCTGAAATTCAGCTAACCTTGCTGTTTATCATAAAGGCAGACTATGAGAAAGAAATCTATTATTGTTGCTAATAAATAATTTATGACTCACATCCAATTGATAGTGTCATTTTTATAAAGGACAGATATCTTAGGGATCTGAAGCTTTAATACAGATTTGGATTAATAGATAATATGAATGACTCCATTGGGTAAATGTGACTTTCTTCTAATTCATTAATTCTTCTAAGTCTTTTTGCCACTATACCACCATGTAACCATGATTCTGTAATTACCTTAGTCCATATTATAACAAAATTAAGAACTAGAAGAGACACCTCAAATTTTTTTAAATGTCTGCATAGTAAAAGTGGGAAAGGAAGGATGTTCAAATAAAAGATGACTACAAATTGTTTGCCCTTCAAAAATAAAATTATTATACTTACCAGTAATCTGGAAATTTAGGAATTTAGGAAAGGCAACTTATTTAGGGAAATGTGACTCCAGAATGACAATTAGTTCATTCTTGAGATTTGTTGCATTTAAGCTAATCTCATGACATCTAAACATAGGCATAGAGAATAGAAGTATGTAAGTGATTAACTACACACAGTTAGAGAAATATCACGGTCATCTACATGGAAATGGAAGACGTGGTAGTTTAGCTCTTCAAGCAGGCTTCTATAAAGAAAGAACAACAGATAAATAAGGAGAACTTATAGTTAGGAGACAAGAAGTAATGTTTGGCATATGCATACAGATCCATGATTTCCTGGTAGACAGATATTTAATCCTGGTATTGTATCACGGTAATAAAACATTTACCTGCCTGCTTTTATGTATAGTGTAATTATGCTGTCTTTTCCCTTATAAACAAAAAGTTACTTTCTTCATGTTGATATATGTAGCATTTGAAGATGCTAATTTCAATTAAGATAGGAGTGGTTGATTGGAAACATGCAAAAGCACCAGAGTTTGAGCAGAACAGTAGATGAAATGAAATGAATGAAAGAAATTCAAGAGACATAAGTCTAAAGAATGGAGACATATGTGGAAATAAAGTATCAGGTCCATAAGTATTAAGTATTTACTGTGTGCCAGATACTGTGCTAAGTGCTAGGACAAAGAAAGCCCAGCATAATCCCTGCCCTCAGAAAGCTCACATTCTAATGGAGCTAATATGTAAACCTCTGTGTGTGTGTGTGTGTGTGTGTGTGTATTATAATTGAGTTGATCTAAAAAAGTCACTAATTATGGGAAAATAGGGGGTGAGGGGGAACCTCTTACAGAAGGTAGAATTTAATCTATACCTTAAAGGAAACAAATTAATTTCAAGTAGAAAATGTGAAGGCAGGAGTTATATATTATTTAATATCAAGTTGGACTGACTAAATAAACTGTATTCCACTTAATTAACTTTTTCTCCATATGGAATTCACTCAATTAAGCATCCTATATGTGTCTTCCCTGTTACAGTCAAACTCCTTTTTTAAAAAAAAGCTATACTTAATGTCTCCTCTTCTCCTTCTTGACCCATTTCATTATGGCTTCTAATCTCCTACTTCCTCTGACATGATTCTCTCTAAATTTACTAACAATCTTTTTAATTGTTAAATCTTCTGATCATTTCATAGGCCCTCTTGACTTTTCTGTAGCATTAGACAGATTAGCAATCTTCCTGGTTTTTCATGATGGCTTTCCTGGCTTATTCTTGCTATCTGACTTTTTTCAGTCTGCTTTCCTGATTATTATCTGTGTACTTCTCCGTAATAGTGAGTATCTCCCAAGACTCTATTCTGGATTCTCTAATTTCTTCATATTTTCTCTCATCAGTTTCTATAGGTCCAGTTATTTCCATGCAGTTATTTCATAGGTCTATATCTAGCTCTTATATTTATTATATTCCACTATCATCAACTTATATTCCACTATCATCAACAGCTTAATGACATTTGCACTCAGTTAAAGGCATATCAAATGCATTGTGTCCAAAACTGAACTCATTTTTTCTTCCCAAAGTGTTCCTAGTAATTCACTTCTCCACATTGTTTACACAGGTTCTCTCCAATCCCTAGAATGAACTTTGTCCTCACTTGCTTGATTATCTAACTCCCTTGAAGATTGAACATAAGTGAAACATCCTACATTAATTTTTTCCTGGTTTTCTTCATTTTTACTGCCTCCCTTCACTGTCCCTTCTTCCCCTAAAAAAATCACTTTTAGTTTTCATCTATTTTGTATTGATCTATCTCTGTATAGATTATTTCTCCCCAGGGAAATGTCTACTCTTATACGGCAAGAAGTATATATATATATATATATATATATATATATATATGTACACATATATATACATATATATGTATATATAGTTGTTGTCAGCGCTTCTAAACATCTTAGTCTGAATAGATGTTTAATAAAGGCTTGTTAAAAATTTTTATTTTATAATAAGTGAACTAGTTATAGATATGCTGATGATCTGTTGTATATGAAACTACAGAGGTTATGATGGAGTCCAGACTGCAATTCTTACATTTCAATCAAAGTAAAAGACTGTTCCTTAATTCTTTACTTCTTTTCTTGTGGTGGTAATAGAAGAGACCAGCAGGTGGCAAGACATCTTGGTATATCCTAGGCTCTTTTATCACAACTTGTAAATAATTTAATAGAAAGGAGAAGCAGTTTAAAACAATTTGTTTTTAGATATAAAATAAGTTTATTTTGTTGTATGGATGACAAAAAAACTGAATATATCAAGTATCTTGAACATTTTTTAATGCTCAATCTGACCACTACACTCATTACCATAAGTATTCCAAACTTCATTTCGAACAATTAAAACAAAGTTACTAAGCTGAAAAATAAGGAAAATGCTATAGATATAATTTACCAGGTTTAGAAAAGCTTTTGATAAAGTGTCTTATTACCTTATGCTAAAGATGAAGAGGTATTAATTAAATGACATTAGATGGATTCAAAACAAGTTGGATGGCTAGATTCAAAGATTTACTAATTTAAAAAATTAATGATGAAAGATGACAAGAACTTTTCCATGGGGTGACCTACATAGGAAGCTATGTTTAGCTCTTTGATATCTAATTTTTATCACTGATTTGGATAAAGGCATACACAATGTGCTCATCAAATTTACAGATGACACAAGACTAAGATAGATAGCTAAGAAAAATGAGTGGTTAGAATTCAAAGAGATCTTGACAGGCTAGAGGATCAAGCTGAGTCCAATAACATGAAATTTTATAAATAATAACTTTTACACACTTGGGTAAAAAAATTTAACTCTTAAGTACCAGTAGGAGACAATTGGTTAATCAGTAGAAAAAGAGAGAGAAACAGGGACTTGAGATCTGAGGGGTTTGGTGATTTTGTTGTTATTCAGCCATTTTTCAATCAGGTCCAACTATTTAGGACCCCATTTAGGAATTTTTTGGTAAAGATATTAGAATGGTTGCTCATTTTACAAATGAGGAAACTGATGCAAACAGGGTGAAGAGACATGCTCAGGATCACATAGCTAGTAAATATCTGAGGCTAAATCTGAACTCAGGAAGATGAGCCTTCCTGAATCCAGAGTTAGCATTCTATCCACTGCACTATCTAGCATTTCTTTTAGTGAACTAATAGCTTAATATGATTCTACAGTTTTAATGTGGTAACTAAGAAAAACTAATGTTTTCTTTGGCTATATTAAACGAGGAAAAGTTTCCAGTAATAAGTAGGTGATAGTCCCACAGTATTCTCCTGTCCTCATACATCATCTTGATTATCATATCTGGTTCAGAGTATTTAAAAAGGATATTGAATTGACTTGTGAGACCTTGGGTCCTTGACATATAAAGCAATTGGGAAATGTTTAGTTTGAAGAAAGGGCAAAAAGGGAACATAATAGCTCTCTTCATGAATTTGAAAGGATATGTTATAGAAAAGACTTAGATTTTACCTGTTGGATGCCAAAAAGCAGAACCAGGTTCAGTGGGTAGTTATAACTAGCCAACTAGCTCTAGTTAGAGCTCAATATCAGCAGGAATTATTTCTTCACCTACACATATTACCCTGATATTCAATTGCCAGAATATTATTATTTTGTAAAATGACAATATTGGTTTTTATTCCAGTGTCTTATTGTGCCATGGAGATGACTCTGTCTCTGGCAGCTCCTACCAAGCTAAGATTAAGGATAAGTCAGTGTTGAATAGTATTTTCCATTTAAGGACTAACTAGTTTAAGTTTTTAAAAACATTATCACCAGAAGATCATACAGTATTGCTGTTGTTCTGTGTATAGTGTTTTCTTAGTTCTGCTCATTTCATTTTGTATCAGTTCATGAAAATATATATATTTTTTTTTTCCTGAAAGCATCCTGATCATTTCTTCGAGCATAAAAGTTTTCTATCATAATCATATACCACAACTTTTTCTGCCATTCCCGTGTGATGCCTTTTCTCTCAATTTCCAATTCTTTGTCACCAAAAAAAAAAAAAAAAAGTTACTATAAATTTTTTTTATAAATAGACCCATTTTTTAAATTTAATCTCTATTGGGGTGGAAATTTAGTAAACACCTTGCTGCGTCAAGGGAGTATACACAGTTTTATAGCTCTTTGGGCGTAATTCCAAATGCAGAGATCCCAGCTTTGGGAACAAGAACTCATTACTTCACAAAAACTTATGCAAAATCTGGGAAGCAGTTTAGGTCAAAATAAGTACATGGTTTAGATATAAAAGGTGATAGCATAGCATATTAGAGGAGCATGGAATAATTTACAGGCAGATTTGTGGATAAGAAAATAATTTAAAATCAATCAAGAGATACAGAGCATTACAGAATATAAAATGTGTAGTTTTGATTGCATGATATTAAGACTATTTTGCACAAACAAAATCTGTAGCAAAGATTAGAGGAAAACAGAAAACTAGAAAAATATGTATAAGTTTCTTTGACAAAAGCCTTGATTCTCAAACATGGAGAAAACTTAGTCAAATTTATAATAAATATTTATATCATTCTGAATTGACTGATAGTCAAAGGATATGAACAGGCAATTTTCAGGTTAAAAAAAAGTAAGAACTATCTATGTTCATATGAAAAAAAATTTCTAAATCATTATTGATTAGAGAAATGCAAACTAAAATAACTGACCACTTTACAACTATTAAATTGACTTATATGGCAGAAAAGGAAAAGGAAATATGTTGGAGGGAATGTGAGAAAATTGGCACATTAATGCGACTTTTGGTAGAGTTGTAAACTAGTAAAAAGTTTTTCATGAGAATCCAGTATGCTATCTAACATAAATAAGCAACTGTATTATTCATATATTCCTACTCCACAATTCTAATTCTTCATTTTACATAACTTAACTAGTTTTGAATCTAATGTAAGAGTGTGTCTATACAATATTAAAACATTTCATCAGTCCAGGAAATTCTTTTTATTTTTATTTTTTTTCAAAAAACATGTACCTTTTTTCCTTGCTTCCACCCCACCCCACCCCCCAGAAAATAGGGAGGGGAAAAAGAAGAAAAACAAAACCCTGTAACCCAGTAAAGGAAAACATATTCCCAGATTGTCTTTGATCAAAACTCTATGTCTCATTTTGCTTATTCAGTCCATCACCTCAACTCTGTCAAGAAGTGGGAAGTATTCTTCACTATAGGAATAATATTTTTTTTAATTTAATAGCCTTTTATTTACAGGATATATGCATGGGTAACTTTACAGCATTAACAATTGCCAAACCTCTTGTTCCAGTTTTTCACCTCTTACCCCCTCACCCCCTCCCCTAGATGGCAGGATGACCAGTAGATGTTAAGTACATTAAAATATAAATTAGATACACAATAAGTATACATGACCAAAACGTTATTTTGCTGTACAAAAAGAATCAGACTCTGAAATATTGTACAATTAGCTTGTGAAGGAAATCAAAAATGCAGGTGTGCATAAATATAGGGATTGGGAATTCAATGTAATGGTTTTTAGTCATCTCCCAGAGTTCTTTTTCTGGGCATAGCTGGTTCAGTTCATTACTGCTCCATTGGAAATGATTTGGTTGATCTAGTTGCTGAGGATGGCCTGGTCCATCAGAACTGGTCATCATATAGTATTGTTGTTGAAGTATATAATGATCTCTTGGTCCTGCTCATTTCACTCAGCATCAGTTCGTGTAAGTCTCTCCAGGCCTTTCTGAAATTATCCTGTTGGTCATTTCTTACAGAACAGTAATATTCCATAATATTCATATACCACAATTTATTCAGCCATTCTCCAACTGATGGACATCCATTCAGTTTCCAGTTTTAGCCACTACAAAAGGGCTGCCACAAACATTTGTGCACATACAGGTCCCTTTCCTTCTTTATAATCTCTTTAGGATATAATCCCAGTAGTAACACTGCTGGATCAAAGGGTATGTACAGTTTGATAACTTTTTGAGCATAGTTCCAAACTACTCTCCAAAATGGTTGGATTCGTTCACAACTCCATCAACAATGCATCAATGTCCCAGTTTTCCCGCATCCCCTCCAACAATCATCATTTTTTTTTCCTGTCATCTTAGCCAATCTGACAGGTGTGTAGTGGTATCTTAGAGTTGTCTTAATTTGCATTTCTCTGATTAATAATGACTTGGAGCATCTTTTCATATGACTAGAAATAGTTTCAATTTCTTCATCTGAGAATTGTCTGTTCATATCCTTTGACCATTTTCAATTAGAGAATGGCTTGATTTTTATAAATTAGAGTTAATTCTCTATATATTTTGGAAATGAGGCCTTTATCAGAACCTTTGACTGTAAAAATATTTTCCCAGTTTATTGCTTCCCTTCTAATCTTGTCTGCATTAGTTTTGTTTGTACAAAAACTTTTCAGTTTGGTATAATCAAAATTTTCTATTTTGTGATCAGTAATGATCTCTAGTTCTGCTTTGGTCATAAAGACCTTCCCCTTCCACAGGTCGGAGAGGTAAACTATCCTGTGTTCCTCTAATTTATTAATAATTTCATTCTTTATGCCTAGGTCATGAACCCATTTTGACCTTATCTTGGTGTACGGCGTTAAGTATGGATCAATGCCTAGTTTCTGCCATATTAGTTTCCAATTTTCCCAGCAATTTTTATCAAACAGTAAGTTCTTATCCCAAAAGCTGGGATCTTTGGGTTTGTCAAAGACTAGGTTGCTATATTTGTTGACTGTTTTATCCCTTGAACCTAATCTATTCCACTGATCAACTAATCTATTCCTTAGCCAATACCAAATAGTTTTGGTAACTGCTGCTCTATAATATAATTTTAGATCTGGTACAGCTAAGCCACCTTCATTTGATTTTTTTTTTCATTAATTCCCTTGAAATTCTTGACCTTTTGTTTTTAGGAATAATATTCTGCACTCTGGTATTGTGGTTCATCATTGCATTGATTAGAGTTCTTAAGACTTTCAAAGTTTTTTTTTTTATATGTATGTTTGTTTTTTTAATATGTTTAATGTATATTTTTTCTCCTGGTTCTGCTTCTGTTGGTGATGGGGTAGGAAGGAATTAAGTTATATTTTTGTTCCTGAAAGCAGTAATTTGTAATTTGATCAATTGACTGAATTCACTTTTCAGCAAGACACTAAGTAATTATATCCAGTGTTCAGTCAAAAATGGTACCCAAATAAGTAGTATATGTAATATGACACTATGGATAGTATAAAAAATATATATAGAATAAATAGTAAGGCAAGAGAAAACTGTTGTGTAGCTAAGAATATCTAAAAGACTCTTAATACGCTTAATTCATTTCATTTTCAAAGCACCTACAGAATATACTTTGTATTGTATGTAAATGACATTGTAAATGACAAAGATTTTGAATGACTCTGTGTAAAGGAATAACTTCCAATGCAATATCATACCATTGCTGTTAGGCTGCAAAGTTTTCTGTAGGTAAGACAGCTGCTTCTTTCAATGCTGGGACTGCCTTTCACTATCTATATACTAAGCACCTATCATTGGCATTGACTTGGCATTAAGTGGGAGCAATTACACAAAGATAATACATGCTCTTTTTATGAAGTTTATAATTTAGTTGTGGAGGAGAGAGAGGGCTCGGGGGCTCTTTCAAACGTATAATGATATAATTACAGAAGTGGATAAAATACAATAGCATAAGAGAGAAGTAAGAGTTATATGCAAGTCCAAGGAATGAAAAGTTGTATCAAACTGAAAAAATAGTGTGACCATAACAAATTCCAGATAAAACTATTAGAATAAACTTCATATGATGTTATGCTTGGAGATCATGAGAAATTCAGGTAATACGGAATTCATCAGTCTATGGTATTGAAGGTTGTCATATGAGGAGGACAGATGGGGAGAGAGAGGATGGAAAAGAGGGAAAAAGGGATAGAGTGAGGGGAAGGAGAGAGACAGAAACAAGAAAATAGAGATTATACTTTGTTGTTGTTTAGTTGTTTTCAATTGTGTCTGATTGACCTTTTTGGCAATTTTCTTGGCAAAGACCCTTGTTAGTTTTTTTTATTTCTTTGTCTAGCTCATTTTGCAGATGAGAAAGCTGAGGTAAATAGGATTAAGTGACTTGTTCAGGATTAAACAGCTATTAAGTGTCAGGTCAAATTTGAACTCTGGTCTCCCTGACTCTAAATGTGGCTCATTATCCACTGTGCCACCTCGTTGCACTTAGAAATTACACTATCATAAAACAAACATAAAACTTAAAATATAATATGAATAGAAAGGATGTGTGTACACAAATATGATACAAGGCAGACATAAGTACAAGGATAAAAGGTAGGTTTAATCAAAATGCTTTGAAAAAGCTGATAAGCAAAACACTATCTTGGAGGCCCATTCACATCTTTCCTAGCAAATGGTTTTCCAGTTCTATACTTTCAGACCTTCAGTAAAGTCTTTCAAGAGTTCTAATTATTAGTTATTTGTGGAATCAATATTAACACTTCTGAAATTGATACCTATTTTTCCTAATTCTGCCCCTGGGACCAGGTAGAACAAGTCTTATTTTCTTCTTTGGGACAGCTTTTCAGATATTTAAAGATTTAATTATCATTCCTTCCCACCTTTATCCAAGCCTTTCATCCTCCAGGATAATCATTACTTGATCTTTCAGCTAATCTTGTGGCTAGTCCCTAATTTCTAGTCCCTTGACTATCTCCTTAGTCTTCCTCTACTTTCATTCATGCTAATCAAGCAACATACATTTATTAAGCACCTATCATGTGCTTTCCTGGCACCATGCTAAGTGCAATGTCCTTTCTAAAATATGGAACCTGGAACTGAACATAGTACTAAAGAACTGCTTTCATCAGAGAAAAGTGTAACAGGAATATCATCTCCTTCATTATGGATGTTGCAATTCTTTTAATCTAGCCTGAGAATTCTTTAGATGTTTTGGCTGCCTTATCACAATGTTCGAGTTATGTTGTCCCTGAAATTCATTAAAATGCTATTCTTTACTTGTAAATTTGGTTTTTTAATTCAAATACAAATTTAATCTTAAGATTGCATTTTAGAGAAGGCAAAGAAGAGACTTTTGTCTAAGAGGTGAATAAAGAGAGTTGCCCAGGGTCACAGAATGGGAAAGCCAAGATTCTAACCCAGATCTTCTGTCTCCAAATACAGTGATTTCTTCCATGGTTATACTTCCTTTTAAAAAAGATTAATAAACCCAGCATTCTAGCCTTTTAACATATCTTTTAATTTTTTATTATTATAATTTTTTATTTACAAAACATATGCATGGGTAGTTTTTCAACATTGAACTTTGCAAAATCTTCTGTTCCAAATTTTACCCTCCTTCCCCCCATCCCCTCCCCTAAATGGCAGGTAGTCCAATATTTTTGAATCCTGAATCTCTTTTCTAAAATATTAGGTATTCACCTTTAAATCACCTAACTTTTTATCAATATATTCTCTACATCATCCAGGCAATTATTATACAAAGCCAAAGACAGATCCATGGGTCTATCACTAAAGACTTCTTTCAATGTTGACTTCAAGCCTTTAATGACTAATCTTTTATTCTGGTCATTCAACTAGTTCTGAATCCATTCAGATTTGTTATCATATAGTTCCCTTTACATGTACAAGGATAATATGAACAACTCTGCCAAGTATTTTGCCAAAATCTACTTTTACTTTTTTTTTTTTTAGCTTTTCCTGTTGTATATTAATTCTGTCCTCCCTGCAAAAAAAAAAAAAAAAAGTTATTAATTTGGCAATCTTAATTGAAAACAAGCAGGCTCTTGTAAATTATCACCTACCTTCATTCTGGATTTTTGATAAGAATCAAAATTGAGCTTACTATTCTATCTTATATGTAGAAGGGGAAAAAAGTATCACTAGATTTCTGTATTTTTAATTATACAATCTTTTAAATATATGTTGCCCCATATTTTTTTTTCTGAAAATGACATATATACTTCTTCTGACTTTCTGTAGTTAACTGGAATTTATCAAGCACCTACTGTATGCAAAGTATTCTGCCAAGCACTGGGAATAAAAAGTTAAAATAAAATTCTCCTCTCAATATATATCATTGGATCATTGATGAAGAATTAGTACAAAATTATATATATATATATATATATATATATATGTATATATATATGCATATATATGTATGTATGTAAACATGTGTATATATATTTATAAGCTTATATATGTATATATATGCTTATATATATTTATATGCTTAATTATATTGTATATATATTTCACTTTCCTCATCTCTAAAATAGGGATAATGATAAAACTTAGGTCCCAGGCTTACTGTGAGATTTAAATGAAATAATATTTGTAAAACAGTAAACCTTAAAGCACTATATAAATTCTAGTTATTATCATTATTTATTAACTGAGTGATTATATTTTTCTTACAATGGGAAATGTGTAAAAGGTGTTATAATTAATAGTTGGTGCAGTTCAAAAAGCAATCCTATAATTGCGTCTATAATACCAAGTGTTTTAGTTCCTTCAGCTAAAACCATTGATTTTTCTAACATATCTATTTTAACTTTTGTGCATAATCAACATTTGTCTTTAATTATATCAGGATATTTGTATTATTTTCTTTCCTTCGGAACATAGAAGAATTTTTAATGCAGGCCATCTTTTTTTTTTTCACTTGATGTTAATGTATCTTCTATGAAGCATCAGTGTCAATTTGATATAGGAAAAAAAGAGATGTTTGGAATAATTCATAAAGGCCTGGACAGTTTAAAGCACTGCATTAGCCAATAATATGCATTCCTAAATAGGAAATTTTTGAGAAAGTTATTCCTGAAGTTGTTATATGAGAAAGGAAAAAATATTTTAGCTACCTGAGTTTACAAGCACAAAAATTTTCTGTGTAATTTATAACATCGGTAAAAGCTTTACAAGTTCCAAAATAAACTTTTCTGATAAACATTATAGAATTTTATTCCTTCATTTTCAGTAAGAAAGTTATAACAAACATTCATATTTAATAAGATCATCATCATTCTTTTGACTACTATTTCAAAAGAGTCAAAAGTAGTTTATTTCACATGGTTAATCAACATATTTTGATAGGAATGTGAGGAGTTTTGTTTTTGGAGAACAATCTTTATAAAAACTATAAACCAAAACCAATACATTTTGTGAACTCCACTTTCTGAAATTCCTGATTTTTCTATCTTTTAAAGACAACTAAAAAGTCATAATGCAACCAAAAATTCTTGCTTATTGTCCAATCTTAAGTAACAAATTGGATATGCTTTTAAAAAGATTTTTGTTTGTATTATATTACAAAGGCATTTTAAAGTAAATTCTATGGCAGGGGCTTCCTTTATGTGATGTGTATTGCAGGCTAATAATAAGGGCTTACCCTGAGTCAGTGTGTCATATCCCAGTGGTATCTAGTGAGATGGAGGGTTATCTTAATATGTCAACTAGATAACCCTGTGAACAGTTTTCAACAGGCAAGATAATGGGACTGAATTCTGAAATGAGAATAAAAATATACTGGATACTGTTACATATGAGAACAATAACACTTTTTATAAATGTAGTCACCTTTTGACATAATTAGGAATATTTGATATTTAATCAAAGATTAATCAATCTTTTTAATAAGATATAGTTCAAATGGTCAGAAGATGATAAAGAGGAATATGAACTCAATTTTATAAAAATTTATATTATGAATTTATATTTAGAAAAATCTGGATACATAATTACTAATAGTTCCCTAACATGAAGAGAATTTTTAGAACAATACTAACAAAAAATTTCCAAAGGGAAGTTACACAATGAGTCTTGAATTAAAATTTATAATTAAAGTATTAAAACTTTTAAATGATTTTATTACTCCTTTCTTATTATGCCAAATTACATAAGAAATTCACCAATTTACAGACAGCAAGAAAATGGTTAACATCAATCAGAGTTGTTTGAATGGAGGAGGAAAAAAACATTTTATGTACTTTTATAATGAGAAAATTTACAGTATATTAGTATAAATTAGCATTCATATAAAATTCTTAATGAAAAAGAAACACTTAATAGTGCAGGTTGCTCTAATATCATAACCTTTTTCATTGAACATGCACTTGAGATTAGGTTTAAATCCTTGTACATAATGATGTTCATATTAAAATATAAAGAACATACTCTTATCTTTTTGAAGCTTTCAATAATTTTACAGGTAGGGTATGTTCCCAAAAGCTTAGTGACTTATGAAACCTTTGGTCAGCCAGTAGAGGCCACTCACAGCTTGCTACTAAAACTAACCACTGAATTACAACTCTGCTGTCTTTCACAACAGAAAAGAATCGAATAGTGTTAGAAGCATATTTTAGTTTTCAGTTTCCTATTGTCTCATGGAACATTCATTGTCATGGATCTACATAAGAAAAGTTGCTATGTTTATTTTTAATAATAAATTGATTAATCTTTTGTATTAAAGCATTTAAATTCCTTATTAGTAATTTATACAAGAAATGTGAATTTATGCTAGTAATAATTAGAAATGGGCTTATTCTAATAAACTAATAATTCTAAACTAAATAATTAATGTTGTCTTATTTTTAAATTTAAAAAAACCTGATAAATCTATAGATTTCAGGAAATGATTTGGTTTATATTTCAGCAGCAGTTGCTAATAATGCCATACATATAATACATATATGTACATCTCTATATAATATGAATGTGTATTTTACAGGCATGCACATGTGCGGTATAATTTATATCCTGAAGTTTATGTTATAGAAGTGCACAAACCAGTTGTGATTGAAAATACAGTGTATATGTTTTTTCAGAGTTTAATGTGAAACTGGCAACTACAAGGATGGTATTTTCTCTATAACATATGTACTAATTCTTGCCTAAAAGGGCTAATCCCCATTTGAAAGGAAAGCCTAGTACCTCTCTGTGCTTCATTTCCTGTGCCTTTTTTGGCTCTTTATAATACTTTCCTGGTTTTTAACCTCTAATTTCACTTTTAGACTCAGTTTCTTTATAATTCTCAGCATGATTCGCTTCCTCTTTCCCTAGTTGCTAACCCTACCCCCAACCCAGTACTTGATAACTTTTAATGGTTAAATTTCTTATTACTTCTGGGAACCAAATAGGGATAGTAGCAAAACCTTTTCTCAAACTTTGAAGCTTAACATTCTATATAAGAAGAAATTAGAGAGGAATAGATTGTAGCTGGGTATTAAATTCTACTGTAGAATTTTTCCAGGAGTATGTATTAATTCTATTCTTAGAAGTTTCCTAGAAGTCTGTCCTATGGTTTCCTGAAACCTAGAAGTTTTTGCCTTTATATTTATTTTCTTCATCTGTAAAGACGAAGAAATAATACCAGTCCTTTCTGCTTTTCAAGGTTATTGTGAGACTAAAATATGTATGAACATAAAAATATTAAAATATTTTTCAGACTATAAAATACGTTACAAATATATATTAATAACATTGAATTCATCATGAAATCTCACTCATGATCTTGAACCTATCCAGAAGGATATGTATGTATGTAGAATATGTAGACATAGGTAATGTTCCTTATGATCTTTTCTTTTTTCCATATAGTTAGTTTTACATACACTTAAATAATTTTCGCTACCAGCACTATATCACTTATTCTAAAAGAGGTTGCAGGGTAATAGATAGATAGATAGATAGATAGATAGATAGATAGATAGATAGATAGATAGATAGATAAACACTATACATGGAGTCAGACACCTTTGTTGAACATCTGGCTGTATTTCCTTCCTTGCCCTATGATAGGTAGCAGATGGCAATGTCTTGTCACATCCATTTCCTCATCTGAAAGATAAGGACTATGACATTTGTATTATGAGCAAAATGGCTTACATACTTTTAAAGTATTACATAAATGTAATATATAATTATGACATATATAATTATGTATTCTATCATATCTGCCTAATTCATGGAGAAAGGGAGAAATGTAAAATTGGTTTTTTTTCTTTCCTTTATTTTAATTAAATAATCATTTATTGAGCAAGTGTCATGTCAAATATAAATATATTATGTTTACATGTGTAGAAAAATATAAATATAGTTCTATCTTTCCACATATAATATAGAAAGAAGAGCAGAAAAGCTCACACAGTAATCCTCAGGAAATAGTAATAGAAAAGAGGATCAAAGATGAGATAGATCAACATTTCATATCATATACCAAGATATGTTCAAGATGAGTACATAATTTGGACATAAAAATTGATATCATAAGCAAATTAGGAGGAATTTAGAACTATCAGCTCTATAAATAATGGAAGATTTTGTGGCTAAACAAGAGATATATGTAGTATATAAAATGTCTAATTTTGATTACCTGAAATTGGAAATATTTTGCACAAACAAAACCAATGCAGCTAGGAAATCAAAACTGGGGAGGGGGTGGGATTTGCATGAAGTTTCTCTACTAAAGGCCTCATTTCTCAAATATCTAGGGAACTAGACCAAATTAATTTAAAAAAAATAAGTCATTCTCTATAGTAATCTGTTTGATAAACCCCAAAACCACAGTTTCTGGGATAAAAACTTACTATTTGACAAAAATTGCTGCAAAAATTGGAACTCGGTATGGCAGAAAGTAGGCATTGACACACACCTAACACTCTCTGATTTAGACATTAAGAGTTATCTTAGAAGCAAATTAGAAAAACAAAGTATATTCTGTCTCTCAGATCTGTGGAGAAGAAAGAAATTTGTGGCTAAAGAAGAAATACAGTACATTATGGAATGCAAAACAGATTTTGATTAAGTTAAAAAAGGTTTCGTACAAACAAAACCAATGCAGAAAAGATTAGAAGGGAAGCAATAAACTGGAAAAAAAAATTATGTTCAAGGGTTCTGATAAAGGTCTCATTTCTAAAATATATATAGAATTAACTCAAATTTATAAGAATTCAACTCATTCTCCAATTGATAAATGGTCAAAGCATATGAATAGGCAATTTTCAGATGAAGAAATTAAAACCATTTCTAGTCATGAAAAGGTGCTCTAAATCATTATTTATTGATCAGAGAAATGCAAATTATGACTACATACCTCTCAGAATGGCTAAGATGACAGGAAAAGATAATGGTGAATATTGGAGGGGATGTGGGAAAACTGGGACACTAATGTATTGTTGATGGAGTTGTAAACTGATCCAACCATTCTGGAGAATTGTGCCAAAAGACTATCAAACTGTAGATACCCTTTGATCCAGCAGTGTCTCTAATGGATATGTATCCCAAAGAAATCATAAAAAAGGATAAAGGACCCAAATGTGCAAAAATGTTTGTGGCTGCCCTTTTTGTAGTGTCAAGGAACTGGAAATTGAGTGAATGTCCATCAGTTGAAGAATAGCTGAATAAGTTATGGTATATTGCTGGAATCTTTACAAAGTGTAAAGTCATTAGAGTTGATAGAAACAATAATTATTTAATTTAGCATGGTTCAGTATGATTGCTTTGATCTAAGAAGGAGATGTTATGGCCCAGAAGAAACAAGGTACTAAGTACAACTGATAGAAACAATGCTTGTGTTCACACCTCTAGAGAGCTCATATAAGCAAGAAGTATTTAAGTATTCATTGGAGTTCACACGTTTGGGAGATTTCAGGGTTTAGTATGAGATATCTGAATTCACACCTCTCTGCCTCCAGAAGGAGGAGTCAACCTTTGGGAGATGATATATAAGAAGTGGACAGAGGCTCGGTAGGCAGTTCAGCTGAATTGATTGAACAAAGAAGCATCGGTCAGTTCAGGAGAAGCCCACTCTCAGAGGTGCAACCAGATTCACTTCATCTCACACAGCTGTGGTGGTTGGGCTCCTGCACTTCCCCCACTAAAACTAACGCTGGTCTGAAAGGCTCTCCAGAAAGCTGCCCAGCCCCAGGCAAGGAGGTGCTGGCTGAAGACTGAAGAAAGCAGAGGCAGAAGCAAGGGACAATCTGCAAGAGCTCTTAGAACCAAGCAGAGAGATAGGCCTCTAAGAAAGCTAACTGGGATATATTGAAGGACACAATAAAAGATCTGAACTTTTAGCATCTGGCTGCATTTGGGTGATTATTTACTTGTAACTGAAACTAAGGCTGCCTCCAGAAAACCTCCCCAAGAAACCTGCTCCCAGAGAGAATCTTCATATTATTATTTTAAAAAACAAGAACACCACAATATATGAATGTTATGGAATATTATTGTTCTATAAGAAACAATCAGCATTATGATTTCAGAGAGGACTGGAGAGACTTACAGGAAATGATCCTGAGTGAAATGAGCAGAACCAGGAGATCATTGCAACAGCAAAACAGTGTTCAATTCTGATGAGATGATTAAGGCCAGTTCCAATGGTCTTGTGATAAAGAGAACCATTTGCACCCAGAGAGAGTGGGGACTGAAAGTAGATCACAACATAGTATTTTCACTCTTTTTGTTGTTTACTTGCATTTTGTTTTCTTTCTCATTTTCTTTTCCTTTTTCATCTGATTTTTCTTGTAAAACATGATAATTATGGAAATATGTACAGAAGGATTGCACATGTTTAACATGTATTTTGGATTACTTGCCATCCAAGGAAGGGAGTACTAAATTAAACTAAAAACTTTAACAAGGATGGGAAAAATAATCTAAAAGTATCATGAAAACTTGTTGACATGTGACTCATAGTTATAATACAGTTGTGCAATGCTACTCATTAAGAGAATTAGAACAACTAGGACAGACATACTAATACTATACCTCAAAAATATTATTCATAAGCCTGAGTGTAGCAGGAGAGGACATTTGTATAAGAATCAAAGGAGAGATAAAGAAGCAGTAAAATGCTAAAACATGTGATTCTAAACCATTTGAAGGAATTGGATGATGAATACCTAATAGTTTTTAAAACTCAAAGAAAATTAGCATATTGTTATAATGGAAAATTTCAACTATCTGCATAGAAATCTTCAAAAATAAGGGAACATGAAAAAGTCATTTCTTGTACTATTAATAATTTCATCTTAGAAAGGAAAAAGAGATGACGAGCATTACTGTTTTCCACCTCATTCCAGTGAAAGAGCTAGTTTTTAAAGAAGAGATGACAGAACCTTGTGTGTTAGTGACTACACCATCCTAAAGTTTATAATAGAAAAAGAAAATAAAACTTAGCAAAGTCAAATTCCTTTCCTTTATTATTAGGTTCCTTTATAATAGGTAAAATGGATTTTGAATGTTAAAAATTCTAATCCTTAATAACCTAAAATACTAAAAGGAAAATTGGCCCAAGGACATAAGGAAAACTTTCAAGAATGAAATTCTGTTTGCAAGGGTGAATGTTGAAAATTATTGATGCATATGTTTTGAAAATAAAAGGCTTTAATTAAAAAAAATTGAAAGTCTGATATATTGAAAATAGGAGAATATCTGTAAACATATTTAGATTTTAAAAACATACATATAAAGATGGAAACCAGGATAACTAACAGTTTAAAATACAAAAGTTTGGCAGATTTCATCAAGAATAGCATCAGGAAGGCAAAGTTCCATCATAGACTGAGGTTTTTGACAATGCCAAAGTTGATGAAAAGGAGCTTTACAAAATTATATGGAGAACAAGAGTAAGGTCAAAGAGATGCCAGATTGGAATGGTCAGAATTCTGATAATATGAAGGAGAGTAGTTAGAAGTCTTCACCCCATGTGTTTGTTTTCTTTACCAAGGAAATATCTTCACACTAGGAAAGATAGAGAAGAGAATAAGATAAGTAAAGAGGTGATTAGAAACCATATAACGGACAGTTAGGTGGCTCAATGGATAGAGAACTGGCCCTGGAGCCAAGGACCTGAGTTCAAATTCCGCCTCAAACACTTGACAATACCTTGTGTGACCTTGAGCAAGTCACTTAACTCTGATTGCTCCAGCAAGAAAAAAGGAAGGAAGGAAGGCAATTTCTTATTGCTTCAAAATTAATTCAAGCCACTTGGTCCAAATGAAAAATAGGTTAGAATATTTTTTGAAAAATACCTTTCATATATAAGCCCTCACTCATTTATCTCTTCTAAACAGTTATGGTGAATCTGAGCAGTTCTGATAAACTAGAAAATGGCAAATTTTCTAAATTCATAGGTCATGGAACTTGAGGTTTATTCCTGATGAAATTTTAGAACAAATTATTACATATATGTATCAGTAAGCATTTATTAAGCACTTTCAGTGTGCCAGGTATTATGGTAAATCAAAAGATGGCTAGAGAGTTCTTAGAAAGAAAGGTAAGTATGAAACAACATGGGTTCATAAAGGATAAATCATGGGAGAGTAACTTCTTTTTTTATTTCTTTTATCTTTAAAAAAATTATTTATTTATATTTTGCTGGGACAACTGGGGTTAAGTTACTTGCCCAGGGTAACACAGCTAGGACATGTTAAGTGTCTGAGATCAAATTTTAACTCAGGTCATCTTGACTTCAGGGCTAGTACTCTATCCACTGTGCTACCTAGCTGCCCCTTCTTTTTTTATTTTTTGATTGGTTTGCTCCACTAGTTTATTTAGGATCAAGGAAATACCATAGATTCGACATGGTATATACATGAACATAGCATTTGGCAAAGTTTTATAGTATTTCTGTGGACAAGATAAAGTTATATGGGAAGAAAACTAATGTAAAGATGACTTCAGATCAGGTTGACTGATAAAACTCGAGTATTGACTAATGTATTTTTGACAATCCAGAAGGAGTTTTCAAAGGGAGTCACTCAGAACTCTTTTGTCCAACATTTTTTTTTAGAATTAACTAAATATAATAGCTAACCTTGTATTTATCATATATATATATATATATATATATATATATATATATATATTCATATATACCTGTAGTTCATATGTAAATACTATCTCACCTAAGGTAATTTAAGCTTCTTGTTTTATTTATGTCTACATATCCCTAGCACTTGGTAAAATACCTTAATTGATTACCAGATTCAAATCCAAAAATATTTCTATAACCTGAAATAATATACTGACTCCTAACCAATTAAAACTTAGTAGAAATCAATGTAACATCATTTCAGTTATGCAGTTGTCTGGTTTTGGTTTTAGTTTTTGTACCTCAAGAACAGGATGGGGAAAAAATATGGCTAGAGAGCAGTTCCCATGAAAAAGCTAGGGCTTTTAGTGGGCAGGAAGCAAAATGTAAATTTGTAGTTTAATGTACTGCCAAAATAGCTAATATAATTATAAGTTTCATTATTAGTCAAACACATAGGAGGTGGCAGTTCCATTGTACTCTTCAGCTATTAGACCAAATCTGGAGTATTCCTTGAGACCAGCTCTAGTAGGTGCTATAGTCTAGAAGGTACATTGACAAAACAACTAACTTAAAACTATATCTCCTGAAGACCGGTTGAAAAAACTTCAAATATTTGAATAATTAGATGTTCTCTTGTTCCTGTAAGACACAACTAGAAACATTATTCAGAAGTTAGAATGAAGATTTCAAATCAACATTCTTTTGGGAATGGCTAAAAACAGAATAAATTATTTTATATTAAGTTCCCCATCACTGAAATTCTTCAAATTATATAGTTATATGTAATGTTCTTTTTGGTTTCTGGAGGTCTTGGAGCAGCCTTCCTTTCAACAGAGCAATCACCACAAGAATAGCCAGGTGTTAAAGTCCAAATTCTTCATTGCTTCCTGCCTGGGGCTGGGCAGCTTTCTGGAAAGCCTTTCAGATCAGCCTTGCTCTCAGTAAGGGAAGTACAGGAGGCAGCCACCATGAGGCCGATGAAGATGGATTGAATCTGTCTCTGAATGAATCTAGCTCTGTGTGCCTTCTGAGTCTGTCTCTGGCTCTGACAGGCCTTGGTCTCAGTGGAGAAATGAAGGAGGAGAGCCTATCATCATGGTGGTGTGAGATGAAGTGAGTGAATTTGGCTCTGAGTCTGAGTCCCAGCTTATATGCTCTACGCTGAGTATAAACCAATCATTATATTACTAAGAAACTATTATTTGTTGTAAGATTAAATCAATCATAATGAATTTAGAGAACTATTAATCACCATGTTAAGCTAGATAACCATTGTCTCATCAATTCCACTGACTTAACACCTTGTAAGAATCCTTGTTTCAGACTTCTGGCCCATAAAATTATGTATTGTGGATTTTTGAGATTGGATTTATAATTTGGGTCTTTATTTGATTCTAACCTTTCATGTACTTTGCCAAGTCTGGAATTCAAAAGAATGATGAATGAGGTGTTTATTAAGCAGTTACTATGTGCAAAATGCTGTACTATGTACAATCATAGATTGTAAACAATCTAGGAATTGGGTATTAGTCATTTTGTCAAAACATTAATACATATTTTTTTTAAATTAAGGATTTATACTTTTCAAAATGGCATTGTGAAACATTAAGCTTCATTCTTCATAAGATACTGTGATTCAATCAATAAGCATTTATTCGGTGACTACTTTAGGAGTTTACATTCAAACAAGAGAAACAGATATATAAATTATATGCAATACAAATATCAAGAGAATAAAAACTAGTAATTATAAGGTAGCTAAATATGATATTTAGGACAACGGTGTTATTTTGATTCCCACATAAAAACAAATTTTTTTTAAATGTGATTTTTTTTTTCTGTTTACCAGTATTAAATTTCTTAGGCTAAAAATATGGTTTTAAAAAGGAAACTATTCCTCTATTTAGTATGAATTTGGTACAGACAGAATTTTGAATTCTGTTAAAGTTAATTTCTTTCAGTGTTTTAAATCATATTTTTGAGCCTATTTTGTTGACTTCTCAGTACTTGTCAATTACATAGATTTGCACATATTTATTGATCATTCTGTGGGGTTATGTAGGGTTTGCTATGATTTAAATGTGTATTTCAATTCAAAGAAATATCATCAAATTAAGAATCATAAGAAGCAGAAGCACACTTCTGGATTTTGACTAAGAAACAAGGAGTCATTGGTAGAGTAGTTGTACCATGGAAATCTAAAATCTAGAGGGAGGGGAAATATAATTGGATAAGCATCAGAGAATCCTTAAGAATGGTATATTCAAGAAAAACCTTCTTTGGGATGGTAGCTTGTCACCTTCTGTGATTATCATGATAGGCACAGAAATAAGAAAGCATTTGAAGGGTGAATAAAATCATAATAGAAAATCAGTTAAGGAGATGAGAGAGGACTGTTGTTAAGTGAAAGAAGAGAGATGTCTACATGGTACTTTGCTATATAACTAAGGAATCTAAGATGGAAATTCAAATTGAAAGCCACCCAACATTTATAAAACTTCTTTTTATTCCTTCACATTAAAATTAGTTTCTCATAAAATTTGGCCAGATTTGGCTGATTATTTATCCATTTTTCTGGATGCAAAGGAGATGGAGATGGAAATGGAAATTTAAAAAATTAAAGAAAAATAGAGAGATGTCTCTAAGATCATACTTCAGAGCATTTTATTAATAAAGAAGTAAAGTCAGATGTAAATGAAGATTTCTGCTAGTCTTATGAATCAAGTTATAAAATTAATGATAATAAATGATAAAAACAAGACATTGCTATTAACAGCTAATTAAACTATAAAGAATAGATCCTTTCTTTAAGGACATTTACCTAATTTTTAAAATAAATTAATAATTCTGGGCCTTAGGAATTATTACAATGGCATTATTGCCATTATACTTAAATGTTTTTCTATTTTCATTATAAATACCTGTTTATTGGTATAAGTGTCTTAATTCTTTAAGAAAAAATCCTGTGATACATGAAATTCTGAATATAAGTCAGTATAGATATAGATACATATATATATATATGCTAAATATATATTTTTATACTAAAATAATTAGTCCCTCTTCATAAACTAAGTCCTTTAATGAAAAAAAAAAAATCACTCTTATTCTGAAGCTTACTAGTATATAGCCTAAATATCACCAACACTAATTTCTTTACTTGAGGTTTATAAAACAATTTGTGATATAGATTGTGGCCTGAGTATTGAAAGTTATTTTAATCATGTTCTAGAAAATGTAGTTCCTGTGTCTAGAAAAGTATATGATTTAATGTGTAAGATTAGTTTTGTGATAAATGATAACTAATTATCTAAAAACTTGTCTTCAAAGCAGTAATAAATATCAAGCATTAGATTATAAAATAACTATTCCCTCAACAACAAACTGTGTTCTTTCATATATTTTGACCAAAAATAGTTAATTTTTGTTTGATAATCCTCAAAGGATTATTCAGAGTAACATAAACTTGTTAGCTTTTCTTTCCTCAGAAAAGATTACTGTCTCTTTTTTTAAAAATCTAAATATCTCATTTTACTGTATGATTTACCAGGATTAATAATTTTGCTTGACATTAAAATATAACTTTAATAGATTATAGTTCAATAGATTATTTAGTTAAAAGTTGTTAAATTATGAAATAGGCTTTCAAAGGGTGTCATGAAGTGGAAAGTTTAAAAAAAAATTCTAAGATATTCCATGACCTGGCTTGCTCCTCTTTTCTATCATTTTCACCCTATGCTTTTCCCATGTTGCAGTAGCAATAGAGAAAATACCATCTTTGTGTAGGCCTCAGAAAAATATTTTTATACCCAACATAGTTAGTCTCTTTAAGACTATTTAAACTTTTTCTAAGAATAATGCTTTAAATTGTTTTTAAAGCAAAAGATAGTTTTGTACCATAAATCACTTCTACTTATTTTAGAATCATTGGATTTAGTATAGCTAGGAAGGACCTTAGAAATCATCTATTTAATCTCCTCATTTTTCAAGTGAGGAAAATGAGCATTTAAATTAATTTTTAATAATTCCAAATCCAGTGCTCTTTCCACTATATTGTAGTGCTTCATTTTTAACTTTGAATTTGCATTTATTAGGTTTGGGCATTTTGTTGTATTAGTAAGATACAGGGCAATTTCAATTATTGTATTCTTTCTCATTTTACTTTTTAGAAAAAGCTGAAGGTTTTATCTTCTTTTGGTTACAATGGTGAAAGTTTCTAGAACAATGAATCTTAAATATACTTTTCAGCAGAATTTAATATGTTATGGTATCCTTAGAACTGAATCCTCAGTATATATTAGGGAATTTTTTATTTTATTTTATTTGCTGAGACAGTTGGGGTTGAGTGACTTGCCCAGAATCACACAGCTAGGAAGTATTAAGTGTCTGAGGCCGGATTTGAACTCCAAAATCACAGCCAGCTGGTAAAAATGCAAACGTTTATTTCTACTTCCAAATTAGCCCGGTTAGTTGAGGCCTATCTCTCTGCCTGGCTCCAAGAGATCTTGCAGCTTTGTCCTTGGCTTCTGCCTCTGCTTTCTTCAGCCTCCAGTCAGTACCAAGTTGGAAGATACGAAGGAATCTCTCTTGCCTCGAAGATAGGGCTTGTAGACTTTCTTCCAGAGTGTCTGTCTCCGACCCCAGTCAATGTTCCCCCAAAAACTCTCTTGAGTCACTCACTGGAACTGTATTTATGCTACTTCTCTGAGAGTGGGATTGTGGGATATCTCCCAGCATGCTCTCTGAAATCTCCCAAACATGTGAACTCCATTGAGTTCTTAGATACTTATGAGCTCTCTAAAGGTGTGAACACAAGCATTGTTTCCATCAGTTGTACTTAGTACCTAGTTCAAGTTCTGGCCCAAAATAACTCTTTCTAAGATTAAATCAACTCCAATGGCTTAACACTTTGTAAAGATTCCAACACAGGTCCTCCTGATTTCAGGGCTGGTGCTCTATCCACTGCACCACCTAGCTGCCCAATTTCTTTAAAGCCTTCATCATAACAAATTTCAGAACAAGACTATACTACCTTATCCTCTAGCTAGCAAATTCCCAAATCATATCCTGACCCAGTCTATGAATTCTTGTGGCCTTCATTTCCATTCTCCCTCAGTTGGCCATATAAATGAAGTCATAATTTAAACATTCCTTTCATTCAGCTAGATGGTGGAGTCAATAGTGTCCGGGGTCTAGAATCAAGATTTTTCTTCCTGAGTTCAAATCTGGTTTCAGACACTAGCTAACTGTGACTATGAAGAAGTCATTTAGCTCATTTTACCTTAGTTTCCTCATCTGTTAAAAGAGCCAGAAAAAAAAAAATGACAAACCACTCCAGTATCTTTGTCAGGAAAATCCCAAATGAGGTCACAAAGATTTGGAGAGGAAAGAAAAACAAACCAGTGTTTACTCAAAACTGTATAATTTCCATAGTCTTGAACACTGAAATTTTGCTTTCTGATCATAATCTGCTTTTTCATTTCTTGGCGAGTTGTTGAACTAGTGAAATCACAGAATTATGTCCAAATAATCCATAGAGATTCATTTTATTCAATCCCACTGGGCTCTTATTGCTTCATAGAAATTTTTTTGTTCTTCCCTGATTGAATGTCACACTCCCAGTAATAGCTGTTTGTTGCTTTCTTCTCCCTAACCCTTTGTGTCTAATTATGTCCAAATCTTGGTAGTCTCCTTTCATAGCATCTTTTATATCTTCTTTTTCTCCATTTCCATGACAAATACTCTAGTTCAGGATGTTTTTACAACTCTTGCATAGACTATAATAATTTCCTAGATGGTCTCTTTGCTACCATTCTTTCCTTTGTGCAGTCCATCCTTTGCAATCAATCCCAGTGCTGATTGGGGATCATTTTATTGGTGTTAGACTTAGTGTAGAATCCCTTGTAGCTAAAAATTACCAAACTCAAGCAATCCACCAGCCTGAGTCTTTCCTGTAGAAGTGAATATGGGAGAGTACCCTACCATTCTCAGCTCTGATTGACTTTTAAAGGTCTTCAAATTTGGCCCCTTCATACCTTTCCAGTTTTCTCCACTTATTCACCCTCCACATATTCTACATTCAGAAATATTGAATTTCTTGCTGTTCCATATACATGAAATTACATCTGCCTTTAGACTCCATGAATTTTGTCTGAGTGAAATTCAAGACTCCTATAAAATCCCACCTGCAAGATCTTTTCCTGTCCCTGTCCCCTCCTTTACGAATTACTTCTCATTTACTATATATGTTTGTGTCTGTGTGTATGTGTTTCTGCCGTTAGCTGAGACTCCTTGAAAGCACAGATTGTTTTTGGCTTTCTTTGTATCCCAGAACTTAGCACAATGCCTGACCATAGTAAAGCTTAATAAAACCTTGTGGATTGTTTTAAAAATTGAATTTAAAATAACAGTACAGTATTTCAATTTACTATGGCAAAAAAAAACCACCCCACTATAATATCAAATAGATAGAAATATTTTTAAAATTTCATTTGATGCGGTAAATCTTTTGTAGTTTTTTTTCCCCAACTGAAATATATGTGTGTGTATGTGTGTATAAATATACATATATATATATATATAAGAAATCTGAGAAATTCACCGAGAGATTGTTTGTGACCAGATTGAAAGCTTACATTTATATTATTGTATAAATTAATTACAAATTCAGTGGTATTAAGTTCAGATGTATTGTTTCACCTGGCAATTTATCACATGGATTCATGTGAGATTTCTTCATTTATTAAATTTTGGATTATGTTTTTCAAGCCAGATCAAGACTTAAACATTTTTCCATAAGTATTGCTGCAGGTAAACAAGCAATTTGAGTCCAGAAAATAGCTTCTGCTTCTGTCAACATGTTGTTTATTTTTTCCATGAGATAAAAAGTTCAGTTTTCTGATATTTGTACCAAGATAAAGTCAGTAAACAAGATTAATATAGTGTGGAAAAGGTTGTCAGCAGCCCTGGCAAAGGAAATAAGTTGCCTGTACACAGAACATACTGTAAACTGAATAAAAGTGTCAGGTCCACCATGAGATAATGTGATCATGAACCTGTAACAAAGCATGACATAGGCCCGGTCGGCTTTTCTCACAGCCACAGTGTAGAAAATGGATTACTGTATGCCAGGGATACCCCCTGGAATAGCATGAAAACCTCATTTTGAGATGAACACTGGAGGTAGTCCTGGAGTTGAGCCACATGCTTACCTATGGTTCCCAAGTAACCATTTGGTTATTAGCATCAGCAGCACTGAATACATAAAATGTTTTAGTTTGTTTTGTTTTAATTTTGAAGCCTCTTTGTAATTTATTTTTTTACCCAAATGAAAGGCAATATGATTTCAGTGATGTATTCTTCGGGGTTTTTTTTTTAAGCTATCTGTTGCATCACCGTGCCTATATGAATTCTATTAAGAAGCACTTCTTAATTACAGGATATTGGCCTGACTGTAGCAGACAATACTAGAAATTCACAATTTTGATTGAATCCGTATTTGAAAACAAGTGCTTTGATACAGTGAGAGTAAATGCATTCATTGCATTGCACAATATTAATATTTCTATATTTGTAATATATGGATCTCACAAATCTTTCTAATTAATAACATGTAAAGGTTTTCTAAGGAATGCAAGTGAATTAGGTAATCAGAAGACATTCTAATTCTAAATTGATTCTGTGACTTCTTTTAATATTTGATTTGGGTCTGTGAATAGAAAAATAAAGCTTTCTTTTTCTTAGTGAAATCCATTATGTTTTTTATAAGTAGGTTGATAATATACATTATATGTTAGCTTTTTTAATATGTAAAAAAGAATACATTTGATGATTTAAGCTAGTGTATGCATTTAAATGTGTGCATTATAACAGGCATTACTTATATTTATAAATGAACTATACATATAGTTCTATAAAATACAAGGTGGTCAACAAAAATCTAATTAAATAAAACCATTTTTTTCCAAATAAAGTTAAATATATGATTAATGGAACAATGTTCTCAAATAAAGAGACCAATGATTTGGTTCTCAATATTATAAAACATCATTTTAAAATACACTTTAAAAAATAATCTTAAACTACTATTTTATAAGCCACAAAAACAGGAAATGCCTAACTCATAGAAATGTTTGGGATTTCATTCTGTAATTACTCATTACACATTGAGAACCTTTTTTTAGAACATTTTCTTCTCTGTTATTCTATTCATTTTACAAGTCATATAGTCTCCCATTATTTACTGTCTTTTTACAAATCTTTTTATATCTCTTCTTTTTTTTTTTTTTTTAATCTCTTCAGGTGGCTACATCTGGTCCAGTAAGTAACAAGAGAATGGTTCACTTTTCTCCTGATTCACATCACCATGAGTGAGTATGCTCTGTCTACATTGTATATTATTAGTGGCCTACATGTATATAGTCTTTTCAGAGTCTTCTGATTCTTTTCATATGTACAGTATTAACTTTTAAAATATTATTAAAATATCTTTTAAAAGGTGTTTATTACATAGTGCGAGCATATGGTGGAATAAGAGGTAATCTAGAATAAAGCTTTTCCTTCAAAGTCTCATATAAGCAAGAAAAGTACCCCAAAATGCAGCAAATTAGCAATAACAGAAAGAACATAATAGAAGTCAATCCAGGATAATTCTTTTAAAAAAAAAAAAAAAAAAAAAAAAAGAATGGCTCAGTAGACACAGCCATTTCAGTCTAGGCATGCTTCTTTCTCTTTCTTCCCTTTTACTCCTCCCTGCATCCTCAAATCCACACATAGAGAATCTGTGACTGTACCTGACAAGAAAGCACTGCATCCCTAATGCCAGGTTTAATTTAGACATGGACTTAGGGGTAAAGTCCTGTAGGAAGCCTAAGTCACATAGTCAGTTAAGATCAGCAACCCAAAGTTCAAAAAGAAAGGGATGACTGTTGAAAAATATAGAGCTTCTGATGTATGGGACCACTTTTCAAAGGGGACCATAAAAATGTAGCACTGATTGCAGATATTTAATCCTGTATCAGAGTAAAAAAAAGCATTCAGCATAAAGACATAGAGAAAGATGAAAGAGGGACCAAATTGTAACAATTTCTGAGTGCTTCACCTCAGCAGTGATTCAGGATGTTCTTCCCCAAGCCATTCCTGTGCCCTCCAAGGTCAGTCATGAGGGTGGGGGAGAGGCCTTTTATTACAGAATATACACAAGCAAAAGTACTAATGGTAATAATTGCATTCATAGCAGGAAAATAATAATAAAATCATCAGAGCCTGTATTACAGATCATCAAAAGTTACCTGAGATCAAATGAGAGCGGCATTTCAATGAACAATCATTCAACAAAGGAGTCTGCCTTTTGTGGAAGTTAAAGTATTACAACAAATTCTGCAGTAGTACCTAGAACAATGTAATGATTCAAAGAACCCCCAAAATGGTTGAAAAAAATCATTCAGAGAATTAAATGAAAAATTATTTTTAATTATAGAAATTGGAATTCTTAAATAAAGAAATTAATAAGACTCACCAAGAGTTCAAGTCAACAAGCATTTATTAAGCCCTTGTTATTATGTATTAACAACAGTAAGTTCTAGGGATACAAAGCAAGGCAAAAGTAGTTCCTGCCTTCAAAAAATCACCCAACTTGATGGGGAATGTAACCTGTGAATAACTATAGATAAGGATATATTTACAATAAAGTGAAAGAGAAAGTACTAAGGCTAAAAGGTCCAGGAAAAGCTTCTTTCAGAAGGTGAGCATTTCGCTAAGACTTAAGGCTTCCCTGAAGCAAGGAAGACTGGAGGTAGATGGGAAGAGTAAGTGCATTTTAGTTATGGGGATAGGCATAGTGCATACATAGTTCATTATGCACTGAAAATACATAATGGCAACAGATGGAATGTCTTGATTGAAAACAAAAAAGGTTAATGTCACTATAGTAAAGTACATAGAAATAAAATGTAAGAAAACTGCAAAAATAGAAAGATACCAGGTTATGAAGGACTTTAAAAGCCAAACATGATTTTATATTTGGTTCTGGAGGTGATAGGAAGACACTGGACTTTATTGAATGAGGGAAAGAAGGATAATATGGTAATAGACCTGTACTTTGGAAAGATCATTTGGACTGCTGAGTAGAAATTGGGTTCAGTTCTATACATGCTGAATGTGAGATATTAAATTCAAGATGTCTAATAGACAATTGGAGATATAAGATTGGCAATTAGGAGAAAAGTTAAGGCTTGATCAGTAGATCTGAGCATCATAGAGATGATAATTAAATTTGTGGGACCTTATAAGATTCAAGTAAATTATTATAGAGGAAGAAAAGAAGCGGGATCACACCTAGGAGTTCCCAATAGTTAAAAGGTATTACCTCGAGGAAGATCCAGCAAAAAAGAAACTAAGAAGGAGCAGACAAGGAGAAGGGAACCCAGACAAGAGCAGTTTCACAAAAAACTAAAGATAAAAGAGCAGCAAGAAAAGTCAAAAGCTAGAGAAAAGTTGGGGGTAAAGGCCATTAGTTTAGGCAATTAAGACTAATTTTTAACTTTGGAGAGATAAATTTCAGTTGAATGATGAAGTTGAAAGCCAGACAGACTACAGAAAATTAGCACAATTCAAGAGAGATACCAACTATAGATGGCCTTCTCAAAGAGATTAGACATGAAACATGTTTTTTTGTTTTTTGGTTTTTTTTTGGATGGGGAAAATATGGGTGTAGGCAACACAGAAAAGCAGTTAAGTAGACAGAAAGAGATTGAAAACCAAAGAGAGGATGAATGTTTTAAGGAGCAATATACCAGAAAAGATATGCTTGTATGGTATCAGTCATTCATGTAGAGCTATAGCAAGAAGAGGCTAAATTCTTCATGTGAGATGTACAAAGGTAGAAGAGAAAGGCATCTGAGTGATGTAAAATGAGGATGCTAGAAAAGAGAGTTTTTCATGAATGACCTCATTTTTTCCAGTAAAACATTGATACAGGGTACAAAGCTGAGAGGGTAGAAGGTAGAGTCATGGGAAGTTTGAAGAGAGAAAAAATGGTTCACAGGAGATCATTGTACATGGCAACAAGATTATATGATGATCAATTCTGATGGACGTGGCTCTTTTCAACCATGAGATGATTCAGGCCAATTCCAGTGATGAAAAGAGCCATCTACACCCAGAGAGAGGACAATGGGAACTGAGTGTGAATCACAATGTAGCATTTCCATTCTTTTTGTAGTCGTTTGCTTGCATTTTATTTTCTTTCTCATTTTTTCCCTTTTTGATCTTTTTTCTTGTACAGTGAGGTAATTCTCATATATGCATATATATGTATATATGCATATATTGGATGTAATGCATATTTTTGCCATGTTTAACATATGTTGTATTACTTGCCCATCTAGGGGAGGGAATGGGTGGAAGAGAGGAAAAAATTGGAACCTAAGGTTTTGCAAGGATCAATGTTGAAAAATTATCCATGTTTTGAAAATAAAAAGCTTTAATAAAAAAAGAAAAAATTATTCAGAAAATCTTCTGTGGTGAATGAGAGTGAATTCATTAAGGAGATATAATAGTATTGCCTTCCTACAGCAAGAGCCTAGTTGAAGTAAGAGATCTCCAGTCAGCATAGTTTCATGATATTTTTTCTAGCTTTTGCTGGAAAGGAGCTCTCACACAAGATCAAAGAGAGTAGATGGTGGGAGACAGCTAAGGTTGAAGCTTGCCACTGCAAACTAGATAGTGGGGTGAAGAACAAGAGACTTAAGATAGTTTTAAAAAACTGGCTCAAGATACAGAAGTGGCCAATGCAGGACTGATAACCTGGAAAGGACAGAGGGGATTCAAGGATTGGATAGTGAGAACAAAGAACAAGGTAAAGCATTACAAAACAGAAGGAAAGATAGAATGACAAAATACTGTGAATCAAATAAAGGAATTGTGGAGTTTTTGAACATGGAGTGTGACAGTTGCCACTGATAACAAGATCAAGTATAGGATAATTTCTGTGAGTAGCTGAGGAAGGATAGTGTGTTATAGGAAATTTATGAAGAAGTGAGAAGTTAAAAGTGTTTGAGATAATAGCAGTATGCATGTTGAAGTTCCCTAGTTTGAAGATAGATTTCAAGGAAATAAAGATTTGACATGAGGCACTGGATGCATTGAGGAAAGAAGGAAAATGTCCTAGAAGTAACTGGATAGCAGCATCTAGAATCTTGACTGATTGCTGAGTTTTATTCAGTATATATTTATCAGAGAGGATACTGAGTGATGGTAATAGAGATTCTAGAAGGAACAATGGGGAACAAGAGTATTCCAACACTTCCACTGTAACCAGTAAATTACGGAATGAATGAAAGTACAACCAAAATTGGAAGTATATCTCAAGGAGGTAGTTAGGCCTTATTTAGAGAATAAAAGAGTTTAGAACCAAAAACAAAATTCTGCCCAAAACAATAAAATTTCTGAAAGAAGAAAAAAGGACAACAGAACACAAAAATGCTAGAACAGAAGGAAAATTGTTTTTAAAACTCTAAAGAAAATATTTGAAGAACATATGAGTAACAGTTTTTTTAAAAATGGGAAAAGATCATCTAAGAATTATGAGTGATCCAGAAATAAAAATAAAACAAATCCTTAATAACAAACTTTTAAAATCATTCAGAATATCAAAACTTGTAAGATACGGATACAAAATAAAGATATAGCTGACAATAGCAACAAAATCTTTAAACACATTCATCAACTAAAGAGAGAAAAGACATATTTGGCATGCAATTTTAAAAACTTGATTAAGTCAATGTAGAAACCCCCTGCCAAATAACAAAGTAGACATTCTGAAATGATTAGTCACTAAGTATTAAGTGCATATTAACTATATATATGGAATACAAAGATGCATTTGAATATAAATTCTGAATAGGTATTTGGATACAAAGAAAGGCAAAAAACAACACAATAAAAATATATACAAACAAGATATTTACAAGATATTAAGGAAATAGTCAGCAAAGACACTAGAAGTAAGAGTGATTGCAAAAGGCAAGGCAAGGTAGAAGGTAGAATTTTAGCTAGAATTTGATAACAGTCAGAGAAGCCAGGATGTGACTCTAAGGAGAGAGAGCTTTTCAGGAATGCAGGACATCCAGGGGAAATGCCCAGAGCCAAAACATATTTCTGCTATGTTACAAAGGTAAAATTGATATATCTTGGCAGCATTTGATTCGAATGGATTTAATAAAATTGAAAACAAAAAGACCATTGAATTAAGAAATACAGCTTTGGTTTTTTTTTTAAAAAGTTTATTAAAATATAAAAGAATAAAGACGAAAACCAAGTTGTTTAAATTTTTAAAAAGGACATCTTACCGTAAATGAAGAGAAAAATTTTAAAACTATTAGAATCAGCTATTTTGTCTGTTCATGTTCCTTATGGAGGAAGGGTTAAAAAAAAATAGTAAAATCAGTAAATGATAATAATAATAATTACATTAAAAATAGAAATAATATATTTTTTTAAAAAGCACTGCTCAACTTTCCAAATTCAAAGTAACTCATTCTCTTTCTCCTGTAACATTATGGGTCCAACTATATTTGTAGTCCTGTCTGAAATGTATGTATGTATGTTAATTCTAATATAGTCTGGACTTCCATTCTTTTTTTTTTTTTTAAGTTTTGTTGGAATATTACTCATAAAACTTGAAAATGTTTTTGCAAATAAATATTCCAATGATTGATACTATTACATTATAATTCAAAAAATTATTAGAATGATTTTGATTTACTAGAACTCTGTCATAATCAATCAAACAATTGGCTTTTATTTAGCCTATGTGTCAAATAATAATGTGCTAACTGTAAAGGAAAGCAAAAACAAAACAAAAAACAAACAAAAACAAACAAACAAACAAACAAACTCTATAACAATCCCTGTCCCCAAATGGCTTACATTTGAATGGGGGAGACAATATGTATGTAAAAAGATATAAACAATGCACATGCAAAGTAGCTACAAGGTAACTTTAAAGAGGAACTCATTAGCATTATCAATTACAAGTTAAAATATGCCATTCATATATTAAGTGGGATGATTGGATATAAAAATTCTTTGAATATATTGAGATTTTTGTTATAATATCCAATTCCATATAAAATTCTATTTCCATGATGTTATTATGAAGCACATCATAATTTTAAGCAGTGAATCTGTGGTCATGGACCAGGGATAGTTCTCATACTATACCAATGGGGACTTTTCAGTTTTCTAATGTAATTAATTTAGTGCCAGTTCCACTTCATGACAAAGTTTTAGGGAATCCCTTCCCCCCATTATTTCTCTAATATTTGACCATAAATGAATTAACAAACCCATATTAATTACTTACCATGTGTCAAACCTTGTGCTGTACCATGGAAATACAAAGAAAAAATGAAATAATCCCTACTTTTAAGGCACTTTATTTTATCAGAGTGAGAAAAAGTATCTCTGAAATTCGGTTTCATTTCTCTTTCTCCTCTCCCCCCTTCATAGGGCAACTTAATCTGTAGTCTAAATCTGTAGCAGATACTGCTCTGATTTTGCAGTATCATCATTAGCCTTTAGTATTAAATAGTCCTAAAGAAAAACAATCTCTCTATATTATTTATTTTTAGGAACACTTCACTATATAGAAGATAATGATTATAGGATTTCTTAATCTGAATGTGTTGCCTACAGAGTTGAGATTTAATATGTTCAAAATTTAACTCATTGTTTCCTCCTTAGATGTGTTCTTTCTTACTTTTTCCATTTCACTAGATTACTATTCTCCCAGTGATAAAATTACAGATCAGACAGTTAGAAAGGACTTTGGTTTATCTAATCCAAACCCTCTCATAGATGAACAAGATTCTTCTCTATAACATCACAAATACATTATCATCCAATCTGCCTAAAGATCTTCAATGTTTAGAAAATCACTGCCTTCTGAGCAGCCCATTTTATTTTTGAACAATTCTAATTTTTAAAAAATTTTTTCTTTATATTAAAGTGAAATAACCTTCTCCAACTTCTACCCATAGCACCTAGATTTACTACCTGGGCCCAAGCAAAAGAAATCTAATCCTACTTCTGCATTTGAGTAAAACTATCATGTTATCCCTTCTCTTCATCCTGCTGGTATTCCCGTTTCCTCTCTCCAGTCCTCAATAACCTCTCATTTTACTCCTGTCTCCATTCAAGTCTTCTTTATTCTATCTCTACAACATTTTACATGCCTTATTTTACTTTACATTTCTATGGCCAACATCTAATCCAACCCAATAATATAAATATTAAGTGCCTACTATGTGTCAGGACCCCTGGTGAGATTCTCTCTTCTTTGCAATCCATCCTTCATACCACAAAGTAATTTTCGTAATGCATAAGCCTGATGACCTTACTTTAAAAAATCAAGAATGACTTTCTATAACTTACTTTATATAATGCTTTCAAAACACTGTCCCCACAACAACCCTATGAAGTGTAGGTAGCACAAGTATTATTTTCCTCCTAGTTTTAAATGAGTAAACCAAACACAAAAATGAAATAACTTATTGATAATTACAGTGTCAAATTCGTCTCCTCATTCAAAATCAGTAACTCTTCAAGCCTAAGCCCAGGACTGTAATGCCGGAGAAACTGAGGCAAGATAGAGAGATTAGAGAGTTTTTAATATTTTATTTGAAAGGGAGAGATTTACTGGGATCAAATGTATCCATGGCTTGGTCCCAGTATATCTCTCCATTTAATAAACTATTAAATTGGTCTTTAATCTCTGTCTTGCTCAGTTTCTTCAGTATTACACCCATCATTGGGGAAAGGTTTGCATTAATTATGGTCAAAGCATGGGATGGAATATTACTTTACTGTCAAAAACAGGGATTTTGAGGAATTCTGAAAAGGCAGTAAAAGCCCCATAGAAGTGACCCAGAGAATGAGGAACAGAAGCAGAGAAGTAAATAAATGAATCCTGACTTCAACAATGCCAATGGAGAGACCATTAGACAAAACTTTTTCTGATTAGAACTGTTACTTGTGGCTGGGGAAATGGAACGTATAACTTCTTTCTTTGGAAAGTCTGGGGGACTGCAAGTATAGAACGGTGCATGGCCTGTCAGTCGCGGATGACTGGCTCCTTTGATTTTGTTAGGAGTGGGGTGCCGCTTTTATTGGAGAATGTAGTGAAATAAATGTGACAGAAAACCAAAAGGCATAAGAAAGAGGCATTTCTTTTCTTTTCTTCTTTCTTTCTTTCTTTCTTTCTTTCTTTCTTTCTTTCTTTCTTTCTTTCTTTCAAGAAAAGACAACTGGAGTTTAGGGCTCTAGATAGACTCTGGAGCTTCAAAACACCTGTTCCTTGATTTGGGTCCTTGATAGGACCCAAGTATAAAAAGTGATTGATGTGCACTTAGTACCCCTAAAAGAAGGGCCAAACAAGTCTTGTCCTAGGAATTCTGAGGAACAAACCCTCCAAAGAGGCTTGGCACAGGCCAGGAAAACAACATGAAAAAAGTATACCTGAAGTTTAAGGAGATTGGAAAAACCGAGAAGATTAAAGAGAGAAAGGACATCAGACTCGGACACTACAGTAGATGGAAGGAAAAAGGTGATCCAGACAAATGCAGAACCAAGACGCATAAATTGGTGGTGATGGGCCCCAGTTGTGTGGGCAAGAGCGCACTGACCATTTGGCTTATTAAGAATCGATTTCTGACAGAGTATTACCCCACCATCGAAGATTCCCGCCATAAGCAAACCATGGTGGATGAAGAGCTGTGCCAGCTGGACATCCACAACACCACGGGCATTGAAGAGTATTGCCCTCTGAGGGACAAGTTCATACACTGGGTGGAGGGCTTCCTCTTTGTCTATGCAGTGAATGACTTCAGCTCTTTTAAGAATGTTAATGTCTTCTGGAACCATCTGCAGAGGCTCAAGGACACTAACCACATACCCATGGTGTTGGTGACCAACAAAGTGGACATGGCCAACAGGATTGTAGACCCCACACTGGGCAAGGTAGTGGCCAAGAGCTTTGGGGTCCCTTTTGTGGAGACATCAGCTAAGACTGGGTAAGGTGTGGAGCAAGCCTTCCATGAGCTGGTTAGCGAAATTCATAGGATACAAGCTGAGGAGAAGGAGCTCAAGAATCTCCCTAATACTAAGAGGAGGCAGGCCTGCGAGTTCAAGTATTGCACAATCCTATGAGCAGGTGCACTCTTACACCTATCCTGCCCCTACTTACCCCCTTCCCTGGCCAAGAATACCCTCAAAGCCCCTAGCCACTCCCCAGCCCTCAAGACCTCCATCTGGACCCTTCCTTTTACCTGCTCTTCACTGCCAAGCCCTTTTGGGCCTTATTGGGATTTCTCCAGGAGCCTCATGGAGGGGGACCCCTCTTAGTTTCTCCATTAAGTCCTTTTGGGATTTTTGATTGTTTCCCCTTTTGAGAAGGAATGACTACCTCACTGCCTTGGGATCCTCACCAGGCAAAAAAAGACTCCATCCCTCCTTGAGTGTGCAGCTGCCCCAAGTCTCTCTGGCTGCCAGAAGCCCTAGACACAGCCAGGTCTCTGGCTGCTTTCTCTCATTCATCAGCAGCCTCCTCTCTGGCTTCCTTGAGGTTATGTGTGGGATTTTCTTTATTAGGCTTTCCCCTTCTTCCCCAGAGATCCTGCCTCTGGAAACCAGGCAGTAGTGATTCTCCCTTCTTCCCCTGGGTTGATGCTGTCTGGGGCTAGGTCACTACCCTGTTGTGGCCCAGAAGTCTTTGTTTTGTGGTGTTGGTGAGGAGCCCTGCTCTGAAGTGGTCCCTATTCAGTGACCCTCAAAAGACCAAACTGGAGTTTTGGGGGGGTTTTTTTGTTGTTGTTGTTACTCACATTGAGCGAGTTGCCCTTGTTCTCAACTTGCATATCATCTAGAGCACTTCCAATAGCAATGAGGAGTTTGGGTGGAATGGAGGCTGCCTTCTACCAGGAGGGTACCTTTTGGACATAAATGCCATTAATATTATTATTTATGCTTTAGTACCCAGATAAACCCTTTTAGACATTGCAAGTTGCAGTATTTTAATTGCCCCCAAGAGAAGTGGGGTAGAGGGGCCTGACTGGAAATGTTCTTGGCAGATACCTCACAGCTACAGGTAAGGTGGGAATAGGAGCCTTCTGACCTGGGCATCTCTGTACTACCTCAGGAGTTGTGATGAAAAGGGCAGGTGGGCGATTCTCCCGTTTAGTATTAAGTATTAAGTATTCTAATTAAGCATTAAGATTCTAAAGCTACCTGTTGGCTTTGGGGGTAGGCGGTGAATAGGAAGAGAAATTCATTTTAAATGGAACTTCCTTCACACTTTGATTCAAAGTTGATTATTTTTCTTTTTCTAGGATTTCTTATAAATAAAAGTTTTTGGTTTGTTTAAAAAAAAAAAAGAATTCAGCAGCAATGTGAATTCTCAATAACATATATGCAGGTGGTTTAGCTACAGGGTAGATGGAGGCAGGGGTGGAGTCAGAGCATAGAGAGTGGGAACAGGACTATCAATCTGGTTCTGACAGGGTGGGAGGGAGGTATGGGTACCTCTGATAAATTGGGATTACAGAATGGGGAGAGGAATCCAACATTCTGATGATGTCTAGGATAGAAAGTCTTTCTCCTTATCTGGATCATCATGATTAGGAAGGAGGAATGCTGTTGCAGGATTGAACAGAACAATTAGGAACTGTGACAGAACAATTTAGGGAAACCGAATCAGGACAGTAAAAGGGAACTGTGGCACAACATTCCACACTATTTCTCTTCTGAATATTGAAATCATTGAATCACCTTCCTCTAGATACCTGGAAGGTCTAGCACCATAATTTTGACCAACCCTATGTGAAACCAAAATAAAATTAGAAAAATACAACGACTTATGGCAAAGACAAGTCTCTCCCTGATAATCCCAGAGTTAATCAGCAAAACAAAGGCTCCCTGTTGCAAGCATGTCAAGTCCTCTGCAGTTAAGGTACCATCTCAGCCAGAGAATCCAGTTTGAGATGGACAGTTCACTGTGAGTTAGATGGTCTGCAATCATTTGTGCCCTTAACTCAGCCCCTGCTTATATAGGGAGTAGCAATGTTTAAGACAGTCCTGCTGCCCATCCTAAGAGGGCACCCAACACTGTCAGGGACTCCAAAAGGGGGGAAAGTGGGGCCTGGAGTAGTTCCACCTGTCCCCCTCAATAAAACAGGAGCTGCTACTAAGATCCAGATTTCTGAGCAGATTATGCACAGTTAGACCAAGTCAGGCAAACCCTAACTTTTAGAGGCCTTTTACCAAACTGCAAGGTCCTCTGAGTATGCTAAAATATTAATTAAGGAACTGGGTTACAGGAGTAGAGAAACAGATCAGAGAGAATGCCAGTCCCAAGATGGGTGTCTGATTTCTGGTTGTTTCTAAAAAATAATCCCCAAAACTTTTGCCAGGGCAATTCCAACAGAATAAAGGATTTCAAAGTTAAAAGATAACCAGCAAATCATAGTCTAGTAAATTTAAGCAAGGAATGAACGTGAAAGGGACTATTTAAAGGATTTCCACTTCAATCTGAACCAGTGAGATAGGGGCTGGGGCAGAAATGCCTAAGGCAAAGTGAATAGGAGTTAGGGATTCCCATTCTTTCAGGTATTTTAAGAAAAATTCACCAGTTTCCCCAATTTCCTATCTCTTCCTCCCTTTTTTTCTCATGGAAAGGAATTATCAAATAACCATCCCACATATAAATTCCAAGAGTAAATCAAAATTCCTATACATAACAGACTAGTACAGTAGGGCTTCCTAAAAATCCCTCAAACATAATAGCAAAAGTTGTACAATTTTTAAAATTTCCATCCCAAATCTTAAACACATAGTAATAGATGACCCAATCAGCTATTCATCAACCATTCCCAAATTCCCCATATTAGTCCAAAGTACACTAGGAGCCGGGTCCATGGTCTCATTCAAAAACTGCTTCCTGCTGAAGATGGGCAGAGATGCTCAATCCAGGGAGGGGGATGGGTGTGGTATGGCATGCTGACAATCAAAGCTGATCTAGGTCCCAGAAGCAAGTCAGTATCTGTAACTTGACCAAAATCTAGAACAACAACAACAAAAAAAAAGAAAGAAAGAAAGAAAAACCATGCACACAAATCTAACAACTAAAGGTTAGAACAGTCTGAGAGAGAAAGACTGGTTCACAAGGACTGCTACAAGATGTGGGGAGACCAAAATAGATTGGCCAGCAGCTTCCTATGTGAAGAGATGAGTCTCACAGGCAAAAGGCTGTCTATAGTCTCAATAGCTATAGTCTATTTGTCTATAGCTATAGTCTCAATAAAAAAAAAAAACAAAAACAAAAACAAAAAACAGCAGGTCTCACAGTCCACTGTTAATTGTCCTCTAATTATTTAGAAACTTAAAAAAAAAAAAAACCACTTCAATATCATAGACACAATATCCAGTAACAGACAGATGACCAGACTAAATATTTATTTGCCCAAGTTTTTAGGATATAATGATTATATATAACCAGATGGGAAACTGCGAGGTATGACATAATTGAATTGCATTAACAGTTTCAATTGACCATTGCTCTGATTATAGAAATCAGTCATAGGAGGAAAAAATGCAGGGACATGACTATAACAATATAAACAATCAAAACTGATCCCTAAGCTCATACAGGATAAACAGCCATTTTAACCCAATTTTGCTCCAGGTAATTGTCCCAATGGAGCTTTAAAATTCCCAAATAATGTTAACTATAAGCCCAAGAAATTTTAACTCCAATAACAAATCCCATTTATCAGAATTTCAGATAAATTCCAAATAGGTATTTACCAAAACTTTATATTTATAACAGTAAGAATTTGTCACAGTAAGTTCACTTTTTTCATATGTACTTGGGCAGTTTCATAAGTGAACATTATACATACAAATCATTTTGCTTTAAAATACCCAATACATAGACACAAATATCCCATATTGCATATTCTCCATAACAGAAACATTTTCAAAAGGACAAAGAAAAAAAAAAACTATCATTTTCAGAAACCCTTTAAATAACCTTTAGGATGACATAATACACTCAGTTAAAACTTATACAGAATATCCTAATAACACATAAGAGAATCTGAAAGATTCTTAAAAATATCAATTAAACTTTTAGAAAAAGCCCTACCAAATTATGGATCACATTTATGACGATATTCCTTAAACAAGGAAATCATTATGTATCAAAAGAAACATATTCATAGTTTGCTCCTCCAGGTGGCTACAATTTGATTAAAAAAAAAAAAAAAACTACTGGAATACACTTAGTGGGGAGAGGGAGAGAATTCCATGTGGCTGCCTTTCCCCCCACTCTACCTCCCAAAAGGCAGGGGGGAAGGAAGGCAAGCTAAACTGTACCCCCGGACAAAAGATTCCCTCCTGTTTCCCACTCAATTTTCCCCCTACAGAAATCCTTCCATTAAAAACTTATCTCTATCTTTTCCAATCTTTCTAACTAGATGCTCCATTGCTAAAGTAGCAGAGAACAGTGGCAGTGAGTTTAATCTTCACTTTGAAGACAAAAGATCTCTTTTCTCCCTGCCCCATCCAACCTTTTTCCATATGCAAATTTTCCTTCTAGTCTCTCCTAAATCGCCTTCAAAACTATTAAGATTCACAATATAGTGGATAGCTAAATGACTCCATAAAACCCACATGTCCAGCAGAGCTGGATTTAAAGCATAACTTATAGTGTTAACAAATTACCCAAAGTAATTACCAAAGTTTCAGAAGGTAACATACTTTACCTAATTAGAGACACATGACCCCTTTCAGAAAAGTTAACAGAATGTCTCTTTAATAAGCCATTGTTCTTAAGATCTTATACTCAAAGATAACCAAATCTAGCTTGCATAGGCAATAGTAAAATTATTTCCTACAATTTTAAAAATGCCCAAAAGAATACTCAGAACAAATCTAACATGCAAAGGCAACAGCAAAATTATTTCCCACAATTTCAGAATCACCCTAAAATTCCTAATCAAATGTTTTCTCCTGCCTGAGTTTCAGTCATATATAGTTTTGCAACATTTTGTTAAAAAGTTTAAAATCACAAGCAAATTTTATATTAAGCATGGCTGCAACATTGAAATAACCAACTGTTAATCATTGTTCTTAAACCTTTAGCAGAGCTCTTTAACAGTCACAGAGACTACAGAACACAGACATAGACTGTGCAGTTATAACATTAAACAAAACATTTAACACATATAACCAGAGTTCCCAAAAAAGCACTCAGAATCAGTTCAAACCAGATGTGTTTTAAAAGACACACAAACCAGAGGCGATCATCCAGTATCTTAGAATGATATCCTTCTCAGAATTTAATGTCTATTGGCATGCTATTATTCTGAGAATCCAGATGCTAGCACAGACAGACAGAACAGGTAAACATATCAGATTATGTCCTAAAACATCCAGACTTACTCTCCAGTGGCCAAAACAGAGTGTTCACCATCAGGAATCAGGCATCAAGCATGATTACGGCTGAAAACTGCTCTCTTTCCCAGAAATCTTGGACAAATTCAGAGGGCTAGCCTCTCCAAGCCAAGAACCCAGATCCTCAACCACCCCAGGCCCAAGGCTGAGACCCGAAGATTTCTAATCTCTTAATCCTGCTCTCATTTTCTAATATCTCAGTGGGAAGCCTTCAAAATGTAATGTCGGAGAAACTGAGGCAAGATAGAGATTAGAGAGTATTTAATAATTTATTTGAAAGGGTGAGATTTACTAGGAACAAATGGATCCATGGTTTGGTCCCAGGGCTGAATAAGACTATCATCTCCAAGAATCCAGCAGCAGCGTGAGTTCTCAATGACATATATACATATGGCTCAGCTACAGGGATAGACTGTAGACCAAGGCAAGGATGGAGTCAATGCATAGAGAGTGGGAACAAGACTATCAATCCGATTCTCACAGGGTGGAGGAAAGGGGATGATAAATTGAGATTACAGAATGGGAGAGGCACCCAACATTCTGATGATGCCTAAGATAGAAAGTCTTTCTCATCTGGATCATCATGATTAAGAGGGAGGGATGATGTTGCAGGATTGAACAGAACAATTAGGAACTGGGGCAGAATAATTTAGGGAAACTGAGTCAGGACAATTAGGGAAACTGAATCAGGACAATAAAAAGGAACTATGGCACAACAGGACCACCTCTACCATACCTCTCTAATTCATTTCACTAGAATTTATCTTTTCCTTATACCTTTTAGGTTTTATTTCCCCAAAATCCTTCTTATTGTTGTTCAGTTGTCCTTTCAGTTGTGTCTAACTTTTCATGACCCCATTTTGGGTTTTCTTGGAATAGATACTGGAATGGTTTGCCATTTCCTTGTCCAGTTCATTTTACAGATCAGGAAACTGAGGTAAATAGGGTTAAATGACTTGCCCAGGATCACACAGCTAGTAAATGTCAGGTCATATTTGTTTTGTTTTCTTTTGTTTTATTTAATAGCCTTTTATTTACAGGTTATATGCATGAGTAACTTTACAGCATTAAGAATTGCCAAACCTCTTGTTCCAATTTTTCACCTCTTACCCCCCACCCCCTCCCCAGATGGCAGGATGACTAGTAGATGTTAAATACATTAAAATATAAATTAGATACACAATAAGTATACATGACCAAAACGTTATTTTGCTGTACAAAAAGAATCAGACTCTGAAATATTGTACAATTAGCCTGTGAAGGAAATCAAAAATGCAGGTGGGCAAAAATATAGGGATTGGGAATTCAATGTAATGGTTTTTAGTCATCTCCCAGTTCTTTTTCTGGGTATAGCTAGTTCAGTTCATTACTGCTCCATTAGAAATGATTTGGTTGATCTCGTTGCTGAGGATGGCCAGGTCCATCAGAACTGGTCATCATATAGTATTGTTGTTGAAGTATATAATGATCTCCTGGTCCTGCTCATTTCACTCAGCATCAGTTCGTGTAAGTCTCTCCAGGCCTTTCTGAAATCATCCTGTTGGTCATTTCTTACAGAACAGTAATATTCCATAATTTTCATATACCACAATTTATTCAGCCATTCTCCAACTGATGGACATCCATTCAGTTTCCAGTTTCTAGCCACTACAAAAAGGGCTGCCACAAACATTCGTGCACATACAGGTCCCTTTCCCTTCTTTATAATCTCTTTGGGATATAATCCCAGTAGTAACACTGCTGGATCAAAGGGTATGCACAGTTTGATAACTTTTTGAGCATAGTTCCAAACTACTCTCCAAAATGGTTGGATTCGTTCACAACTCCACCAACAATGCATCAGTGTCCCAGTTTTCCCACATCCCCTCCAACAATCATCATTATTTTTTCCTGTCATCTTAGCCAATCTGACAGATGTGTGGTGGTATCTTAGAGTTATCTTAATTTGCATTTCTCTGATTAATAATGACTTGGAGCATCTTTTCATATGACTAGAAATAGTTTCAATTTCTTCATCTGAGAATTGTCTGTTCATATCCTTTGACCATTTTTCAATTGGAGAATGGCTTGATTTTTTATAAATTAGAGTTAATTCTCTATATATTTTGGAAATGAGGCCTTTATCAGAACCTTTGACTGTAAAAATATTTTCCCAGTTTATTGCTTCCCTTCTAATCTTGTCTGCATTAGTTTTGTTTGTACAAAAACTTTTCAGTTTGGTATAATCGAAATTTTCTATTTTGTGATCAGTAATGATCTCTAGTTCTGCTTTGGTCATAAAGACCTTCCCCTTCCACAGGTCTGAGAGGTAAACTATCCTGTGTTCCTCTAATTTATTAATAATTTCATTCTTTATGCCTAGGTCATGAACCCATTTTGACCTTATCTTGGTGTAGAGTGTTAAGTGTGGATCAGTGCCTAGTTTCTGCCATATTAGTTTCCAATTTTCCCAGCAATTTTTATCAAACAGTAAGTTCTTATCCCAAAAGCTGGGATCTTTGGGTTTGTCAAAGACTAGGTTGCTATATTTGTTGACTGTTTTATCCCTTGAACCTAATCTATTCCACTGATCAACTAATCTATTCCTTAGCCAATACCAAATAGTTTTGGTAACTGCTGCTCTATAATATAATTTTAGATCTGGTACAGCTAAGCCACCATCATTTGATTTTTTTTTCATTAATTCCCTTGAAATTCTTGACCTTTTGTTTTTCCATATGAATTTTGTTGTTATTTTTTCTAGGTCATTAAAATAGTTTTTGGGAGTCTGATTGGTATAGCGCTAAATAAATAGATCAGTTTAGGTAATATTATCATCTTTATTATATTTGCTCGCCCTATCCAAGAGCATTTAATATTTTTCCAATTGGTTAGATCAGACTTAATTTGTGTGAAAAGTGGTCTGTAATTTTGCTCATAAAGTTTCTGATTTTCCCTTAGCAGACAGATTCCTAAATATTTTATATTATCAGTAGTTACTTTAAATGGAATTTCTCTTTGTAACTCTGACTGTTGGATTTTGTTAGTGATATATAAGAATGCTGATGACTTATGTGGGTTTATTTTATAACCAGCAACTTTGCTAAAGTTGTGGATTATTTCTAATAAGTTTTTAGTAGAATCTCTGGGGTTCTATAAATATACCATCATGTCGTCGGCAAAGAGTGATAATTTGGTTTCCTCATTGCCTATTCTTATTCCTTTAATCTCTTTCTCAGCTCTTATTGCTAAAGCTAGCGTTTCTAATACAATATTAAATAGTAACGGTGATAGTGGGCAACCTTGTTTTTTACTCCAGATCTTATTGGGAATTGTTGCAGTTTGTCTCCATTACATATGATGCTTACTGATGGTTTTAAATAGATGCTGCTGATTATTTTAAGGAAAAGTCCATTTATTCCTGTACTCTCAAGTGTTTTTAATAGGAATGGATGTTGGATTTTGTCAAATGCTTTTTCTGCATCTATTGAGATGATCATATGGTTTTTGTTAATTTGGTTATTAATATGGCCAATTATATTGATAGTTTTCCTAATATTGAACCAGCCCTGCATTCCATGTCAGGTCATATTTGAACTCAGATCCTCCCGACCCCAGCCCAGCATTCCATCTACTACACTATCTAGCTATCCTTTGCTTTACTACATTATATGTATTAATTCAAAGGATATTGGCTTCTTGCTGTTCGTCTCATGTAATATTTCTTCCACTGGACCTTTTCACTGGCCATCATTGCAGGCCTGAAATGATTTTTTTTTTTCACTCTTGTCTCCTGAATTCACTGGCTTCTATAAAGAATCAGTTCAAATCCTACACTTTCCCTTTGCCTCATCACTGCTTGTATCTTCTCTCTGAAATTTCCTCTAATTTGTCTTGGAGATATCTTATATGTATGTAGTTTGTATTTTGCCTTAGAATATGAACTCCTTGAAGGCAAGGATAATTTTTTTGTTTGTTTTTCTTTGTTTTCTAGCACTTAGTATAATTTTGAACACATATGTGCTTAATAAATGCTTGTTGACTTGTTTTACAAAGCCAATTATTGGGAGCATCTCTTAATGCCAGATTTTATTTTTCTAAAGAAACTTTTAGAATAATAGCTTTAAGTAAATATATTTAATAAAATTTTAAGCATTGTGAATTTAATTTAATAATTCATTTAATTTTTGTAATTTCTAGTTTAAAAAACCATCACATGTCACCATTATCCATGTAAGATACAAATAAGCACAACTAGACAAAAGGTGCTAAGTTTAAAAGCAACTTCATTGCTCTTATTTCTTAATTTTTGTTTGCATGGGGAAAACTGCACATGTTCACAAATAAAGAAAACATTGCAATGTCTTTCCAGTCTAACATGGATTTTTCTTGTTACTAAACAAAAATTATCAACTCGGTCTTTTAGGGCTACCAAACCATAGTCTTAGTTTAAAATATTCTTTGGAACTCCTAATTCAATGGGAAAAGAATTAATCATAAATATATTTATATTGCAAGCAGAACTTTTCTACCAGAGTGCTAGATTACTTTCCAACTCATCTAAAAAAAAAAAATACAAAGAAATCTATTGCTAGGGATTTTTAAAGCCAAAGTAACAAATTCTGAGGAACCCTACAGAACATTGCTTTAATGAGATTTAGAATGTACTCTGAGTTTAAAGTGTTGGCATTTTCATAAAATAGTACTTTACATTGTAGTCATTGTTTTGCATACAGAGTAGTAACTCACCCTTTGCATAATTTGTTACAGTACTTAAAGCCCAGATTTTAATATGTGGTAGTTTTCTTAAGGGAAATGCTTAGTATCTAACAGTGAAATAGTTATTAAATAAATGTAAAGCAATACATTAAAAGAGTGGCCTAAATATTTTACCTTAATCCTTCTAAGGAAGTTAATTTAGTATCTGATTCCTTACTAGTGAAAAGAACAAATTTCTTATTAAGTTATTTTAGTATTTCACTAAGAATGCAAATGATTTACCTATTTTAATGAAAATAAATGAATATTTCCAGTAACATTTCAAAGCAAGGTCACTTTCAAACTCAGCTATTTATTAATAACAATACCTGGAGAGTTCTTTTATTCCTTTCTCTTTTGGAGTTTTGTCTTGTTTCTGTCAATATCATCTCTATATCTATTCCTTAAATTTAGAATGGAGAAAATTTATTTGATATTTAAAATGATAGTACTTGAATAGATTCATGATTTCATCAGTATGGGTATTTTCTCTAGTGATAAAAAATGAATCACCAATACTCTGACTTCTTTGCCTGTATTTTCCATAAATTCTCCTTACACAATCTGTACAATAGGGTGGAGTTCCCCCTAGTATTATTAATATTCTGATGCAAATGACCCACTGTTTTAATGCTCATATTTTGTTTATGACACAATGTCTGAAACACACTATATGATTAAATTAATGCTTGTTGAACTGAATTCAGTTGCATTAATTTGTTCTCTAGTCAAGAAGATGAGAAAAATACATGAACAACAATATTAAAATATGTGAGTAATAATTCAGTTTAATTCATTAAACTATATTATGTGCCTACTAGGTATTGGGTATACAAAGAGAAACATAACAAAATCTCTTCTTCCAAGAATCTTATTATCTAATGTTAAGGGAAGAACATATAGATATAGATAGATAGATATAGATATAGATAGATAGATATAGATAGATAATCGTAAGAGAAAGGAGAAAAGTGATAAATGCAACACCGAAGTCCAATCAAAGTTTTATTTAAAACATGGATATTCATCTTCATTTCAGAAAAGGTAAAGAAATAAGGGTGACTTCATGGAGAAGTTGGAGCCTGAAATGGAACTTAAAGAAAGGGATTTCAGTGGTGAAAATATAAGTGGGGAATCCGTTCAAAGCGTGAGGATTAGCATGGGCATATAAAGACTGAAACCACTAAAGAACACACAAGAACAACAAAATCATTCCAGTAACAATAATTTTTAAACATACAACATTTGTCAGGCACTGTACTACATACTGAGGATACAAAGAAAAACAATTTCAGCCCTCAACAAGCTTTCTACAAAACAAAAGCATTCTAATTAGATTTTATCATACGGAATAAATGAAAGGAAGTCACTTTATGCATGACATAAAGGAGATTAGAGCCAGAATAATACAAGACAACAAGTGATTTCATAAAAAGAGTACACAATTAATATTAAGAGATATGTATAAACTAATTTCTAAAGAACTACCTATCAGTATATTAGTGAATATCAGTTTAAAATTTTAAATAAAATCCTGTCAAACAAACTTCTACATTTCCAAAAAATCATTCATTGTGACTGAATTAGATTTAAACTAGGGATATAAAAAATGATTCAACATTAAGAAGACAATCATCATAATCATATTAAAAATAAAAATAATCCAAACTTCACAATTATGTCAAGGGATAGAGACTTTTGACAATATATAACTCATTTATAAAAACTTTTTTTTAATATCATGAAAAATATACCAAAAATAAGCAACATATACAATAGACATATATTAGAGGATTCCTAGTAAATCTTCTTTCTTCTGTTATTAGATGCAATTTAAGAAATGCAAACAGTAAGAAAGGAATAAATTAAAGGCGTAAAGATGAAAATGTAAATTTCTATTTGCTGACATGTTTTCTTAGAAAATTCTTAGAAAAAAAATTTTAGAAAAAAAATAATTAATTGAAACAATTAATAATTTGGCAAAGTTCCAGATGATAAAATAAACCCATAAAAATACTCAACATTTCTTTTCAAAGTGTCCTTAAAAACAAGATGAAGCTTTAAGATATTAAAGCTTATCACAATCAAGTTTTTAAAGATAAATTCCATAATAATGACTCAAGATGCAATAAAAGAAAAATACTATTCAGAATAACTACAAAATGCATTTTTGGGGATACAGCTACCAAGAAAAGAAATACTTGAATAGACTTAATGGCAAAGCACTCCTTAAAGAAATAAAAACCAGTTTAAATAGGTAGAAGAATAGTTAATGTTATTTGCTGGGCCTTGCCAGTGTAATAAAATGACACTATTACCATAGTTGAATTACAATTTTTATATCAATGAAACTGTCAAAAGCATATTTCATAGAGTATCAGTACTCTAAAGTAATATTAATATTTATTTGGAGAAACAAAAAAATGAAAAAAAAGATAAAAATAAAGTGAGAATGACACTTTTAAAATTCAAGCTATGTTATAAAGCAGCAGTCATCATAACTGTTAGATAATAGTTTTAAAAAAGAGAAGAAATGCCTGGCATTGTTGTACATACCCATAATCCCTACTTACTGGAGGAGCCTGAGACTGGTACCTTGAATTTGGGAAATCTAAATTGCTATAGGACTAAGGCCAAGCATTTGTATCTGAATTAACTTTAATACAGTTATTTAATACATATTTAATACAGCTCTCAGGAGTAGAGTATTACCAGACTACCTATGGAGGAGTGAACCATCCAAGTTCAGAAAAATGGGACAGGTTAAATTTGCTGTGATTATCTGATTTGGACTTATGAATGATGTTGCAATTCCAAACTCAGTATGCCAGTCTGAAAGAGAAACACACAGAAATCAAGTCAAAGGGAAAACAGAAACAATAGAACTCAGTAACTCAGTATTCAATAAATTATTTAGGAAACAATTCTAATAGAGAAAAGGCAGGAAGCTTCCTGAGCTCTCCCTACTTTTCCCTATTTATCAAAATAAACTCTAGACTGAAAAACTCCACAAAAGGATGCAATAAAACCATATTCGGACCTAGTGTAGGTGGTGTCTGGGCAAGTCAAAAGAAGACCCCCTGTCCCAGCACAGATCAGTAACTGAGGCCCTGTGATTTGACTCAGCAGGCCAACAGCAGAGCTGACCAACTATGTACTGCAACCACAGTGCAACAGGTGAGCCACCCGCCTCAGAGTCCAAGCACAAGAAACTTGAACAGTACTTTCTGTGCCCTAGTAGTAGATTTCAATTTTAGAAGTCACAAACTGTGAAGCCTGTATTAGCACCCTGAATACTTTAGAATCAGCTGGAGTCAGGATCAGCAAAAGGTCTTGATCTTTATTCTTGGATGTGAACGGAATGGCAATAAGAAGTGAGAGGAATTGCAACAGGAATCTGCCAGGAGTCACTCTGACTTTTCTCACTCCACCCCCCAAATCCTTCACCCAGTATCCTATACAACAGATCAAGCCTGCAGCATAGTGGGCAGGGCCATTCTTTCTCCAAGCATATAATATACTAATAGAGTAGTGTCCAATTGCTAATTAGCCTTAAGTGCTTGTATCTCAGTGCATCTGCTCAGTTTCAGTCCATTACAACAAACTAGGTTGGCAAATAAGTAAAACAAACAAAAATCCCCTGACCATAGAAAGCTGCAGTGGCCGCAAGAAAGATCAGAACACAAACTCAAAAGAATATAACAATGTCAAAACACTGAAGACTCAAACAGAAATATGAATTGGTCTAAAGATCAAAAAATCTTCCTAGAAGAACTCAATAAAAGGATTTTTAAAAATGAGTAGAAAAAATTGGTAAAAGAATTGAAAATTTATACAAAAGCATCATGGAAAAAAAGCAGTCAATAGTTTGGTAAAGGAAGCACAAAAATTATTTGAAGAAAATAACTCTAAAGTTAGAATTGGAAAAATGAAAAAGGAATTATAAAAGCTTAATTAAATAAAATAATTCCTTAAATGTTAGAACTGGGCAAGTGGAAACTAATGACTCTATGATATATCATGAATCAATCAAACAATATCAAAAGTATGAAAAATAGAAGAAAATATAAAATATGTCTTTGAAAAAATAGCTGACTTGGAAAACAGATATAGTAGAAATAATTTAAGAAGTATTGGTCTACCTGATCCTGGATAGAATCTTTTAAGAAATTATCAAGGAAAACTGCTCTAATATCCTAGAACCATAGGATAAAATTGTCAATGAAAGAATCCATCACCTCCTGAAAGAGATTCCAAAATGAAAACTCCCAAGAATATTATAGTGAAATTCTGGAACTCTCATGTCAAGGAGGAAATACTACAAGTAGCCAGAATGAATTTGACTACTGCAGAGGCACATTGAAGAATATACAGGATTTAGCAGTTTTTACACTGAAGAATCACAGGGATTGAAGTATTCCATAAGGCAGAAGAGCTTAGATTATAACCAAGGATCAATTACCCAGCAAAACGGAGCATAATCATTTGGGGGGGGGGGAGAGGGGGAAGATTGGAGGGGGGAAGGAGGGAGGAGAAGGAGAAAGAGAAAAAGAAATGGACATTAAATGAAATAGGGGACTTTTGAGCATTACTCATGAAAAGACCAGACTGAAAAACAAATTTAATTTAAATTCAATTGTCAAATACAAGATACAAAAAAGAAACATAAAAAGGAAACAAGAAAAAAATGACATTATTCAATAAGATTTACATCCCTATGCAGGAATATGACACTTGTAACTCTTAAGAATTGTATCTCTTATTAGGGCAGTTAGAAGAAATATACAAAGACAGAGAGTGCAGATATCAGTTGACTTTGAAGGGATGGTATAAAAAAATTAAGAAGTGAAAAAGAATTGAACTGAGAGAAGAGGGAAGGGAAAAACAGAATGAAGTAAATAATATGACAAGATACCAAAAGCTTATTACAGTCCAGGGGAAAAAGGGAGGTGATTTAGCCTCATTTGAACCTTACTCTCATTGGATCTGGTTCAAAGAGAGAGTAATATAAAGTAAATTGGGTATAGGGAAATAGAAGGAAAAGGGTCAAGAAAAGGAAGGGACTGATATGAGGGAGGGAGGGCACATTGAGAATAAGGAGAGAAATGGTGAAGGGGGCAGAGTATAAAAAAGAGGAAAATAGAATAGAAGAAAATGTTCTGTTAATGATCAACTGTAAATGAGAATGGATAAATTCTCCCATCAAAGGAAAGTAGATAGCAGAGTGGATTAAAAAACAGAATCCTATAGTATGTTGTTTGCAAGAAACATTTGAAGCAGAGAGACACACAGAGAGTAAAAATAAAAGACTGGACAGAAAAATCTAGAGAAAATTGAATGGGAATAGAAAGGAATATTCCTTTTTCCCAGCAGTATATGTCACCTACCAGAAATTAATGATGTTTTCAGGCATAAATTAGTCAAAATCAAATGCAGAAATATTAAATGTATTCTTTCAAATCATGTTGCAACAAAAATTAAATTCAATAAAGGGCCATGGAAAGATAAATTAAAAATTAATTAGAAAATAAATAATTCTAAAGAATGAGCTGATCAAAGAACAAATCATAGAAGAAATATTACCAAAGAGAATGACAGTAATTAGAGAACATACCAAAATTTATGAGATGTAGCCAGAGCAGTATTCAGAAGGAAATTATATCTCCAGAAATAAAACATATATCTATGATAAGACATAGGGGGAAAAAAACACTTCAATGAATTGGGTATACAACTAAAAAAGTTAGAAAAAGGACAAATTTAAAATCTCAAGTTAAATATTAAATTGGAAATCCTGAAAAGCAAAGGAGAGATTAATAAAACTGAAAGTAAGAAAACCATTGAAATAATAAATAAAACTAAGAGTTGGTTTTATAGAGGGAAACAAAATAGATAAATCATTGGCTAATTTCATCTTACAAAAAAAAAAAAGAAGAAGCGATCAAAATAACCAGTATCAAAAATAAAAAAGATTAATTCACTATCAATGAAGAGGAACTTAAAGTAATAATTAGGAACTCTTTTGCACAATTGTATGTAACAAATCTGATGATCTAAATGAAATAGATGAATTTTTACCAAAATAGAAATTCTTCAGATTAATAAAAAGGAAACAGTATATTTATGTAACCCCAATTTAGAAAAAGAAATTGAACAAGCCTTCAACGAACTCCCTAAGAAAAAATCTCCAGTGCCAGATGAATTTACAAATTAATTTGTAACAATATTTAAAGAACATTTAAAACTTTTAAAGAACAATTAATGTTAATACTATATAAAATATTTGGGACAATAGAGGAAGAAGGAGTTATACTAAATTCTTTTTATGACATCAATGTGGTGGTAATACCAAAACCATGAAGAATCAAAACAGAGAAAAGAAAGCATAGATTTTCCTAGTGAATATTGATACAAAAATTTTAAATTAAATACCATCAAGGAGATTATAACAATATATGTAACCAGGATTATACACTGACAATGACTTGTATTCTTATAAATTTGACACAGTTCTTTATATATTTTAGAAATGAGACCTTTATCAGAAATATTAGCTGTAAAGATTTTTTCCCTAGCTTTGTACTGGGAAAAATCACAGGAGAGATTTAAAAAATAAAAAAGTGAATATAGCATGTATTGAGTTACATTCAGTCTCCTTAATTCTTTTTTTGGCTGGAGATGGCATTTTCTATCTGAAGTCTATTGGGATTAATTTGGATCACTGAATACTGAGAAGAATCAAACGTTTCATAGTTGATCATGGTATATTCTTGCTGTTATTTTGTACAATATATTGCTGGTTCTGTTTGTTTTGCTCAGCTTCAGTTCATGTAAATGTTTCCAGGCCTTTCTATAATCACCTTGTTCAACATTTTTTATAAAACAGTAATATTCTATTATCTTCATGTGCCACAACTTGTTCAGCCATTTCCCAATTGCTGGGCTCCTTTTCCAATTCTTTGCAACCACAAAAAGAGGTGCTACAAACACTTTCCCTCCTTTACAATTTCCTTGGATACAGACCTAGTAATGGCACTTCTGGGTCAAAGGCACAGTTTTATATCCCTTTGAGTATAGTTCTAAATTGCTCTCCAGAATGGTTGGATCATTTCACAATGCTACCAACAATGCATTAGTATTCCAGTTTTTCCATGTCCTCTCCAATATTTAGCATAACCTTTTCCTTTCATCTTTGCCAGTCTAAGAGGAGTGACGTAGTACCTCAGAGTTATTTTAATGTGTATTTCTCTAATCAATAGTAATATAGAGCATTTTTTCATATAATTATAAATGACTTTAATTTCATTATCTGAAAATTGTTCATATCCTTTGGCCATTTATCATTTGGGAAATGACTTGTATTCTTATAAATTTGACACAGTTCTTTATATATTTTAGAAATGAGACCTTTATCAGAAATACTAGCTGTAAAGATTTTTTCCTCAACTTTGTACTTCTTTTTAAATCTTGTTTCTGTTGATTTTTATTTGTGCAAAACCTTTTTAATGTTATGTTATCAAAGTTGTCCATTTTGCCTTTCATAATATTCTATAGATCAATCTCTGGTCATAAATTCCTCCCTTCTCAAAAGATTTGATAAATAAATTATCCTTTGTTCTCCTAATTTGTTTATGTAATCATGTATCCATTTTTACCTTATTTTGGTGTGGGGTGTGAGAGATATATCTGTACCAAGTTTATGACATTATTTTCTAATTTCCCCAGCAATTTTTGTCAAATAATGAGTTCTACTAGATTGCTATAGGCCTTGGGTCTTATATATTTAATCTATTCTACTGATCTACCACTCTGTTTCTTAGCCAGTACCAAATGGTTTTGGTAATTGCTGCTTTATAAACTATATATAGTTTTAATTTGGGGACTGCTAAGCCACCATCCTTTACATTTTTTTTCATTAATTTCCTTGATATTCTTGACCTTTTGTATTTCCAGATGAATTTTGTTATTATTTTTTCTAGTTCCATAAAATAATGTTTTGGCATTTTAATTGGTATGGCACTAAACAAGTAGGTAGAGTTGTCATTTATGTTATATTAGCTCAGCCTAGTTATGAGCAATTGATATTTTTCCAATTATTTAGATCTGACTGTATTTGTATAAGAAGTGTTTTGTAATTGTGTTCATATAGTTCTTATGTTTTTCTTGGCAGATATCCCAAGTATTTCATTTTTTTCTGCAGTAATTTTAAGTGAAATTTCTCTTGCTAGTGGGCTTTATCAGTAATATATTGAAATGATGATTTCTGTGGATTTATTTTATATCCTGCAACTTAGCTAAAGCTGTGAATTGTTTCTAGTAGGTTTTTGGATGATTTTCTATTATTTTCTAAGTATGTCATATCATCTGCAAAGAGTGATGATTTTATTTCCTTATTGCCTATTTTAATTTCTTTAATTTCTTTTTCTTTTCTTATTGCTAAAGCCAATGTTTCTAGTACAGTATTGAATGATAATGGGAATCATTGTTTCATCCCTTATCTTACTGGGAATGCATCCAACTTCTCTTCATTTCTTGCTTTAAGTTATAAGATAGTGCTTATTTTTTAAGGAACTCTTTCTTTATCCCTGTACTCTCCAGTCTTTTTAATAGCAATGGGTGCTGTGTTTTTTGTCCATCTGTTGAGATTATCATATTATTTCTGTTGGTTTTGTTATTGATATGGTTGATTATGGTAATAGTTTTCCTGATATTAAACCAGCCTTGCATTTCTGGTATAAATCTCACTTGGTCATAGCATATTATCCTACTGATAAGTTGCTTTAATCTCTTTGCTAATATTTTATTTAAATTTTTTGTATCAATATTCATTGGGGAGATTTGTCTTTACTTTTTTTTTTTCTCAGTTTTGGCCTCCTTTTTTAGGTTTAGGTATCAGTGTCATATTTATGTCATAGAAGGAATTTGGAAGTATTTCTTTCAGTGTCATATTTATGTCATAGAAGGAATTTGGAAGTATTTCTTTACCTATTTTTCCAAATAGTTTACATAGTATTGGAATTAATTGTTCTTTAACTGTTTGGTAGAATTCATTATGAATCCATCTGGCCCTGGAGATTTTTTCGCAGTTAGTTCATTAATAACTTGTTCAATTTCTTTTTCTAAAATGGGACTAGATAAGTATTTTGGTTCCTCTTCTATTAATATAGGCAATTTGTATTTTTGTAAATATTCATCCATTTAGGCTAGATTATCAGACTTGCTACCATAGAGTTAGGCAAAATAGCTCCTAATTATTGCTTTAATTTCTTTTTGATTGGTGGTACGTTCACCCCTTTTATTTTTGATGCTGGTGATTTGGGGTTTTTTTCCCTTTTCTTTTTCTAATCAAATTAACCAGAGGTTTTTCTATTTTGTTAGTTTTTTCATAAAACCAATTCTTAGTTTTGTTTTTTAGTTCAATAGTTTTCTTTGTTTCTATTTTATTAATCTTTCCTTTGAGTTTCAAATTTTCTAATTTGGTATTGGGGGTTTTTATGTTTCTTTTCTAGTTTTTTTAGTAGCCTGCCTAATTCATTGATTTCCTCTTTATTTTATTTATGTACCTATTTAGAAATTAAAAATTATCCCCTAAGAACTGCTTTGGCTTCATCTCATAGGTTTTGGTATATTGTCTCATTGTTGTCATTTTCTTGGATGAAAGTATGGATTGTTTCTGTGATTTGTTGGTTGACTCACTCATTCTTTAGAATTAGATTATTTAATTTCCAATTGGTTTTTAGTCTTTCTTTCTCTGGCCTTTTATTGAATATAGTTTTTATTGCATTGTGATCTGAAAGGGAAGAATTTACTATTTCTGCCATTTTGCATTTGATTGTGAGGTTTTTATGCCCTAAAACATGGTTAATTTTTGTGTAGGTGCCATCTACTGCCAAGAAAAAGGTATATTCCTTTCTGTCCCTATTCAATTTCCTCCAGAGGTCTAGCATAGCTGGGGTTTCTAAGATCCTGTCAACCTCTCCTGTTTCTTTCTTATTTATTTTGAGATTAGTTTTATCTGCTTCTGAGAGGGGAAGGTTCAGGTCCCCCACTACAATAGTTTTACTCTCTATTTCATCCTGTAACTGGCTTAAAATGTTCTCTTAAGAATTTGCCTACTCCACCACTTGGTGAATACACATTTAGTATTGTTACATTTAGTATTATTTATGGTAACCTTTATCAAGATGGACTTTTCCTCCTTATCTCTTTTAATAAGATCTATTTTTATTTTTTCTTTATCCGAGATATCAGGATTGGTATCTCTGATTTTTTTTTTTAAATTCAGCTGTTGCGTAATAAATTCTGTTCCATTCTTTTACCTTTACTGTGCACATGTGTCTCTGTGTCAAATTTCTTGCTTCTTGTAACAATGTATGGTAGGATTCTATTTTTTAATCTACTCTGCTATTCACTTCTGTTTTATGGGAAAGTTCATCCTATTCACATTTATAGTTATGATTCCTAGCTCTATTATTTCCCTCCATCCTATTTTCCTCAGATATATAGAGACCTGAATCAAATTTATAAGAAAAACAAATCAGAACTATCAGATTATCTAATATGACAGAAAAAGAAAATGATAAATCTTTGCAGGGATATGGGAAAAGTGAAATACTAATTCACTATCAGTGGAATCATGAACTGATCCAACCTTTCTGGAACACAATTTGAACCCGTGCCCAAAAGGCAATCAAACTGTGTATATATATATGCTTTGATACACCACTACCACTACTAAGTCTGCATTCCAATAAAGTCATAAAAAAAAAAGGAAAAAGATCTGCATATACCAAAAATGTATATAGCACTCTTTTTCTAGTGACAAAGAATTGAAAAATAATGGGATACTCCTTTATTGAACAAGTTGTGGTATATGATTGTTATGAAATATTATTGAATGAAATGAAAATGAAATTAAATGAAAAATGATGATCAAGCATATTTCAGAAAAACCTAAAAAGACTTTCATGAACTGATGGAAAGTAAAGTTAACAGAATCAAGAGGACATTGTACACAGTAACAGCAACATTATATGATGTTCAACTATAATTGACTTAGCTCTTATTGGCAATAAAATGATCCTAGATGTTTCCAAAAGATTTGTAATGAAAATCTTACCTAAATGCAGAGAAAGAACTGATAGAGTCTGAATGCTGAATAAAACACATTCTTTTAATTTTCTTTATTATTTTTTTCTTTTGTTGAGTTTCTTTCATAAAATGACTAATGTGAAAATATGTTTTATATGATTGCACCTATATAACCCATATCAAATTGCTTACTGTCTTAAAGAAGGGGGGAGAGATAGAAAGAAAATTTTGAATTTAAAATTTTATTACAAAATCATTATTAAAAACTGATAACACTGGAATAAATGAAGGAAAGGAAACATCTTTAATAAGTATTCAAAATGTAAAACATTCTGCAAAAATTGGTCTTAAACCCACATTATATATGATATTCACAATAATTTGAAAGTGGATATAATTTCTTAATATTGAAGATCCCTATTATTAAAAATTAAAAGTGAAGATTATATAAATCTTATAGTAGATTTATTCTTAATGAAACAAAAGAAAGATCATTACAAGATAATGAGTAATTTGGATTCTTTGAAATTGAAAAATTCCCCCAGCAGTAATATTAATGTCACTAGAGTACAAAATAAAGTGATTAAATAGAGGAAAAGATTTGAATCATATTTATCAAATAAGGGTTTTTTTTCCTTGAAAATATATAAACTATATTTATATGAATATCCCTGGTGTGTGTATGTACATATTGTAGAAATAAAAAGACCACCAAAAAGTATAAATAAAAGTCAAAATAAAAATAAATGAACAACTTTAATAACAATCAAGAAGTGGCTAAGCTAAACAAATTATGATATCACACAGGAGAATTATTTTATTAATTCTGTTATTAAAATATAATAACAGAAATAATAATTAAGAAGAAATAATAAATAAGATAAATATAGAGAAGCATGGAAAGATCTATTTGAACTGATGTAGAATGAAGTAAACAAAACCAAGATATTATGTACCACATTTTTATGACAGTTTAAATAAAAAGAATACATACAAATTACAATACAAAAAAAAAAAAAAACAGCAAGAATAATTATAAAACAATGATATAAGAGAATATGTCCTCTTACTCTTTTTAGCAGAGGGAGGTTCCACAAATTTGGACTACTGTATATATTTTCGGATTTTTTTTAAAGCAATTTTGCATGGTGGGAGGAGAGGAGTATTCCTTCTTTCCTAATCTTCTTTAAAAAAAAAAAATTCCTCATATAATATGACACTAGAAGGGGAAAGGAAAAAGAATACTAGAAAAATTGGGTGATAAGAAAACAAAAGTTAAGGGCGGAGCCAAGATGGCAGAGAGGACACACACTCCATTCTAAATGAGTAAAAAAGCAAAGCAAACTCTAACTATTGATAGCTTCTATACAGAAAGAAAGCAGGTTTCCAACTCTGAGGAAACTAATAGCAGACAGTCTCCAGACAAAACACCAAAGGGGGATATAGCCTGATCCCCATCACACAAGGCTGTCCTAGAAGAAATTATAAAAGATCTTAAAAGAGAGGTAGAAGAAAAATGGGGAAAAGAAAGAGAAGCTCTGCAAGAGAGTATGGAAAAGGCATATTAACTCATTAAAAGAAAAATATGATAAAAAGGAAAAAGAAAACAACTTCCTGAAATGTGAATAGGGAAAGGTAAAGAACTCCCAGGGAAACAAAATTTGTGAATTGGAAAAGATAAAGAACTCCCAGGAAAGTAGGATTTGTGAATTGGAAAAAGTAAATAACGCAGTAAAAAAAAAAAAAAAAAAAAATAGTGAAATGGAAAAAAAAAAATCTATAGAACAAAGCAACCTATTTAAAAACTCAATTGGACATATACAAAAAAGAAGAGGAAAAAAAGCTAATGAAGAAAATAACTCATTAAAAATCAGAAATGAACAAATAGAAATGAATGATTCCTTGAGACATCAAGAATCAGTCAATCAAAACCAAAAAATGAAAAAAAAATTTTAAAATGTTAAATATCTACTTGGAAAAACAGCAGACCTAGAAAATAGATCTAGGAGGGATAATATGAGCATTATTGGGCTTCATGAAAATTATGATGAAAAAAAGAGCCTATTTTACAGGAAATCATCAAAGAAAACTGCCCAGAGATAATAGAATCAGAAAGTAAAATAGGCATTGAAAGAATTCATCAGATACTTTCTGGCCGAGACCCTAAAATAAAAACTCTAAGGAATATTTTGCCTAAATTTCAGAACTATCAGACTAAGGGAAAAAAAATAATATTACAAGCAGCCAGAAAAAACAATTAAAATACCAAGCAGCCATAATAAGAATCACTCAGGATCTAGCTACTTCCACATTAAAGGATCAAAGGGCCTGGAATTTGATATTCCAAAAAGGCAAAAGAACTTGGAATTTAGCCAAGAATAAACTACCCAGCTTAGCTGAACATTTTCTTCCAGGTAAGAAGATGGACTTTCAATGAAATAGGTGAATTCCATTTATTCCTAATGAAAAAACTAGAGGTAAGCAAAAAAATATTGACCTCCAAATATAGGACTCAAGAAAAGCATAAAAGATAAAAAGAATTCTTGAGAACAGTATTTCTATTACAGGCATCCATAAAGAGCATGTGTATTTGATTTGACTGTTATAATACAAAAAAAAGGGGGGGGGGGAATCAGACGTGGAAAGGGGATTGTATCAGAAAAAGGGAAAAGGGGAGATAAAAAGAGGGAAATTACATCCCACAAAGAGGCAAAGGAAATCTATCATAAGGGAGGGGGAGGAACATTGTATGAATCTTGTTCTCACCAGATTTGGCTCAAAGAGCAAACAATTGACATATTTGGTTTACAGAGAAACTTCTCTCACCTAATTAAAAAAGTGGGAGAGAAAAAGACTTTATGCTAATAAATTTGATAACCTAAATGAAATAGATGACTACCTTCAAAAATATAGGCTTCCCAGATTAACAGAGGAGTTAATAAATTGCTTAAATAATCCCATTTTAGAAAAAGAAATAGAACAAGCTATTAATCAACTCCCTAAGAAAAAATCTCCAGGACCAAATGGATTTACATGTGAATTCTACCAAACATTTAAAGAATAATTAACTCCAATGTTATATAAACTATTTTTAAAAATAGGGAATGAAGGACTCCTACCAAATTCCTTTTATGACACAGACATAGTATTGATATTTAAACCAGGTAGGTTGAAAACAGAGAAAGAAAATTATAGACCAATCTCCCTAATGAATATTGATGCAAAAATCTTAAATAAAATGTTAGCAAAAAGATTACGGAAAAATTAATAATACACTATGACCAAGTAAGATTTATACCAGGAATGCAGGGCTGGTTCAATATTAGGAAAACTATTAACATAAATGACTATATCAATAATCAAATTAACAAAAACCATATGATCATCTCAATAAATAGAGAAAAAGCATTTCAACAAATCCAACACCCATTCCTCTTAAAAACACTTGAGAGTAAGGGAATAAATGGATTTTTCCTTAAAATAGTCAGGAGCCTCTATTTAAAACCATCAGTAAGCATCCTATGTAATAGGGATACACTGAAACCATTCCCAATAAGATCAGGAGTGAAACACAGTTGCCCACTATCACCATTACTATTCAGTATTGTATTAGAAATGCTAGCTTCGTCAATAAGAGTTGAGAAAGAGATTAAAGAAATTAGAGTAGGTAATGAGGAAACCAAATTATCACTCTTTGCAGATGATATGATGGTATACTTAGAGAATCCCAAAGATTCTACTAAAAGCTATTAAAAATAATCCACACCTTTAGCATACAAAGTATACCTTTAGGATACAAAATAAACCCACATAAATCATCAACATTCTTATATATCACTAACAAAATCTAACAGAGATACAAAAAGAAATTCCATTTAAAGCAACTGCCAATAGTATAAAATATTTGGGAATCTTTCTGCCAAGGGAAAGTCAGGAACTATATGAGTAAAACTGCAAAACACTTTCCACACAAATAAAGTCAGATCTAAACAATTGGAAAAACATTAAGTGCTCTAGGATAGGTCGAGTGAATATATTAAAGATGACACTACCTAAACTAATCTATTTATTTAGTGCTATACCAATCAGACTACCAAAAAAAATATTTTAATCACCTAGAAAAATAACAACAAAATTCATCTGGAAGAACAAAAGGTCAAGACTTTCAAGGGAACTCATGAAAAAAAAAAAAAATCAAATGAAGGTGGCCTAGCTGTACCAGATTTAAAACTATATTATAAAGCAGTGGTCACCAAAACCATTTGGTATTGGCTAAGAAATAACTAGTTGATCAGTGGAATAAATTAGGGAGGGAGGGAGGAAAGGAGGGAGGAAGGAAAAGAGGAAAAGAGGGAGGGAGGGAGGGAGGAAGGAAAGAAAGAAAACCCTTGCCCTTAAACGACTTACAGTCTACTTTTCATATTGCAAAAGAAAGAAAAGAAGGAACAGAGGGAGGGAGAGAGGAAGAAAAGGGAAATGAAGGAAGGAATGAACAAATGAACTTACAAATGAAAAAAGGAAGGAAGGAAGAAGACACAAGAGCAGAGACAGAAATTAAGAGCAAACCAAATGTGTACTTTTTAAACTTAAGTTCAGGGTTTAGTGACATTGAGGTAGTGGAGCTATTCCCTGGAATTCCTCCTTCGCAAAACCAAAACAATAAAAACAACAACAAAAAATCTTCTACTAGGTAATAACAACAAATATATGAACACTTAACTAGACTACACATTGGAAGATTCAGCTTTCCAGGTTTTCCTTCACAAAGATGTGCCCAGGCATATAGCAGTAGCAGCCCACAGGAAATATATCAGTTACAAAGAAAGACAAGATCTTTTCATTGTGGGCTTAAAATGGGATACCTCCTATCAAACAAAAAAAAAAAAAAAAAAAATAGATCTTAGTACATTTAGCCAATCAGTAAAAGAACAAGACCCTTTCATGATATGACCTATAATAGACTTTTGTTTAGAATATCCATAACTAAATCTAGAGCCCTTACCAACCACTTAAAGGCAGAACTCTTTTAGTTCCCACCTCACCAGGCATATTAAAGTAATCAAAACATAATTTTAGAGTTCATAACAAAGAGAAGTACCTACTATACTCTGGTTTGACTAGACCATCTCTCATGTATGGTAGGCATAGAAAATGTCCAAATTAGGCTAAGTAGAGTAAAATAATGCAAAATTATTATATTCAAATTTAATTGTACATTTAGTGACTTCCAGCTACAAAGCACTGTGCTAGAGGTAGGAAAAATAGAAAGCTAAGGAAGATATTCTACTTTCATAGAATTTACAATTTAATAGTGAAGTACACTAAACTAAAATGGAAATGAGCATAAAAGAGATATAATGTATAATTTAAGGTCTGAGAGGAAAATCATGGAATCAGAATTTCTCAAAGATTATTTAGTCCAGTTCCTAAAGTTGTATAAGTCCAAATGTAATGCTCTTTCCACCATCTTGATTCTTTAAAATATTTAGCCTCTATCTTTCAGTATCTCTAGTAGCCACCAAGACCTACCTTATTCTTCTCCATGCAATATTTATTTTTCTTGTCTTGTTCTCATCTTTTTCTCATACTTTCCTTTTGTGCAACTTTGATATTGCCTCTATAATCCTGGACAAATCACTTGGTCACTTTGGGCCTCAGTTCTCTCATCCAAAGCAAAAAGAAGAAGATGGTCACTGAGAACCTCCAAGCTCCAAACCTATTAGTGCCTACAAATGTCTGCTGTGTACCAGGTACCAACTAACTATTGGAAATACAGAAATGGAGAAAAGATTAATCCCTGCTCTCAAGAAACTTAAAATCTCTTGGTAATGCAAATAAATATATACAAAACAAACCATACACAAGATAAATAGGAAATAAGAAACAAAGGGAAGGAAGCCTTCTTGTTGAAGGTGGAATTTTAGTTTAGGACTTAAAAGAAACCAAGAAATCCATAAGCAGAGTTGAGGAGGGAGACTGCTCCAGGCATGGAGGATATAAATAAAAGAATGACTTGTTTTGGCCATGGAATAACTAGGGAACCAGTGTCACTAGATTGAAAAGATGTGTGAGGGACTAAGGTGTAATGGAGTAAGGTATGACAACACTAGAAAGGTAGGAGGGGCTAGGTTAGGAAGAGTTTTGAATGCCAAATACTTCCTACTGAAAGTACTAGGAATCCATTGGAATTTATTGATGTATTGAGTAAGGCGTGACATAGTGAGACCTGTATTTTAGAAAAATTACTTTAGTGGCTCAATGAAGGAAGGATTGGAGTGGGGTGAGATTTGAGTCAGGCTTACCTGACTCATCTTATTTACCACCAACAGACAATTGCAGTGAAGAAGATGAGGTGATAAGGGCTGGACCAGAGTGGTGACAGTGTCAAGAGAGAAGGGAATATATATATATATATATATATATATATATGTATAATTTTTAAACTAATCCACTTAGTTCTTCATGTGTTTTACTCAATATCCATTTTTAAAGTATTTTTAAAGAATCATCTACCTGTATTTTAAGCAATATTATAGTTTTTGAAAGATATACTATGGCAGACTCGAATTAAGAACCTTAAGTGTAGTTTCTTGTTCTTTGGCTTAGATGTTAAATCATTTTAATTCATAGCAAATATTATCCAAAGGGAATTAGAGTCAATTTTCTTATAGAGGTCTGTTTTAGTAAATAAGCTAATCCCTAAAAGTTAATTTTCTACTCATGATTAGAAAAAAAAAATCCTTTTCAGATTTGTATAAATCTCAAATATTTACTCTGGAAGAAGAGACTTTTAGGCTAGAAATCAATAAAATCATGATGCCAATGACTCATACCTTTTTTCCTCTCTTGTTGAACAACAGTGTCGAATTCAAAAAAAATTAAAAATAGGGACCATAAATCCATACATAAATATCCCTGCAGGCCACATATTGACTTAGTTTTAAAGCACAATGTTATCTCTGTTTTATTGTATTTTTATTTTGTTAAATATCTCCCAGTTACATTTTAATTTAGTTCAGACAACACCTCTGCTGTATAGGAGCTGGGATATTGAGAAGTAGTACTAATTGCTGACCAATTTAGAAGATTCACATCTAGGACTTTTCTTTGCATACCCAGATGGTAGCTCTTATGAACTCCCAGTTTGACCAGGAGATATAGCTGCCTCTCAGATATTTATTTTAGAGGTTTCTAGCTGTGTTAATAGGTCTTTAGGAAAACTGAACTGAAATTTCCAAAACTAATGCCAATCCTTTTAAGGCCAGAGTTGCCTCAGGACCAGAGTTCGATGATCCACAAGGATTCTTATAGGGCTTCTTAGTGGTTCTTTGGATACAGAGAACCTTCCTAGAAGCTTTCCTTTCTGGTTTGTCCAGTTACTGAATTCAGATCCCTAAGCCATTCTACCCATGCTAGACAAAATAATCCACTTAGAACAGTTTATCTAGTGACTATACTTTCATGACTATACCCTGTGATTAGTCCTTCCTTTTATTTCAAGGCAACTTTTAACCCATGAATTAGTCACTTAATATGATAGCCTCTTAAAAAACAAGCAAACAAAAAACAACTTGACTCCAGGAAACATTGGGTTTGGAGCCAAGTTACCTGAATTCAAACCCCATCTGTTACCTGTGTGATTTTGAAAGTAGTTTAATCTGAGATTTACTTTCCTCACCTCTAAAATGTGAGAATTAGACTAGAAGATCTTCTAATTCTGTATCTATGATCTACAAATCCACTGGCCACATTCAAGGAATATGGTCCTAACCTACGGAAGCAAGAGGAACTTAATAGATCTTCCTGAACATATACCTGAAAAAGAATCCATTCTTCGTCATACTGGAGGAATGGTCCACCAAATGCTTAAAGATCTCCATTTGAAGCAGACCTTCACTTTCAAAAGGAGCACTTCCCAATTTTGTATTAAACCTTTTTATCAATATATCTAAATATCTCTCTCTGTAGTTTATGTCCATTGATCCTGAATTTTGCCTTCTGGAACCAATCAAAGCTAATCTAATTGCTCTTCTTCCTGACAGCTCTTTACATACTTGGAGACAGCTATCATATTCTCCTTATGACTGTGGAGGTGATGCAATCCCCATATACTCAGTCTTGGTCAGAATCTAGAAATGTTAAATTATTCTTGAATAATTTATAAGAATCAGCATTAAAATCATTCTTTTGGAGACCTGAACTCCTATACTACTCCTGTTTCATTTTTGAAACTCTCATTGGCTATTTTGAACATGAAAATAGATTTGAACAAAGCTTTCCCATGAATAAATGATATGTTCTCTAATTGGATATATTATCTGCAGTGTTCTTGAACATAATAGTAGGTGTTTGTTTTTTAATATAGCAGTTAAAACATTATAATTTGTAGTATGGTGTTATAATTAAGTTGTAGTGAATAGGAAAATTTGTGTATTTCTTTTCAGAACTGATTCATAAAATAATGAAATTTAAACAGACTCAATAATTTTTGTTAATGTAATAAGTGGAAATGTAATCCTCTCATTCAGTTTACTTTAGCAATTTGAATATTACTTGGTTATAGACATTTTTATATTTCTTAAAGAAACAATAGTTTCTAGTTACATAAAATATCTATTAAAATAAAATATAGCTTAAGGGTGCATTTTCCTGATAGACAATAAAATACCCAAAAGCAGAGAGAGGTGGGTGTTGTGACAGCTGACAGCATGTGCTTTATTCAACTTCATGCCTAACTCCTTCTTTTCTTTCTCCTGCAGGCATTGGTTTAGCCCTGGGGCCAGGACAGAGCATGGCCAGGTAAGACTCAATCTGATCAAGAAAGAGTTCACACCATCTATTTCAATATTTAAGCCTCTCTTTGATCAGCTTTATGAGAATAAAAAAATAAACCTTCCCTCTGGTGGTTTCAAATAGAAATAGATTCAAATAGAAGAGATCAACCTCACTGGCAAAGGAAAATTCTCTTTTGGTTAATTCATTTAGTAGAATGATCCTTGATAAAAATCAGACTTTTGATTTACTGTAGGTTACTCTAGTAACTGATTTGACCTCAGTGGTAATTCTTTGGATCTCAGTTTTATCATTTGTTTCAAAAAGCAAAGTATCAGAAGTAAATTTTCTAAAGAATAATGCTTGATTTTAAGAACAATGAAATTAGATAGCAAATAATTTGAACATGAATGGGATAGAGAAGTACTTTGCTTAATTAAAGATATAGTACATTCCTAGAGGGTTTCTTTGGTTAAAAAAAAAAAAATTACTTGTTCATGTGCATGACAATGCAAGAACTAAAAAAAAAAAAAAAAAAAAAAAAAAAAAAGACCTGGAACTTGTTATTCAGTTTTAATTGCTACATATAAAAAGTAAGTTACCTACTTTCTTTGTCCCTTGAATATACAGGTTCTTAATTAGAAGCAGGCTGAATTAGAAGAACTTAGGGACAAAGTTAATCATGTTTTAAAGTAAATATATTTTTGACTTTGCCTTGTGTTTCACCAAAATACTGTGCTTAATAGATGTTAATCCCCAGAGGAAGAGCTAACTTACCTTTATTCACTTTTTGAATTGTTTCCTTCACCATCAAAAGATACTAAGTTTTTAGTTTGTTTTAAGATCTGCTTATTGAAGAAACATCCTTTTTTTTAAAGGGAGAGGTGGGAATGCTGGAAAGTATTCTGTAATAGTTGTTTAAAGTTTATAAAACCACAGGACTTAGATCTTTTAATTTCCATTCTTTGATGTCTCATCAACACTTCAAACTCATATGTTCTAAAAGGAGTTTATTAACTCTCTCCCTAAAACTTCTGACTTCACCATTTCTGACTGTGGCATCATGTTCCCTGTGTTCCAACTACATAAACAGAGCTGATATGATTGAGGGGTGGGGAAAGACAGTAGGAGATAGGATATAGGAACATTACCATGTAGTTTATCATGAAGCAGATTTTATTTTAAGCTAAGTTTCAAACAAGGATATAGCTTTTGTTTTTCTTAGTTAGGTTTACTTTTATTGTCATTCTAAAATTTTCATATGGTATATACACCTGACATTAAATGTTAATGGGGGAAATACCTTTGTTTAAAAGATATGCTGACTAGGCTGAAAGGTAGGAGTTATAACTTAATACTTATTTTTTTCCTTTGTATTCAGGCCACAAAATTCAGACATTCCACCTTTCCAGTCTGGTGATGTCCCAGCATATACAATGTTTGTGATGTTACATTCATTACAGGACTCTTCTGCCAATGGAGGTCAAGTCAGTTTATATTTTCTCCAAAAATGCATGGTTTTCAAAAACTGATTTTATATCCTTTGGAAATCATTTGGAGTAATACTAAAAGTACCTTATAATCCATGTGTTTTGGGATAAAATATACCTTGATATCTCCAGGCAGTCTTCCTGGTGAACAAAAATATTTTACATATATATATATATATGTATGTATGTATGTATTTTAACTGGGAAAAATAGTAAAAATCATAAATCAGGGTTTTATTTACATTCTTATTTTAAATGATAAACATTTTTTCATGTTAGACCTTACCTGTTGGTGACCCTATGATCTTCCATTTTAATGGATTATTGCTCTAGAATCCTGATTTGTTTTGAATTTTGACCATTCTTCTACTACTAATTTTCATTCCTATCCTACTCCTATTATTAAGTTTCTTACACTCTGCTTCTATACTGCCAAAAATCAACAGAAAAAAAACAAAAAAACAAAAAAAAAAATTCACTATTGACATATTTATAACCTCAGTTTTTGACCTTAGTTTGGTCTTGTATACTGCTTGATATTTCTACTCTATCCTTTTTGATTCATTCTTCTTATCAATTATTCCAAACATTCTCCTCTCTCATGAAACCCCCAACCACACATATATTTACAGCAGATGGCTTACCCCTTTCTTCTCTGAGAAGTTTGAGAACATCTAATATGAATTCCCTCAATTCCCAACTTTCCATTCTTCAAAATGTTACCACACAATGTCTATTACTTTTGGTAAAAGACATATCCCTACTTTTTGGTAAGGATAATTCCTTTATCTCCACCATTGTTCCCATATTCTCTTGACCAAAGGAGTCAAATTTGAATCCCAAGAGCAGTCACACTACTTCAAAATGTAATTGGAAAATGTTTAATAAAATACAGTGTTGTTTAATCATTTTTAGTCATGTCTGGTTCTGCTTGATCCTATTTGGGGTTTTCTTGACAAAGATATTGAAGTCGTTTGCCATTTCCTTCTTCAGCTTATTTTACAGATAAGAAAGACAAGGCAACAAGGATAGGTGACTTGTCTGGGGTCACAAAGCTAGTAAGTGTCTGAGGAGGATTTAAACTGACTCCAGGCCTGATACTCTAACCACTTAGGGTATTTAACTGTCCTGTCCTGTCATTATGACCTAAGTCAATATGTGGCCTATAGCAATCTGTTTCTATTTGAGTTTCACACCATTTCTCTTAATTACCCCAAGATTCTCCAATAGTTTACATACCTTTCTCATGTCTCCTCAATATCTCCTTATAATCTGGCTTTCTCTATGTTTAAACATGTTCATCCTCCCAATTCTTATCTAGCCCATTTCTGCTTCCATCCTCACTGCTAAGCTTCTTCAGAAAGTAGTCTATACCTATTGTACGTGAAGATCACGTATTTGAAAATCAGTCGGAATCAGGAATTCAGGTTAGGGGAAAATCGTCAGTCTTTATTCTCAGTGAAGAAGGATCGGAGGTGGAAGAGAATCGGCGATAGCAATGTGTGCAGCTGAGTCAAGAAGCTAGCTAGACCAGCAGCCACACAACCAGCAGCTAGGAGTATGGAACCCAGGCCCAATCTCTCCCAGCTTCTCTTCCTGTCTCTCTCTGCCTCCACCCACCAAAATCGTCATTTCCTATACAACACATCAGGACTTGCACGGAGAGTGGGCAGGGACCATTCTTTATCCAATCATGTATATTAATAGAGTATAGCCCAATTACTATTTAGCCTCATGTACTTGGGACCTCAGTGCATCAACTCAAACCTCAGCCCATTACATCTCCCGCTTTCTTTTATTTTAGAACACAGGTGGTCATGCCATCCCTGACTCCTCAGGGAGGTCAGAGCCCCCAAGGGGAGGTGATCACAGCCTCCCTAACTTCTCAGGAAAGGAGGTGAAAGCACTAAAAAGGAGATGATCACGCCCTCCCTGACATCTCAGGAAGGGAGATGAAAAGCACCAAAGGGAAGTGGGGGTTGCTAGCGGGTTTCTGGGCTGAAGGGTCTTATTATGCACAAACCCATCAGCATGGGAGGTATTACACAAGCACATAGCAATAACGCAGAGGCTATTAGGGATGACTCTCCCCACAGTCAGTGCAGGCTCGATGTGGTGTAACAAACATGAATTGTACACGCAAGTAGCGGAATAGCAAACAATATAAATCAACATGGTGTTGGAAAAGATCACCAGAAGTCCTAGAAGGAGGGTATGTAAACAACAGTCACACATACACCTTCTTCAGCAGCCAAGAGATAGTCCAAAACCAATCTATTGTCCATTGCTTCACATGTCAGGGAATCCAATGATCCCCCTGAGTTTTTGAAGTCCTGCAAAAGTCTTTTTATGTGTTAGGGAATCCAATGATTCCAGCAGATTTTGAAGTCCTGTAACAGTCTTATCATTTCTCAGAGAATCCAATGATTCCTGAGAGTTTTCAAGTCCTATGTCTCAGAGAATCCAATGATTCCTGAGGGTTTTCAAGTCCTACAACAATCTTATCATGTCTCAGAGAATCCAATGATTCCTGAGGGTTTTCAAGTCCAACAATCTTTGATGTCCATGAGTCAAACGCCATAACTGCCACGCTCTTTCAATGGTGAGCACAATCAGCAACAGAACCACCCAATATTTCTTGGGTCTTCTTTGTTTCAAGGGTCTGCTCTGTCTCTCTGCGATGGACAAGGCGAATATGGCTCGTTGGCACCCATCTGATTCCTTCTCCACCTGTAGAGATACAAGCAAACCCTCTCCCCAAAGCAGTTAGCCTATCTGGTCCTTTCCATTCACCACTTTCTGGGTCTCTCCACATCACCTGGCAATTATCTAAAGATAGTGGAGCTGCTCGCACTGGACACTGACCTTCCAGTGGGTTATAAAACCTGTCTGCTGGAGCCAGTGAATCTTTGTCAAAAATCAAGAAGTTAATAGTATAAAAGGCTAGATTTAGAAGTTCTCTAGGGTTACCTGTGGCTCCCTCTTTCTTTTGTTTTTGGAGGAGTGTCTTAATATCTCTATTTCTCCTCTCTACTATTGCCTGTCCTTGAGGATTAAAAGGTATGCCCATGGTGTGTAAAATCTTATACTGTGCACAAAAGTGTACAAAATGTTTAGAAGTATATGCAGGTCCATTGTCTGTTTTTATTGCTTGTGGCACACCCATAATGGCAAATTCTTGTATGAGGAATTCAGTGACCACTCGGGCTGTATCTTTTGCTGCTGGTATTGCAAAAGTGAATCCCGAAAAGGTGTCTACCACAACATGGATGAAAGACAGATGACCAAAAGATTTATAATGGGTCATATCCATTTGCCAGATTTCATTGGGTCTCAAACCACGAGGGTTCTTCCCTGGAGGCAGTGTAGGAGCATGGAAAGGAAGGCAAACCGTACAGGCTTTTACTATGCTCCTAGCTTCCAAATTGTAAACATAAAGCTCGAGCAGCCTGATGATATTTAGAATGAGATGCCTGGGCTTCTTGGAATAAAGGGGTACCTCAGCCCATTACATATTGTGTCCATGTCAACACTTTTGTTTCTTCTGTATTGTTCATAGTACTGTATTGTTCTGATAAATACCATCAATTGTCTAATCACTAAACCTTTCTAGATTATTTCATTATTGACCACTCTCTCCTACTCGGCCTCATTAAACATCACACTCTTCTGGTTCCCCTCTTAAACATTGCTTCTACTCTCTGATTCATAGACTTTTCATCTTCCTTAAAAGGAATGATGACATATTGGAGAGAGTGCTGGGCTTTGAAGCAGACCTCTAATGCCTTTGTTTTAATTTTGTATCTGATGCTTATTAGCTCTGGGACCTTGAATAAATCATTTAAGTTTCTGGACCTTGGTTTTTTCATATGTAAAATGGAGAAAATATCTGTAGTATCACTCTCACAAGTTTATAATAAGGCTTTACAAACTTTAAAGCACTAATGTTATTATTTTTGAACTTTTAAAAGGTGGTAGTTCCCCACAGTTATATTCTTTGTGCTTTTCATAGTAACAGAATGTAAAGGTAGAAGAGATTTCAATAGCTATTCAGTCTATCTATAATCAATCTACTTCGACATGCAAGTGAACTTTCACTGTGATATCTATCAAAAATAGACATCTAGAATCTACCTAAAGATTATAAACAGGGAATCCACCACTTTCTGAGACAGCATTTTTAGTCTTTGGAAAGCTCTAATTTTTAAGACGTTTTCTCTAACATTAGACCTAAATTTGCCTCTTTGCAAATTCTGTTTGTTACTCCAGGTTCTGTCCTATGGTGACAAAAAATAAAAAAATAAACAAACAAAAAACCAAGCCTGTTCTCTCTTCTACATAATAGTCCTTCAAGTACTTAAATAGATCTATCACGTCTTCCCTGAGCCTTCTTTTCTAGGTAGACATCCCTGGTTCTTTAAACTTATCCTATGTTAATTGCCCTTTTTTAGAAACTCTCCAACTCATAAATGTTTTTTGGTTTTGTTTTTTTCTAAACTATGATTTAAAAACTGTGATAAACTATGATGCCTAGAAGTGAACACATTATTCTAGATATGGTCTAACCAGGGTTTAATAACTCTCTAACTTAACTTGTACCCAGAAATTAAGCCTCTGTTTGTATAACCTCTTTAACTGTTTTGATTGCTACTTCACACTACTGAATACTTGTCGAGTGTGGAGTCCACTGAAACTCAAAAGATCTTTTAAAGATAAACTGCTGTCTAACTCCAAAGCCTGTACTTTTGAAGTTGGATTTTTTTTACCCAAGTGCAGAACTTTGCATTTATCCCTATTATAGTTCATCTTATTAGATTCCCTCCATTTTCTAACCTGTCAAGATATTTTTAGATCTTAACTGTCATCCATCTCTTATTAGTAACTCTCACAGCTTTGTGTCACTTGCAGATTTGATGAGCACATCATCTTTGGCTTTATCCAAAATAATTGATAAGTATGTTAAATAGCAGAGGACCAAGCATAGATTCTCTGGGACCCTCCACTTCTACTGGGTTGACATTGAATAATTAATGACCATTCTAAGTTTAGCCATTCAACCTGTTATGAATCCATCTGACTGTTACTGGTTCTAGCTTTCCATCTTCTCCACAAGAAAATATGAGATATTTTATCAAATTTATCATTAAAATTTAAGAAAGGAAGTGAGGAGGGAAGAAAACTAGGAAGAATGAAAGGAAAGGAGAAAGGAAGGAAGAAGGGGGAAAGAAGTAAAGGAGGAAGGAAAAAGGAAAAAAGGAAGGAAGAAAAGAAGAGAGGGAAGGAGAAAGGAAGCAAAGGAGGGAGAGAGAAGAAAAGTGTGGCAACACTCTAATCTGGATGAAACCATGCCAAATACTCATCTCTTTCATTCTAGTTTTCCCTTAATTAAAGTCAAACTCACTAATCTATTGTTTTCAGGCTTTTATTTTTTTTTTTTCTCTTCTCAGGAACACTGGGACAATATTTAACCTTACACAATCTCATATTGGCTCTCTAATTTTCCAGTCTTTAAGAATAATTGCCTCATCCATGGTATTCCTTAGTGTTCCTCAGCAATATAATCTGCCAGTTCTTTTGGAACTTAAAGATATGTGTGTGTGTGTGTGTGTGTGTGTGTGTGTGTATGTGTGTATATTTATATGTAGTGTAATACCAGAGAAACTGAGGCAAGATAGAGATTAGAGAGTATTTAATATTTTATTTGAAAAGGAGAGATTTCCTGGGACCAAATGGATCCATGGTGTGGTCCCAGGGCTGAATGAGACTATCGTCTCCAAGAATACAGCAAACAATTTGAGTTCTCAGTGACATATATACATGTGGCTCAGATACAGGGGGTAGCCCAAGGCAGGGGTGGAGTCAGGGTGCTGAGAGCCAGAACACCGAACTAACAATCCGGTTCTGACAGGGTGAGGGGGACATGGGGGATATCTGATAATTAGAATTACAGAATGGGGAGAGGCACCCAACATTCTGATAAATTGGAATGGGGAGAGGCACCCAACATTCTGATGATGTCTAAGATAAAAGGTTTTTCTCCTTATCTGGATCATCATGATTAGGAGGGAGGGATGGTGTTGCAGAACAATTAGGAACTGAGGCATAACGATTCAGGGAAACCAAGGCAGGACAATAAGGGAAACTGAGCCAGGACAATTAGGGAAACTGAGTCAGGCCAATAAAGGAGAACTGTGGCACAACAGTAATTTATCTAGTCTAGGGAATTGCTATTCATCAGAACAATATAGTGATTTGAGCCTGGAATTAGAATATAAGATCAAACCATAAAATATTTAACAAAGTTTACTAAACCACAGAAAAAGGATTAATAAAAATACAACATTGTTTTAGGCAGATGAATCTTCCTTCAGACTCGGGATTTGTTATGATAGAGTAAGAGAGCTATGTTGACGTTCAAGGCTGCAGGAATTCCATTAAGCCTAAGTAGCAGTAACTTCTCATATGTTGGACATTTTATTCCTAGTTGCTCAGGCAACCAAGAAGTCATAGCAGTTGTTCAAGCCCTAACCTCTTAGACCAATCAGTTCTGAAAGTGGCTGCCTTGTCTCCTTAAAAAGAAATTAGTCCAGTTTATGTAAAACAGATGCTGCTACTACCAAAGAGAGTTAGACCCCTTTTTACTATGTTTTTATTTATCTTTTTTTACTAATGCCTTGTTACATTTTTTGTGTTATTTCCAGTAGAAAGATCATTTTTGTAGAAGAAAAGAAAATCTAAATAAAATAATGAAATCCTGCCTTCTGTCTATTATCAAACTATGCCTTACTCACAATATGAGTAAGTTTTCTGTGTCTTACCTTTGTTTCAAACATCTTTAAATTTTTATAATTGTTTTTTATTTTTCCATGTACATGTAAAGATAGTTTTCAATATTTACCTTTGCAAAATCTTGTTTTCCAGATTTCCCCCTCCCTCGACCTAGATAGCAAGCCATCCAGTATAGGTTAAGCATGTACAATTCTTCTAAACATATTTCCATATTTGTCATGATGTATAAGAAAGAGCAGATCAAAAGAAAAAAAAAAAAACTTGAGAGAAAAAATAACAAGTAAACAACAAAAGGTGAAAATAATATGCTTTGATCCACATTCAATCTATCTACTATTACTTCTGCATGGGGATGACTCTTGCTATCACAAGTCTATTAAAATTGTCTTGAATCACCTCATTGTTGAAAAGAGCCAAGTCCATTACAGTTAATCATCACATAATCTTGTTGCTGTGTACAATGTTTTCTTGGTACTACTTACTTTGCTTAGCATCAGTTCATGTAAGTCTTTGTAAGCTTTTCTGAAATCATCCTTTCTTATAGAACAGTAATATTCCATTAGTAATATTCCATTCATATACCATAACTTCTTCAGCCATTCCCCAACTGGTGGGTATCCACTCAATTTCCATTTCCTTGTGACTATAAAAAGGACTACAACAAACATTTTTGCATATTTGGGTCCTTTTCCCTTTTTTATGATCTCTTTGAGATACAGACCGGTAATGTTCTGATTGGTTTTTTGGAGGTCTTGGGCCAGCCTTCACTTCAGCAGTGTAATTAATCACCACGAGAATAGCCAGAGATAAAGTCCAAATTCTTTATTGTCTCCTTCAGTCTGTCTCTTTGCTGGGGCCCAGCTAGCTTTTTCAGTGGCCTTCAGATGGGCCTTGTTCTCAGTGGAGAAATGCAAGAGAACAGGCCAGCCACCACAAATGTGGAAGATGGAGTGAATGTCTCTGGTTTGTCCCAGCTTATATACTCTATTATAATTACATCACTGTAGGTGTGAATCTTGTAGAATAGATGTCAGTCTTCTAGAACTATATTAAGTACTAAGTACATTTACCGAACTAGAGAACTATTAATCACCATGTTAAACTAGAACCATTGTCTTATCAATTCCTCTGAGTTAATACCTTGTTATAAGAATTTCTCCAGAATTCTGGCCCATTACACAGACCCAGAGACACTGCTGGATCAAAGGGGATGCACTGTTTTATATCCCTTTGGGAATAGTTCAAATCGCTCTCCAGAATGGTTGGATCAGTTCACAGTTCTACCAACAATGTATTAGTGCCCCAGTTTTCTCATATCCCCTCAAATATTTATGATTATCTTTTCCTATCATTTTAGCTGATCTGAGAGGTGTGAAGTGGTACTTCAGGGTTATCTTAATTTGCATTTCTCTAATAGTGATTTAGAGCATTTTTTTATATGACTAGAAATGGCTTGAATTTCTTTGTCTGAAAATTATCTGTTCATATCCTTTGACATTTATCAATTGGGGAGTGGTTTGTATTCTTATGAATTTGACTCAATTCTCTATATATTTTAGAAATGAGGCCTTTATCAGAAACAGTGGAAGCAAAACATTTTCCCATTTTTTTGGCTTCCCTTCTAATCTTGGCTGTATTAGTTTTGTTTGTACAAAACCTTTTTAATTTAATAAAAATTTTCAATTTTGCATTTCTTAATGTTCTCTAGCTCTTCTTTGTCCATAAATTCCTCTCTTCTCCACAGATCTGAGAGATAGACTATATGTTGTTCTCCTAATTTGCTTGTAGTAACACCCTTTATGTCTAAATCATGAATGATTTTGACCTTATCTTGGTACAGGGTATCTATATATTATTTTTTAAAAATTAATTTGCATGGTGAATTCCCCATGCACCAAATTCATCTCTTTATACTAAAAGTCTCATTTTTTCTTTCTTCATTAATGGAATTAATTAGAATTTTAATTTCTGAGCATCAGCCATCATAGTATATTATACTTTGTCTTCCATTGAATCCTTTTAAATCTTCTCTCTCAAAATCTAAGGTCTTTCTTTGTCCTCAAGAGAATGGCATAATAGATCCATGGAAGTTATCCAAAGAGAAATCTTTTAAGAGTAAGAGAATGACTTATATCCATATTTCCTTTCCTCCTCTATTACAAACTCGAGGAGGGAGGGAGTTTATTTTCCTCTTCCAAACTAATTCCTCTATTTAGAGTTAAGATTCAGAACAAAATTTTACCATGATATTCTTCCATTTCTTTTTTGTTACTTTAGGTATATAATTGTCCTTTTTCTCCCCTTACACTTGTATATAACACTTCTACTACTCTCACTTGAATCTTTTATTCCAGTTACTTTAAGAAGACTTCATTGTCCCTAACTACTTAAAGTGTAGAGTATTCCTTGGGTCCTTTCATCTTCCCCTCCAGAAGGGAGATAAACCTATACTTTGAAAAGTAAAACATCACACTGCTGTGGTGGAAGTTGTAAAAATTACATGCCAAATTCATCACTGCTGATTTCTTCTACTTTACAATGCAATTGACATTTCAGCCATTCCCTCCCTCCAGTTGAAACAATGTTTATAGCCAATTTCTATCACTTAATTATTTAGTTTATACCAAAGTCTGATGGTGCAGTGAGTAGAGTGTTGGACTTGGTTTCAGAAAGAGCTGAGTTTACATCTCACATTTACTGGCTGAGGGACCCTGAACAAGTCATTTAAATTCTGTCCTTCATTTTCCTCAACTGCAAATCTAGAATGATAAGAACTCCTTATCTCCTAGGATTGCTGTGCGGATCAAATGACATGGCATATGTAAAAACCTTTTCAAAACTTAAAATGCTTTATAATTGCTAGTTGTTATTAGCTATCATTTCCTTTCCTTAGCTCAGAAACAACATAGACATACCCTATCTTTTTCCCCTTTTACCATATGTGTCAGCAATTTGCATGTTCCCCCCCCCAATCTACTTTATCGCTTTGCTTTGTTCTACAATTTTTCTGTTGCCTTTTTTAAAACTTATTTTCCTACTTCCTATCAACTTTTTCCTTTCCCATCTCCAGTTCATCCATTTGAGTTCCTAATTCCTATCTTATCTTCCATAAAAGTTAGCCTTAGAATCTACACCTAAAGTTTAATCTACTTAAAATTTTCCTCCATTTTACTGAGATTTCTCCAATTTTTCCTATATCTGATTCCTTCTCTAGTAAAAGCCTTTTCAAAACACCTACACCTTTTTTATGCCACTCAAACTGTTTTTCTCTCTTTCTGAGCCTGATCCTAAACTTTTCTTCACCATATCCTATAAAATCTCATCCACTTTTAGGATTTCATTTTTCATCCTTCATCTAATGACTCACAAATCTGATTTTTCCATCTGACTTCTCTTCTGAATTCTTTAAATACATCTCTAACTACCTACCCAATAATAATACAAAATTGATATCCCACGATCACTTACAACTCCCATGTCCAAAACTGAATTTAGTAATTTGTCTCTCCCTCTGACTTCATCCTTTCTGTCTATGATTACCATTTATTGTTTTCTCTTCTGTTCGTAATCTTGAGGTTAATTGTGGGAAACAATGCTTACCCTACATATTTCTTAGAGGAAAGTGATTACAAATATTAAGATGTTATATAATTTTGATTTACAATAATCTGCTGTGTTTATACTTTCATTGCTATCACCCTAAGATAGGGTGTTTACCTGTCTAGAATTTTCTGATAGCCAGCCTATATGTCTTCCTGCCTTTACTCTCTGTGTTGTTTATCCTTTGGGTCATAGGAATAGAGATCTACAACTTCAAAATGCCTTTATCACATTATATCGTATATTGTGATTGTGTTTGTTTATCTCTTTATGAGGATTTATGAGGGTAAGGATGGTACCTTATATAACTTTGCATTATCTTGAATAGTGCTGGACACATAGTTGATGCCTGATCTTTCTTGAATGAAGTAGTTTATTACTGAATTAACAAGTTAGCACATAAAACTGCTTAATGAATCTAGGTCTTTGCTGTGAATGCAGAATCATACACACAAATATAAAACATTTCTATTTATCATCAGCAACAGACCCAAATTCTGATTCATTAATTTAATAATTGGATTTTTTCTGAGTTGTCACAATTAAGTTAATAACTTAACAGTGAAAAGAGTTCAGCAAAATTTTCCCAATACCATGCTAAATACTGTAGATAATATGAAAGAAAGATAAGAGGACTTACATATCTAGACAGATAGATGTTTTTAGTAGATTGACTACTAGACTTTGAATCAAGAAATCATTAGTTCAAATCTTCCTTTAGATATTTACTAGTTGTGTGTGGCCCTCTCAACTTCACTTCTCTCATATGTAAAATGAGTATAATAATAAGCATTTACTTCACAGGGTTTTTGTGAAGACCAAATGAAATAAAACATGTAAAATACTTTACAAACCTTAAAGTACAATAGAAATACTAGTTCTTATCATCATCACTATTACTAATCCTTCTCATGTGTGCTACATTTTAGCCAAACTGAACTTACTATTCTCCAACCATACCAGACAGATCTCTTATTCACAGACACTATACCTGTTATGCTATCCTATTTGCACCTAGTGAAAAATCTGTCTTCATACTTAGTTTAAATACTTCTTTCTTCATGGAGTTGCTAGAAATGATCTTGAATAAAGGCAGACTTTAACTTGTTTGTAAGTGTCACATATATAAAGTGCTTTGCAAAACTTAAAGCTTTATATAAATACAAACTACTACTAAGAAGAGGTAACTAACAAGTTAGATAAAAGAGTCAGGATCTAAAAATATTTCAGCGATAGAAGACTAATACAACAGAGATAAATGTAAAGCCTCTGCTTATGTCCCAAGAAATTAGTAACATAACATCCTATGTATAAGATTGAGAGAAGTTTGGTTCTAAAACAGTTCATCCAAAAAAGATTTGGGATTTTAAAGAGCCCAGAAGTTCATTTTGAATCAGTATGTGGCATGATACTCCTCCCATCCCCCCCCCAAAAAAAGAAAAAGAAATAATATAATATTTGGCTTTATTAAATGTTTGTCAAACATGTAATATTTGACTATATTAAAAGAAATCAGGAGTAATGCCCTGGGTAAAAGCAGGGTAATTCTTTCTTTCTCTACCCTAATTGGACCACATGGAGAATACCATATTCAGTTCTGGGTGCCACATTTTGGGAAAGACATTGATCAGTCAGTGAAATTTTAAACATTTATTAAGCACTTACTATGTACTTGTAAGAAAATAAAGACAACTTTGTAGAACTTATTTTCTCCCAAGGAAAACAACATTATATCAAATAAGTATATAAAACACTTATTTAAATATATGTTAATTTGGGGATAAAAAGCCTTTAGGAGTCAGCAGAACCAGAAAAGACTTCTTGTAGAAATTATTGCTGTTGCACATTCTAGACATGAGTAGAGCCGATACAAAGACACAGATAGAAAATAAAATATCCTTGTATAAGGACCAGCAAAAATACAGGTTTGGCTGTACCATAGTGTGGATGAAGAAGAATCATATAGAAGAATTCAGGAAAGATTGGTCATAGCAAACTTGCGAAGGTCTTTAAATGACAAATAAAAGAATTTATATTTTATCTTAAATACAAAAGGGAACCATTGGATTTTATTGAATAGGTGAGTTACATAGGCACACCTGTTCTTTATGAAAATCTATTTAGAATCTAAGTGGACATGAATTAGATAAGGTAAAGATTTGATGAGGGAGACAAAATAGAAGCCTATTGTAACAGTCCAAGTTAGTGAAAGTGAATAAAGAAAGTTCTGTGAATAAAGAAAAAGTGACTGATGTAAGAGATGTTGTGGAGTAACCAACAAGGCTGTTAAATTTATGGGAGACAGAGGGCAGATGTGAGAGTAAGAAGTTAATGGCATCAAGGCTGCATACCTTGGTTATTGGAAGGATGATTGTGAATTACAGGGCAACAGGGAAATCCAGAATAAGAGGAAGGTAAAGAGAAAAGAACCCAAGACAGAGCACTAGGGTACATTCATTGTTAAACAACATAATATGTATGATGAACAAGAAAAATAGACTAAAAAGAAAGAGAAGGATGAAAAACCAAGAAAGGACAGTGTCTCAAAATTCATTGAAGAAAGAGAATTATAAGAACAGGATGAACAACGGAGTACAGTGCTTCAGATATTAAAGATAAGAATTGAGAAAAGTCTAAAAGATTAAGAGATCATTAGAAATGTTAGAGAGAATGGGTAGTGAGATCATAAGCCAGAGACTGAAGAGAGTTACAAAGTGAATGAGAGAAGAGAAGATTTAAGCAAAGAGTGTAAAAAGTATTTTCTAGGAATTTGGCAAAAATAAACTACATATATAATGATATCTTGAAGGAATGGTATGACCTAGTTAAGATTTGAGCAGCACCGGACAGAATTCGACAAGATTATAAGCAACAAAAGGAACTGGTTGATAGAGAGATTACAAATTGAAGAAAGATCATTTTATAGGCAATCTTGTGGAAATTATGGGAAGGGGAGATCCAAGGGTACATCAATGGATTTGATTAAATGTTAATAAATTAGAGATTGAGGGACCAGATTAATAAGGGCCTCTAGATTGTGCGTGCAATAAAAGGTTTGGTTATGATCTTTTGCCTCATAGTTTCATTACTAGACTGTTTAGATGTACAGAAATGCTTTGATATTTTGATAAATTTGATAAAATTTGATAAATCATGTGCAACATTTTTCCTTTTTTAATTAAGTTAAATTAAATTCACCATTTATTTTAGTTGAACTGACCAGGTCAGTTTTGGAAGGAACAAGGAGGGAAGGAGAGAGGAAAGAAATATAGGAAGGAAAGATAGCTCAAGTTTTTACTATATGCAGTACACTAGGGATACATATCAAGGAGCTCACCTTCTAATAGGTAAAACAACATATAATAGAAGGTTTCAGCTACAAGTCATTTGGAAAGGCTCTACAGTCCTTAGGGTTCAAAAGGTCTAAAAGTCAGGACCCCAAGGCTCTCATATACTGATCTGCCACTGTTAGCTGTATAGCAATGGCCAAATCACTTAATCACTCTGAGCCTCAATTTCCTCAACTATAAAATGGGAATAATGCTATCTGTTCTGTTTATGTTACAGAGATGTTGTGAGGATCAGATGAGATAATGTGTGGGAAAGCAGTTGGAAAACTTAAAAGTACTATACAAATGTAATGTAAGCCACTCTATTTAATCATGTTATCTATCTTCCTCCCATATTTAAGTTATCCTAGGTTTTGTGCTAATTATCAAGATAGTTTTCAATGAAATTCTTTGCCAATTTGAAAAATGTTTTTGTAGTCATTTATGAGTCGTTAATCTAAAATTACCTTATAATACTAATAATACAAGAGTAAAGTGAAGAAGAGAACCACTTAGGAATAAAAGATAGCTTAAATCATTAGAAAATTTCTAAAGTTGTTCAAACTAAATCAGTGAATTGTATTTTTATGGTCTCATGCCCTTTTATAATTAGATATTGAGAATGTCAGGATATCATGTCCATCCATCCCTGGTTTCTTATTCCCTTTATTCCTTAGAGAAATTCGGACTGGTTTTGGTGTTTTTTTGTTTTGTTTTGTTTTGTTTTGTTTTGTTTTTGTTGTTGTTGTTGTTGTTGATGGTTTTTGTTGTTGTTGTTGTTTTTTGGTTTGTTTGTTTTTATCTTTAGAAAAGAAGGGCAGAAATTCAGTACTGTTTGACTCTGTCTGTATTTTCACATTGGTTTGATTTTAAAGATTCCAAATAAAGTACTAATTAATTTAGTTCAATCAGATAAGCAACTATTAAGCAACTGCTATATTCAAGGGACCACATTAGGCAACTAGAAGTCAATAAAATTATTTATTGGCTGTTTCATACAGTTGTATTAAATAAGAAAATGTCTGTATCAACCATTTAGTCATATTTTCAAAGTCATCAAAGTCAGTAGACAGAAATGTGTGTATATGTGTGTGCATATATGTGTGTGTAACAGAAGTCCTCTAGTCTCATCATTCAGTGATGTCAACTTATTATAAAATGCAACTATATTGTATTAATATCAAAGAATATTCAGTTTGCAACTCTTTATAATTACACATTTTGCTATCAGTTAAAGAATCCCATTCTTGTTTCAAAATATTTTGCTTTTGATTCTTAGCTCAGGGCCACAAGCCAGTGTTAAAATACCTCTTTGTATTCTTATTCATTGGAATGTTATTCCACATATTACTATTACAAGGGGAAGAAATGGAGTAGACTTCTTGTTGACATACCAGTAATTGCCTGTCATATATGGTCGTTTACACACATACATGCATGCACACGCACACACACACACACACCCTGGCCCAAAGCAGACACTCTATATGAAGGTACAGTTTCTATTTGAAACACTTTCAAATGAATGGGTTTCAATAGAATAGGTACTCTAATTTTGCTCTATAAGTGTATCTAGTATTGACTTTAGCTTCATATTAGCTGCTTCGGGTTGACTTAGATTCAGCTTTCTGATTATCTCTTTTTCATCTTAAAACAAATTGATAAAAAAATGGAATATCTTGGAAATTTGACCAGTGTTCAAGGTCATAATTCCTTTTTTAAACAAACACCTGTTTATAGTAAATTCACAGGTTAGCATTCTTCATTGAAGTTTATTAACAGCTTAGAGTGTATTACCTTAATAAAACTCTTAAATATAAATCCTCCTTTATACCAAATTGTTTGTGTTTGTTTTCATAGAGAATAAGTGATTGTGAAAGTTTTTGTCTAAATTTAATTCTCATTACTTGAAGGAATTCATTTAGCTCTTGATATTTCTCTTGTATGATCTCCCTGAGATTTGAGGCAATTAGTTACATTCTGATTGGATACTTCAACTTACAGACAACAAACTAACACAAACAACAAACTTTTTTTTTTTATGCTCCACTAAGCTTTTGCTTTTACCAATTTGGAAGCATTATAATAGTAACATCTTACATGCTTTACATTGCACTTTTGTATAGCAAACACTCTTACATCTCGCTTAATCTTACTCTTTTCTAGGTGAAAAAGTTGAAGCTTAGGCTTCATAGTTGTATGGCTAATAAGTAACTGAGTGACTACTAGAACCCAGGTCTCCTAACTCCCAATTCTGTGTTCTTTCACTGAAGAATACATGCATATACACATACATGAACGATGGCTTAACACTACAGATTCATAGCCATGGAATTTTATATTTGGAAGCATATAATTTTATGGAACTGATTGTGACTCATCAAAGATGATACAGGTTGTTGAAGACAGAATTCAAGTAGGACAACAGAGCTCTTGAATTCCTATATTGTACCATTAGTCTTAAAACATTACAGCACATGTATTTTTTAATTTTAATTTTTATATTAAATGTTTACCTGGGTTTATGTCTAAAAGTAATATATTTTCATATGATGTGGTATTGTTAGTAATCAAATTTCTTCATGAATGCAACTACTAAAGTTATAATGGAACCAAAAATAAATAGAGGCAAAGTGGTTTGAAGAGAGGCAGAATGGTAAGACATTTTGAAAAACCATTAATCAGTCTTTCCACTTCCTACTATCTAGTCTGTCATTAATCTATGTAAAAGAGGTTTCTTCACAACATTGCACTGATGGCTATTAAGGGGATAGCAGTACTTATTTTTGTTTTCAAAATAGTTTCAAAAACCTCATTAAACTTAGAAATAAGTGTATTAGAGAGTATTTATTACAAAGGTGATATTACTTTCTGAAAGGTACTCAGGTGAAGTTCAAACTTCCAGCCTCATTCTGTCCATTAAAAAATTGTAAGGTAAGTCAAACCATCAAAAATGGATTGAATTGCCAAATCTTAGCAACATTTTTGCAAGAATTACAGTAGTATTTCTGGCAAAGGTAGTCTTTTCTTTAAGCCAACAGAGAATATAATGTGAATAAAATTAATCTTCCTCATGTAGATGAAAAAAATATTTTACTTGTGAAGTAATATAATCAAAATATATTTTTTAACTGTGTCTTAACATTTTGTATAGCTTCAGCTCCTGAGAGATAACCGATCAGAACGAGGACACAAAAAAAACTGTTCTGTGAAAACTGCAAGCAGGTGAGAAAGTTTAAAATCATGTTTTCATTTTTTTCAGTAAACTGTTTGCTATTGTCTCCCAAAGAGTAAAGTAGAGGTATTATAATTTGAAGTTTGTGTTGACTTAAAAAAAAATTATGCTATGAAATATTTATTAGACTGCATATAGAAGATTACTACTAAGAAAGAAAAAAGTATTTTTATTGTTTTTAATATAGAAATAAAGAACAGATTTTAATAAGAAAATTTCTATCTCATAGATAAGCAAATGTTTAGATTATGTCAGTATAATTATTTCCTTTGAAATGATTTATAAATTCAATGAAGTGGAACTAATCTTACTCCCAAACTTATGTGGCATTGAGATGTATGTTTTATTTGTGAAAGGATTAATATGAGTATTCATTTTGCAAATGATTTTCATTATTAGCAAGAGTGAGCAAACAGTAATGAAGACATAATCCCCTTTAAAAATAGAGTAATTTTTGATTCTTGCATATAACATACTGTTGAGGATGGGTACATTTCTTTTCTTCGGTATACAAAATTGATCTCACCTTTCAGTTTGTAGCACAGTATGTCTGTTCTCAGATTTTTAATATGATATTTTTCAAAACCAATTTTTATTTAAATCAAGGTCATCTTTGGGTCATATCTAGGACTTGACAAAGAAGAAGTTGAGACAAAAACTACCTCCCTGAAATTAGTAGTGATTTGGCTCCTGTTGTGGAAGCTGCTTGCACATCAGATCTTTTGAGGCCAATATTTGGGATCTTTTGCTCAGAGATGACTGGAGTGTGTAGGAGCTAAACTCTACAAAATAATGACACGATATTACATTAGAAGCAAGTGAAAGAGACTATGCTTCCCTGGGGAGAGGAAAAAGGGATTACACAGAAAGCTAGCCAAAAAAAGAAAGCAAAGAAGTTGCCATTGTCCAATTCCTTACTTGGGCAGGGCAACCATGGTTAGATTCTTAGGGCCATTTCTGACTGACATGTGTAAAACATCCACCATCCATGCAAACATTTACATAAACTACCATTGTGTTGGCTTGTACAACAAGAGTTTTGGTTTAGTCTGGCAGCCATACAACAGCTTTTCTCAGCCTAAACACTCACCTCCAAGGGTCCAGTTACATTTTCACAGTGCCACTGTCACTTTCAATAAGTGTTTTTCAAAACGTGTTGTTTCCAACACTCTTAATGGATACAATCTCCTCATGATAGAAAGATCTATATTAGATCCTCATCTGTGATTCAAGTAGAGTTGGAAAAAATAAAACTCCATCCCATATGGTTTGTCTAGTGGAGAAAGCAAGTCCATGCCTTCCCCAAAAGGTCACTGGACTAGACACTCATATGGAACAAAAAAGCTTTCCAATATCCTGGGATATCATGAAAGCACCTAATAATTGTAACATCTGCTAACACTGATACATCTTTTAAGAAAAACTAAGTAGCTGAGGTTTAGAAAATCATACCATCCCATCATACACCAAAGCCACAGAATTCTGGAAAACAAAAGAAATCTACATGCCAATTGAAAGTGTAGTGGGCAGATATGGCCCCTCTCTTTTCAGTCAAAGGAGTCAGGCAAATCATTGGGCAAGAGATAAATTGGATGCAATACCAGGCTGCTCTCCAAGTAATAGCTATGGCAGCACAGCAAACATGACTTTCTGGTTATACTATACTATAGTATACTATATATGGTATATCTATAGCATGCTTTATAGTATACTATACTATACTATACACCAGACTTCAGGTGTACCTATAGTAGTGGTCATCTCTGTTTCATCATCTCCAAATATTGATATAAAGGAAACTAATATGAGAGGGTGTATATTCCTTTTCTATTCTTTGGTTGTTTTATGATTTCATTTTTAGAAATTAATAATTATTATAGTTTTTATTTTTGTTCAGTAATTTTTAGTCATGTTCAACTCTTTGTGACCCCATTTGGGGTTTTCTTGGCTAAAATAGTTTGCCGTTTCATTATCTAGATCATTTTAGGAGACGGAGGCAAACAGGCTTAAGTGACTTGCTTGGGATCACACAATTATTAAGTGTTTGCCCTCAGATTTGACTTTAGGAAGATGAGTCTTCCTGACTTCAGCCCTAGCACTTTATGCAGTGAACCACATAATTCTCTTGTTATAATCAGTGATTCAGCAAAAACAGATACAACAAAAATTGGAAGTCACCACAAAATCACAAACCCTAATAATTCTGTATAATCTCAGCCGTTTAAAAATTTTATTTATAGTGAACTATTAAGAGTAATAACTTCTATAAACTCTGAACTAATAATTTATTCACTATGACCATTATTATAATGGTCATATAAGACATATATATATATATATATATATATATATGCTTCTCTATTTCTGCTTTCTTCACAATGCATTTTTAAAATTTGAATCTATATTGTTTATATTTCTTATGCCTTTTCAAGGGTATAATATTACATTGACTACCTTATGCCGTGCTTCATTCCAACCATCTTCCTAGTTTCCATACTTCCTCCTGCTTTCCACTATTATTTCTGAAAAGATGACATGAATTAGTTGACCTATGACTCCACTCTTTAGAAATCATTATTACTTCCTAAACCAAAATGCCCCTTCCCAGCATTCCTTTATATGAAGTTTTCCCTCAGAACATAAACTCCTTAAGGAAAGGAATTATCAGACTTCTTGTATTTGTATCTCTAATGCTTAATATATAGCCTGCTAACATATATTTTATCTTTTGATTTATTAATTTTGTTACTTTATCTTTATATTTGGTATTATATTTGATTATATTTCCCTGAGGTTCTTTAAGTATTTTTGATCAACACTCTTGGATTTTCTAGCTTATATATCTTGTTATCTACAAAGAAAGACTTTAAACTTTTCATTATTAAAGATAATTCTTTCACTGTCTTTTGTTATACCATAATTAAAATATTTAAAATTATGTCAAATAGAATGCACTGAAAGTGAACAATCTTTTTTTGTATTGTTTTTAGTGGCAATATTTCTAATGTTTGTTATCATATATATTGAATCAGGTTCAAAAAGCACTTGTTTTATCCTATGAAAAAGGAAAAAACTATATCCCTTTGCTTTTTTAATGTCCATCATGAATATTTGTACGTTATTCAAGACTTAACACAGACATGATTGAACCTGAAAAGTGAGTCTGCTATAAATACAGTACCATATTTGTCTTTAATCTCTCTTTAAAAGTTCACCTCTTACATTAAAATCCCAACAGTGACTTTTAATAGATTTTTGCATACTCATTTTTCTACTCAAGCATTAATTACTTAACTCTTCAGGATTTCACTGTACTTTATACTGAATGAATTTTTTTCAAGTGTAGGCTTTTCTCCATGAATTGTTTGAAGTTTTGTGCTTCAGTCATTTCTGACTCTTCTGTCACCTCTGTTGGGGTTTTCTTGGCAAAGATACTTTACAAATCAGGGACTGAGGCAAATAGGGTTAAGTGACTTGCCCAGATTCACAATACTTAGTAAGTGTCTCAGGCCAAATTTGAACTCAAGAAAAGAAGTCTTCCTGATTTAAAACCTGGCACTGTCCCACGGTGCCACCTAGCTGCCCTTTGAATTCTTATTTATTTATAATTTTTTTTAATCTTTAAGCAGAATGGTTAGATTTATTTTTAAAAATTACAAGATTATGGTCTATATTTTAAATGTGTGTGTGTGTGTGTGTGTGTGTGTGTGTGTGTGTGTGTGTGTGTGTGTATCTTTTCTGGAATATGGATTTTCTTTCAAACCCAGCCCATAGGGAAAATGGTTGCCCTTCTAGCTTGCTCTCCTAGCCCTTGGATATCACTCACTATTTCAATTATGAGTATCTTTCTAAAAATGTTTCTCTTTTTCAAATAAGCTTTTATCTCCCTTCAACATATACCTCTAAACTTAAGCTAGTTTGCACTAGCAAAATCCAAACTGAATTTACAAAACCTCATTATTTTATATCTTATCATTATTCAAGTTTCCTCCCCTGAACTTCCAGTTCTCCCAACCTAAATAAATCTAGCAAAGATTTGATATCTGCTGTTAATGAATCAGCATTTTCATATGCACATTATTTTGCTCAAAGTTAAGTCCTCCATATTCTTCTTCTTTTGTTAATTATTTAGTAGCATTTTATAGTGAAAAAATAGTTAAACTTATTCTCAGAAAAGATGTTGATTTTAAATTCAGTTCTGAACCCAGCTGTGGCATGCTGGGCAAATTGCTTAAACTCTTAGATCTAGAATTTCTTCATCTATAAAATGGATTGTGATTTTACTATGTAGCTTACAGGGTTTCTCTGAGTAAAATATTTTGGAAAACTTAAAATGTTATATAAGTGTAAGCTATTAACATATGTTGTGTATTAATTGTATTGAAAGTATTCTGTATCAAAAAGGTTTTGCACATTTTTTTTAATTCAAGTCAACATTTACTGAGCGCCTATGTGCAAGGTGCAATCAAAATATAAAAGTAAGTTAGATGTGATCTCTGCCTACAAATAGTTTATTAATTACTAGAAAAAAAGTGAAATTACACAATCACATATAAGTGGGTAATGAAAAGTCATAAGAGATAATAAGCCAAGTACTTTCAGAATCCAAAGAATCAGGATGAATCACTTCTGATAGTAATATTTTTAAAAGGCTGCATGAAGGAAGATCTTGAAAGAGTACCAAAAGTATTCTTTGATTTTGTGTAGTGTTCATTTTAAAATGGCAGCCTTTATATTTTACTACCATTTAACTGAATTAAAGTTTGCAAAATAAAATTGTACTCAACACCACCTAACCTTTTAGAGCTGTAATTTTGTTTCCCTTTGGTTATTTGTACTGCTTTTTTGGGTTCAGATTTTTTTGTTGTTAGACAGGAATACAAATACCCACCTCTGACATTTTAGCAAATGATTAAAGTCAAGTAAAAGCATTTTTATTCCAGGTATTGACAAGTTGGGGTTTTTTTAAGACAATTAAGCATTTATTATAAATCTTTGCGTTCTAAATGCAAATAATATTTTGTAAGTATCAGACTTTGACATTGTTCTTTAAAACTGTGAATATCCAACTAGATATAATCAGATGACACAATAGATCCCGAGTATTGTTTGTTCTCATTTCTGGTTTGATCTGTTAATAGTTTGGGTAGATAGAATAAACAAGTTATTTTTCAGTAATTATTTTTATTGCTACCTTAAATTGCCAACTAGTATTTAAAAGAGTCTCTTCAAATGAGAAAATGCCAAGATTTGACAAGAGATTCAAAACAAACTCCATTATTGCCTTACATGAATGAATATATATATATATATACATATATATATATATAATCACTTCAGTTTTCTTACATCAGGATAGAAAGAAAATTCCTATTTATATTAGAACAGAACTCATTCATTTTCATCCAATGATACAGATCACTGTGTTTTGTTACACAGATGTGACAAATAGAATTACAGCTGCTCTTTATTTGATTTTCTAAAGAGACAAAGATGTGCAAGGATTGTGTCTGCTCCCTTTTTCCCACAGTGTCATCTGCTATTTGGGAAAGACTTCTAATTTGTAGCAGATACAAAACTATTTGTTGCATTGCAGGTTTGCCAAAAATAAATGAAACCATTAATTACTACATTTTTGAGCAGCTGTTAATAAATTGGAATAGGAAAACTGTACATTAAACTACTGGTTAATTACTTGCACTTTATTTGTTTAATGTGGCCTTTCACAGAAATTATAGTATCAACAAAAGGAAATGATTCCTTATTTAAGTGATTTAAGAATGAAAATCATTTATCTTTCTATCTTTGTAATTTCAGAATTCTATAACAAATTCTCTCATGATCAAAATATAATCATATTCAAAAGCCAAAATTTAGATGGAAATTCTTTTTGTTTTTCTAACATAATAACTTTTTCACATCTGATTTGTAATTTGTATTGCTTTTTTTTTCACATTCACTAAGATTTTTGTTGTTTCCTAATTCTAAAAGACTTTCACTAGACTTAAAGTTATGAGTATTTTTTTTTCATTCTACTGTTGTATATATGTGAGAAATGCTAGAAAATATTTGAATAGGGGCAGTTAGGTGGAACAATGGATAGAATCAAGAGGACCTGAGTTCAAATCTGGCCTGAAACACTTAATACTTCCTAGCTGTGTAACCCTGGGCAAGTCACTAAACCCCAATTGCCTCAGCAAAACCACAAACAAAAGAAAATATTTTAATACTTTATTTCATTTTTATTGGATATAGTTCTAATTAAAAATATTTTAAGATTTTTTAGATAAATTTCTAAGATATTTATAGTAGAAAAAAGGTAAATGTATTTAGAAAACCATTTTAAGTTATTTAGCTAATCTATTTCACTTTACAAGACCAAAATTTTATATCAAAAAGTAGCACAATCCACAAATTACTAATTTCTTCCCTCCTGTCCTTTTGGCATCATGAAATTCTAACTTTGCCTGCCAAGATTTTTAAACTAATGATTACAGAATGTTACTTTAATTCGTGATTATACTAAATAAAATTAGTATGAGCCAATTAGATTTTTGAAAGGTTGGTATTCAATTATATCAGACAATCCCAAAGAACAAATTTGTCATTTAGAAAATAAGTTATCTGAATCTGGCATTTTTTTAAATGAGAAGAGGGATCAACTAATCCCTAGGTAAAGTACATGTATGCCCAGTGCCTGAAATCCAGTAGATGAACAACTAGATAATTTAGGATACTAAATGAATACATAGCCTTTTATCACTAGAGCTCCAGTTAAATTTAGCTATGGTCAATAATGATTAAAAGTACTTTCCATCTGAAGGCTGCTCCGTGACCTGTAGTCAAAATGTTTGTGGACCTAAATCCATTTCCTTAAGGACAGGTGTCTGTTTCACCATTGGCATATTTCAAATTGATTCAGTGATTAAATGGGCACGGACTCTGAACTTACCCTTTCAGTCCCATAGATGTTTTCTTTAGGAAATGATTAAGATGCATCTACAGAATGATAAAAGAGCAGCTTGTGGGGCTATTGCATGGGTTATAATTTCAACATTAGTAGATTTAGGTGCATGTTGATAATATAGACTTATATAATTTAAATTGAACTTTACACATTTGTATATGTACAAAATTACTGTAATAAGAAAGTTAAGCATCTTAATTTTGCAATATATTAATATCAATATTAACATGTGAGGTCAAAAGAACATTGAATACTAGCTGCTGCTTGATAGACTTTTCCATAATATTCATAAACACTTACTTCTTTCATTTACTACATCAAAAACACTTTCCAGTACAAAAGTGTTTATCAAAATGTCCCTATATGCAACACAGGGTTCTCTTTTTTTCCGAACTTTTTAGCTAGTTTCATTAGCTCTTTAGATGAGTACAGTATAGAAACCCAAATTACATCAACTTATCAATTATGTCTTCATCTGTTTCATATATGTTCATAATGAAGAAAGTAAGCTAATATCCTAAAATCTAAAAATTTAAGATACTAAAAAATGCTTTAAATTCCTATATAAATAGGAATGTAGGATAAGATTTAGATCTTCAACATTAAGGTGCTATTGATTGTTGTTAATTTTCTTTTTTTCCTGTTACACAATTGATAACAAATACTATTATCATTAACAAAATAGCCAGTTTGTGTTCTTAAAAACAAATAAATATATATATATATCATAATCAAAGTTTACTACTACATTTTTCTTATAGAAACAAGTGTTTTCTCCCTCATTCCTTAGTGACTTGTTTGTATACCAAGATATTGGCAAGGATTTGCCTTTGTTTATTTCATATACTTTTGATCAATTCCAACTCATGCCCAATTATATTACACTAAATTAACATAATTCAACAGATGTTGATATTTAAATGTTTTCTGGCATTCAAATCTTGGACAGCTGTCTTAGAGCTTGGGGAAAAGGCAAACATTTAGAGTTAAATGCTGAACATATGCTTAAATTACTAATTAGAAAAAGGAAAAAAAAACAATGCATTATCCTTTCAGCGGACAATAAAGCTCAGATACATATTTTTCTAAACTCTTTTCACACCAAGTTATAGTCAAGGAGTTGTGCTTGTTAATGGAGAACTAAATTTAATTTCAAAATGGATTACCTAGAGATGTTTGTTGTGACGTTTACTTCAAGTAAATCATTTTGTATCCCTTTAATACCTAGCACATATTCAATAAACTCGTAAGAATTTACTTGCTGTTTGGATTAAGCAACATCATGACTAAGGGAAGTTTCATCTGGAACTATTCTTAGGGCCCAGCATTACCACTCTGGAAGTCTCAGGATTAAATTGAAGCCCTATACCAAGTCTTCCCAAGCATCCTTTACTAGTTTGACTGCTTTATTCTATCCAATAGTCAAAAATAGTAAAGTAGGCTGCAGTGGCTATTGCTGCTGTATTGGGCAGGCCAGAAGTTAGGGAGATGAAGGATGAATTGAGGTGGTAGAAAAAGGAGGAAGAACAAAGAGAAAAAGAAAAAGTTCAAAGGGTTGAGAAAGGAGGAATAGAGAAACATTTAACTAGGAAGTCATGGCAATTCATCTCCCTATTTTGCAGAGACAGCCAAGGTCACAAGCCCATGGTCAGGTGTTAAAGTTGAAGCAGACAGACTAGCTAGGAAGAACAACCCCACCAAAAACAGCCTGTCCCTCTAACCTGGGCCTGTGGGAGTGGGTTCTCCCATTTTGCCCTATGTAAAGAGCCCTCCTTGGGTACAACAATCTCATTAAGTCAATTGAAAGAGATGGGCAAATACAAATTACTACTATTGAGAGGCATGTGGGCAAGACTGATTTGGGGATTTTTTTTTAAAGATCCCTGATTGCTTTAATGTACAGAATTTTTTTTTCTGCTGTATCAAATACTTTAAAAGAGGCAAGAGAACCCCAAATTTAGGTGGAAAATGAAGTAGTCATTTTGACTCCAAATAAAAAATCCTTGCCAAAAATATATGGCCAGGGAAACTAGATCTTATGAAAAGAGAACTAGTTATGGAGATGAGGCCTGTATTCAAGTACTTCCTCTACTACTTTGGGTGTTCCTTCATCTCTCCAGCCTGCTTTCTCATCTGGCAATAAAAAACTTGGACTAGATGCTGCATGGTTCCTTCCAACTCTGTAAAATATCCCTGGGTGGAAAGGTGGAGAGCTATGGGGGTTTGGCCTGTTTTTAAAGAATAGATGCTATTTGGGATAAAGGGTTGCTAACAAGAAATTAGTTTGGGATGAAAGTATGACTCTTTAGGGAGTGGGAGAATGGAGTGAGAGTTGAATCTTAGCTATTGTTGTCAGGTTTGGAGAATAGGAAATTAAGAAATTACACCTCAACTTGGCAAAGAATTCATTGAAATTCCATTGGGACGAAACAATCCTGTCTTCTAAACTTTTAACTAATTAATCTCAGCCACACTTTTTTTTTTTCTTCACATTAAAAATCTCTCAGCAATGCAATTTTCTCAAGCCTGGAGATCACCCTTAAGTAGTACCTGGCCTAGGAGATGACAGAATCCCTGTTGAATGACCTATTTTCTGAAAATATCCTACATGCACAGTTTGAAAGCTTTTTCCATGGGATGTGACAATAAAACTTCTCGATCAAACTCTTACCTACAATGACATATTGTACTTATTAATGCTTCTCTGTCTCAACTCACCCTTCTGCAGAGGTACAAGTTTTCTTTGAGGTTCTGGGTAAAAAGCAATGTGAATGACAAATTAGAAGAGCAAAGGACAATTTGCCTATCAAGTCTTTGGAGATGGGAGAAATTTATGATCAAGGAAGAACTAGAGAACATTATGAAAGGCAAAATGGACAACTTTTATTACATTAAATTAAAAAGTTTTTACACATACAAAACAATTATTTTTAGACAAACAGAAACAAGATTAAAAGGGGAGTACAAAGCTGGGAAAAAAATCTTTACATCCAATGTTTCTGATAAAGGTCTCATTTCTAAAATATATAAAGAACTGTGTCAAGTTTATAAGAATACAAGTCATTCCCCAATAGATGAATAATCAAAGGATTATGAACAGACAATGAAATTAAGGCCACCTAGTTATATGAAAAAATGCTCTAAATCACTATTGATTAGAGAAATGCAAATTAAAACAGTTTTGTGGTACCACCTCATGCCTCACATGTCACATCTCTCAGGTTGGCTAAGATGACAGGAAAAAATAATGTTGAAAAAATATATGTTGGAGGAAATGTGGAAAAACTGGGACACTAATGCATTGTTCGTGGAATTTTGAAATGATGCAAACATTCTGGAGAGCAATTTGGAACTCTGCCCAAAGGGTTATCAAATTGTGAATATCCTTTGACCCAGCAGTGCCATTAATGGATCTGTATCCCAAGGAAATCATAAAGGAGGGAAAAGGACCCACATGTGCAAAAATGTTTGTAGTGGCTCTTTTGGTAGTAGCAAGGAATTGAAAAATGAGTAATGCCCGTCATTTGGGAAATGGCTGAACAAGTTGTGGTATATGAAGGTAATGGAACATTATTGTTTTATTTTTTAAAAAATATGATGAACAAGCTGATTTTAGAAAGGCCTGAAAAGATTTACATGAATTGATGCTGAGTGAAATAAGCAGAACCAGGAATACATTGTACACAACAACAGCAAAAATATGCAGTGATAAACTATGAAAGACTTGGGTCTTCTCAGTGATTTAGATACCCAAAGCAATCCCAATAGACTTTGGACATAAAATGCTATCTGCTTCCAGAAAAAAAACTAAGGAAACTGAATATTATGGGCCAGAACTCTGCACTTGAAACAAAGGATTCTTACAAGGTACTAAATCAGTGGAATTGATAGAGACAGTAGTTATTTAATTTAGCATGATGCAGTATGATTGGTTTAATCCTACAAGGAGATGTTATGGGCCAGAACTTGAAACAAGGTACTAAGTGGAATTGAGGAGACAATGGTTAAATGTAGTTTAACATTGATTTAATCCTACAACAAATAATGGTTTCCTAGTGATATAATGATTGGTGTAAACTCAATGTGGAGCATATAAGTGAGAAGCTCTCAGGGCCAGAGAGGACAAGTGCACTAGAAGCTCTCGGAGCCTCAGCCAGGATTCATTCGGGGAGATTCAGAAGCCAGAGAAGGCAGGTAGGAGCTCAAGCTCTCGGAACCAAGGCCAGGCTGAAAGGCTCTCCAGAAAGCTGCCCAGCCCCAGCAAGGAGATAATAAAGGATCTGGACTATAAGAAAGTTAACCGGGCTGCAGGAAAGGAGACAAGACTTGGAAAGAGACAATAAAGGATTTGGGCTTTAATCCCTGGCTGCACTTGTGGTGATCACTGAACTGAAAGGAAGGCTGCCTCCAGAGACCCCAAGAAAACCTCAACAGGGAATATTACATTTTAGAGAAAATATTACAACTGAATGTAAATCAACACATGCTATGTTCAACTTCTTTTTGGTTTTTTTTAATCTCTCCCATAATTTTTCCCCTTTGCTCTGATTTTTCTCTCCCAACATGATTCATAAAGCAATCTGTGTTAAAAATAAATAAATTTCCCAGAAAAAAAAAAGTGATGTGGATAGTTGGGTTACTAATATTTCTATGGCTTCAATTAATACCATTATACTTTTTGAATAATAACTGTATTTATATACACTATTAATAGTTCAAAATCTAGCCTAGATGAGATTGGGGCTGAGAATCAAAACAATTGCTTAATATTGGCTCTTTATGATCTTGAAAAAACTGCTTGACCTCTCTGTGGTTTACATTTTCCACTCCCATTGAGGATAGTACCACCAGGACCTTAGTGGCCTCTTAGATGACAAATGACAAATGAAAGTATTTAAAGCAAATTCATTAATTTGACTGCATACTTTACAAAGATTATCTATCACATTCATTTAACAATCATCTGTTATGTGTCTCCTCTGTTCAAAATGTTTATTGAAACAAATCCTTCTTTAAAAATAAATATCTTAACTCTAGGAAGAATGTTCAAAGTACTTGAAAACAAATATTGAACATTAGTCATAGGCAAACCTTCAAAAACATGCCACCCACTTCTACCCATATAAAAATAAAAATAAAAGCACAGAAAGAGTAAAGTATTAATGAAGAAAATAAATGCCATCCATACTTCACTACATCACTACAGGTGGTCTACAAGTAGGCTACAGTGTTAATATTAATAATAGTTTTATTCTTTACTAAAACTAAATCATATTAGTAATGGAATTAGCTAATAGTAATTTCATTCAGCAAATTCTTGTATAGTTCATGGTACTAGGCACAGTAGGAGGAACAGAAACACATAGACTATACAGATCTTGTCCTTTAGGAATTGAAATTTAATAGAAGAAATCAGTCACTTTTATACCTTGTTGTATCTGCCTGTCAAACCCATCTGTATATGTAGCTAGTATGGACTCTTTAATATGATATATGCATGAAAATATCATATATGGGATGGTAGAATTTTTAATCCAATAAATTGCTTCTGAAAAAATTAAACTATAAATATAGTGGTATGTTCTAGTCTCTGTAGTTATCTGACAATTATATGACTGTAAAGATGTTATAAAAATAATCAGATAAAGTCTATTCCATTCTTATATTATGTTCAAGTACACCCTTAATTCCTGTGTAATCCATTTCCTACATAAAATGAGAATTGCATTGGTACCATCAGGAAAAAAATTGGGTTCAGAATCAGAGCAGCTTACTACCTATACAACTATAACAAATTGCTCAAATTCTCTAGGCCTCTGTATCTTCTTCTATAAAATGAAAAGCTTGGCCTAGATTTAGGGTATTTCTTCACTCAAATTCTATATGCCTATGATCCTAATTCATTCTAAAAATGTAGGCAAATTATTTAACTGCTAACATCTTCTAGTTCCCATGACAAAAATAAATAATACTTGTGATCTTCACTATTTTGTAATATTCTACTAATAAAGATAAATTTAAGCACGTTTAGAATGATATTACCTCCAGAGCAGACTTCTTTTATACATATTTAGTCAGATCCAATGATTCTTGGTTTCATGTTGGTTAATACCACTGCCATTCAAAGTAGATTGGATAAGTGAATCAATATAGTCCAAATGTAATACTTGCAATATTGTCAGTAATAAAAATAGATCAGTATGGAAATTCTAACAGGTATATTCCTGTTATCCTGGTTTTAGTAAATTGAGAATTCAAAATGAATCAAAGGTGTAATATACCATCCTTCCAAAAAGTACATTATTATATTACATTAAAGAAGTCGTAGTGTCCAGGAACCGGGAGGTAATAGTTCTACCCTATTCTGACTTACTTAAAGTTCTGGACACCCAATTTTATGAAGGACATTAATACATACAGACATAAAGTCTATGATGGTGAAAGCCTTTGAGAGCTTGCCATATGAAGATTAACTAAATGAATAAGAAGTGTTTCATGTGGAGGAGAGAAGACTGTCATAGATGTTTTCAATAATCTGAAGCATTGTCATGAGTGGGGAAAGGATTTTATTTGTTTTACTTGCTTTAGAAAAAATAACCAAAAGGCAGAATTAACAGCAGTATGAGGAAGTGAAAAAAAGGAAGAGATTTAGATTTGATATAAGGAGAAATTGGCTAAAAATTAGAATTCTATGGTTTAATTTAGCAAATATTGGGTTTTCCCTTTAGGTGGTCTTCAAATAGAGGCCATCAGAATTCTTGATTAGAGAGCTTCTGAATTCCTTTCTATCTCTGTTAATCTGTCCTCTATTTCATTTACAAATATTTATGTTGGTCTGCCTTCTCCAGATCCTATGCCAAGTTTCTAAGGGCACATTTTACCTCAACTTTTTTTTTTAATGTTTTATGTGTCAGTCATATTCTTCTAGATTTTTTTTTTCTTTTTTCCAAACAAACTTGCATTCCAAACCAGTGTGACTCTGGTTACTATATGTCTGTGTTTTATAAGGGATAAAGAATTTGTTGACCCTTTGTGGTCTCATTGTTGCTGTGTTTCCCCCCTTCTGTGAGAAAAATTATAGATTCGTTATCTTTACATATTTTTATTTTCAGTTTTTTTTTTCAGAATCACCATTTTGTTTAAACTGGTAAGATTATAGCAACTATTATCAGGTACACAATGTCATATTTTCACTTTTCCTTTTTTCTTTTTTTTAGTCTTATAGAGATTTTTACCTTTACTCTGACCTGTTGAGTGATTACACACCAATAATAACTTTTTGTTTCTTAATGCCAAATATTTTCTGACATTGATTTTACTATCCATCCTTGTCAACCTTCACATTTAAGTCAAAATTAAGGAATGTGTTGACTTACTTGAAAGTATCTTCTCAACTTCTTCCTAAAATTTGTCTATTGCTTCATCTTTTAACATGGGTGTTAGGGCTGTAACACATAAACTATGATTATATTCTTGATGGTCTATTTGCTCAAACTTAAAATGAAACTGTAAGTTTATGATCAAGTGTCCTATGAAATTATGATGATTCAAACTTCTTTATAAATTCCTCTTGAAAAAATCTTCTAGTTATTTGCAACTTTCATTCATGGAATCATCACATCTAACTCTTAGGACTCTTATCACTCTTTGCACTAATTTCTGGCACTCCACCAGTCTCTGTGGATTCAAAAGGGGGGAGGGGTACCTAATATTAAGACCTATTTTAATATTACTTTTCCAGGTTGAAATGATCAAAATAGTTATTTTATGGCCAACTTTCTCATGGTCATTTTCTTCACAGTTAGTTTTTCCTGCTTTCTTACAGCAAACATAAGACCCATATGCAAAGAACCTAGAGCTTGGGAGAATCTACAGGGCATTAGACTTTGCTTGCAGAGCTTTTGAGATTCCAGGATTATTCCCATCTTATGTTAAGGCATTAGAGTAGGATTTTTGTGGGACTCCATTAACTTTAGTGAGTTTGGTTTTCTTTTGTAATAGCAAGTGGTCTGTGAAATAACAATGTGTGAGAATTAGTGGTATAATAGAATCCACTCTGGTGGTATTCTGTTGCTATATTCTATTGTATTGGTTTTCATGACAGACTTGTATGAAATTCATTTAATCCTTTTATTAACTAAAAATGAATCTTGCACTTTTTTTTTCCTTTTGTACTGGTACAACAAATTAAAAATGGGTATTAGAAACTATATGGATCTATTTCACTTCACAGTTTGGATAGAAATGTGTTACTGTATTCGCATTATAATATGTTGGAATCTTTACAAAGTGTTAAGCCATTAGAGTTGATAGAGACAATAATTATCTAATTTAGCACGGTTCAATATGATTGATTTGATCTTAGAAGGAGATATTTTGGGCCAGAACTTGAAACAAGGTACTAAGTACAACTGATAGAAACGATGCTTGTGTTCACACCTTTAGAGAGCTCATAGAAGCAAGAACTACTTAAGTATTCATTGGAGTTCACATGTTTGAGAGATTTCAGGGTTTAGAAAGAGATATCTGAATTCACACCTCCCATTGAAGCTCTTCGGGCCAGAGAGCATGCTGGGAGATATCCCACAATCCCACTCTCAGAGAAGTAGCATAAATACAGCTCCAATGAGCCATTCGGGAGAGTTTTCTTGGGAACATTGACTAGGGTCGGAGAGGAGCACTCTGGGAGGAAGCCCACAAGCCCTATCTTCAAGGCAAAAGATTCATTGCATCTTCCAACTTGGTGCTGGCTGGAGGCTGAAGAAAGCAGAGGAAGAAGCCAAGGACAAAGCTGCAAGATCTTTTGGAACCAAGCAGAGAGACAGGCCTGAGCTAACCGGGCTATATTGAAGGACACAATAAAAGATCTGAACTCTTTTATCACCTGGCTGTGTTTTGGAAAAAGAACACCATCAATAATATACAATTTATTTTTATCCAGAAGCAAGAAAGGTAGTTACAAATATTAGTTGGAAATTTGGTGGACGTGATAGCTAACCTAGAGTAAGATAATTCTCCCTTATTTTCATAATGACTCATTACAGTTTTACTTTGGTGAGCCTTATTTTTAGGTCATAAAAAAATTAAATCATGTTTTCTCAAACTTAGTCTTATTTTGGAACCTGAATTATTAGTGTCTTAGTTTTGAAACCAACCTTTTGTATATTTAGGAATATATATATACAAAGAAGAACTTTTTAAAAATACATCAAATATAATCATTTATCATTTGGTATTTCAACAAAAAAAAGATAAGTGAGGGATATAAGAACATAAATAGAAAAGTAAATATAAAGATGCACATTTTAATCTAAATATACATTACATACATTACAAGTAAAAATACAATTCATTGTCTTTTGCAGTATAGGAGTATTTCTAGGCAATGCAACCTACTATATATTCAAACTACAAGTAAAGAATGACAAATTTTTCAGATAAAATATCCCTAACAAAATTTGATGATGCTTGGTTGGGAGTGAAGGTCCATTCTTTGATCAAGCATCATTGTATTAACATTATTTTTGTATATTTTCCCAGTAAAGTTTCAAACTATCATAAGAAAATATTTTGGGGTTAACTAAATTGCATGTATTATAAAACCCACTATATGTGAACATTTATATACTTAACTCTAGGAAGACAAGGAAGTAGATCAGATAAATTCTATGATTCTTTTCATGCTTAAATCATTATTGAAATATAATATAGAGTTCTAATTCAAAGTAAAAGAATCACTGGCAAAAAATTATTTGCCAAAGCAGTGTGGTTGATAACAAAAACACCAAAGCTTTTAGTTAATGTCTCTAGCTATAATTGATTGACCACAATAAATTTTCCGCAAGTAAACATTATTTTATGGCATTGTGCCTGGAACATAGTACATGATTTAAGTAAAATCACAGTATACACATAGTAAAAGTTTACAAATTAGACCATACTTGCTAGATGGGTTACATAGTAGGAATGATAAATAGACAGTTTGACTTAGATTCCATGGTAATACAAATAGTCAGCTTAAAAATTTGGTGAATTGCAATAGTAATGTGACAGACTAGACAATCTATAGCCTTGGAATAATCCTCTACTGAGGCATTTAGGGTATAGGTCCTATTTCCTTTGCTGGATCTGCCCTCCAGATAACACCCTCTCCTTGTAGATGTCAACATTCTGTCCTGGGACCTTTTCTCTCTTTCCTTTTATACCACTTCACTTAATGATTTCATTAGCTCTCATGGATTTCACTACCATCTCTTTGCTGATGATTCTCAGATCTGCCTTTTCTGCCCCAGTCTCTCTGCTGCAATCTTGATTGATCAATTGAAAAAGACTTAAGTAGCCAATTTTCACAAACCATTATAAAGGAACTCTAGGCTCCTTCCCAGTGAACAGGAATTCTGTAAAAGGAAAAGGGAGAAGAGTCTTTCCTACCTGGAATCTATCCATAAATAAATAAACCTAAAGATTCATTTGGGGTTGAATTTTTCATTGGGCCATTTCTAGATATAGTCCCTAATAAAAAGAGACCATTCTCTACACATTGATTGTATAAAAGGAGTTAAGAATATCTGAGATATACCCAATCTTAATGATGAATGCAGTGCAATCACTTTTGCTCATAAAGCACACCTTGATACTTAGGAGACTTAGACTCCTACATTATCTGAATGCCATTTCTCCTGTAACCAACACATTGATGACAAATGATTTTGTTAAAGTGAAGGCAAGAAGAAGCTCCTTGCCTGCTTTCCTATCCCCATTTCCATATTTGTGCTGATGGGTAAGATGAGGGATGAGGATGAGGATGGGGAGTGGAAGAAATAGTCTTAACTATAATGGTGAAGAGTATGTGTGGATAATATGGGAAGGAAAGGGAAATAAAATGCAAATTTGAGAATTTTGGTTGTTCTTGAAAAGAAAGGGGAGGCTTTGGGACAGGATGAGACAAACCTCATAGATGATAAGGATCTCAGTGTGAAAGCAGTTTGTTAATTTTTTAATTACTTCAAGATATTTCATCAGTATTATCTTTATTTCATTCTATTTTAGGTTTACTTTAGTCAATATAACTGTCATTTAAACCCATATGCCAAATATGTCATCTAAAGTTTTCAAATTACAGAGTTGTGCAGTGATATTCAGGAATCAAATTAATTTGTTGTACAACTACTTTGTGATAAACAAACATATACAGAAGGATATTGCAGCATAATACAATTTTAAAAATTAACTTTGAAGGTATTCAAGTATAATGGCAAATCAGATTGTTTTAAACAATCTTGAATAATGACATCAGTATCAGTGCCATTGGAAGCTTATTTAATTGAAGTACACTAAATAGCATTTTAGAAACCCTGTAGACTAATTTCCTGTATAAAAAAGTGAAAAATTTTCCAGATGTCAGAATAGCCTCACTCACAAAATTCTAATTACTGCCTGAAATACTTGAAACAATCACGACCATCATTCAGGAATCATTTGTGTAACATCATAAACATATAAGCTGCTAAATGGCTTAACACATTATAAGTGCAAAGAGGAGAAGCCTTGAAATGAGCTGTTCAGGGAGACAAGGTATATGTTTATTAACATTTCGAGGCATGATGTAATTAGATCACAACAGTCACTTTGGGGTTCAGATAAGGCATAGAACACACTGTATGTGAGGAAGCAGACACTTCTCAAAGCAAAGAAGCACACTGAAGTAACAGGAAAAAAATGTTTGGTAATGAGCTCATGGGATAGTATTAATGAAAATGCCTTTCTCAATAATTTGATAGGCCTTGTACTTTCATTGAGGATTAGAAATAAATAGAAATAAAAAGGAGTCTTTGATTCTCAAATTCTCAAATGCTGGCACATTTCAAACAAACAAACAAACAATAAATATGTGCTTCCTATTGATTACAAAAAGAAAAAAAGATGTTCAAAAGCATCATTGTTATCCCTAATTCAACATGACCATTGCTAATTAAGAGTGTAACAGTAGTTATCTGTTTTTATGTATTTATCAAGTACCTATCTTCACTTTGTATTATTTTTGGTACATCATACAATTATTACCCCTACTCTCTAGAAAGTTATCATCTGAGTCAGACCATATAAAAAACATGAGAGGGACCTATGAATGTATCAGTGGGAAACAATAAATAACACATGAGAAGTATGGTTAAATATTTACATTTTTTGTGTAGAGCTTCTTCTGGTCTTATTCTGCAGTTCCCTCTCTAAAGATGGAAAGGATTCCATAGGAGCTGAGATTACTCCCCTCAGGATCTGTCATTTGGTAACTGTGAGATACCAATATTTCTATTATTCACAAGCTCCGATATGGTGTGTTCTCACCAATAGTAATCAACAGTTAGCATCAGGGGTGGAGCCAAGATGGCGGAGAAGACACACGCGACTTTCTAAGCTCTTCTCTTACCCTCTTTATCAATATTATATCGAGCCTCAAAAATAGTCTTGACTGCTACAATTCGTAAAGATAAGAAGTAGAACAACTCACCAGCCGAAGAAAATCTGCAGTCTCGCCAAAAAAAGGTTAGTTCCAGGGCCAGGGAGGAGATCAGCAGACTGGGAGAGAAATTAGGTTCTGAAGAGAGCCTCAAACCGAAAGTGAAAGCACAGATCTCAGCACAAGCACGCAGCCCCCAACCTGCAGTACGGGGCTTTTCCTTGGGGCAGTTGTGATCCTGCACGGCAGGAGGACACAGCCTGGGTTAGCCTCCAATCTGCGCAGTGGGGGGCTCGGCTTGGGGCCATAGAGCTTTCCCAGGGTTGATTTGTCAGGCAGAGACGCTGGAGCAGAGACACTGGGGCAGAGTTCGATAGAATCGGCAGTCTGCGGTCAGCTGCTAATAATCACAGTCCCACAAGAGGCTCTGGCCTGGGGCAGTGACACTTTCACCCCTTAGTCTCTAGCCGAGGGCAATCGCTAACCCACACAGCCCAACTGGGCACTTCGATAGCTCGGCCAGTGCTGAATCCACTTCCTGTTGGGGGAAGGGAAAACTCTCACTCAGAGCACTCCCATACCTCGGAGCCGGAAATCCCTGCTCTGCAGAGGAAGCTGGTAACAACCCCCTTGCCTAGGAGACATACCCTAAATGCTTTAAAACATGAATAAAAAGATGAAAAGAACTATCGACAGCTTCTATGCAGAAAAAGAGCAGATCAGCAAACCTGAAAAGACCTCAAACAGCAAAAATGCATCAGACTGTCCTCCTTTACATGATGCTCTCATAGAAGAGACCATTGAAGTCTCAAAAGAGAGTTAGAAGATAAATGGGGAAAGGAAAGAGAAGACTTACAAGAGAGCAACAACTTCCTGAAATACGAATTGGAAAAGTTAAAAAATTCCCAGGAAGTGCAGGGAAACAAAATTGGTGAATTGGAAAAATAAAGAATTCACTAGAAAGTAGGATTTGTGAATTGGAAAAGACAAAGAACTCGCAAGAAAGTAGGATCCGTGAATGCAAAGAACTCTCAAGAAAGTAGGATCTGTGAATTGGAAAAAGAAAATAATTCACTAAAAAAAAAAAAAAAAAAATTAGTGAAATGGAAAAAAATTCCAAACAATACATTTAAAACTCAATTGGACATATACAGAAAGAAGTAAAAAAAGCTAATGAAGAAAATAATTTTTAAAAATTAGAATTGAACAAATAGAAACTAATGATTCATTGAGACAGCAAGAATCAGTCAAGCAAAACAAAAATGACAAACTGAAAAAACCATGAATTATCTACTTGCAAAACGACAGACTTGGAAAATAGATCTAGGAGAGATAATCTGAGGATTATTGGACTTTCCGAAAACTATGATGAAAAAAAAGAGCCTAGATACTATTTTACAAGAAATCATCAAAGAGAACTGCCCAGATGTAATAGAATCAGAAGGTAAAATAGGCATTGAAAGAATTCATCGAACACCTTCTGAAAGAAACCCTAAAATAAAAACCCCAAGGAATGTTGTGGCCAAATTTCAGAACTATCAGATTAAGGAAAAAATTTTACAAGCAGCCAAAAAAAAACCATTTAAATACCGAGGTGCCACAATAAGGATCACCCAAGATCTGGCTGCCTCCACATTAAAGGAACAAAGGGCCTGGAATATGATATTCTGAAAGGCACAAGAACTTGGGATGCAGCCAAGAACAAACTACCCAGCTAAGCTGAGCATTTTCTTCCAGGGAAGAAGATGGACATTTAATGAAACAAATGAATTCCATTTGTTTCTGAAGAAAAAACCAGAACTAAACAAAAAATTTGATCTCCAACCATAGAACTCAAGAGATGCAGAAAAAATAAAAATAACTTGAGAATTGTATTTCTGTTGTGGATATACAAAAAGAATACATGTATAATTTGATTGTACTGATATAACATAAAAAAGGGAAGTAGATATGGAAAAGGGATGATGGCAGAATAAGGTGGGAAGGAAGGATAAAAAGAGGGAAACCACATCCCACAAAGAGGCAAAGGAAACTGATCATATCTGAGGGAATTTAGAGAGGGGGAGGAACATTGTGTGAATCTTACTCTCATCAGAGTTGGCTCAAAGAAAAAATAATTGACATTTGTTTTAGAGAAAATTCTCTCTTGCCTCATTAAAACGGGGAGAGGAAAAGGAAAAGAAAGAGTAATAAGGGAAGGAAGGGGAAAAGACTCAAAGGGGAGGAGGGAGGGATTATAAAGAGGGTAAGCATCGTGATACAAGAGGGGTACATAAGTTTAAAAGGGGAAAGAGGGTTGGGGGAGGCAAGAATAAGTAAAGCATAATCTGGGGTTATTAGGATGGCAGGAAATACAGATTTAGTAATTCTAACCGTAAATATGAATGGGATGAACTCCCCCATAAAGAGGAGGCAGATAGCAGACTGGATCAAAAGTCAGAACCCTATAATATGTTGTTTACAAGAAACACATTTAAAGCAGGGAGATACATATAGAGTAAAGGTAAAAGGCTGGAGCAAAATCTATTATGCTTCAGGTGAAGTCAAAAAAGCAGGGGTAGCCATCCTTATCTCAGATCAAGCAAAAGCAAAAATTGATCTAATTAAAAGAGATAAGGAAGGAAACTACATCCTGCTAAAGGGTAGCATAAACAACGAAGCAATATCAATATTAAACATATATGCACCAAGTGGTATGGCATCCAACTTCCTAAAGGAGAAGTTAAGAGAGTTGCAAGAAGAAATAGACAACAAAACTGTAATAGTGGGAGATCTCAACCTTGCACTCTCAGAATTAGACAAATCAAACCACAAAACAAATAAGAAAGAAATTAAAGAAGTAAATAGAATATTAGAAAAATTAGGTATGTTAGATCTTTGGAGAAAATTGAATGGAGATAGAAAGGAATATACTTTCTTCTCAGCAGTTCATGGAACCTATTCAAAAATTGACCATATATTAGGACATAAAGACCTCAAAATTAAATGCAAGAAAGCAGAAATAGTAAATACTTTCTTTTCAGATCATGATGCAATAAAACTACATTCAACAAAAAGTTAGGGGGAAATAGACCAGAAAGTAATTGGAAACTAAACAATCTCATCTTAAAGAATGATTGGGTGAAGCAGCAAATTATAGATACAATTAATAATTTCACTCAAGATAATGACAATGATGAGACGTCATACCAAAATTTGTGGGATGCAAGCCAAAGCGTAATAAGAGGGAATTTTATATCCTTAGAGGCTTACTTGAATAAAACAGAGAAAGAAAAGATTAATGAATTGGGCTTTGCAACTAAAAAACTAAAAAGACCAAATTAAAAACCCCCAATCAAATACTAAATTGGAAATTCTAAAATTAAAAGGAGAAATTAAAAATATTGAAAGTAAAAAAACTATAGAACTAATTAATAAAACTAAGAGTTGGTTCTATGAAAAAGCCAATAAAATAGATAAGCCTTTGGTAAATCTGATTAGAAAAAGGAGGGAGGAAAATGAAATTAGTAGTCTTAAAAATGAAAAGGAGAACTTTCCACCAATGAAGAGGAAATTAGAGAAATAATAAGGTGTTATTTTGCTCAACTTTATGCCAATAAATTTGATAACCTAAGTGAAATGGATGACTACCTCAAAAATATAGACTTCCCAGACTAACAGAGGAGGAAGTAAATTGTTTGAATAGTCCCATTTCAGAAAAAGAAATAGAACAGGCAATTAAACAACTCCCTAAGAAAAATCCCCAGGACCAGATGGATTTAATGTGAATTTTACCAAATATTTAAAGAACAATTGCCCCAATGCTATATAAATTATTTGATAAAATAGGGAATGAAGGAGTCCTACCAAATTCCTTCTATGACACAGACATGGTACTGATACCTAAACCAGGTAGGCTGAAAACAGAGAAAGAAAATTATAGACCAATCTCCCTAATGAATATTGATGCTAAAATCTTAAATAAGATATTAGCAAAAAGACTACAGAAAATCATCTCCAAGATAATACACTATGATCAAGTAGGATTTATACCAGGAATGCAGGGCTGGTTCAATATTAGGAAAACTATCAATATAATTGGCCATGTTAATAACCAAATTAAAAAAACCATATGATCATCTCAATAGATGCAGAAAAAGCATTTGATAAAATCCAACATCCATTCCTATTAAAAACACTTGAGAGTATAGGAATAAATGGACTTTTCCTTAAAATAATCAGCAGCATCTATTTAAAACCATCAATGAGCATCATATGTAATGGAGACAAACTGCAACCATTCCCAATAAGATCTGGAGTAAAAAACAAGGTTGCTCACTATCACCGTTACTATTTAATATTGTATTAGAAACGCTAGCTTTAGCAATAAGAGCTGAGAAAGAGATTAAAGGAATAAGAATAGGCAATGAGGAAACCAAATTATCACTCTTTGCCGATGACATGATGGTATACTTAGAGAACCCCAGAGATTCTACTAAAAAGTTATTAGAAATATTCCACAACTTTAGCAAAGTTGCTGGTTATAAAATAAACCCACATAAGTCATCAGCATTCTTATATATCACTAACAAAATCCAACAGTCAGAGTTACAAAGAGAAATTCCATTTAAAGTAACTACTGATAATATAAAATATTTAGGAATCTATCTGCCAAGGGAAAATCAGAAACTTTATGAGCAAAATTACAGACCACTTTTCACACAAATTAAGTCTGATGTAACCAATTGGAAAAATATTAAATGCTCTTGGATAGGGAAGCAAATATAATAAAGATGACAATATTACCTAAACTAATCTATTTATTTAGCGCTATACCAATCAGAGTCCCAAAAACTATTTTTAATGACCTAGAAAAAATAACAACAAAAATTCATATGGAAAAATAAAAAGGTCAAGAATTTCAAGGGAATTAATGAAAAAAAATCAAATGAAGGTGGCTTAGCTATACCAGATCTAAAATTATATTATAGAGCAGCAGTTACCAAAAGTATTTGGTATTGGCTAAGGAATAGATTAGTTGATCAGTGGAATAGATTAGGTTCAAGGGATAAAACAGTCAACAAATATAGCAACCTAGTCTTTGACAAACCCAAAGACCCCAGCTTTTGGGATAAGAACTTACTGTTTGATAAAAATTGCTGGGAAAATTGGAAACTAATATGGCAGAAACTAGGCATTGATCCATACTTAAAACCGTACACCAAGATAAGGTCAAAATGGGTTCATGACCTAGGCATAAAGAATGAAATTATTACTAAATTAGAGGAACACAGGATAGTTTACCTCTCAGACCTGTGGAAGGGGAAAGTCTTTATGACCAAAGAAGAACTAGAGATCATTACTGATCACAAAATAGAAAATTTCGATTATACCAAACTGAAAAGTTTTTGTACAAACAAAACTAATGCAGACAAGATTAGAAGGGAAGCAATAAACTGGGAAAATATTTTTACAGTCAAAGGTTCTGATAAAGGCCTCATTTCCAAAATATATATATTTTTATTTATAAATTTCTAATTTATAAAATTAGATTTATAATTTATAAAAAATCAAGCCATTCTCCAATTGAAAAATGGTCAAAGGATATGAACAGACAATTCTCAGATGAAGAAATTGAAACTATTTCTAGTCATATGAAAAGATGCTCCAAGTCATTACTAATCAGAGAAATGCAAATTAAGACAACTCTAAGATACCACTACACACCTGTCAGATAGGCTAAGATGACAGGAAAAAATAATGATGATTGTTGAGGGATGCGGAAAACTGGGACATTGATGCATTGTTGGTGGAGTTGTGAATCAATCCAACCATTTTGGAGAGTAGTTTGAACTATGCTCAAAAAGTTATCAAACTTGCATACCCTTTGATCCAGCTAGTGTTACTACTGGGATTATATCCCAAAGAGATTATAAAGAAGGGAAAGGGACCTGTATGTGTAACGAATGTTTGTGGCAGCCCTTTGTAGTGGCTAAAACTGAAACTGAATGGATGTCCATCAGTTGGAAAATGAGCTGAATAAATTGTGGTATATGAATATTATGGAATATTACTGTTCTGTAAGAAATGACCAACAGGATGATTTCAGAAAGGCCTGGAGAGACTTACACGAACTGATGCTGAGTGAAATGAGCAGGACCAGGAGATCATTATATACTTCAACAACAATACTATATGATGACCAGTTCTGATGGACCAGGCCATCCTCAGCAACGAGATCAATCAAATCATTTTCAGTGGAACAGTAATGAACTGAACCAGCTATGCCCAGAAAAAGAACTCTGGGAGATGACTAAAAACCATTACATTGAATTCCCAATCCCTATATTTATGCACACATGCATTTTTGATTTCCTTCACAAGCTAATTGTACAATAATTCAGAGTCTGATTCTTTTTGTACAGCAAAATAACGTTTTGGTCATGTATACTTATTATGTATCTAATTTATATTTTAATGTATTTAACATCTACTGGTCATCCTGTCATCTGGGGGAGGGGGTGGGGGGGTAAGAGGTGAAAAATTGGAACAAGAGGTTTGGCAATTGTTAATACTGTAAAGTTACCCATGCATATATCCTGTAAATAAAAGGCTATTAAAAAAAAAAAAAAAGTTAGCATCAGTTAGCTTTTTTTACTGCAAAAGAATAAGCAAGTTGAAGGTATTACAAAAAACATTTCCCCCAAATGGAGGACATTCTATCCTTTAATTCTGTTCTTAGTCCTTTGGAAGAATGAGCTCGTGCATAAATTACAAAAGCATACCCATACAAAAGAGCTAGGAGTCTTCTCCTATCTTCATGAAGAATCACCAAGTTCAATATACAGGTTGTTCCCATGCTCAACTAGCCTTTTTCCAGTATGCGGTCTTAGCTGATAAGCCATTCTAGTGCCGGTCTGGATCAATCAAGTGATTCAACTGTTCTACTGGCTCCATACCAGATCCAGCTATAACTGCTTTCAGCTCCAGTGAACTCTGCTGTCAATCTCAGTCACTGAAGAAACATCTGATGGCTCTTTTGAAGTGCAGAAGTCAATAATATCATAAATACCTTCTCAATAAACTCATTGACCTAAAATCTAGAAAGAATAAACACAAGAAGAGCAAAAGAAATGGAAATATCATGCATTCACAAATTAATGGCAGATAGAGGAATACAATTGATGATTGACTCTTTTCCATTTAGCAGCTCACAGCAACATATTCTCACCTTTTGTACACATTCTCAGGTTTGTCTCAATCTCTCCTCATAGTCAGTCCTTCCAGCTCCTACACCAACCAGAAAATCCTTCATGATTCTGTCATACATGCCTTAGCACAGTGGTCAGCACATAATAAATGGTTAATAACATTAATTGACTGACAGCCTGAATCTATGCCTGTGCATTTATTATCTCCCAAGCATATTCTCTCGATTCACTGCTACTTTTGCTTCCTTCAAAATTCAAATCAAATTTCATCTTCTACTAGAGTCTTAACTAGTTCTCCCACCTACCCACCCACCTATAATTACTAGGGGTTTTTTGTTTGTTTGTTTTTTTATTAAACCATCACAACAAAAAGTTGTGAATGCTATTATTATCCCTATTTCCTCAGGGTCACATAGTAGTAAGTGTCTGAGGTAGGATCTGAATAAAGGTCTCTGAACTCCAAGCCCAGTTCTCTATCCACTGAGCCATTGAATGTATGTTCACTGAGGAAAAGAAAATAAATACCACATCTAAATACACTGTTTATATCTTCAGTAGTTTCTAAGATCACTCTTATTTTACCTTATCTACTTATTATTTCTCTATGTCACTCAGATTACAAAGGAAATAAAAAACATAATTCCTGCTCACAAAGAGCTTAAATCTAGGTGTATGTGTATATATACATACACACATACATATTGTTTTATTAGTATTCTATTTGGATAAAATAAAATACCAAATGTATGATTCATTTATAGAATAGGACTGAATCAAATAAATGCCAGTTACTTTATAAATTAATCTCTAGATACATAAAATTTGATCACTTAAAAGTTCAGTAACCTTTTCCTTGAAATGTAAACTGTAACTTCAGAAAGTTTTCAAAGGCATATAGGCCTTTCAAATACATATTGTATTGGATAAATTACTTCCATACATTATTAATGTTTTATGCCACACGTTGTGTGACTCAGTAAAACTTTCAGGATTTCTATTGAAAATTAATGTTCACATGCTTTTAAAAAAGATTTTTTTTCCTTCAGACTTCTTCAAGACCACACAATAAGAATAATGAATGAAAGGAGATTTTATGACTTCAGGAAGTTTGAAAAGCTGTGATGTTTAAGGGGATGTATATATCACTATTGTTTGTCATACATGTCAATAACATTTTGCCACAAAACTTTCTTTGTTCATTAACCTTAAGAAATTTGAAAAGCTTTGATGGGATGTGCATTCCTACATGCATATATACATAATAAATACACATGTACATATATATATATAATACACATTTGGAGCTTTTCAAACTTCTTGAAATCATAGAAGATGCTTTGGGGGAAAGAGTAGTACTTGAATTGTCATAAAGTTTTGTTGATATTCATGTATGGCAGATCATAATAATTAGCCTTTACTGTATCCTACCATATTTATTTAAATTGTTAGATTAATACTTAAATTTCTACCAAGTTTGAACCTTTCATCTTACTATTTTGTTTATATGTGACAATATGTTAGAACACCCAAAGGAGATAGGGAAGTAACTTTAAATGAAAACTAATATAAAATCAGAAGAAATATAATTTCTTCCCCTTCCTAAACAAAAAATTATATTGTCATTAGTAGAATATTTACTATGCTGAACTATAGCCATGAATTTGTGTTATGCTGTTTAACTCTCATCCATTGGAAAAAATACATATGGTAGTTCCAAAATTTTCTGTTTTTTCTGGAACCCAACCCAAATATTTAAGAACAATATTAATTTTTCATCTTTTGAGAAAAGAAAAACAAATGTGGAGGGAAATTCATTTGGTAACAAAAGAAGTTAAGATACAAATTATCTACAAAAAGTTTTCAAAGAATGCTTTGGAAAATTTCAAGGAGCTTCCATTGTACCCCTATATCTCCTCATATGAGAACTAAATTATAAATGGCAGCTTAAAAAAAAAAAAAACACCAATACCCCCAGAGCCAGTTCCCACTACAGCCTATATATAAGTCACTTTCTAAGGTTATGGTTTTTCCACTTAAGTAATAGTGAAAACCAAACATGGAAAAGAGCAGAATAATCTTCCTATTGACATATACTGTTACGATTACACAAAAAATTCAAAGTTTCATGATGAAACTACTAGAATCTTGGTGACTAAAAATTGAGGACCCAATTTCCAATCTTGCCAGCTCACAATATGAGGTAACTGGCCAAAGTTTAGAAGTATCTCTTATAACCATCAAATATTTCTATATGAAGCTAGTATTGAAAATATACAATCTCACAAGGTTTTGCAATGATCAATGTTGAAAAATTATCCACGAATACATTTTGAAAATAAAAAGCTTTGATTAAAAAAATACAATCTGTATATACAAAAATATACAATCATGACTTACAACTTGTATGTTATGCCATTTTTCAATATTGAACTCTTTGAGATTAAGGAAAAGTATTATATAAATAATAACTAATACCAATAATGTGTTCACCTTTCAGATAAATTTAATTTTCTGCTCTATACATACACACCCACAAACACACACACATACACACACATTCAGTGAACTAGAATTTTTAGGAGTATTTAGTCTTAAGGTATTGTACATGAGCACTTTCTCAGCCTGCTGCTCATATGTTTACATTTTCATTTAAAATAAGTACAATTAACCAGTCTCTTCTCAACACCCATCCAACACGGATCCCCAACTGGGCACCATCTCAAATAGTGAGCACAGTTTCACCCCCCTATAAGACTAGTGGATTTTAATCAGCCTAATAGGCCTCTTATTTGCTTGGGAATATTCCTTCAGCCCTTAGCATAGCATTGCATGAACTATATAGCCCTGTCCAGCTCAAGTATAAGGTGATAGATGCTTAAAACAGAGCTGTCCCTAGTTAACATTTAAAATCTAAGAGACAGCAATTTATTTAGAATTATTTAGTGATTCAACCAGTTCTTACTCTTGTGTTTACTAATGTATTAAATTGAAGTTTTCCTGTTTTGAATGTTATAGCTATGCCTTTTAGTTGTTCTATTTAATGTGTGGGAGACAAACTCCTGCAAAGACTTGGAGGGGTAGGACTAAGGGTGGTACAGAAGCAGTTTTGACCTACTAGAGCAGGTTCACACAAGCCTGGCTTTTTCAGCCCCTTTACTTTCCTCTGCCACAACTTTGCTGTGGTGATGACACTTGCAGGCCTGCTTCATTGTTGTGCAGCTGATGCCCTGTCCAGGCTTATATGTTTCTAACTGACAGTGAGTGTTCTTGCCAAACGCCAGGGACCATAGTCACATCTGTTTGTCTCTCCTCTGGAGCTTGTCTGAGGCTGCTTGGGAACACATTTTATCCAGAGGGCAGCTTTAACTAGGCCTAATACTCTGAAAAGCCTCTATTTGTAAATGCATACAATGAGGCGACAAGTTCCTGTTGTCTTTCCTTTAAAATTATTCCATTTGACACGCCTGCCCCAGTCCCTGTCAGCCCCACGTCAAAAGCCAAGTTTTCAGGCAAGGTGGTCTTAACAAATTTTTATTTTTTTTCCCCTCCTGATAAAATGCCTAACTTCCCACCACATTCCTATTTATAATGATAGCTCGCAGCAAGCCATGAATGAGCGGAGATGAATCTGTATGGTTCTTAAGAATAAAAAATAGAAAACCTGCATTCTTGTGCAGTTCTTTGTCTTTTGATTTTAATATTAAGAAGCAGGTTTTGGAATTCAACTGTGATTCAAGGGTCAAAGTTCCACCTGCTCCCCCATTATTGCATTAGCAAAATTTACAGATATAATACCAATGCATCCCGGTTTAGGCTTAAAGTTACAACTAAATGAAAACGCCTGGCTCATACAATCATGTTACTTCATTGTTTTTTTTTTTCCCCTTAAAAACACATGCATATTTTCATCTAATAATGAAAACAACAGCATGTATGAAATAAGTCCTTTGTTTTTTCTTCCCAAAACAGTCATGATACAAAAAAGGAGGTTCTGTGACTTCTAAAAATTTAAAAAGCATTGCTGTTTAAGGGGATGTGTATATGTCATTATCATTTGAAATATATGTCAATAACATTTTACCACTTAATCAGAGCCTTTGTTATTTGCAATATTGTGAATGAACCTATCAAGTATTATTGCTAGTTTCATAAAGTGCCTGATGGAAGAGCCTCCTCTAATTTTTAATAATGTTGGGTCTGTTCATTTTCAATACAAACTATCATTTTCATTCTTGATGCCATAGGAGAAAGATACTCACTATATATATAACCTTGACTAGTGATCTAAGTGTGCTCCTTTTCAAAGACAAATGATTCATTTATGTTGAAAGAACAAGGCTGTCTTTCAGACATTCATTGATTTTAAATTAAAAAGTAACTGCTATGTTCTACATGAAGGGTGACAACAATAACAAAGTAGTTCTTACTTAGTGTTATTTGTTACAACTCTATTACAGGTGACTCCAGGAAGAAGGGGGATGGGGACTGAGTCTGGAATACTTTGATCTTACTGATCAATAATCCAGATATCTCAATGCAGTGTAACAGATAATCAATTCTTGGTAAAATTACTCAAACAGAGATGGAGCTGTTGTTCCTGGGGCTTAGGTCTTCTAGTTCAGTTGGTGACTTTCTAGTTCAGTATAGAAACTAATATTGTAATAGAAACTAATGGTTTATATATTTCATCCTTCTTGCATTTTTGTCCATTAGGTCTACATAGAGATATTACAGTCAAATCCAAGATTTTCTCTTCCGTTTTCCTTCTCATTCCTCTCTTCTTTGTTTTCCTCTCTTCTTTTCTTAGTTTTTTTTCCTTTTCTGCCTTCCTTCCTTTGCTTCCTTCCTTTTTCTTTCTAAGAGTAGTTGTTTTCTTGTCTAGAAAATATGGATAGAATGTACAATCAAAAAAAGAAAATCATGTCTGTGGCTAGTATGCATCTGCTCTCTCTTTGCACTATTTGCATATTGTGCCAACTATGTTTTAATAAAGACTTCATTAATTCAAATGACATAATTCTCAAATTTTTATCATTTATACTGTTAAACAAAAGTATATTTTTGTAGCATCTAGACAGACTAAATTTTCTAAGCAAGTTAGTAGTGAAAATAAAATGTCTGCATAAAAGAATTACATCCTACTTCAGAAGAATTCCTTTATTTTGTAAACATTGTTGTATAAGGAAAAGTCATTGTCCTTCAAGCTAGTGTTTGGAGTTTGCTCATTGCAAATGGTCTTTATGTTTTCATTAAAAAGACACCTACTGGACAATATTTCAGTAGCAGCTAGATTGAGTTATTTATAAAAGAGCAATTTAGCTCTTTTGTATTCAAATTTTCATTGATTCAAACTCACTTTTCCCCCCACATGGTCTATATTAATAAACACTTCCTTTGTCTTTTTTTCTAAGTACATATATTTGAAGTTTTGAAATGTGTGTTTTGTTTTTTTGTCCACACTTTTCCTAGGGCAGTCTCTAAATATGATTTCTTTGTTCACCTCATAGTACTTAGGAAAGTAGTATTGTGTACCTACCTTATTCTTATATTGAATACTTATCAAATACTTATCATATCCCTAGAAAAATTATGTAACAATAATATAGCTTAGGAAATTGATTTCTAGTTTATTCAAACATATGTCTCATTTTTTAGTTTTGTTTAGTTAATGGTTCTATTAACTGTTTGGTTAACTCATTTTAGTTAATGGTTCTGTTAATAAAGTAATTTGCAATATTCTTACATCAAAAAAAATGATTTATACTTTTATTCAGTTTTATTTTTAATTGGATGTAAGTATCACATTTCATGCCAAAGAAATCAGCCTTACTCTGTAGTTGAAGGGTAAAGATTTCACTATTTAAGCTATTTTATTTGTCATATATGACATTTCTATCCAATCTGTGATAAATGAAATAACATTTTTGGAATCTTGTTTACTATTTTTCTGACTTAACCAAATTGAAGTTATTTTTAGCACAATATAGACACAACATTAAATTGCATCTCTTTAAAGTGCATTTCTTTTTATCAGATTATTTAAAGCTGGATGGGACCATGGTAATTATTGAATCTAGAGGTTCTTTAACCTAGAGCCTATGAACTTAAAATATTTTGATAAATCAGTATCTTTGGTTTCCTTTGTGATATTATGTGTTTTATTTTGTGCATTTAAAAGCATTTTTTGAGGAGGGGTCCATAGATTTTTTACCAGATTGCCAAAGGAGTCCATGATACCCCCCCCCAAAAAAAAAAAAAAGTCATGGTTTAGCATATTCCCCTTCCTTTATAAAAGAGGCAAATGAGACGCAGAAAATAAATCTGGCTTGACTTTTTGTCACACAACTAGTTTTCTTTAAACTGTAATGCCAGAGAAAATGAGGAAAGATAGAGATTAGAGAGTATTTAATATTTTATTTTAAAGAGAGAGATTTACTGGGACCAAATAGGTCCAAGATTTGGTCCCAGGCCTGAATGAGACGATCATCTCCAAAAATCCAGCAAACAATGTGAGTTCTCAATGACATATATTTATGGCTCAGATACAGAAGGTAGACTGAGGCAGGGGCAGACTCAGGGTGCCGAGAGCTGTAACAGGACTATGGATCTGGTTCTGACAGGATAGGGGGAGGCATCTTAATAAGATGGTATCTGATATTCTGATAGATTGGGATGAGGAGAGGCATTCTGATATTCTTAAGAATAAGATTTTTATCCTTATCAAATATTATGATTGATTAAGATTAAGAGGGAGGGGTGGTTTTGCAGGATTGAGCAAAACAATTAGGTCACAATTCAGGGAAACCAAGGCAGTACAATTTAGGGGAACTGAGTCAGGATAATTAGGGAAACTGAGTCAGGATAATAAAAGAGAACAGTTTTGTTCAAGTAAAGAAAAATAAATCAGACAATTGATTACATGTTTTATTATTTGCTTTAGCATATATTGTATAACTAGTATTGTGAATTAAAAATTACAAGGTATGAAATTATATATGTATGTTTTTTCTTATTTGTAGCAGTTGTATTTAAGATATCACTTAGATGCCCCCAACAACAAATGTAAAAATCCATATGATCACATTTCGATTCTTAACCCAGAGTCATTGTAAACAATATTATCCTCTGGTCAATGAAAATGATCAATTTAGAAGTCATTTAAGTTCTGCCTACCTCATAGCAGGTTATCCTTAAATTACAGAGAAAGGAAATTCTGGATTTGAATAGATGTTGCTTAGGTCCCTTTTTATCTTGTGAGGTCATGCTTTTGCAAAATGAGGATATTTTATTGGTAAAAACTCAAGAGAAATGGAACCCTTATTTCTTAATGAATGAAGCTCCAAAAACAATTGCAATAAATTTTGTGCACAAAATATTTACTAATTTCCTCTTGAAATCCTAACTAAATTTTTAATTCTGCAATTTGCTTACCTTTCTCATATTTTTCTCTATTTTTTGAAAAAGCCTTTTTTTTAAATGAGGAAGCATTATTTCCTACAAGTGAAAAAGATGCTGCCCAGACACTATTACCTTTTCCATTTCATCATGTTCACATAGCATAATGTGAAGTGGAAATTAGGATAATCCATTTAATATGATCAGCTTACTTATTCAGATTCAGTTTCATTGTCTTTATCACCAAATAGGTAATAAGTCTTCATATTATAATAAATACAATTGCAAATAAGGTTCCAAAGGAAAAACTGTGGAGTCTAAATGCAAATTGAACTATACCATTTTCACTTTTGTTGGAGGTGGGTTTTGTTTGTTTTTATTTTCTTGTCACTTTTCCCTTTTGTTCTGATTTTTCTTTCACAACATGTGATTATAAATGTATAACATATATCAGATTTCTTGGAGAAGAAATAGAGAAAGGAAGGAGGGGAAAATGGAAATCAAAATCTTCAAAAGTAAATGTTGGGGTGGGGGAGAGTGTTCAGAATGTCAAACAAGAAAGAAAGGTTCCATATTAAAAGATGGCACACAAGCACACAAGTTTTGTAGGAAATGAGACAGATGAGATACATTCTAGGAATGGGGAATAGTCAGCATAAAAATAGAAATAAGAAATGGAATATCATGTATGGGAAGATTGGCAAGAAGGCTGGCTTATCTAGAGTGTGATATATTATAATAAATTTTAGAAAATTAGTTTGGAGACAAGTTGTGTAAAGGGTTTTCAGAGTTAAACAGAGGAGCTTACATTTGATCCTAGAGGTAAAAGGGAGTCATTGGAATTTATTGGCAATATATGTTAAATATATTAAGCACTATATAAATGTTATTTGTGTGTATTTTTTAATACTACTTAGATATCTTGTATGTACCTAGTTAGTTATGTATTATCCCTACTGTTAGACTATACACTCCTTTAAGGCAAGGACTGTTTCCATCTTTCTTTGTATCCCCAGTGCTTAACATAGTGCCTGGAACATGGTAAGCGTTTAATAAATTGTTGAAAAAGTAGGTCTTAGAAATACAAGGACAGAAATTTTTTTTAAAAGAGAATGTTTTTAACTTGAATGCACATAAGTGTCCTGCAAATAATAGACAATTTAATATATTTTTTGAAAATTGAATTGAAAACATAAAGAACAAATTCAAATATTATAATCTAATACTGACTATTTTCAAGTATAGTAAAAGGCTAGCTTCTTGGCTAGTACCCATTTTTATCATTACAGTCCAATATCATCAATGTTTTCTTGAAAGCAGTATCAATAGAACTGACATTCAACTTAAGTTCCCTTACCTGGCCGATAAACAATTAACTTAAGGCACCTCTTAGTTTGGATTAGAAGAGGGAACATTATAATTTTTCTTATGTCTCTTTCATCTGTTTTAAACAAATTCCCTGTTGCATAATATCCTAAAAGAAATTGATCATGCTTTTCCTGTAATAAATGTTGTTCTGACAGTAAGGCATTTGTAACCAATTGATAACCTAGCAACAATATTGTGATCTCTTTAGATAATTAATCTTAGCTATTTTCCTGTCAGAGCCAACAGTGTTTGATTTTATGTTGAGCTAGAAAGATTGCCAGTTTTGAAAATTAAAAAGCATTCCTTTTATATTATTCATTCCAGTAACAATTTATGATGGCGCATTTAGCTGCTGAACGCTTGTCAACAAACGTAATTATGTTTCGATATAAACAAGATTGGTGGCTTTACTATGCAGCTTCATCTTTGTTGAGAATGTTTTGATTTAGATTCAGATTATACAAGCTGTGTATTTATGTGTCATATTTTTCCTCCTTTGTTAATAGTTTTCTCTGATAATTACTTATAGACAAACAAGTATGCATTTAGGATCCTTGTGCATGGGAGATATCAAACGGAGAAGAAAGGCTGCACCCTTGCCTGGACCTACTGCAACAGGTAAAATGAAATTGTTTTAAATCTCAAACATTTAAAGGTTATACATTTACAAGAATAAAAATGTAATCAATTCTCAATTACCTGCACTCAAAAAACAATATATTTTACAACAAATAAAGAAAAATAGTAAACAATATTATTAAATATCTTTCATTTTTGGTTTTAGAATATATTTTTGGTCCACTTTAATCACCAAAAGTTTCCTGAGATAATCACTAAATAATAAACACTATATAAATAGTGTTTTGTCACTTTAGACAAAAAAAAAAAAAACACTAATAATCACTAAAAAATAAGCAAATATTTACTGAGCAATATATATACTGGACATTATAGTAGGTGGTATGGAGAAATGAAAGTCCCCTTCCTCTAAGAATTTGTCATCTAATTGGGAATATGAAGCTTAAATATGTGAATAACTAAATAATAGTAAATACAGTTATCCACCACAAAACAAAATATAAAATATCCCAGATAAGGAAAGAATTCTGGATTATGATTCTAGAATACTGAATTCCAGTTCCTGTCCTGTACTTGGTGAGCTTTGTAATATTAATCATATTTCTAGACCTCAGATTCCTCCATATAAAATGAAAGGTTTACTATAGATGAACTCCAAGGTCCTGTTCAACTCCAAAATTCTAGTTCCATGCAAATGAGTGATGTTGAAGACAGATTTTAAAGGAAGGAGAAATCCCTATGGAGCAGAGCAACTTGATGGAAAATGCAGGATTTGTAATAGGCTTAAAAGAGGAATACCTTGCTTATAAACCACTAACTTTATAGGAGGGACAGATTCAAAGAGTATATTGGGTATAAGAAGGAAATTAATCTAGAATTGTGATTTTGCCTAGTTTACAATAGACATAGGAATGATATATGAATAATCTAAAATTAAACATAACATAATGGCTGTGTTGCAAATTAAGGAGCAAAGAAAATCTCCTTAAGGTAGGCATTCCATTAGTTGTAAAGAAAATCTTGTTTACTGACAACCTTTCTAATGTTTGAACTTCTTTTTGTCTTTGTTTTTATTTTGGGGGAGGGGAGATTAGGTGGGAAGGATCTTTAAAAAACAAAAGTACTTTCCCTCCAGGATTTATCAGTTCAATTCAACAAACATGGATTAGATACTCAGTATGTAAAGGCTCTAGGTATTACCCAAAGTAATATCATAATAGCTCAGTAGTACTAAACTTGATATTTATTCCTGAAATTTTACCCAAAAGCAACAGAAAATAAAAGGTAGAAAGCAGGAAAAATCTCAATTTAGAACTGCATCTTCAACATATGAGTTAAAAGAAAAACTAATTAAATCATAACTTCAAAATTAGTATGGCCCAATGTAAAATTATTACTAAACATTATAAAGGATAGCTAGGTGGTACAGTAGATGATCTCCTGGTCCTAGAGTCAGGAAGACTTCATCTTCATCAGACATTCACTAGCTGTGTGTCCTAGGCAAGTCACTTCATGCTGTTGACCTCAATTTGCTCATATGTAAAGTGAGCTAGAGAAGGAAAAGCCAAATAATTTCAGTATCCTTACCAAGAAAACCCCAAATGGAGTCAGGGAATGTCAGGAATTACTAAAGAACAACTAAACAACCATTTTTATCAGATGTAGTTCCAGGTTTTATACTGAAGAGATCTTATATCTATCAATTGAACTGATGAGGGAAAAAAAGCATTTCTATACATACTATGTGTTTGTTTGTTAAGCCCATAAACACTGTGTGGAATGATTATAACTATAACTGTATTATGTGTATATATTTATATAAATAGATGCATATATACAGAAATATCAAACTAAATATATATTGTAAAATCACAGAATTTTAGCTCTGGAAGTGTTCTTAGAGATCATTTAGTTTCACTTCTCTTTAGAGATATAGAAACTGAAGTTCCAAAAAGTACAATGACTTGTCTAAAGTGACAAAGCTAGTTGTTGGTAGAGCTGAGACTAGAAACAGGTTTTCTCCACAATGACACTTCATACATAACTCAGTCTATATCAAGATGTGACAATTCAATTAAAAAATGTATTTGTGTGCCACCTGTATACTTTGATAACCTCATAATAGAAACAATAATTTCATAAAACTCATTGATCATTATGGCAACAGCCAGATTATACGATGATCAATTCTGATGAACAAGACTTTCCAACAATGAGATGATTGAGGCCAGTTCCAATGATCTTGTGATGGTGAGAACCATCTGCACCCAGAGATAGGACTGTGGGAACTGAGTGTGGACCACAACATAGCATTTTCACTCTTTTTGTTGTTGTTTGCTTGCATTTTGTTTCTTCCTCGTTTTTTTCATTTTTTATCTGGTTTTTCTTGCACAGCATGATATTTGTGGAAAATATGTATAGAAGAATTGCACGTTTAACATATATATTGGTTTACTTGCCATCTAAGGGAAGGAATGGAAGTAAGGAAGGGAAAATACTTAGAACAGAAGATTTTGTAAGGGTGAATGTTGAAAATTTTCCATATATATATATATATATATATATTAAAAATAAAAGGCTTTAATTTAAAAAATAATAAATAAATGAATTCGTCAATTAAAATAATTGCATAAGTCAGTATTCTACAGAATACTTTCATGTTCCCATTTCATTTGAGTAGTCCCCTGAATTCTTTCATCTTTTCAATGACAGAAGCTGACCAATAACAGTCTCAGGAATGTTACTAATGAACCTCAGCGGTAGTAGTGAGAATTAAGAGGCTACATGGGTCAAGTCCTAAAAACTCTGACCATATGGGAAAGGAGAAGGGAAAATAGTAAAGATTGAGGAAAAGGTGATGTAATTATTTCTACAAGGTGATTCCAACTCTCACATTTCCTAATAGTAAAGTATATATTTGTAAGGAATTGTGGTTATAAACTTTAAACTTTAAACCTCTTCTTCATTCTTTTTTCTTTTACTTACAGCATTTTCACGATGTTATATTATAGAAGTTAACTTTTGTGATTCATTTTCAGGTCTAGCTTTTGTTAAAATTACTTTATATTTTGTATTATTCCAAAAATATCAATTGTGGGGGGAAATGTGTTTTAAAAAATTAGTCATGTGTTTTAATTTCATTTCTAACTGTCCAAAGTTTTGCTCCAAGCAGAATAAAATCAGTATGAAATATACTGTCATATCAAAAGAGAAGAGAGTGAATTATTTAAAAGTACTTCAGTTTAAATAGTAGATAATATCTCTTAATGCCATTGAATCAAGTCACAGATGAAGATAATTACCTAAAGTCAGTTGAGAAATGCTTTTGCATGAATACATTTTGAAAAAGCATTGATGATTATGAAGATTAGTTCTTTTTCTTTGTCTTATATCCTTTCCCTATAATTATGATTTTTAAATTCCAGAATGATATCTGTCAGACAAAGCATAACATACCAGATTTTTTTTATAAATGACCAAAACCACATTAACATGGGGAAAAAAAAATCTACATTTTGTTTTTTAAAAGCAAAACGAGATTTTATAGACTATTCCCTTCGTTATAAGACCTGCATAAATGCAGTCTTTATAGTGTCTCATTTCACATTAAATTTAAGGTAAAAAATAGCCATATGAATATCTTTTTCAGTTGAATTAGAAAGTAAAAAGTTAAATGATTTGACAGCCTGACTGTAGATAGGTAATCAACTCAGATTTTGTTTGAAATACCATGCAGTCAAACAAAGTATGGTGTAAAAGCATTTACCATAAGATTGGTTAGAAAATCTGTCATCAGATAGTTTAGCTGCATAATCCCAAACTCTGTATTTGGACAAAATTTTATAGCTTTAAAAATAGAGAGTAGTGCTTGGTACATACAAATGTTGTTCATTGAAAGTAAGATTTACAATATTGTTGTATTATCCTGCTACAGTACATTGTCATTAAAAAAAAAATAAACACTTTTGAAACTACAGCTAAGCATGGCTTCAGAAACTAAATAAGGCTCTAGCCTATTTGGTCTTGTTATTGGTTGAGCATTTATTAATTGTGACAAGACCACCAAATATATTTCAGTTCTCTGCCTTATTTATTGCTCTTTCACCTTTGTATTTTGTATTGACAAAGGAAAATGAATATTGATAAGTTAGCTATTGATTTTTAAATTTATTGCTTATTCTCTATCTTATTCAAAGTCACAAACCCAAAGATGCTGTGTATATTAGTAGCAAAGAATGTAGATTTACTCTCATAAAATTGAGAACTATTGAAGAAAGCAAGTTTGCCACCACGATGCATTTTATAGTTTGAAAAATGTCATCTGTAAAGGTGAAGAAAAGCAAGGAACAAAACATGAATACTATTAAGTTCCATTTTATATAAAAGCCAGTTCATAGCAGCAGCAATGTTTTTTCATAAGTAAAATCTCTTTTGGGAGATTTGAGACTAAATTCATTGTGGGGAGGGAGAGAAGTGATGGAGTTTGCCCAACTAATAGTAGTGATAAGAATTTATTTTACCATATATGAATCTACTGAATTAAGGTGGAGTTTTTGTTATTGGCAACTATTTTTTACATTCCTTACTACTAAATATTACCCTTTGTCACTTTGTTTCTGTTGTGTAAGCAGCAAAATATTGCTATAGTATAAATACTAATTATCATCAACCATTTTTTCACTTACGAAATTGACATCCATTAAAGCATAATGCTGTTAATATAGATGTCTGCCTTTGAGGATGGCCATGTGGCTTCTTTAAATACCTGACTATTATTTTTGTAGAGGATGTCATTTCCATGTAAGTGTTCTGAGTAGAGGGAGGAATGACATTATAAAGTTTTTACTCTATTCCTAATTTAGATTAAATGTTTTTTTCCAAAGGCAAGAATGAAAAATGCTATTTAATTTTCTGAAAATATATATTTAAATTATGACTCATAAAATCAAGAATTCTCCTTCACATTTAAGTTCCTAATATATTTTGAAGTTATGGTCCCATAATTCAAACATCTTATAAATTGTTGTTTGCTTCTTTTATTGCTAGACTCATATGATCACAAGGCAACAATAGAAATCTCATCCATGCCAATATTTAACATAGGCAAAATCATCAAGTATTTTTTTAATCATTATTATTTTAGTGTCATAATTTGATGAAAAAAAAATATTGTTTCACTTGCTTAGACAGAATGGGTAAATGCATGGTAATTTACTTCTTAAATCTTGTATGCACAGACACTAAATGAGCTTTTTTTAGCAACATTTTTCTGCTAGATTAGGAGCCAGTTCTCTCCAATCTAGGGGGGGGAAAAAATATGAGATTGAAAACAATTAGCTTTGTGTATATATAAGGGGGAAACAATTTAGTAAAATCTTGCCAAAGGCAATAACTGAATAAGTGTGGCTCCTCTCATATAAGAATAACTTTTACCAAAAATATCTACTTCATCTCAGTTCTAGTAGAGGGTTGGGCATAAGCTACTATAAACCATAAACTTGAGGAAGAGATTGGTAAGATGTCATGGCTTGAGGCTCTAAAATGGAAGTTGACTAAAGAAAATTCCAGTGACACCATCACAAATGAGTGTCATAACCATATAATCTCTTCCTCTGAAGAGCAATGCCTTTAAAATCCCAAAAAGGCGACTATTCAATTTTTACTTGAAGGCTTCTAGTGGAACCCTCATTACTTCAAGATTGACTTTCGTGATTTTCTGGTTTAAAAAATTGGAAGGTATTTTAAATCCAACTTAGTTATACCTTGCAGTCATTTTATGACATCCCATCTACATAATCATCAGAACTCAAGTTTTTGAATACTTCTAAGAGTAAGCAGAGGTCCAATCTTGATTGTCTATCTTTTGCCATCATTCTTAATTTACTTACAAAATAGATTTTTTTAAAATATTCTGGGAAAAACATATCCTTATTTTAGATATTTTATCATAATAAAATCTTAGCAGTATGTTTTTCCCCCTTTACTCCATATAAAAGAGTTAAAATCCTGCTGCTTTTATTCATGTATCCTTGAGTAGTATGGCTTAGGACCCATTTGTACATCTTTGTTAGAAATGTTTATTCTGTTCGCTTAGAGCTTTCAGGATTCCCAAGTTTCCTTAATTCTAAAAATGAAACATACAAAGTTGACCATTCTTTAGCCTTGTGTTTTCTTCCTTTACACTAAATTTTACTAAAACTTTACACTAAATTATTATTTATAATAGCAAACATGCAAAGAAGAAATTCTAAAACTAAGAAGTCAACTAAGAGTTTCTACAGAGGTTCAATTTGGGGTTATTTGTTTCCTTTTATATACTAAAATACAGAGACTTTTCCAAATCTTTTTATTCCTTCTCAAGTCTCCTGTGGCTCTTCCTCTTCCTCCTCCTCTCTAACTTGAGAACCTTGCCTCATATTTTACAGAAGAAAAGTGGGGTCATTCACTATGAATTCTCTTTTCTCCTCTCTTATTTCTTGTCATTCCTGTGCCTTATGTCATTCTCTCTTCCTTTAACCCATCTCACTTGATGAAGTGGCTTTACCCCTTGCCAAGGCTAAACCCTCTACTTGTTTAATTCCCTTTGTTATCCCTACTCTTCCATTCATTCTCAATATCTACCTCTATACTGGCTCTTTTCCCACTGTTTACACATGCTCATACATTCCATGTCCTAAAAAAATCTTCACTTGATACATCCTGTCCTTGATAACTCTTATCCTATAATTCTTCTCCCCTTTGTAGCAAAACTCTTTGAAAAGGCCATCTATAATAGGTACCTCTATTTTTCCTTCTTACTATTTTATTAACCCCCTTAGAGTTCTTAACCCAATTAGATCAGAAGTTTAGCTTCTGACCTTAAAACTCCACTGAAACTGCTCCCTCCAAAGTTACTAATGATCTTTTAATTGCCAAATCCAATGGCCTCTTCTCAATCTTTTACTTTTCTGCAGCTTTTGACATTGTTGATCACTTTGTTCTTCTTGATACTTTTTTCTCTTTAGGTTTTTGGGAAACTATTCTCTGCTGGTTCTCTTCCTGACCTTTGTGACCCCTCCTTCTCTGTTTCCTTTATTGGATCCTCTTCTAAATCATACCATCTAAGTGGAGGTGTCCTTCAGGATTTTATCCTATGCTCTCTTCTCCCTGTGTACCATTTCATTTAATGATCTCACTAGTTAATTGTAATAATAGCATTTAAAAAGCATTTTAAGGTTTACAATGTACTCTATGTATGTTCTCATTTGGTCCTCATAATAATGCTGGGAGGGAGATGCTATTAATCCACATTTTATAAATGAAGGAAGTATGACCCAAAAAAGGAATATTATATGTCCAGGGTCACATAATATCTTAAGTAAGATTTAAATTCAGATCTTCCAGATGCCAAGCTCCACACCATCTACTGTACACCTAATTGCCTGATATATGTGCACTTTATTTAGGTGCCTAGAGGTTATAAAAATATTCTCAATTATCAAACCAAATTTTGCTCATTTTTCTTAGTAATTTTAATCTGTTAGCGGTGCCAAAATATTTCCTTTCCTTAAAATCTGTTATACTCCAAAGATCTATGATTTTGTCAGTGTAATACTTTCTCTGTTAATGCATCTGCATTAATGCCCCAATACATCTTAGTTGCTCAGTTGCTGCTGCTGCTTCTTTTTTTTTTTTTTAAAGTTTTCCATATCTAGCAAGATCATCATCCAGTCTGAGAACAACCTTATAATGAACCCCTTTAAATTTAGCTGGATCTAAGCTAATCTAATAAAATAATTTGAACAGTGATAAAGTTTTACCCTTGAGGGAGCTAATTTCAAAGTGATCTAAAGAGAGCTTTTGTGGACTACAAGATCAACATAATTCAATAGAATACAGTCAGAAAGCATTTTAGGCTTCTTTAAGAGAGTTCATGTCCTGCACCACAAAAGGGACCAGCCAGCTTTGCTCTGTCAGATGCTATCCAGAGTGTTAAATTCTAGTTGCCACCATTGATATTTTCCAGATGAATAACCAAAATAGGGAAGGGCCTTGAGATTATGTCATATGTAAATTGGTTGAAAGAACTGGGAATATTTATCCTAGAGAAGGAATAAAATAATATTTGAAGGATTGTTCATGGAAGAGGAATTCAACTTAATCTGTTCATCTGCTGAGGAAAGAACTAAGAGTAATGAATAGCAGCTACATAGAGGAAACTTAGGCTTAATAGAAGAAAACACTTAATATTTTACATATTCAAAAGCAGAGTAGACTGCCTGAAAAGGCAGCCTTGATTCCCTTCCCTGGAACAAAAACTAAGTGACCCTTTGCCAAATTCATAGTAGAGGTATGAGTTGATGTGTATAGCTTTTGTGGTCCCTTCCAATTCTGAGACTCTAATTCTATATGAATCCTTAGACAATCAATATGTAGTATTTGAAGCCTTTCCAACTTGATAGGAACTGCCAGAGTGTGTGCTTTCCTGAAATAACTTGCAAGAACCCGAAGGACATCATGCATACCTGGGTAAAATAAGTATTAATAGTCAATTCCCAGTTGTTGTTCATTTATTTCAGTCATATCCACCTCTTCATAACCCCATTTGGGGCTTTCTTGGCAAAAATATTGGTATGGTTTGCCATTTCCTCTTCCAGCTCATTTTATAGATGAGGAACTAAAGGTTAAGTGATTTTCCCAGCATTACAGTTTCTGAGGCTAGATGTGAACTTAGATGAATCTTCCTGACTCCAATCCTGGCGCTCTATCCACTGTACCACTTAGCTGCCCAATCTCCAAAAGATCTGTATTAGTTAATTAACTAAAAATTGGTTTATCCAACAATTTATTAATCAGTTGTTGCTTTTTTATTAACCAGCACTCATATGTATCTACATTTCAAGATAACTTTTTCATACTGATAGTGCTGAGGCACCTACAACATTCTTCTGATACGTCAAAGAAAGGTTAAATTTTGTTTGATACAATTTTAATGATTTTTTTAATTCTTTGAAAATGGTAATACATGACATGTTTACTCTGTTGGTTTTTCTGATATTTCTCTATTAACAAAAATTATTGAGTAGAAAGATTAGATAGTAGAAGGAGTAATGCTCTGAAAGTCAAGAGATATAAAATCTGGTGGCCACCAGCTGAAGTATGTTGGGCAGGTCTGTTGGCCTCTATGAATCTCCATTCCTCATCTCATGAATGAAAGGGCTAGCCTAATGACTTAGCAGGTCTCTTCCTGTTCTGAAAGATTGTGATTCACCAAAACACTTTATTATTTAATTATCATGCCAGTTCATTTCTGATATTGTTTCCTAAACATAAAACCATTAATTACTGAGTTGTAAAAATTCAAATTGCATTTAAAGAATCTTTAATATCTTCAACCCATCCATCAAAAAAGCTACCAATTTTTTATTTAGTGTGCCTTAATTAAAAGTGACTGCATATCATTATCAGAAGAAAATATTCTGAACTTTTTTGCCTAACAAGAATCACATGTACAATTCCTACATGATCACAACTCATAGTGGCTTTCTTAGTAATGTTTATTTTATCCAAAAGTGATAGTTAATAATAAACAGGAATACTGCATAGCATATCTTGCTTCTGTCTGAATTTTGGTATCTTTTTTTTTTTCACCTCTGAAGCAGTTCTTAATAGTATTCTTTGACTATTTAAGAAACCCATGTCCATTAGTTAGTTATCAAGACGTAGAGGATACAGTGTTAGTTTACAATTTTAATAATATTACTGGTAGATTTATATCTTGTAACATCTATAGCACTGCTAGTATAATAGAAACAGCAGAAAGAACAGGGAGGCATGAAACACAAAATGCTTTCTGAATCCTGGGGTCAGGAGAAAGAGAGACTGACTGATGGTTCTCACTGTTATAAGGGAAGCAGCATGTATCACCTCCCCTTCCATTGGCTGTTTATCCAACATCGATACAACACTTTAGGAGCCAAATTACTAAACAAGCTGCCAATTAGGCTTGCAGTCAGCTGGATAGATTAGTGGCTAAGAGAGACCGATACAAGATTTTCATCTCTTGAGCCAATTACGCAAGTGAATTACCATCCACAGTACTCTTTGGAAGATTTGAAAAGAAAAAAAAGACTTACTCTGCCGTATTAGACATAAGTGAGATCCAGCATAAAGGGGGTGAGGGGTGAGCAGACTATGTATTGCTAAAATTGCCCAAGCAAAAGGAGAGCTTTCTAGGAAAGGACTTAAAGGATTTAGCACTGCTAGGAGTGATAGGAAAGGAAATAATAGTGATGGAGTACTCCTAAATCTTAATCTGATAAAAAGGATGAAAGACTAAAAGAAGATTTCAGTGCAGTATTATTTTCTATGAAATATGAAGTTTCTAGGTTTTTCATTTAATAATCCATATAATTTTAAGATTTTTTACAGATATATGTCCTTTTCCCTCATCATCTCCTTGTTACTTTTTTCTTCCAATTATAAGACATTATTTTAAAATATATTTTAGTTGTTTGCCCAAATGAAACTAATGTTTAAAATAGAACATCAAGTTTTGATCATGAAGATAAAAACACAAGTACCACGCCAGTCTAGATACATATGGGTTTCCAAAATAGGCTTATAAAACTTTTGCCAGAATTTTACAATTAAGATACAGAATTAGGTTGTTCATGATGGCCTTCCTATTTATGATTGAGAAAAGAACCACAGTTTCATAATTCTAGCTGAGTTTTTTTTTTTGAATTAGGCTAATGTTATTTCTTAAGTATTAAACAAATTTTAAACCTGAACTTTTGTAAGCTGTTGTATCCAAAAATGATTAAACAGATGTGTAGCCTGCAGCAACATTAGACCTCTGATCTGATTTTAGCTTACAGATGGAATTAAATTAATTCATGGCAATCACTGTAAAATCAAGGGTATGGTACTGAATGTTAGCGTACTGTTTAACCAGAACATACCTGTATCAGCAGCTGTTAAGAAAAAATTACGTGCCTTAATTTTTCATGGAAATCTGCCTTCATTGCCACCATAAATATCATTTCAAAATAAAAATTTAATTGCTGGTTTTGTTATTATATTAAGCAAGCCTTTTGACAAATTACTTTCCCTTGTTTTATGCACTTAAAATTGTTCACCTCTTAAATTTTTTAGCACCTCAGGTACTCAATTATTATGTTTAGTTATACTTTTTTTGGTCCTTGACCACAAAGAATGAAATTAGTCAAGGATTGTCCTTTTGCTGTTAGGTGCTAGCCATTGCACACTTTTCTTTTCCCCCCTTCACATTGTGACTGACCCTTGTTGCATCTGGCAAACCCAGTAGTCAAGTTGAACCTCAGGAAACCATTCTTGGAATGACCAGTATAAAAACTTCAACAAAATAATTTGGTTTTCAGCCCTAACAAATAATATAACATTCAGAAAATATTTAAAAATAACCTAAATAAATTAATTCATGAGAAATATCTAATTGATTATTATAACCAAATTATAAGAGGCAGTTTGACATAGTGGATAGTGCTGAAATTAGAAACAAAAAGACCCAAGTTTGACTCCCACATTATTCTTTAACCCCAGATAAATAATAAACCTCACTGTGCCTTGATCAATTCCCTACTCTTTATTTTCAAACTTATAGTTATGTTGGAATGCAATCAATATTAATGGAGAGGGCTCCCTGATTTCATAAAATCACATTTCCTTGCTATGTTCACATATGGTGAAGTTATGGATGTTTGAGACCTAGCTTTAATTTTTAGAGGTCAACATCATGCTCTCCAAAATATCATAGCCAAATATTGGAATAGCATGATTCATCTGTTCGGGCCCAATGTAGCATTCCTTTTTAAAAAATCTTACTTAATATTTTGTTTTTCCCCAATTACATATAAAAACTATTTTTACATTTTTTTTTTCAGATTTTGAGGTCTAAATTCTCTCTTTTTTTCCTCACCCATTGAGAAGACTAGCAATTTAATATAGGCTATACATATGTAGTTATGCAAAACATATGTCTATATGTCATTTTGTGAAAGAAAACAGACCAAAAAAGGAAGAAAAAATATCTTTGATCTGTATTCAGGCTCTGCCAGTTCTTTCTTTAGAAATGGACTGGTACTTTTCATCAATAAGTCCTAAAGAATTGTCTTGGATTATTGTATTTCTGAGAATAAAAGTTATTCATAGTAGTTCATGATACAATGTTGCTGTTACTATGTACATTGTACTACTGTTTCTGCTCATTTTCCTCTGCATCACATATTCATGTAAATTTTTACATGTTTTTCTGAGAGCATCCTATTGATCACACTTTTATTTTCTGTCTATGTGTATTTCTGCAGGCTCTTCTAATAATGAGAAAATTTTTAGGAGTTATAAATAATAATTTTCCCATTTAGGAAAGAAGTTAATCTTATCAAATCCCTTCTGATTTTTCTTTCCTTTTTAGTTTTTAATGCTTCTTTTTAAGTCTTGTATTTGAAAGTCAGATTTTCTGTTCAGCTCTGATCTTTTCATCAGAAGTGCTTGAAAATTCTCTATTGAGTTTCTATTTTTCTCCCTGAAGGATTATAGTCACTATTTTTGAGTAGGGGAGTCTTAATTATAATTGCAACTATTTTGCCCTCTGGAGTATCATTTCAAACATGCCAATATTTTAATGGAGAAGCTGTTAAAGCCTGTGTTATCTTGATTGTGGTTCCACAATATTTGAATTGTTTATTCTTGACTGCTTGCAGTATTTTCTCCTTGAGCTGGAAAATCTGAAATTTTGCTATAATATTCCTAGGAGTTTTTATTTTAGAATCTGTTTCAGGAAGTAATTGATAAAGTCTTTAAATTTCTATTTTACTATCTGATTCTAGAATATCAGCACGTTTTCTTTTATAATTTATTGAAAGATGATAGTTAGGCTCTTTTTGTCCCCATGACTTACAGGTAGTCCAGTAATTCTTAAATTATTTCTTCTGTATCTATTTTCCAGTTCACTTGTTTTTCTAGTGAGATAGTTAACATTTTCTTCTGTGTTTTTCATTCTTTTGTTTATTTCTTAATGTTTCATAAAGCTTCCACTTACCCAAGTCAAACTTTTGAGAAATTTTTTTTCAGTGAATTTTGTATTTTTTTTTCCATTTGACTAGTTCTGTTTAGTAAAGAATACTTTTCTTTGGTGATTTTTTTTAATATATTTTTTTCCATTTGGCCAATTCTGCTTTTCAAGGCATTCTTCTCTTCATTGGATTTTTGTGCCTCTTTTACCATTTGGCCTATTTTTTTAAGCTGTTATTTTCTTCAGTATTTTTTGTGCCTCCTTTACCAAGCTGTTGTTTCTTTTTTCATGATTTTTTTTTTACATCACTCTTATTTCTCTTCCCAATTTTTCCTCTACCTCTCTCATTTGAATTTAAAAATCTTTTTTGAGCTTTTCTATAGCCTGAAACCAAGTGATATTTTGGCAGCCTTGGATACAAGAATTTGACTTTTTTGTTTTCTTCTGAGTGTGTTTTGATCTTTCTTATCGTCATAGTCAGAATTCTTTTCTATTATTTGCTCATGTTTCAGTCTACTTCTTGACTATGCTAAAGTAGAGTTTTGTTTCTCCAGTGGAAGGGGCACTATCCCAAGCTTCAATTTCTTGTGCAATTATTTCCATAGATAATTATGTGGAATGGAAAGTTTTTGTCTCTTCTAAGATGTGATCTAGAAAAGAATTATGCTTACTACTCTCCCATACCAGATACTAGTTTACGAACGCCACAAGTGTTTTTCAATCCTGAAATTATTACTAGGGTTCCCACTCCCAATATGATATTTCTTATAAGCATTTTTGCTTCCATGTGGAAAAGAATGGAGTTTCTACATACTGTTGTTTGAAATGCTTTTCTCTAGTTTTTCCATGATTTAGAAATTTTTTTTTTTGCTAGCCAAATTTAGGGTTCTTTTCTTTTTTTATGAAGTGCCTGCTATAGATAGACTCTTGCTTCTGGCTGTCAGTACCACCACATCCAAGTGCAATCTTTTCCAGAGGCAATGTGCCAGACACACCTCCCAGAATACTAGCTGGCCAATCTTTGGTCTGCTCCTGGCATTCATTGTTGGAAGCTGTACTTGAGGAGATATGTTAGGACATTTATTGCTACTAATTAGGAAATAAAAACTGTAGGAAAAAAAATTTTAAACCAAATAAATCAAGATCTATCAAATGTTCCAAACCTAAAAACTGACCATAACTATCTATAGGTATTCTCTGGATGCTAAAAAGCTTTATTAAAATGAAATCAAATCACTTTTGTCACTTGGGGGAGAGTGTTGGAACAACAAAAAAAGGAGGAAGAGGAGGAACATATTTTATTTTCCTTTAGCATTAACCCTTTCCCATTGTTAGAAATCATCAATAAATTAGTATACCTTTCCTTAAAAAAAAATACTAGCAACTAAAGAGTTAATTCGGCCCCATTTGGCCTGCTAGCAATGTATACTAAAATCTTTATTTACTGAAATACTTTGGAAATGAAATGCTGTTTTTGAGAGAATTTTCTGATAAAGTGAAGCTTAAACAACCTCTTCATAAATATAGCTTGCTGAACATAATTTCATGTTACTTTGATAATTAAGGTTTCTTAGTTCATTGATTTTGTTGTTCTGAACATTAATTGTCACAATATGGAATTGTAGATAGTGAAAGTATAGCAGGGGTCCTCAAACTTTTTAAATAGGGGGCCAGTTCACTGTCCTTCAGACTGTTGGAGAGCTGGACTATAGTAAAAACAAAAAGTTTATTTTGTGGGCCTTTAAATAAAGAAACTTCATAGTCCTGGGTGAGGAGGATAAATATCCTCAGTTGCTGCATCTGACCCACAGGCCGTAGTTTGAGGACCCCTGGATAGAGTGTTAAGTAGATGATTTTGTCTTAATCTACAGTTTTACTATTGATAGAAGTGACATAAGTGGTTCTTGCTGATAGGGAACTGTGGTGGGGAAAAGATGCTGAAAAGGAAATGCTATCAAAAAGACACTGGAAACAGAGTTGTGGAAGTGAAGGTGAGAGGATGCTACAGCAGTTCCTGTCCATGTTCTCATCTCACCATAATTACGGAAAAGAATTTACTAAAAGGAGAGAGTTATACATAGAGAGGAAGAGGGAAGATTCTAGGAGTTTCCTACTGTGCCTGTTTCTTCTACCTCTGAATAAATGGCAATGAATCAAAGACCCAACTCTACCCCTTCCTTATATTTTATAAACATTTAAAATATCAACCTCCCAGTTATCTAAGTACCCAAAAGCTCTAAACTAAACTTTCTTCTCTCCCTACATTAAGCTATGTGGTGACATCATCCACTCTCATGGGTTCAATTAACATCATACAATTGATACCAAACTTTATGCTTCCAAACCTAACTTCTTGCTCCCAAATTCTAGTCTCACATCTTCAAATGCCAGTTGAAAAGCACTTTCTATTAGCCCAACTAGCATTTCACACTCATCCAAACTGAATTAATCATCTTCTATAGGCAACTAGATGGCACCATAGTTAGAGTGCTGAATTTGGAGTCGGGAAGACCTGATTTCAAATCTTGCCTCAAGTATCTAATAAAGTTGAACCCAGAACACTTCTGGGATCTCTACAATCTCAGTTTCCTCATCTGCAAAGTGGGAATAATAATAGCTACTTTCTCACAGGGTTGTTATGAAGACCAAATGAGATAACATGTATAAAGTGCTTTATAAAGCTTAAAGCACTATATAAATCTAGCAAAAAGTTATTAATTCACTTTGCCAGCCAAAAACAAAAATCAAACTATCCTATTTCTTTTGAGATCATTCTCTGTCACCAAGGTTAATAAACTCAATATTAACACTGAGAAGAGCTTCCCTTTCCCTCCCCATTTCTAATCAGTTGCCAAACCTTATCAGTTCTTCCTCTGTAACATATCAGTCCCATTCTTCAAATTACAAGTTTTGGCATTCATTACCTCGCCATGAAATTGCTGGAATAGTTTCCTAAATTTTTCCCTTCTCCTGTCTAATCCATATCCTCCGTATAAGCTTCCAAAATAATATCTCTTAAGAGACAGGTGTAGCCACATCATTCCCTATTCAAGAACATAAGTAGTTCCTCATTGTGGCAGAAACACAATATAGAATTTTCCATTTATTCCTTTAATCCAACCCACACCTTGGTTCCCACTTCTCTTTTTAGTTTTATTTCAGTATTTTTTTTTAGTATATCTTTCTTACTTTTTTTTAGTATTTTAGTATTTATTTCTTCATACAATGTTCCTGCTAAACTGTACAACTAAGCTGTTCCTAATCTCAACATGCTCTTTCCTATTTCTGTGTATTTGTACCATGCCAACAATATACTCCAACCTCATCCCCTCTTCTCAGAATTCTTGTTTTTCTTCAAGATCAGCTCTAGTGCCTGTCACTTCTACTGTGCAACCTCTACCAGTACCTCCAGCTGCAATTGTTCTCTCTGCTTCAAATGATCTGTGATAAATTATATTTACCAAATAGAAAGTAAGTCTCTCAAAGACAGGATCTATTTCATTATTTCTTGCCTATAAATACTGTCTACAGTTCTTTGAGCCCAAGAATATAAAATCTGACATTGGTTCCATTTTTTTTCCTCTCTCTATTTGTCAGGAAATGATGGGACCAATTGCCAAGATCTTACGTGCGTTTTTTAGTTTGGTTTGGTTTGGTTTGTTTATTAATTTTATGTTAAGCTTCAAACTAGCCTTTATAATCCCCCTTTTCCTTCTCATCAGTAGGCTTCTTAGATCTTCTTCACTTTGTACATCAGAGTTATATCATCTATGTATCTGAAATTGTTGATATTTTTAGCTTTTGATTCATCCAGCCTGGCATTTCACATGGAATACTCTGCATAAAATCATTAAGTTGACAAATTATACAGCCTTATCATGCTTCTTTTCCAATCTTAAACCAATCAATTGTTTTATTCATTTCTAACCATTGCTTCTTGATTTCCTTGTAAGATCCTTAAGAGACAAGTAAGATGATCTGGAACTCCCATATCTCTGAGAACTTGCCACCTTTCATTGTGATCCACACACTCAAAGGCTTTAATATAGCAATGAAGAAGAAATTTATTTTCCCTAGAACTCCCTTGCTTTCTCTATAATCCAGTGAATGTTGGCAATTTAGTCTCTGGTTTTTTTGCCTCTTCAAAAACCAATTTGTTCTTGTAATTCTTGGTTCACATATTGATGAGGCCTCGTTTGTAGAATCCTAAGAATAACCTTGTTGGCTTATGAAATGAATGCAATTGTTTATTAATTTGGACATCTCTTGGTATTACCATTCTTTAGGATTGGGAGGTAAACTGATCTTTTCTAGGGCAGTAGCTGCTGTGTTTTCCAAATTGAATGCAGCATTTTAACAGCATCATCCTTTAAAGTTGTAAATAGTCAGTTGAAATTCTATCACCACCATCAGCCTTTTTGTTAGCAATGCTTCCTAAGGCCCACTTGACTTAATTCTCTAAGATGTCTGGCTCTAGAACAGTAATCATACCATCATGATTAAAGATGTTAAGATATTTCTTAAATAGTTTTTTTTGTGTATTTTTGTCACCTCTTCCTAATTTCTTCAGTTTCTATTCCTACCATTTTCTCTTCTTTCATGAGGTTTTCTTGTCAAAGATACTGAAGTGCTTTGCCATTTCTGGATCACCTTTGGTCAAAACTCTGCACTATGACTTGTCTTAGGTAGTTATGCATGTTATAGCTCATAGTTCCATTGAGTTATACAAGCTACTCTTCTATCATGACAAGGCAGTGATGGGGTAAAAGTGGGAAGCTATTATGTTTATACTCATAGTGTTTAGACACAGAGCTAGAACATAAGCCCTGGCAATGACCAACAAATTAAGAACTACTGCTATAAGAAAGTACACTGGATTCATAGATTTGGTTTTTTCCTTTTTTAACAAATCCATAATGGGTATATTTTAATCTCAGTCTTTCTGAAGCAAGGGTAGAGGGGAATCCTTAGCTAATTAGATTCTAGTTTATATAAGTTTTGTCATACACTTCCTTTTTACCTGTTGTTAAATCTTAAATCATACCTCATAAAAGAAAGGCAAAGCTGTGCTGTAGCCATAACAAACAGATGAGTCTGGGAGTTCTTTAGATTCTTGAGATTTTGCATTATTTTCTTATCTGTCAGGGTGGGGTAATTGAATTGTTCTTATTTTGTTATTTCCAGAATCTACCATGTAATACATATGCTCAGTTTTCACATTCAAGTTCTCTGTTGAGGTCAGTGCATTCAAAAGCAAATTATCCCAGCTTCCTATCCATTTGTAACAATCAGAAGAATAATATTTCTCAATTGATGCAGTCTTCATTTCTTCTCATGACAGTACTTAATAATGTTGTTTATCTCATTAATGCAGGACTTGTGGGTGAAAATGCCCAACCAATCCCAGAGACCAACATTGGAAACCGAATGCTTCAGAACATGGGCTGGACACCTGGGACAGGTCTTGGAAGAGATGGCAAGGGGATGTCGGAACCAATACAGGCTATGCAGAGGCCCAAAGGATTAGGACTTGGATTTAGCCGACAAAATACCACACCACCAAGTAATGTCTCCAAATCAGGAAAATCTGCCTAAGAAGATGAGGGTATACTTAGAATATTTCCCACAAATCTAGTTGTTTTCAATGTACAATATAGCTTCCATTTATGAAGCAGCAACCAACATGCCTCAAATCCACCACACCAGAGTTCCTTCGGTGTTTAGTCCTACCTCATGAGTGGGACACAAATTTCAGTCACAATTCATGGTGCTAAAGTGGAATCCTAATTGTGCTTGTTTTGAATATTTTAAATCATAATTTATAATAATAATCACTATTTTATAGTGATAAAATACAGCCCATTTTTCTCATTAAGACTTTTAGAAATAAGCAATTGCAGACACCTTTACCTGGGGCATGTGAGGAACATGCATATGCAAACATGTTTATGTGAATGAGATTTTCATGTTCTTCACATTATCCAAAATGCTAGTTAATCCAGAAGACTAGGAAGTATAGGAAGATACTTCTTTGGTAATCGTGATAGCTCCATATTCCTTGAATTTGACATTTTGAGAAGATTTGTTAGTAGAGTGACACCTATCAGGTTCCCATCTTAAGTTGACATGTTATACAGTTTTTACACATGACAAACAATACCTACTTATTTTCCTAGAAAATTAAGACAAAAAATATACATTATCATCTCTTGATAAAAGATCACCACTGAGTGCCCTCAACACTACTGAAATGCAATTTTTTGTGCATTTTTACCTCATTTAGGATCTAAAATGGACAAATGTTGAATGAAAACATATTTTTAAATTCACCCTGACTGAGCCGTATGATCTCTTAATTTAGACCAGCCTCTACCTCTCTTCCCCTTAAAAAAAAGTTCATCTTAAGATAACTCAGTTATACCAAACTGATTTTAAATTGTGATCATTGCAGCAAGGCCTTAGAATAAAAAATTGATTCTAATAGTCCTGGAAATTGAGAGATTTCCATTAGTGATCTACCCAAGATGTAAATTCTGAGATATTCAAGGGAACAGCCAGACAAGTGAAAAAAACTAGCTGGTCCTTTAAAATCAAACAGGACAGGCATTTTAATTATGTGCCTGATTTAGTAGTATCCAAGTATTCACCAATCATGTACTGCGCTAAATACAGACACACTTTTTTCATCTATATAAAATACTGTTCTGTGTTCTACCCTGTTCTTATTGTTTTTAAAGTAGTATTAGTAATACTATTAAAATGTGAGTTTTTATGGATGACTAAATGTCAGGGTAGTGCATTAGGAGGCTTCTCTCAAACTTTTTTGTAAATCAAAACACAAGCACACTCAACCTACCACTTCCTCATCCTCTGAAGAAAATAATGATGATTTGGAAGAGATGGGCCTGCTTTTAAATGCCTTGGAAGTTTTTGCCAAATATATATATTTCTTTTAAGAATTATCCTCTTTTGAATTTGTGATGGTGAATGCCCTGGGAGTGGAAAGGGCAGGAGGGAGAGGGTGATAATAGTTTGCTCTTTTGTACTGCTAGCCAAATATTCATGTTGCACAAAGGAACTGGTTTATTTATGAATGTTCAAGTATGTTGTATAGGAAATTAGGGGTGTGTGTGTGTGTGTGTGTGTGTGTGTAGGGGTGTGTGTGTGTGTGTGTGTGTTGTGCATTTAGAAAGGTGACTTGGGCAAAATGTGTCTATGGCTTTAAAAAAAAATAGTAGTATATAACATCCTCAGCCATATTGGGAAAAAGTTTTAAGAAATGCCATTAACTGAGACTTCTACAGTTCTAGAATTGTGAAAATCCCAATTTTTCAACTGATGGTAGAATTGTCTCTCTCCCTAAGTGATCAAGATTTGACTAATAGTTGTTTTTCAACTTCATTGTCTGGGATGCAGAATTCTAGAGAACTCAGTCACAAAAGGGAAAAATTAGTAGTGAGCAACTGTTTTGGATGAAGTCTACAATTGTGCATGGCAGCATTCAATCTTAGCTTGTTTTTATTGCTATGTTCGTGTGATGAATCATTTCTTCCACATAAAGTGGCTGCTCTAAAACTTAGCATGGAACCACATAAAGCACTTGTGGTCCTTGTAATTAACCATGGTACTTGTGACACATACCTTTTTCATAACGTCATTGAATGTAAAATAGCTGTCATCCTTCAGTATTGATATACCATGTGTGGCACACCAAGAATTTAAAATACTTAAAAACACATGTGAACCAAAGTTCAGAGTGGAGACATGGGAATATCCCAAGCTGACTTGGCATGCACCCAGATCTTTGCTCCAGAGCCTGTATTAATTCACCATTCCTATGGCACAAAGATATCCAAGGTGACTTGTCAGTGTACAAATTCAGGTCTGAAATGTGGAAGATTCTTATTTTCAATCAAACCTTCTCTGTTAAAGCACAAAATGTTCTAATTTAAATGATGTTTTGGACATTACAACAGATGTGTTTTTGTTTTTGTTTTTTCTTTTTTGGTTATGGTAGGTTTTTGGTTGGTTGGTTTGTTTGTTTGTTTGTTTTTGCCCTTAATGATTCCTATAGGACCAAAGCATTCAGTGAAGTGTATAATTTAGAATGACTTGTTTGTCTCTCCATAGAAAGGTAGCAAGATATTTTCTCTATATTGGCATAAGATAATGCTTCTCACCTTTCTAGTCAAAAGCCTCTTATTGGGCTAATTGATTGCATTAAAAATCTATGTGGAAACTTTAGAGAATACAAAGATCTTACAATGCCTATAAACCTATTCTCTGATTGCCAGATTACCCCATTCTCTGGCAATGGCATTGAGAGTTTTGTCACAAAATGCCCTTTGAATTAGTTCTCCACTAATTTTTTTTTTATCAGTTAGTACTACCAAATTGGACTGTGATAGTACTGCACATTTCAATTTTTTCCCAAAATTTCAGTATATTGAGGTTTTATCACACTCAAATATAGTTATCTTTATTTTAAAATAATATGGAAGGCTTTTCAAAATCTTATTGCTATCTGAAACTAATTTGAATCATCTCTACAATTAATTATTAGGCCTTCTAATTTATACCATGGCATCTACCAACAGCAAAACTATAGTTGAGAGGAAATAATATGTGTGTACCTATATGTCTATGTGCATGTGTCACTACATGTGCCTTCTGATATACATGCATTGGATTTAAAATATGCATTATGTTCCTATGTTTATTATCTTTACACTGTGTACTGATATATTTGTCATTAATTGAACAGTTGATTTGACAGCCATTTCATTTTGAACAAATATTTGGAAAAAAAAATCACTGTTAACATGCTTGTTTTAACCATTTCTCCCACTACATTTGTGTTCTTTTTTCTGTAGAAATGTTTAAGATTATTATTCTAAAATAAAAATACATGGGCAAAAAATAATTTAAAGGTATATAGAAGGCTGTGCTAACAATTCAATGAAAATGGGAAAAAAATAAAGTGTAAAAGACATTTTCTGGGTTAAGCACATTTTTGTTCTTAACACACTATATCTTTTAAATGGGTTTTCTTAGTACATCAAATGGATCAGGAATTTAAGGAAGAAACACTTTATGCAATTCACTTAGATTACAAACTCCTAGAGGGCAGAGCTAACATCTTGTATTTCTTTTTTATTAGCTAGTAGAACCTTTATTACAATCATCTGCCCAAAGGTGGTATTCATTAAATGTTTATTAGTGAAATAAAATCTTATGAAAATAAACAGGTCCCTCTGTACACCTATCAGAATGGCTAAAATGATAGGAAAGGATGATAAATGTTGGAGGGGATGTGGGAAAACTGGGATAGTAATGCATTGTTGGTGTAATTGTGAATACATCCAGCCATTCTGGAGAGCAATGCCTACAGGGCTATTACAAGGATCCAACAGTATCTCTACTGGGTTTATATCCCAAAGAGATCATAAAGGAGAAAATGGAACCCACTTATGCAAAAATGTTTGTGGCAGCCCTTTTTGTAGTGGCTACAAACTGGGAAACTGAGTGGATGCCCATCAGTTGGAGAATGGCTGAATAGGTTATGGTATGTGAATGTTATGGAATATTATTGTTCTATAAAAATCAGTGAGCAGGATGATTTCAGAGAGCCCTGAAAAGACTTATATGCACTGATGCTAAGTGAAGTGAATAGAATCAAGAGATCATTTTATATGACAGCAATAAGATTATACAATGGTCAGTTCTGATGGACATGGCTTTTTTCAACAATGAGATGATGCAGGCCAGTTCCAATGGTCTTGTGATAAAGGAAGCCATCTGCACCCAGAGAGAGATTATGGGAACTGAGTGTGAATCACAACATAGCATTTTCACCCTTTTTGTTGTTGTTTGCTTGCATTTTATTTTCTTATTTTTTCCTTTTTGATCTGATTTTTCTTGTGCAGCATGATAAATGTGGAAATACGAATGGAAGAATTGCACATATTTAACATATATTGGATTGTTTGCTCTCTGGGAGGAGTTGAGGGAAGAGCAGGAAAAAATTTGGAACACAAGGTTTTGCAAGGGTGAATGTTGAAAATTATCTATACGTATGTTTTGAAAATAAAAAGCTTTAATTAAAAAAAAATAAACAGGTACTAAGAGGTTCTAGCCCAGTATAGCCTTTCCAGCCATTTAGGTTGATTTGGCCAATAATCCTTATAAAATAACTGTTTTGACTCTAGTTAATTCTACAACAATGGTCAAACTAGTTGGGTCTTACCTATAAGTAAATGTGGAGCACTAGAAAATATATGTATTTTTTATTTGTTCTTTCTTCTGGCATTATTCTTATACCCCAGCTGCAGCTATAATCAACTTGGTAAATTATCCACAAATTTGGTCTTAACATAAAAATTATGTCATTCATTGAAATCTAATCTAGACTTAACTATTAGATTTATTAGACACTTATTCTTACCTAAAAATTCAGACTACACTCCCATGTGGATAAAAGTAACAATGGCATTAAAATTACAGAATATAATATAGATGGCTTGAATAATACTTTTAAATTGTCACTAAAGTCCATCCTATTGCCTCATCATGGTATGGAAGTGACCTTAAGTTCTTAAAGATTATGTCAGTAAAATACAAGCTCTGGGTGATCCTACTTAGCTAGAAAATTTTTGTAATAGACTTGATATCTATCAACCTAGCCAGAGGACCTAGCTAAGTATAAAAGGATAGTTTATGATTAGGAAGTGGAACACCAAGTGAGAAAGTATCTGGTATATAGCAATTCATGAAGCCTATCCCCTAAGATAGAGATGTTTGGAAGAAATAGTTTGCATTGCTCTGAGAAAAGGCAGTGGCTATACAGATAAAACTAGCATACATTTATATGGCACTTTTAAACTTTACAAAGCACTTTACAAACATACTTGTGCAATCTCACAATCCTATTAAGGGAGTTTGAACATAATACTTCAATAGATCTATGATCTCATTAATGCGTGGATATTTTCTTCAATAGAGCTCATCACTCATCCACATCTTATCCTATGTAATTCTTTCCTATATCCTGTATGTAATTCCATCACAAAATGTACATCCAAAGTGGTAGAGACCTTCCTCTGGGTCACTTCATATTGTAATGAATACCCATGTCCTTCTCCTCAGATTGATAATATTATTAATATTAATATTACTATAGGTTAGCTCACCTGACATATTATCAGTATTATTCTTACTATAAAGTTAGCTCACCCCATTTCTGTTTATATCTGTAAATATATACATTTTTGCTAATACAAAATTATTGTTTACCTTATTCACACTCACCATATATCTTTCCATTGTCATTTCAGTGACCTACAACAATGATACTTCAAGAGTCAAGAAGACTATTTGGTAATTTTAAAAATAGGTTGGGGAAATGTTTGTTTCAGAAGAGAACTTTGTAATAATGAAACAATGCAAAATTCCAAACCATAATCCAATTAGTCAAAAAATATTAAATGATACTACTAGATACAATACTACTTGCTGGAAAGAAAAATATCAAGACTGAAACAATCTACTCATAAGGAGTTTGCTTATATTCTAATGAAGAATCATCAAGAACACATTTAAGTATAAACAAAATAAAATCTAGCCCAGTTGCAGATTTAATTATGAACTCAGTTCATTGCCCATCTTTAATGTCTGTTAAGGTATATGTATGAATACTTGAAGATATCCATTGAATACATCACATCCTAGTCCAGACAATAGTCAACAAATAATAAGCACAGTGGTATCTTATATCCTTCATAAATTGAAACAGTTGTGTGGCTGTAAAATGTAATGTGCCATACAATTTCTCTGCAAACTTCTCTTTTTTTCCTACTTTATAATCAAGGATGTTCTCAGTATTATTCAAATAAAGATTTTGATCAGTTGGAAAATGTGTATATGGATGGATAGTTATTGAGATTTTTTTGATCGCCATTTTTTCTGTTCATAATTTTTCTGGGCACTTAGTATCCTTCTTATAACTGTATTAAAAATAAACCCTGCAGGACCCTCAGAATTATGTCATTTCCAGCATAGGCCTCTCATGTCTAGACTAGATTTGTCTGATCTAATTAAAATGCTTTTTACATTTTAGTTTTCTTTAGTTTCATATAAACATGTGATTACATGATTATAGATGGAGAAAATCGTGTGTTATAAATGTTTCAGCAGATCTTTTTATTATGCACCTGCTTGTTATCTTTCTTCCCTATTTCTCCATAAATTCCTTTAAGATCTGGTTTAGTTAGGTTTCTTGCCAAATTCTCTGTAACCTAATTTATCCCTTTGCTGTTTCTTGCATTTTTATGATAACATTGTTCATTATCTTTCACAATCCTCTTCAGTAAGGTTTTATAAATTAGTATATATTTTTTAAAAGTGATACTTTTACATTCCACTTCTCTCTTCCCATTTGGAAAGTAGATTAAGGGTTTGCTATATAGGTGATATCTGTGGTCTCATTATAATTGATTGATATTGGTTAAACTTCCTAAGGAAATGATGACAGTCTATGTTGTTCTGTTCTTTTATTCATTTCCCATTTTCCACCATCAACAGTCAATCGAAATATTACAGTCAGGATATAATTACTTAAGTTACCTGTTGCATCTTCTCAGTTTTATTATTCTGATTTGATAGTGATTTTTACTTTTGCTCTAATAAGTCAGTAGTTTGCTAATACATAAATCAGAAAATTAAGAAATGAATATTCAGAAAAAAATTGGAAATAAATCACCAGCCATTTCCTTTCAAAATATGAATTTATTTAGTTTTGTGGGTATTATCAATGCTTACAATAGCCAGTGCTCTTGTCACTTTTGACCCCAACTCTCCTTTCAGAAAGTATTCATGACAAAAAGTATTAAGCATCCATATAGTTTATAGTCATTTTCATGGCATCCATTCCATGAAATATTGACATATTTCCTTTGGAAGTGTTATTCGTGATTCTGGAGGGTGGGGAACCCATGAATGAACCACTTTCCATTTAACTAAGTTCCATTCATTATCTGTTTTCATTTACTTTGATATAACTCGATTCCTGTTGTTATATATCTTTTAATTAGTCCCTGGAATGAATATTTTACCTTTAGAGTTAATTTTTAATGGTTTAAAAGCTAATGATTATTAACAAATTCTTATCTCTTTTCATCTTTTGTCATCACTGAAGAAGTGGAAAGAAAGTATGCAGAAATGAAATTCATTTTGATTTCATGGATTACCATGGACAAAGAATTAATTAATAATCAACCTGGTAATGAGACTAATTGTGTACTTATAGTATAAACACACTCTGTCACCAGTCCGATGCTCAAGACTTTCCATCATGGTACCAGAGTTTGTAATCTAGACAAGTCTTCTAGAACCCAAGGTCACCATATTGTGACTTTGGTATAGAACTTTGTAAAATATCTTAATATTGACATTTTTACAAAGGAGCTTCTAGTCAGGAGTTATGATACAAATAAATATGTTAGGGTGTGATGGAAGTAAAAGATATTTCAGACAGAATACTCATGGAATATTTGAGGAAGAAATGAACACTTTCAGAATGGGAATTACAGGAAATTACAAATTTTTCCAAAGTGCTCTCAACGTATGGTCCAAAAAAATCATACATTCTAGTAAATCCTTAAATGCACAGCTTCATTATAGAATATTTTACTGAAAGATTTGTGAATATATGAAACTGGGAATATTTTAACTTCTTTATACATTGGAAATTGATTGATATGCTTAAATTAGCAATTATATGGCATCTTGGTCAGCTGCTCCACTATTTAAATAGTGTGAACTATTTGCTTTCATCCATTTTTCTGTTGGAGCTGTGATGATTCATTTGATCATTTTTCCTTGATAATCATAATACTTTTAAGTACTTTAAGGTATGGAAAGGCAACACTGTGTAGAAGGATTCTCATTTTAAGAATAGGGAAACAGTCTCAGATAATTAAGTGACCTGCTAAAGCTTAAATAGCTAGTAAGTAAATGTCTGACCCAAGATTCTAACCAAGACTCCACTGATCCTACTGCCATCACTATGCCTTTAATTTGAATTATTATCCCTTTCTTAATCTTAGGTTCCTTGCCTTCCTTTAGCCTATTGTATTATCAACAAGTAAATATAAGTTCTATATGGGTTAGCTTACCTTCATCATGAGGATGAAAGGAAATGAGAATTGCTTTACATTTTTTGTGAAATTTATTTTGTCATTCATTCCTAATTCTTTTATGTCTCTTACTGAGTACAACTTTTTACTTATGCATGTATGTTTGTTCAACTAGCCAAACCCATTGTGTTTTCTATAGGGCCAAGCAAGCCTTTAAACTCTACCTTAATTCTAGCATCTTTTAAAACATCTTTCCAATCAAGCCATTCTCCAATTGATAAATGGTCAAAGGATATGAACAGACAATTTTCAGATGAAGAAATGGAAGCTATTTCTAGTCATATGAAAAAGTGCTCCAAATCATTATTGATCAAAGAAATGCAAATTGACAACTCTGAGATATCACTACACACCTCTCAGATTGGCTAAGATGACAGGAAAAGATAATGATGACTGTTGGAGGGGATATGGGAAAATGGGGATACTGATACATTGTTGGTGGAGTTGGTGGAATGAATCCAATCATTCTGGAGAGCAATTTGAAATTTTGCTCAAAAACCTATCAAATTGTGCATACCCTTTGATCCAGCAGTGTTACTACTGGGCTTATAACTCAAAGAGATCTTAAAATACCACTACACACCTGTCAGATTGGCTAAAATGACAGGAAAAAATAATGATGATTGTTGGAGGGGATGCGGGAAAACTGGGACATTGATGCATTGTTGGTGGAGTTGTGAACGAATCCAACCATTCTGGAGAGCAATTTGGAACTATGCTCAAAAAGTTATCAAACTTGCATACCCTTTGATCCAGCAGTGTTACTACTGGGATTATATCCCAAAGAGATTATAAAGAAGGGAAAGGGGCCTGTATGTGCACGAATGTTTGTGACAGCCCTTTTTGTAGTGGCTAGAAACTGGAAACTGAATGGATGCCCATCAGTTGGAGAATGGCTGAATAAATTGTGGTATATGAATATTATGGAATATTACTATGATGACCAGTATGACCAACAGGATGATTTCAGAAAGGCCTGGAGAGACTTACACGAACTGATGCTGAGTGAAACGAGCAGGACCAAGAGATCATTATATACTTCAACAACAATACTATATGATGACCAGTTCTGATGGACCTGGCCATCCTTAGTAATGAGATCAACCAAATCATTTCCAATGGAGCAGTAATGAACTGAACCAGCTATGCCCAGAGAAAGAACTCTGGGAGATGACTAAAAACCATTACATTGAATTCCCAATCCCTATATTTATGCCCACCTGCATTTTTGATTTCCTTCACAAGCTAACTGTACAATATTTCAGAGTCTGATTCTTTTTGTACAGCAAAATAAACGTTTTGGTCATGTATACTTATTGTGTATCTAATTTATATTTTAATATATTTAACATCTACTGGTCATCCTGCCATCTGGGGGTGGGGGGGTAAGAGGTGAAAAATTGGAACAAGAGGTTTGGCAATTGTTAATATTGTAAAGTTACCCATGCATATAACTTGTAAATAAAAGGCTATTAAATTAAAAAAGAGAGAGAGAGAGAGAGAGAGAGATCTTAAAGAAGGGAAAGGGACCAGTATGTGCAAAAATGTTTGTGGCAGCCCTCTTTGTATTGGCAAGAAACTGGAAATTGAAAGGATGCCCATCAGTTGGAGAATGGCTGAATAAATTGTGATATATGAATGTTATGGAATATCATTGTTATGTAAGAAATGACCAGCAGGATGATTTCAGAAAGGCCTGGATAAACTTAAATGAATTGATGCTGAATGAAATGAGTAGGACCAGGAGAAATCATTATATACTTCAACAATAATGCTATATGAAGATAAATTCTGATGAACGTGGCCCTCTTCAACAATGAAATGAACCAAATCAGTTCCAATTGTTCAATAATGAAGAGAACCAGCTACACCCAGCAAAAGAAGACTGGGAAAAGAGTGTGGACTACAACATAGCATTTCCACTCCTTCTGTTTTTGTCCGCTTGCATTTTTTTTTCCTTCTCAGGTTATTTTTACCTTATTTCTAAGTCCAATTTTTCTTGTACAGCAAGATAACTGTATAAATATGTATACATACATTGTATTTAACATATACTTTAACATATTTAACATGTATTTGTCTATCTGCCATCTAGGGGAGGAGGCAGGGGGAAGGAGGGAAAAAGTTGGAACAGAAGGTTTTGCAAGGGTCAATACTGAAAAATTATCCGTGCATATGTCTTATAAATAAAAAAACTATAATTAAAAAATTAATTAAAATAAAAAAGACATCTTTCCATAAGATTCCATTTAATAGAGATCACTTCTTTAGTATTAGATATTTTATGATTTAGTACTACATTTTAGAATGCATTGCTCAGCTTTCCATTTGCAAATAGGGATTGGTGGAGTTATAATAAATTTTCAATAGGAATTTTTAAAAATGGGAAGAAGACAATATAGGTGTGAGAGTTCCTCCTATTTTTAATCTATCCATTCTAAATTGTGGCCATCCACAGGTAGATGAAATGTGTGTTATCTTTGATCAACTTGTTGTCTTGTCAAGTATTACAATCTCTGGCATACTTTCTGATTTAAACACCATGTTGATAACTGATTTAAACTATATAAAGTATTTGTAACATTGCACATGTTTTTCCTAGTCACATAAATTCACAGATTTGTGTTGGCTATATAAAACAATTAGGTTTTTTCTTGAGTGATGGGTTGATAACACCAGACAAAACTTTATTCATCATAAAACTATAAAGGTTGAAGGGTGGGGACCATTTTTCAAGATGCTTAACTCCTAAAACCATGTAGACCGAACAAACTTCATTTTAACACATTTCCCAAGACACCTTTGCAGTGACTTAAATAAATGGGCTACTGAAGGTTTCCTCATTTGTCAATCAATGACCCTTTGAATAATTAATTCTGGTTATGATAAATTGAATGAAAGCATTCTGCATTGTAAACACTCTTCAATATTAGCAAAAACAAAGTCAACAAACTAACTGGCAGAGAAACAGATTTAAACCTCACCTCACAGGTCTCCAACTTTTATTTCTATTTGAATGCCCCCCCCCCAAAAAAAAAAAAAAAGCCATGAAAAATACAAATTAAAGATGTGGTAGGAATATTTTTTTAATTTTTCTATTCAATCAGAGTGTTGATCTGCTCTTTCCTAGTCTGCCCCTCCCCACCCTTGACCTCAGCAGGAGCAAGAAGAGAAGAGTATAACTGCATTTGATAAATCAGCACCAAACAAAAATATTGAGGACCTTTTAAGGACAAGGTACTATAATGATGTACTCTCAAAGGAATCTATAGTCTCCTTTGATATCTTTCCTTCAAAGCACTTTATCTGATCCAATGCAAAGATCCCTTAAACTGCATTATTCACTTTTGAAGTAGAGCTTTTGGATTGTTTACATGAAAGTCAATAAATCCATTTTGTGTCCTACCCTACCATTATGTAAACCTGGCCCTTTTTTTAGTTGTCTTCATTCTAATAAGTGGTAAAGTGCTGTTAATAGCTCACTTAAGGTGCCATCCATTACCATGAGTTATTGCTAGAACTAATTAATAGAGCTGAAATTATTTTGTAATGAGAAATTGAAGTATTACAGTGTTTTAAAAGAAAAAATTACAATTCATTGGCAATTAAGGTTTAATAATGAAAATAAGTCAATCATTTTTTTGTCATAGAAAAATTTTGTGACACATGCTATTTATACCCAATGTGTTACAATTGTCCCACCTACCCAAATCACGAAAGAAGTAAATTATACCCAGAACACAGGCAGAAGTACATATGATTTTGCCTTGGTCAGCCACAATTACAATTTTTTCTGTTAAACATAGCTAGACAGGAATAGATGATTTCTTAAAAGTTCCTTTCAGGATTCTCCAGTTCAAAAGAGATTTTTTTTTTCAGTATGAACCATTGCATTATCAGTCAGAGTCACATATGCCATTAGTCATCTTATTTCATACTAGAAAGTCATGTTTCTCATAAATCTGCTTTACCTTTTATATCTTTTCAAAATGCTCAATGAAATATACACTAAGTTGTATGTGATATGAGGGAGAGGTTTATTGTATATTTGTTAGGATTTTCCCCCTAAAATGTGAGTAGGAATGTTGGGATGAGAGTTACTGTAATTTTTTTTCCCCCATCATAGATATTAAATACTCATTTATTTATCAGGTTTGCAGTAACATACACCCAACTGACAAGTGGACCATGAAGGCTCCTTCTGCTGGTCTCCTACTAAGCACAGACTCATTACTTTACACACCTGACATTTTAAGTAGATCCAGATTTGTCTCTAGCAAGTCAGTGCCATTAACTGCCAGTAGTATGATCTACTATTGCCACTTTTGGCTTTATCTGTACATTAGAGTTGTCTTCTGTCTTTGAATTGTCAGACAGCATAAATCACTTCCTGATTCACAGACCTCACTTGCAGTGTGATATAAGACTGCACCACCATTATTTCTTAATTTTTTGGTGTAAAATTAGATAATAAAATTTGAATTTTTAAAATAATCACCTTTATTATTACTAGAGTTTGTAATGCTAGATTTTCTGATTATGTGGGTATTTATTTAATTCAACCAAACCTACCATTTTTATTGTCATAATACTGAAATTACATAGTTATTTCTGTTAGTTCCTCCCTTTTCACTTCCAAGAACTTCAGAATTCTTCTTGCCTTTGCAGTAGGAATATATATACACATATATACATATATGTAAAACAAACATGTCACTAGATGTCCTGATATTTCTTTTTTTGAGGGGAGGAAGAGGGGATAAGATGGAGAAAAGGCATTTGAATGTACTCTTATGATAAACATAAAAATGAGATTTTTTTTCACACACACCCCCCAAAAAAAAAAAACCCAGATATGAACATTAGCAAGATGAAGAGTATAACATAAAGGAAAGTTAAAGATAAAGTGGTCCAAAAAAAGAATTAAAAAAAAAAAAAGACTCAATGAAGAATTTTTCAAATGTTCAAAAGAGAACAGAAGGAAGGACAGAAAGAATCATAGACAAGATGACTTTAAACTTATATTTAAACATACAAATTTTCTTAAAATAGGACCCACAGTTTGATGTACAATTCTCTTTTTCTGTTTTATTATATTTAGAAATGTAATTATTTTATTTTACTTTAGGTTTTAAGTTCAAAACTAAATTTAAAAAATCAATACTTAATAAGTGCTTCTAAGACTTCTAATAGTGAATTTCTTAAGATGGATATTTTACATGGGTATTTCATGGGTATTTTCATATTTCTCTAGTGGAAAAGTCTATTTTGAGCCGTTAATTTACAATCCTATTAATTTAAAAAAAAATTAGAGAATCCATATTGTACATAGGGTCCAAATATTCAATATCAAAATGGATATGTCTGTTTTGGGTGTGGAAGATGAAGGTACTAGGTTGAAGGTGGGAAATGAAAATGTTTTTTTAAATACCATGTGTCAATTTTGTGTTACTATATTTAGGTAGCATTCAAGAAGATGGGCCATATATTTTAAGTTTTGGTATCATGGTTACTGACAACTTGGAGAACACACAGCCTTTTATTGCCAAAGTCCCATTTCCTTTGAGCTGACATACTTGAGTTATTTCACCATCACAAGACAGCTTAACAAAATCAGCAAACACAATTGTCAAGCACACACCAAGGAGCCTTCTTGTTTTGACTCCCATGCCATTGTATTTCTCCATTAGGTCTGTTAACAACTACACCAGAAACAAGCAGCAGATTCCCCCCCACACCCCGCCCCAACTCGGTGAGTAATTGTCTGCCCAGCAGTGACAGATGTGCAATATAGCAGCTTCTTCAGGAAAAAATTAACAGTTTGTCCAGCATGTCAGCTCGCTCTTTTTAGTGCTTCAGAGGTCTTGGCCCCATTATGGATGATTTAGAAATTGAGGCAAGCAAAGACCAGCTGCCTGAGTTGAAAGCCTTAGTTAGTAGGCCTCATCTGCATTCCAGGATTCACTTACATCCAGAAATTGGTAGAGCCCCTCTGGCCACAAGATGAGTATGGGCTGACAATGCCTTGATTTGTTGAGAGAGAGAATAAATGGGTTTTTCAGAAGATGAGGAAATATCACCATTACTGGCCAATTTACAGCATTTTATCTGTTCTTCAAACATGTCACTTTTGTTATTGTTGCATGGTAATTACATAGTGAAACGGAAAGAAAACAAATTCTGGTTACGTATTCAGATGGATTGCAAAATCATATAATCCTGATAAATGCCCATTTATGATACACACGGATGAAAGGTTCATTTTAATTTTGAATAGCTAGCACATCCATAAATAGGATATAGGATTAAATCCCACAGAATCTGATTACATCAAAGCAAATAGTATTTTTCTTCCCTTTTTCAGGACCAGGAAATTCAAGGAGTGCCATAAGATATTTTCACAAACAGGATTTTCATGAACCAATATAAAAAGTGGATTGGGAGCTGTGAAATAAAAAGAAAAGAGAGAGAAAGAGGGAAAAAGGGGAAAGAAATCAAGAAAGAAAAAGAAAGAAAGAGGGAAAGAAAAAGAGGGAAAGAGAAAGGGAAAGAAAAGAATGAAGAAAGAAAGAAAGAGAAAGGAAGGAAGGAAGGAAAGAGGGAAGAAAAGAAAGGGAAGGGAAGAAGAAAAGAAAGGGAAGAGAGGAAGAGAGAGGGAGGGAAAGAAGGAAGGAAGGGAGGAAGGGAGGGTAGCAGGAAGAGAGGGAGGGATGAGAGAAGACAGACATTCATCTTATTCCAGCAGTTGGTCCTAATAGATATCTTAAGAATCAGCTCTAAGCCCTGTGTTGATATTTATTCATTTTGAAGAAATGGTGTAATGTTCAAAAGATTAACTAGCCACTTCTAGAGGCTCTTCAAAAGCTTAGAAATTAAAAGGTCTCATGTTTGTTTAGTAGTTGCTTCTAAAACAAATATTCCAGAAATTTTCAACTCTTTTCATAATTATCTTTTTAATGTTAACTTTCCACTTCTACCATTTACCAAACTACATGCTCACTAAAATTCAGCCAATCCATCTTGAGTTGAAGAGCAGTACTATTTTTAGATGCCTTTTCTATAATATATATTCCTTCATAAGTGAAAACTACTCTAGAATATCCTTCTTTCTTTACCAAACAAATATGCCCTGCTCTTTTTTTTCCTCTTCCCTTTTTCTTTCCTCTTCTTTCTCACTTTTTCCCCACTCATGCTGATGCCCAAATTCACATGAAGTAGACAACTGGTCAGAGTTGTGAGCAGGGGATTTAAAGCTGGACGGGATTCAGAAGCCATTATGTCCAATTCTTTCATTTTATAGATGAAGAAACAGATTTAAGGAGGTAAAGTACTAAGCCCAAGGTCACACAGTTTAATCATTAGGAACTAGATTTGCCCCAATTATTGCTTTCTTCCCCCTCTATTGTTCTCTCCAGGGGCTGCCTCCACCTCTTCTCTATCTCAGTTCCTTCTTCTGTAAAATAAGGATAATCATACCGACCACACCTATTTCACAGAGTGCTTAGGAAGGTCAGAGATTTAATGTCCCACTCAAGGACTTACCCTGACATAGAGCTACCTTGTATTGGAACGACAGTATCAATACTCAGTCCAACCACCTGGAACCCATGTCAAGACTGGGCTCTTTTTCCCAACTCTCAGTTACATTGATGAGTCACAATACCAAAAGGGATCCAAACATAAATTAACCTCAATCATATAGGGGTAACACTTGAGGGACAGTGCAGTTTCCTGTAATGCTATCAGATCAAGTCCTCCATTCTGCTGAGTAATCCCAGATATCAGTCACCAGTTACAATTAACATCTCTATAGCACTAATTTGGTGAATAGCACCCCACGATAAATTTGACCAATCATATAAATTTTTTAAGATGATATTTATGAAAAGATATATCAAGAACAAGAATTACAAAGAAGTTTCCCCAAACCATGGGCACATTTCAGTCTCTTTTCTCCTCAACCCTTAGGGAAATTAAGCTCAAATTTAAGTAGTGGTCTACAAAGCATTCTACCAACCAAGTTCACTTCTGAATGAATAGGATGCTCTCTTACTTGAAGGATGGGAGATTTTAGCTACAGTCATTGCACTGTTACAATGGGGCAAGCAGGTCACTTAGGTTTACACTATTTCTATCCCTACCTAGACTTCTAGAAAGCTCTGAAATTAACTCCAGTCCCTGGATCTCTAGTGAGTCATTCTCCTGATATTTAGAAGCTCACAAGATCTTAGTCATCTTCTATACTTCATATTTAAAAAAAAAAAAAAGATAAATAATAGATATAAAGACAGAAGCTCACAGCTTCCTGGTGACTGAACCAGAGGCCCCTCCCATACCTGGAACACCCCTGTAGTTTGTGATGAGAGAATAATTGCTTTAGTTGACTAATATCTTTTATAAAGACAGTAACTCTGACCTAGTAGACAATATAAAGGTCCCTTTTCACCATAAGAATAAAATGACAGTAAACAATCATAGAATATCAGCTCATGTTCCAAAGACCATATGGGGGGTTGGAAGTGGAAGCTGCACATCATTGCTAAGAACTGGCTTAAGAAATGGCCATCACAAATTTTTATTTAGTCAACCTCATACTATTTCTGGGGTTTCATCCGGCCCCTCACCAAAACATTAGGAACTGTCCAACATGGCCCTGTTTCCATTCTCCATGCCATTTGTCCAAGAATCTCCTCAATCCAACCTTCTTTCATCTCTTTCCATTTCTTATTCAGAGATCAATAACGTATATCGCCATTGCTACTGGCAAGAATGTTACAATCTATTCTTCTATGACTCTATTCACCATCCTCCTGCCACACCAAAGCCCCTTGGCTTAGCCATCATTTCCCCTTGCAGAAGCCCCTTGAGGGTCAGGACTGGCACACAGTACCTATTACATAACAAGTACCTTAAAACGGATAAATTGAGTTATTAAATTTTATATATAATTGGTGCTCCATGGCTTTTATTAGTCAAGACCCATGTTCCTTAATCCCTATTTCAGTGCCTATTAGTAACTTTTCGTTTTACAGAGACTATCTGTAGAAAGATACAATTTAACAAATATGCTATCTGAATTTAATGGACTGTGCTGTAAGAAGTATGAATGATAGTAAGAAGCTGTGCCACAGTTAGGTGGCACACTGGAGTCAGACATTACCTGTGAGAAAGTTTGTTAATCTCCATTTACCTCAGTTTCCTCATCTGTAAAATGGGCATAATAATAGTACCTACTTCCCAGAGTTATTGTGAGCATCAATTGAGGTAACATTTGTAAAGAACTTAACATGTTAATAAGACCCAGCACATATTAGAAATAATAAAAAAGCTACTTATCAATTATTACAGAAAAGCATGAAAAGACCTATGCATTGATATGAAGCAAAATTAAATAGAGCCTACACACACACACATACACATGTCTACACAATGACTACAATAATGTAGAAAGAATAAGCACAAAATAATAGAAAATAAACATTGAAATATTATAAAGAAGCACAACCTAAAGAAGAATTATGAGAAGATAATCCATCTCCTTTGCAGAGAAGTGTGAAACATCATATATATTTTTCAGTTTTTTCTTCTTTTAGGAAAAAAAATATTATTGTGGGATGATTCTCTGAAAAGGTTAAAAGGGGAAATTCAGGTGATTGGTGTAAAAGCAAAAAATACAAAGAAATAAATGAATGACAGTTGCTTGGTTTGGCTGGAAGTTTGGTGCTAGGGTGGGAAGAATGTCCAGTCCTAAGGACTGGAATCATCTGAAAACACCCTCTCCCTATCCTCTGTGACATTTTCTATTTCTGGATCATATTATGTGACTGAGATAAATGAGACTGGAGAAGAAGGGTCTTTGCCCCCTCTTAGGATTTCCTTGGAACCCTGTGACCAGTTTGTGCTTCTAGAAGCCAATCCTAGATCACTTCTGACAGAAATGGCCTAGCTCAGGCTTTAACCAGGCTCCATGTATGACCTGGCCTTCTGACTCAAGAGCCCTGGCTGACAAGGTTATCTCCTCAACAGCATCAGCCAGCACATAATCCTCTCTAGTCATTGTGTTTGTTCCACCCAAAGTCAATCAGATTTTAGTAGTACTGAAGAAAATTCTCACAATAAGGCTTGGACATACCCTTACCCAGATTTCAGAGTTGATTGTCTTTAGGTTTCCAATGAGATAATAAATGTGCTTGTTGAGTGGCAGGACTATGTAAAGAATGGAACAAATGTATTGTAATATCTGTCTGGGTTGGACCCCTGTAGGCAAATCCATGAATCAGTGAAAGAAACTTTTTAAGTCTGAGGGAAAAGATGGATGTGTTGAACAAAAGAATCAGAACAGATTAGCAAATGGGGAAACTGAAGACATTACACAGGACTGGTTGGCTAAAAGCTTTTGGAATATTGAAAGCAAAACCATGCTTTGGATTCCATCATGACTAAGTGGAAAAGGAACAATCACTCACCCTTGTTTTGAAATATGTTAGAATTTGTAGCATTCAAAAAGAGTAAGATTGTAGAGAGCGGATAGTCCCAAAGACAGACAATGGATCAGGAGAAAAAATCAATGTTGCATTGAAACCATAATTTGATGAGGAAATGAAAATTCTTTATAGGAAAACAATCCTGAGAAGGAAGAGAGGGGGAATATCTCACTGATTCATAAGTCCATAACAAGATGTTCAAAACAGTTAATGAATAGATGGAACTATACATGAGAATACCAATTAGTTCTCCCTTGTCAATTGTTCCCTTTCCCAATTATTCTATACCTGAAATGTAGGGAATAACTGCTTTTGTGGCACACCATATACTCCAGAAGGAGAGACAGTATAATGCCTTTGTATATAGCTTCATTTCTTTTGTACCAGTTACTTGCTTTAAATAGAGTTTTGCATGGTCATGTTGATTTTTATGAAAAAAAAAATCTTAAAAAACATTTTAATGAATGGTGATAAAATACTTATGAACCAAATTTCACATTTCCATTTCAGATTATCCCCTTCAATGAAGATTTGTCTGGGAAAAGAGAGAAAAAAGGGGAGTTGTTTGATGAAACACAATTAATCTCAAGTTATATAGGCTCAAGATTCCAAGAACAATTACAGAATGAATTACAAAGTTCAAAAAAGAAATCTATCATGTTGATTCTAACTCAAGATGAATTCTATTCTGTTAGTTAAAGATGCTTTGTTGGAAATATCTAAGGCAAACTTCTCTCTATGAATATTGTTATTGAGATTTTATGAAAAAAATAAATTATACCAGGAGTTCTTAACCTTTTTAGTGGCATAGACCCCTTTGTCAATCTGGTGAGGACTCTGTACTATTCAGAAGACAAAAGAAACCAATTATATATATTTTTAAAGATACCAAAAAGAAAATTTAAAACATATTCACAGAACTCTGATTAACAAGATCATTACAGGAATCCTAGACCAAAGCAGGACACTGGCCTTATTAAAAATCTTCTCAGAATCAAATTAGACACAGAAATATACAAATTTTAAAATTGTAAAGTTACTCATTGGATATCCCTTAAGTTGGAATCCTAGCATATAGCCAACCCTTCTCTTCTGAAAGATTTGTTGTTGTTCAGCCATTTTGAAAAGGACAATGACATCATGGGGTAACATCTGAATTTGCACTTGATTTGGATTTAAGAGAATTAGAGGCACATAAAGTGTTCTTCCAGAATCATAGAAGTCCATCCCAAGACAGAAGTCAAGATGACTGGCTGTGGCCTAGGATGCAGTGGATGTCCTGGCATTCCACAGTAACTGCTTTGACAGCCTCCACGGCTTTTGGAACAAATTGTTCTCCTCTGCCCATTCTGCCAGGAAATCTTGGGGTACACTTCCCCCCTAACTTACTGACAGGTTTGAGGCTTGCATTTACTTTCAGCCTGATTTAGCAGTGAGTAGAAACCCATTATCTCTAAAGATAGCCTATTTCACTTTGAGAAAGTTCTAATTGTTAAACAAGTTTTTCCTTCTATAAAGTTAAATTTGCTTCTTATCACTCATACTCATTGATCCTGATTTTCTCTAGGGCTGAGCAGAATAAATCTAGTCCCTTTTCCAAAATACAGTTTTCAAGGACTTGAAGATACTATGATGTTCTACCATCTCAACCCTCTCTGCCAGCCTTATCTCCTTCAGAACTAAACATATCAATTCTTTCAGTGACTATGAAGTGGACTTCAAGGCCCTTCATCACTCTCAATCTCAAATTCTGGGCACTTCCTGTTCATCAGCGTCCTAAAATGATTACATTCTGCCTCAATTTCTGACCTAAAGATTGAATCTATTAGGTTAGTTATAGCACATATAATAATAATTTTTTAAATTTTTTAATAAAATCATCTCTAATAGAAGATAAGTATTTTAAACTAATTGGTTATATTTCCTTTTTTTTTTTTTTCTATTCTAAATCCTAACACATTATGAGATGAATTAGCTCAGGGCATGAAAGTCTCAAACTGAATATTCATCAGGGAGACCATGTTGTATAGCAGGAAAACTACATGATTTTGAAGTCAGATGACGTGAGCTTGAATCCTATCTTTGCCATTTTTTAGCAATCTGACTTGGAGTCATTCCCCATGTCATTCACCACAGCCTCAATTTCCTAGTGTATAAAATGGAGATAGTAGCAATACCTGTAACACCTACCTTGTAATGTCATTATTCGGCTTAATTGACATTATGCATATAAAATGTTTTATTTTGTAGCTTTCCCTGAATATAGCCATTTGCCTTATTTTGATGGACCTATGCCTTGCAGTATTTTCCCTGGATGACATGCTATTATAAATTAACTGCTGGACCTAAAATCACAAAGATCTGGCTTCAAATCTTCCATTAAGCAAGTTTATTAACTGATGTGAGCCTCAGTTTCTCCTTATGTAAAATGAAGATTACAATAATGGTTTTCCTCTTGTTGTCTAGAAGACTATTTTTTAGCATCATGTTGTGCCTTGGATCCTTTTTCTGGAACAGGTTGAACTAAAAGTCCTGTCTATTGAGGTCTCTCTCAACTGGAAAATTTTATGATTTTGTGAATAACTTTCATCCTTCCTCATGAGATAGGAGATGAGACTAACATAAAATGATAAAAAAAAAAATACTTTACAATTTTAAAGGGATAGATCTGTGCTTTCACTGGATTGGAAACTCCCATGTGAGGACAATCCTTCTACAAATGCACCTTCTCTTGAATTAATAATTTTAGAGAATTGCCTTGAGCCCTGAGAGTTTCAATGATTTGCCCAGGTTCATACAGCCAGGATGGGTCAGAGGTGGGAGCAGAGCTGACTTCGAAGTCAGCTCTCTATTCCTTATGGCACTGTCTCTTTATGCTAATATGAATGCCCAATCTAAATGTCATCTGTTATTAAGAATTCAAACAACATAGTCATATAGCTCTGAAAAGACAGAAAACTGTTTCTTTAAGTCTTTTCTTTCCATTTCATACTGAGTCATCATAGAGAAGCACTCTGGTGAAAGAACCAAAAGATCTGTATTTGATGCTTTCCCCTTATACTTATCTGTGTGACTTCAGGGAGATCCCTTAAGTCTTCAGAACCTCAATTTCCCCATCTGTAAAATGGGAATAATGATAATAACATTCTATTCAGCACAAGTGAATTGTAAAGTAACCACATGTGAGCAATTATAATCATCACATTGGTGAGTATATTTCTGGTTGCCAAAGAATTGCTGCTTTCTATGATTCTTTCTCTGAAGACTAGTCACAACCCTTTATAATGCTCCCAGCCTGCCTCCAGTCAGTTGTTTAGAAATAGAAAAATGTAAAATTGCTTCACATTTACCAGCATTTATCAGGCACTGAATATGTCCACAGCACTGTGCTTTTACTGTACCTGAGGATACAGAAATGTTAAAAAAAACAAACAAACAAAAACAAACAAAAAAACCCCAGCATCGAGCCTCAAGGAACTTATTTCAGTAGCTTCCCTGCAAACCTATTATCTATCCCTCCCATTAACCCACAGTACCCCTCACTTAAAAATAAAGAGAATCCTATTAATTTGATTCAACGAATCTATTATTTAATGAAATTCAAATTCCTTTTATAGACCATTTATAGACATTATAGAGAGGATGTAAATATCACTAAGTCATAGGAGAAAGGTCAAACCAAAATTGTGAAAATTCTGAATTGTTAACTATTTTTCAAAAGAGGTATGAGCTTATATCTTCCAAGTGCACAAACACTCTAAGCTACGTTAGTTAAGAGTTGCTTAGTAGAAGTCCTTATGGTGCCTACTTTAATGAACAGATGAACCTGATTTAATGAATAAATTTTGAATTTACATGTTAATTGCACATATGTAAATGGTGTTTCCAAGTTACTTGGGTTCCTTAAAAGTTTATTCTCTCCACTAGTTTATTTCCTCCCAATAATTTTCTTTACTCAATTACTTTAACAAAGCCAACGTTAATGCTGCAAAGAAAAAAATTTTTCAATAAATGTCTGAATTATTGACATAGTCTAAACTAGTGAGATTATTGAGATTTGACTGAATCACAATGTACATATTTCTTGACTTTTTGGACCCAGATCTAATTGGACTCCTTTTCTAATATGGAATCCACTTGGCCACAGTGATAACAACATAGCATCATGACCTTGGGTTTGTGTCAAAGTGTCATTTCCCAGAACAGGAATAAATAAAGTGATGGCTTTTTCTTTTTTAAGGGCCTGGGGTCTGGTGGCCTTAACTCTGCCAACATTTTGAAGAATTAGAGAGGATTCTGAGAAAATCAAGACAAATGATTAAGAGGCTGAAGGATCTGACTTAAAGAAAAACAGATGAGATGGATGGTGGAGAGTTCACTAAATAATGACTATAGAAGAGGTAAGATAACCCCCAGAGGATGAAAAAGGAATAAATTTCCAGAAATAGTTTGTTTTGTTTTGTTTATTTAAGAGATATCCTTTTGTTCTCGTGTGAGAAAAAGTTTGTATGCAATGGCTTGAGATATAAATAAAATAAGGAAGATAGGATAAGAGGAAAAAAATAATACCCCCCCACAAAAAATGAAAACAAACCCGGTGATTTGTGTTCATGAAAAATAGTTTCCTAAGCAAAAGAGTAAATATTAGGATAGTTTATTATGAAGTGATTCAAATACTCAATGAATGTGTTAAAGGCAACAATGCACCACAATCCAGAGAAAGTAGCAGAAATGCTCTAATTAGCTCAATAGCTTGTTTTTTCTATGAAACCAAGGAATCATTGGCAACAGATTGATCACAGATTTATGAGGGATTTCTGGGTGGATCTCAATTAATATCCTGTATTGTTAATCAGTAGGTTTATGTTTTGATGTAAAATGTTTGTTATTTTTTCACTCCTCTTGAGTTGAACTGTCTCACATCTCATCAGGTTGAAGGACATTTAGACATGCAATAATCTTATCGCAGATTTAAAAAAATGCATTCATTTCAACTCGACATTTTTTATATATATATTCTTCATAGATTGCCCATGATCCAGGAGCCAAATTAATGATTTTTTTCAATCCTCATCCTCTAGTTTTGTATAGTTTTTGAACCTATTGACCCTACATTCTATATCTTCTGTTGGCTTCAGAGAGAATACATTCTCTTGGTTCTTTCTGACCTCCTTTAATAAACCTCTTTTTCTTGTGCTAATTTCCTATTCTCTTCCTAACCACTTAAACTATATGTTTCCCCAGGCTTTATACTTGGCTATTCCCTTCTCCATCAACATTCTGTAATCTGATTCATGCCCCTGGCTTCAACTATTACCTCCAGAATCTCTATTTTCACTTCAAATTTCTCTTTTGAGCTCCAGATACACATCTTCAACTGCCTGTAGGAGTTTTTCACCTGCATCTCAAACTTAACACATCTGAAATGAAACTGGTTATCTTTCCTCCTGAACAAGCTGCTTTTTCATGCTATAATTATCTCTTCCATTCACCTAATCTACCATTTTCAAAAATCTGGATTTTTCTTTGACTTTTCCTCTTATTTAATTCTCATATGTAAGATGTTAATGGGTCTGGCCAATTCTACTTTTCTTAATATCTTTTGCAGCCATCCCCCCTTCTCTATTTTTATATCTACCCATCCTTATTTGCTTAGGCTATTGAAATAACTTACTAATGGATCATCTTTCTACTACTACTTGTATTCCTTTATATTCTTCATATGGCTATTCTTCTGATATTCCTTATTCATCAATTTGGTCATCTTATTCCCCTCTTTCAAAATCTTTAGTGGATTTTTACTGCCTACAGAAGAAAGACCTATATTACATTATAAAGTGTTCTAAAATCTGGAATTAATCTACTTTTCAAGTCTAGCCTTTTATTTCTCCCCTCTATAAGTTCTATATTCTGGTTAAAGTAGGCTACTCGCTGCATCTCCAAGGCACACTTATTTCCATCTCTATGTCTTTTTCTGTCAGCCTAGATGTTATTTCTCTACCTCATTGTCTGGTATATTTTTTTCTAATTCTTTAAAGCTTAATTCAGAACCCCCTCCCCAATGAAGTCATCCCTGACAATTTTTCCCTTCTGAGGCCTCACATAGCAAATAGTTTTGTACTTATTGAATATACTTACTATGTAGTATTTTATATTATGCTTATATATTCATGCATGGCAAATCATCTACTATGCAGCACAGTAGATAGAGCTGAGGACTTCCTGAAGAATCAGTCAAGAAACCTTGAGTTCAAATCCAACCCTAAACACTCAACAGCTCTGTTTCTCTCCCTAGTCAAAGGGATTCTATCTCTCTTAGTTTCCCAACTGTAGCATGGAAATAATAATAATGCCTATCTCCAAGGGTGATTGTGAGGGTCAAGTGAACTGATATTTGTAAAATCCTTAAGATACTGTCTGGCACATTGTAAATACTTAATAAATGCTTGTTTCCTTCCCCCTTCTCCCCTTTCCTTTTTTCTTTTCCCTTTCCCCTTCCTCCTTTCCATCCTTAGTTTTTCCTTTTTTTCCTTTTTTCTTTCTTCCATTCTTCCTTCTGACTTCCTCTAAGACCGGGTCCCTTTTCTCTTTATACCACCTTAACTTTCAAATCTCAATCACAGAATTCAGGAAATACATTATCTTCTGGGTGACAATAGGAGAAAACACACTCTCAACCCCAGGAGGAAGTTACTTGGCAGGTACAACTGTGCAGCGGATTACCCAAGATGCAAACCTGACAGTGAAAGGAAGTATATTTCCATCCAAGATGTTAAGAAACTATTCTGAAAGATTGGAAAGGATATAAATCCCTACTTTAATTCCAAAATGGATGCTGTTTGAGCTTCTTAATTCACTCTGCCATAGGTTATCTGTGTCTGTAGAGCAGAGGATGCTGGGAAGATTCTTCAGAAGCTTTAGCAAAACCCTGCCTGATCTTGCTCTCTGCTTGGTGCCATCCTGCTGCCCATCTCGGCTTCTTTCCATCTGAGGGAGCCCTGTGAAGATGTCAGCGTACAAAGTGGCTTTTGAAATCTTAATAAGCACTCGGCTATCATCTCCCAAATTGTGGTTCATCATGATAGAAATTAGGAAGAGATCACTTTCTTATTTTATTTCATTGGCAGAAATCCTCCATGGTCCCCAAACCTTCCTATAATAAGCTGTCATCGGAGACAATTGTCTCAGAAGATGGCCTCCTGTTTGATTGCAGGTTCTGCAGACACCAGACAGTAGGAATGAAATGCTTAACCTTCTTCACTTATTGCCTGCTGATGTACAAATATAGGATTTGGCAATTTCCCCTAAAGCCTTAGCTTCTCCCTCTAGATATACCCACTCTGGGAGGTGCTGGAAAAGCAACTTTCCAGGGGCACCAGGGCACAGAGGAGTCCAATAGAACTGAAATCACAGCCAAGGTGTGTGGCTGGCTCATACATAATCAGTTTACAAATGCACTCTGATGCACCCCTATGCTACGGTTGATCTTTGGACTCCTCACCACTGAAATAAAAAGCAACTCTACCAAATCCTCATAAATTCTGAAAAGAAGCAGCTGGTAGTCAAAAAAGACACCTTAATAACAGAAAAGAAAATAAAGCCATAGCTGGGTACAAAAAGGCTTATAAGGAATTATTTCAAAGAGTAGGGATCAGATATATTTTTATATCATGCAAATCTAGAAGAAGGAGGAATTTAGCATCAGAAAACTCCCTCTGAAACTTAGCAGAGCTAATATTGTATCACAATACTCAAATGATCTTAAGATGTTCCTGAATCCCCCACAGAGATATAGAATACTGTTCATCTCACCTCTTAGGAAAATAGAATCTCAATTTAAGAAAATATGTTTTAACCCTCATCTTCTATATAATAGAACCAGAGTCATAACTAGCAATTATTGTCCCTGGGGCAAATTTAGTTAGTGGTGAGGGATAGCAACATAATACAGTACAAACAAGAGGAAAGTTGCCTTTGGAAAGTAGTCAGCTCATTCTCCCATAGAATTTATGTGGTACTCCCATGGGGAAATGGGGAATGTGAGTCCCAGGATTGTGGTTTAAAACACTATATAAATGAAGGCTTTAAAGATCAGGTGAAATTTGAGTTAGGTAGTCAGACTGATGTTTGACAAACTGAAGTTGGGGAGTTGAAGCAAATGGCACGTTCCAAAGAAAAGGAATAGAAGTGAACAAAATTATGTTGTTATGAGAGCACAGGGCAACAACATCTTGTGTGACTGAAATCTAGGAAGTATAAATTTAGAGATGGACAAGACCTTAAAAGGCTCCTGGTTCAATGTCTTCATTTTATAGATGAGAAAAACAGAGACCTAGAAAAATTAAGTGATTCTCCCACGGTCACACAAGCTGTACGTGTCATAATCAATAGTTGACCTCTAGGTTTGACTCCAAATTCATCATTCTTTTCACAAAACCAGACTATCTCCATCTCTAAATAATGATATAAATCTTGTATCTTCAAGTTGAAAGTCTTATCCATACCCTATCAACTCAGTTTTCTGAACATTCTAACTTAAAAAAAAAAAAGCATCATTTCCTTTTGGTAGTCTTTCTGAAGCCCAGAGATACCCTATCCATTCATTCATCGCGTTAGATTCATTCATACACCCCATATACACATTTGAATGGATAAATATTTACCGTTTAATCTCTATTTGAGACTTTAAAAATAACAATCTCCAGCTTCAGGCAGGGATGCCACCGCCCATGAAAAATGCAAAATCGGTTCCCTAATTTCCTATGTTGTCCTTCTCTATAATGGCTGATTTTTTTATGTTAATGTTTCTATTGTTTTAATATTCTTGCTTTTCTCATTCATATTCTAAGAGATTATTGTTAGTGCCAACTCATTTGATTTATCATTTAGAGAAAGCACTTGTTCAAAAAGTCAGCACTGGATATTAAATGATGATTGCCTGCAATGAATTTCTTCTCAACATCTGCAAAGACAATTTTGCCTTTTCTTCTATCACTTAACTCTAAATGAGAGATCTTAAACATACTTAAATAGGATTCATAATGTCTTGCCTGCTGAACATCTTAAAAGCTTGGATGTTAAAAATAGTAAAGTTTTCCGTGCCTATTTTTCTTGGCTGAAGAAAAACATACATGTATGAAAAGGGAGCACTTTAAGAATGGACAAAACACGTTTCTCCTAAATCCTCCAGGAACAAAAACAAAAGTATAATTATTAACTAGCTCCCTTCATCACTGTTTCTACTTAAATGTCATGTAATTCGACTATTGCTCTACAAGTACATCTTAATCTCAAGATCATGTTTTTCTTTCTGACCAAAGAATATAATAGATGTATAACTAGAAGGAAAGCAAGCACTGCATATGCAAAAGAGAGATGGCCTACATTTTTTTCTTCACTAAGGGTGACTTAGATTTTCTTTATGAAAAAAATCTCTGCCTGATGACTATTTAAATCAGACATGTTTCTGTTTTGACTCCAACAGTATTTTCAAGAAGCACATCCCAGAGTTAATTCCTGCCAATTGGCTATGGCTTAATAATGTTGATGTTGTGACAAACAGACCATGCACACATATGCATGCATGCACAAATACACACACAAGCATGTCTTTTCCAAAGAATGCATTTAATATAGACAGCAAATATCTCATTTGCTTTTCTCTTATAGACACAATATTCCAAAAGCAAAGATTTGTTTTGTTGGTAAATAACCTCAAAATGTGTCTGGTCCAAATGTTGCTTCAGTTGTGACTGCAGCTGATATTTTATTAGGATTTAAGAAAATGTTCAGAATATTTGCCTTCCTGTATCTTTATGGAAGAAAAACCTCCTAGTAGGTCCTTTTTTTCTGAATAATTTATCTATGAAAAATATCAAAGCTTTATTTTTCCCTTTGCAAACATTTGAGGTTTCTATTCTGAATTACACAATAAGCATTTAATTCTATGCTTTGCAGAGACAGCTTGTTATATCGTACAAAGAAAATTTGACTGGAGCATAACAGTTTTGGGTTCAAATCCCTCCATTGATACTATGTGACTGTAAATAAGTCATTTCAACTTCTCTGAATATTAGTTTCTTCTTCCTCTAAGTAGGATCTTTTTTTTAAAGTAGGGTCTTTTTAAAATAGGATTTTAGAAATCCTATTTCACTTGATCATTTTAAAAGGATATTAGCAATGTAACTTTATACACGCCTGAGAACTATATAAATGACAGCTGTTCCTAAAAATTTCTATCCACGGAGACCAAGGAATCATCCAGAAGATTCTAGTCCTACAAATCCTTTAGTAAATGTCATATATGACCCATTAAAGATGTAAATGATATTTTCCCAAGTTACATGTAAAGAAAATTTCCGATATTTAATTTCTATAAGGTTTTAAGTTCCAATTTTTTCCCTCCTTCACTCCCTTTTCCCCCAAGATGACAAGCAATTGACATAGGTCATACTTGTACAATCATGTAAAACATATTTCTACATTTGACCTATCATAAAGGGACAGACCTCAGGTCCATATCATAATGTATATATGTATATGTATACATGCATCAATCTTGCCTCTTCAATTAGATCATAAACTCCTTGAGGAGGTAGCAATTGTGCCATCTTCTAATGCTAAAGCACATAGTAGGTGATAATTAAATGCATTAAATATTTATTTTTTGCATATCATATTAACAAATATAATTCTTTTGACTATTAAGATGTTGCTAAAGTTAAGGAAAAAACCAACAACTAGCTTTCAAAATAAAATTATTGTTCTATCCATACCCAATTTGGATAATTTAGTAGACCATCCAATAATTGTCCAGGAAAATTTATTAAGTTCAGCTGTTAGTCTTATACATTGCTTAATAATACCAATGAAGTGGTAGTAAGGATGAGTAACAAGAACCATATTTTTTCAACTGAGTTCTAAGTTCCCATGCTTGAAGAAAGATATTTCAAGGAATATGGAAGAAATATAGACATAGATATAGACATAGACATAGACATAGACATAGATATATGTATAGATATAGGTATAGGTATAGGTATAGGAAAAGGTATAGGTATAAAAGTATAGGTGTAAGTATAGGTTTAGGTTTAGATTTAGGTACAGATAGTTCTGTGATTCAGTGGAAAGCGTGCTGGATTTGGACCCGGCATATCTGGATTTGAATTCCTGGCTCTTTCTACTCATTACCTGCTTATGCAATCTGGAATATATTGTTTTTGTCTCTGGTTTTAAGTTTCCTTGACAATAAAATTAAGGGTTGGACCTGATCTTTTACAGGTCAAAATTTGATCTGATCATCTTGGGTTGATCATTCAAGAATTATAATGGTAGCAATAAAATAATTAATAATGATGATGATCATGATAAAAGTGACACTTTTAGATTTTCAAAGTATTTTATACATTATTTCTTTTGATCCTCACAACATCTCTGTAAGATAGGTGTTATTATAATCCCCATTTTACAGATCAGAAAATGGAGCCTGGTTAAGTATTTGGGCAGGACATGCATTTGGGGAACCTATGGACAAACATCATTAAATGTAAAAGGTTTTGTGAAACAAATTTCCTCATTAATTTCTTTTTTTTAAAATATTTAATGCTATTATAAAGACACTTATCCCAAGCATTTTTCATAATCTCCCTTACCATATCCCCCTCAAAAAAACAAAACAAAAAAAACTTTCAAATAATTGTTACATGGAATGAGTTTCTAAGAAGCTTAATAAGAGAGATATTGAAGAAAACTATGATTTTGTAAAAAACAAAACAAAACAAAACAAAAAAACAACAACCAAAAGACATTAATTAAAATTTATTTTATTAAAAGAATCAAATCAGGAATCCAGTCTATAAACAAACTTTGGTACCTTTATTCTTTGTATAACCTCCTCATCTCATGTTTAAGACAGTTTCTCAGAGATTAATCAAGACCATGAAAGCCAGGTGCTTTTCTCTATGAAAATCAACTCAAAATCAGCCTTTGCAGTGAATCAAATTCTCTCCCCACCTTTTCTTTTTCTCTTTCCTTTGCCTTATCAACCAATTATAATGTTCAAAGGTCAAAAAAGGTAGATTCTAGTATGGGGATAACAGATAGCATTTTTCTTCCCCAAAATGATTGTCCTAAAACTCTAAGAAGCAAAGAAAACTGGCAAGCACATTTCCAAGCTGGGAATTCTGATGTATAAAAAAAGTTAATATAGGAAGCCATATTTGGAGCTGCTGCCCTGCCTGTTCCCATTCTCCTCACCTAAATCCTAAATGGTGGACACATACACACACACACACACACACACACACACACACACACATACACACACACCTTGATACAATAGATATAGGCTGGAGAGGTTCAAAAACTGCCCCTACCTCTATAAAAATATTCTTCATTAAGCCTCATTTCAATGTAAGTTTGGTACCAGGGCTTTATTTCACTCCACTCTGTTATGGAGGCTTATTTACCAGAAAATTTGAGGCTACAGTGGATAGAGAAAGAGCATTGAAATCAAAAAGACGAGTTCAAATACTGCTTCACACTTCAACTGTTTCACTTCACCTCTCTGTGACTTAGTTTCCTCGTCTGTTAGATGCTAATATATTATGTCAATCCTCATCTATTAGACACTAATAGCCACATAAAGTTATTGTAAGGATCAAATGAGATGGCCTATTTAAAAATCCTTGATAAACTTTAAAGTACTACATAAAGACATTATTATTATTATTATTATTATTATTATTATTAGGGGAGTTATTTGACAACAAACATGGGAATTAAATGAGTAGGAGAAATTAATCAATACTTCTTGTTGGTTTAGGATACAAAAATTCTATAGATCTAACACTAATAACAGGGTAGCATCAGGAAAGGTCTCATGTAGGATGGAGTATGTGAATTGAATAGCCACATTATTCACATTTAAGTAAGGGAAAAAGCTATATTTCAAGTCTCTCATCCTAAAAAAAAAAATAGGTAATCTCTTTGCAGCATATAAACCATTTCAATCCAAGTTTGTAAAAGAAGCTGTTAATGCTGGAGATGGAATTGTTTTATAATGCTAATTGTGACACCAGGAAGAAGGAGCTTATGGGATGAGTGGTACAAATGGTGAATGAAGCATGGGCCTCCTGTGGAAGTGAAAAGTCAAGCCATGGGGACATTTTCAAGACCCACTTAACCACATTTTGACCTAGAACAAGGACGCTTGAGGACCCCATGGTTAGGCCTTCATTCTGCAGTGGACTTGAATAAAATGATGATCATTATTGATCCAACAGGCTGTAATGGCTTCTCCTGAGCCCTTGGGGTCTATTGTGTAAATGTGTACTTAGGGACTCTTAAATATAGCTTATTAATGGCTTGAGGGCCATAACTGCTCTGAAAGAGCCATTACAGTCCATGGTGTAAATCCTTTTGGATTCTCACATCATTGACCATCCTGTCAAAAGCTTCCACACATGCTCATTGAACCTGTGCTTGGAGTAATGGGTGATGTTTCAACTCCCTCCCCACTCCCCTAAAAAGAGTTAGGATATCAACCAGCGACGGTAACCAAGTAATTCTAACCACTGAAAGAGCTTGTTTCCTTCTTTTCCCTCTTTCATAAAATGAAATGGACTTATTAGATAATTCAAACTAAAACTCTTTACACTTATGTGTTTGTTCACATGCAACTGAATAATAAAAATAAAAAAATATTCTCTTAAACAGCAATGATCCATTTTTTTTTGTAAAATTTTTGTTTTAACATCACCTCCCTTTCTGAATATATTCTTCCTCCCTCCCCTTCCATCTTAGCCAGGGCACTATTTACTGTTTATACAGGCAATAGAATACTGCCTACGATGTGCTGGATACTTAGTAAATATTGATGAACAATGATCTTGATGACAATTAACACAGAGAAGTTATATAAATAACTGCGTACAGTTTTGATATTACTGCTCATCAATATTCAATGATAGAATGCCTACAAATATCAACTCTGTCTACCTGTTCAATATCAATTCGAGAAACATTGATTAAACTCTTTTGATATGCAAGACATATGCTGGGTGCTGGAAATACAAAGACAAAATATGAGAAAACAATTAAAAATAGCAACCTATCAAATTGTTAAAATTTTACTGGAAGAGTGTGTTTTCCTGATACATATGAACCCTAGGAAAAAAGCATTTAAGTGGTGTTAATGCTTTGAGTTGGGAATGCTTAGAGTCCTTTCACTTCAGCAAGCCTCTCAATGCCCAGGCCAGACATGAATTCTTTCATAAGGGTGCTCCAATAAGACACTTATTGATGCTAAACCGTGATGCTAAGGCATACATTGATCTCATCTTAGCTCTTTTACAAGCCTAATCTAGGAGACTGAACTTCCAAGTGCAAGGATGTGTTGCCTAAGGAGCACACAGGTTTAAATGGTATCTTCTCAATGCATTCTGGTATAGGAGCTTAAATTCCCTATTTGATTGTTTGGGGGTTTTTTGGGGGGAGGGGAGTTTAGTTTGTTTTTTTGTTTTTTGTTTTGTAAACTGGCAACCTGCCTCCCACAAACGGAGGAAGCAGATTGCCTCTGTGCTGAATACTTAGACAAGGTACTGATTTAACAACAGTGGACAAGCAGCTGGGAGCTGGACTGTCAGCCTGTCACACACTGACAAATCTGTTGTTCATATTCAGGCAGGATGTTCCTGTTAGATTGCCATCAGTATCATCCATCTAGTCCAGGCATGTGAGGAGTACCCCTGTCTACTGCAAGCCCATAGACCAAAAGCTTGTTATTACATCTTTCTGAAGGATCTCTACTAAATAACTCATTTGCTTTTTCATGATGGGGGCCCTGTAATGAGACAAGGGAGATTGTGACTTCAATTTTGTTTCTCTTTCTGTCTTCCACTCCTGAGATGGTGTATACCCATGGCAATTGCAATTTCATATAACATATATGAACTCATAACTTTAAATGGTAACAAATCAATATTCCTAATTCTGCAAAATAAAAAAGGGATAAATATAAGAGAATATCACATTTGAATATTGTGACTTAAAGGGGAAAAAAATCATTGAAATGCAGCATTTTTTTTTTTTGGTAAAAAGATAGCTCTGACTTTCAACATGATCTTTTACAAATTTCCCCTATAGCCATAGAATTTGTAACACTCAGAAATTCTCTCTGCAGTTTCATTTCAGTTGAATGTGAAGCCCACCTGAAACTGAATTTACTATTCCCCAGCCAAGCAATATCTATATTTATATCAGCCTTTGTAAATAAATTAAATATATATTTTTAAATATAGGCATTCAAGGGAATTAAGGAATTATAGAGCATATAATCCAGAGCCACCAACATCATTCTTTACTAGTAGAAGAATTCTGTTTAAGGCACTGTAATTATGACCATTAGAGATGATTAATTTATGTCATCTATGCAAATGTATGCATTACCCATTGTCTTTTCAGATTCTAACCTTATATCTTAAATTAAGAGAAAGAATTTAGAAATGACAAGTATATGGATTTGAGATTCTCCTGCATCAGGTTTTTCTTTTCCCCCTACTTGCTGTAGTAAGGCTCAGGAGCTCTCTCTTCCAAGGAGATATGTCTGGGAAAGGTGCATCTCAGGTAACTTGCTCCATAACCCATATAGAGAAATCCATCTGTCTCAGGTGAGAAACAGCAACAGTACAAACTAAAAGTATAAATCACCCTGAAAAGAGGCATTCATAGTAAACTAGTGTCTTCCTTTTTTTTTTTTTTTTTTTTTAAGAAAAATGCACACAAGTATACTATTATCAGTCACACACTTTCCCATAATAAGTGATTTAATCAGTGCATATCCTCTTTCAGGCTTATATATTCATTCTGGCTTTTTAAACAGTCCTTATCTCCTAGATTTTTCGATTTCTGAGTTAAAAAAAAAAAAAAAGAAATCCAGTAAATATTCAAGATTCCAGGTTCAGGTGATTGTTAGAAAAGTAAACAGGGTAGTCTGGTGAATGTCTCTTTTATTTTAGCTGACTGCCTGTCATGTACAGCAGTCTCATATAAGTATTTGTTCATTTTTTTTCTTAAATAAAGAATATCAGGTCATTGTGATTACCACAAAATCCTCTAAAATTCTTAAGGGGAAAAAAAAAGCTTTCAATGGAGGTAGAGATAGCAACATATATACACTGAAATTTTAGCTTAAAGGCAATGATTTGAAGTCAATCTCCTAAAAGTGTAAGAAGAAATATGTATTTCAAACCATATTCTGTCATTTAAGAAGTATTGCTTCGGGAAAGAGAAACCAAGTTAAAAATGGATCTAGGTCTGCTTTCAGGCTAGCACAACTAAAGTCAGTCTTCAACAGGAAAAATCTCTTTGGGGCCTATGAATGCTGTTACCTTGTTGATTTAGCTCAGTTTTAGCACAACAAATACTTAGATAAACCTAGGTACAACCAAGTGTTTTACTCTATTATGATCTGTTACTCACATTTTTATGGGTCTGAATGAGGAGAAAAGAAAGACCAATTCTGTTTAAATCAAGAATGGAGATTTAAATAGGATGAACTGATTCATACTTGGAAATGAATTTTGTCCAAATAGAAAATAAACCATAAATATTCAAGAGGATCAAATGATTCTTTTCAGCTTTAATAACATCCACTTTTGCTCCTTTATGTACTCTCAAATTTTTACATTGTGGTTATTTTTGATACAGTAATGATGGTCAGTTCCTCATCTTTATATAATTGTAGGGGTCCTTTTATTCTCCCCTGAACCTCAGTGATTTTTGATTGACAGAAAGATTACCTAATAAACCTTCACTACAAACTAATTAATCACTTTGAATACAACACTAAATTGGCAAGCATAAAAAGGCAAATGAGATGGGTGTTGAAGACCATTTTCGAATGACCTTAGTTAAAAACCAAGTACAGACTTAATTTTTCTTTACCAGTTCATCCTTCATGTTATCAAGAAACTAGTTGAGCTGGATACAATTTGCCACATGACACTTTCCACTCAGCCATCCACCCTCCCAATGATTTTTTCTCAAATGAACCCACAATGACAGGAAGAAGCAATTACCAAGTATGCGTTGAGTACTAAAATACAAATGGACCAATATCACCTGTTTTAGGATAAACATCAGCATGGGATATTTATAATATAATAGAAAGAGGTGGAGTCAGAGTTTCATATCTTCGAGCTGTCACTGTTTAAGTCCCTTCCGCTTCTAAATCCACAAATATCTTCTTTAGTATCTTGTACCTTCCTCCTTTCTGAAGGGGAAGATCAGGGCTTATTTTTTTTTTTCACTTAATAAGCATTTTTTATCCTCCTACTTTTTTTTTAATCAAGAAAGAAAAGCTACTGCAACAAATAGACATAGTTAAGCAAAATAAATTTAAGATTGGCCCTGTCCAAAACACACACACACACACACACACACACACATACACACACGTCATTCTGCCTCTTGTATCCCTCAGCTCTCAAGAGGTGGATAGCACCCTCTGCCATCACACTTCTAGAATCTTGGGTGGTCAACACCAAGTTCTTAAATCTTTCAGAGTTGCTTCTCTTGAATGTTGTCATTGCATAAATTGTACTCCTCATTCTGCTCATTTCAATTTATGTCAATTCATACAAGAAAAGAACCGTTAAATAACTATCTTCTCTTTAAAATATGCTTTTTCTTTAAATAGTTTAAAAACTTTGCTTTTTCTTTAATCTCCAAAAGTATTTCAGAAGATCCCAGATTATAGATTTCCAGCTGTAAGGAACTTCAGGGACCATTAATCTAACCTCTTCATCATGCAGAAGAGGATACTTTAGGCCAAGCAGGATTGGTGGCTTCTCTGAGATCACTCGGCACTACAAATTGAATCATATAAATGCTGTTTGTTTTATCAGGAGAGAATCTGATTCTATTCTATCAACGTTACCTAGATACAGGGGTGTGCTAAAGCTAGCTTGGATAGGCTTGCAAGAGCCAATTGTTAAAATTTCAATTTATGCCTTGGAAATAGGCAAATGCTACAAATCAAGCTTGATTTATTATTTGTTAATTGTCTAGATATAAGAAAGTCATGGAGAAAATGTTAATGATATAAATTAAATTTAAATTTTGTGAAGCATTTTTGAAGAACCCAATCATTATTTTTTCAGCATGTTCCAGCTTATACCCCATGATATATGTTTTCCTAAGTGCAAGTTACCTTAGAAAGATTTTTCCAACAAGTGTATCTAAGCTGAGAAATTTGGTTAGCACAATCTCCCCCTATATCATCCTTGAAGCATCACTCATGTGTTCCTGTAGGTAAAACTATTATTAGAAATTTAGGGACAGCTGGATGGTATAGTGTTGTCCATGAGGTCAGGAAAACTTATCTTCCTCAGTTCAAATCTGGCATCTGACACTTATTATTGTGTGACCCTGGGGAACTCACTTAATTAACCCTGTTTGCCTCAGTTTCCTCATCTGTAAAAATTAACTGAAGAAGGAAATAACACCACTCTAATATCTCGGCCAAGAAAACCACAAATAAGGTCAAAAAGACTCAAACACAACTGAAATGACTGAACAACAACAACAATCTAATTTAGAATTTATATCTGGGGAAGAGAAAAGGGAAAGGAGTTGGGAAAAGCAGGTGACCCCTCATAAAACTAAAGTTTGCTAAATGTATATGGAAAGAAATATGCAGCCTGCCTCTCTCCTCTTAGCTTAGCACTCAAGAAGAATGAGGTGAAGATATTTTGATAAAATACTTATAAATCCTTCCTTAATAACTTCCTGCTGGGCAGCTGATTCCAAATCACAGTCTGGACAAGTGAAAGCTTATAGCATGCTGGGCTTCTGCCTCGGAAGCTTTTGTCAGTGACACCTGCCCTCCCACCCCATGTTAACTTCCCTTTCCTCCTGTCCTCAGTCCTTAATGCTAACCTGGTTCCTGAAAAAATAAGGAGAAGAATGAAAAAAGGGCAAGCTTTGAAAAGAGGTTAAATGAGAGAAATCTCTTTTCCCCTTTTCTCTAAGCTCCTTGATTACTATTTGTATGATGTTTGGGGTGAAGTTCATATTGCTGTGTGTGATAGCTCTTATCTAACCATAGTTGCTTGCCTTGGGATCACAGGGGCAATAGATCCAGGGGTGGAAGGGACCTCATAAGTTTCTCTTTGTTCCCTAGGTTCTTTCTCTGTCTCTTTGTTTGTCTGTTTCTCTGTCTGTCTGTCTATCTCTGTGACTGACTGTTTTCCTCTCCCTCTCCCTCTCCTTTCCCCTCTCCTTTTCCCTTTCCCTCTCCTTCAGCCTCTCCCTCCCTCCTCTTTCTCTCTCTCTCTCTGTGTCTCAAAAAAAAAGAGAGAAAGACTGAGATGGAAAGACTTCTGTCCCTGTCTTTCTTTTTGTTTCTCTGTCACTTTCAGTCTATCTATCTGTATCTTTTTATCCATCTGTCCTGTCTCTCTGCCTCCTTTCTCTGTGTGTCTCTGTCTGTCTGTCTGTCTGTCTGTCTCTCTCTCTCTCTCTCTCTCTCTCTCTCTCTCTCACACACACACACACACACACACAATTCATTGATGAGAAAATTGAGGCATAGGAAGGATATATGATTTGCCCAAAGTCACATAGTTTCAGAAGTTGCCTCTGACATCAGAATTCTCATGCTTCAATAAAATGTATAGAAGTACATGCAGTCTAGAGATGTGAAACACAAGCTAGGACTTCCCTTCTATCCATTAAGCAACAATTTCACAAAATGTTAATAAATTGGTGACCAAGCCAGTGGTCACTTTTTGTTGTCCTCTCTTCCCCCATCTCTCCTCTTTCCCAAGACTGTCTTTCCTCCCACTTACCCTGATATCTAAGAAGACCTAGTTCATTTGATTCTTTCCCCCCAAAACACACACACACACACACACACACACACATACACCCTTTTTTTTTCAAGCCTCTCAGAGACACAGAAAGGGAGAGGGGAATTATTTATTGTGTGCCTGTTTAAAATGAAAGGCTTTTACATTTTAATGAGCACTAAATAGGCGCGAGGAAATATTGTTCATTAGCTGTAATCTGCGGAATTGCTTGAGTGAACTTCCTTTGGAGGCTGCTCTAAACGGTTCACTCAAGTAAAGCAGTTTGTATGGTAATTAAGGGAGCGTTTTTCTGTCAACATCTGTGCTGCTATTTATAACGCTGGAGGTATTTTATGGCTCCACCAAAGAGCATGAGGGATAGGTAGATAGATACACTTGAAAAGTAGGATTTGGAACTTGATGATTTTAGAAACAGCTGGAAAGATTTCCTTTCAACTCTTTCCCCTAGAAAAGCTCTGCTTCTCTCTCTCTATCCCCTACACAAATGCTCTCTCTCTGTCTCTCTGTCTCTGTCTCTGTCTCTGTCTCTGTCTCTGTCTCTCTGTCTCTGTCTCTCTCTCTCTCTCTCTCTCTCTCTCTCTCTCACACACACACACACACACACACACACACACGCACATGCACATACACCATGATCATTTTCTATCCATTCTTTCTTGATAGGAAGAATTATCTTTCCAACATCATTTCATTAATCATACCCCCCTTGACTTGGCAGCTAAGCAGTGAAATTCAAACTACTCAAGAGAAGAAAAGGTCCCTAATTTTGTTCACTGTCTCTCTGCCATCCTCATTGAAAGGGGCTGGTCCCACTGCCATTCCTGTACCAGCTTCAGTTTGCTACTTTAAGCAAGTAAGGTCAGGACCATTATCAGGAGGAGTCCATCTAACATTCCTGTGTATTTTTTAAGAACCATCTTATCAAAATAGAGATGTGAATAATACCACAAAGGTAGTTTAGATATTTCAGATTCTGCTTTAGTTTAGATAATCTAAGCTTTTCTACCTAATGTACACTTTAGCCATAAACTAGGGAAGAAATGTCATTAAAACTTAGCAACAGAGAAAATAATTAAAGAGAAGCATCAAGGAGAAGATAGATCTAAGGAATCTCAGGAAGAAATGAAAAATGGTTAGCAGACAACCCTTCCTCAGTGACATCATAGTGAAAATGTGGCTTTGTTTGCAATTAGCTCAGAAGTGAAGCTGAAGAATAATCCATTTATTGTTTTAGAAACACTTAATCCACTCCATAAACAAAAGGTCCTACAATTCTTTTCTCAGTATAGTGTGTTTGACATTGTAATGGATTTGGCATTAGAAGACTACAGATTTAATGCTAAAAATGACCATAGATCAAGAAGAGCCTTAAAAATCCATTTAGTCAATCATCCTCCCCATTTTACAGCTGAATAAACTGAGGTCCAAGGAATTAAAGCAACTTATCTAAAATGACTTAGAGCTAGGATTCAAACCTAGATGATCCAATTTCAATTCCATCACATATTCGGCCATATTGCTGTTTAGTTGTTTTGTGGCAAGTGGAAAATCACTCAACCTTCCTGAGTCTTGATTTCCTCACTTGTAATGTAGGTTTTTTTAAAAAGATATTTATTCTACTTACTTTAGAGAACTGTTAATGAGAATTAAATTAGATGATCATATAAAGAGCTTTCTATTGTACAATCTCTTTAAGGAAAGGATCCTTGTATCTTTCTGAGTTAGATCGTTTCTTTAGATCTTTCTCAACTAGGGTATTACATTCAATTAGTTATTAATTAATATGAACCCAAATTACAAAAATAGACTTCATGAATTAATTTACTTTGTCCCAGCCATGCCCAAACTCAAAGTGAGAATTTGGATTTTTAAGCAAGGGATAGAACTTTGAAAAGGAGATCACTATGAAGGAAAGAAAAGCAATCACAGTTGATTGTAAGCCTGTCTCTTCATCCCTACCCCTCAATATTAATTGCTTTAAGAGAGATACTAATAGCCAGGGAATACTACTTCCCTGTAGATAAATCTGATGGACTTCCTTCCTCCCCACTATTAAAGGGTCAGATTAAAAATCAATTGCAAATGAGGGCAATGACCAAGCATGGGTGGAAAGAAACTGTTAACAGCCCCAGGAAAATTGAAATTGACCCAAGCTGCCTGTCCAGGACTACAAGTGGTATGTGATAAATGGGAGAAAGACCAGGTACTTTGTGATTCATACATTAAGGGATGGGGGAAACAGACATCCTGTGAATCTCACTTTCATCTGAATTGGATAAAAGAAGATTTAATACAATTACATATATGCATGCATACATACATGCACACATGAGCACATAGAAATCTAAGGATAGAAAAACAAATTCAAAAGGGAAATAGGAGGGTTGAGTTCATAAAAAGAGAAGGGGTTAAAATGAAGATTAAAATAGGTGAGGATTTACCCACAAATAAAACAAGATCAAATATTGAAGGGGATAATATGAAGAGAATATTAAAATATTAAAAGAAAAGAAAAAAGATTAGGAACATAGAAATAGGGAAGACAAGATAAGATGAGATTAAAAAAAAAAAAACAGTTGTAATAGAGGAAACAGTCCATTTCACTTAGAAGATAAATTCTCTCATTTCTAACAGAGTTGTGTTTATAAAGTAGAAAATAGAAGTAAAAAAAGGGAAACAGAGGGAAAAAATATTAGAGGACAGTATCAAGGAAAATACAAAATTAACTGTTATCATTGTGTATATAAGTAGAATGAAATGGAAAAGGATGGTATAATGGATTTTAAAAAGAGAATCCCACAAGATATAATTTATGAGAAATGTATATTTGAAGCACAAGGATTCACATAGAGTTAAAATGATGAACTAGAACAAAGTTTTATACTTCAGCTAAACTAAAAAACAAAAGCTGAGGATAACAACCATGACTACAGATAAGGTTACAATAAATGTAGAACAGATAAATGTAAAATATAAGCAGGGAAATTACATTATGATAAAAAGCATTGTAGAAAAAGGTCAATATCAATGCTTATTAATATATGTGCCCCTAATAGTAATAAAATCCCTAAATATTTTAAGGGAAACATAATTGAATTGGAAAGAGAAATGGATAGCAAAGCTATAATAGTGGGAACTTTAATATACCTCACTCAAACCTAGACAAATCTAACAGAAAGATAAACAAGAAAGAAATTAAGGACCTGAACACAATTTTAGAAAAAAAGATAGTGGAAATAGATATCTGGTGATTGTTGAATGGGAATAGAAGATAAGTTATATGTTTCTTAGATGTCAGCAACATCTTTACAAAATTTATTACATATTGGAGTACCACAAATCCACCAAAAATGTTGGAAAATAGAAATATTAAGTATTATTTACTGATAAAAATTCAGGAAAGATTATTTTCACTAAAAGACTCTTAAAATAAAATAAATATTTGAAGGCCAAATAATACAATTCTAAAAAAAAACTGACCAAAGGACAAATTATAGAAGCAATAATAAAATTTATCAACAAAAATAGCAATAATGAAGCAATAAACTTTTAGGATTAGAGAAGCATTTCTGAGGGAGAAATTTATACTTTTAAACCTTTCACCAATCCAAAATAACTACTTTCTGAACACCATCAGATACCTAGAGATCAATAATCTCTTTTTTCTCAAAATCTATTCTCAGATCTTTCATCATTTTAATAGAAAAGGCTGTTGTGAAAAAAGCACTGAATTTGACCTAGGGTTATATCCCATCTGTGACTATTTTTTGTGACTATGAACAAATCACTTAACCCTTAAAAGCCTCACTTTTTTTCTCAAATATAAATGGGTCTTACACTTGGAGTCTCTATCTTTCAGAGTTGTTTAGAGGATCAAACTAGATAATATACATATATATACATACATACACACACACACACACACACACACACACACATATATATATATATATATATAGGAGAAAGAGACAAGAGTTACTTATCCCCAAATAAGAAAACTCCTTCTGTTAATGATGGTCAATAACTTTTTTTAAAATAAGTTTTCATTTCAAAGAGTTATCTAGAACATTGAGATATTAATTGATTTAACCAGAGTCACATCGTCACGAATTATCAGAGGTGTAACTTGAAATGAAGTGTTCCTTCCTAGTTTGAGGCCAGCTTCCTATCTACTACTACACATTTCCTTTAATCATGTATATAAAACAATTGAAATCATTAAAATATTATATAAATTTTAGCTACTACAAAATCAGTTAATGTATTTATTAATGGGTATCCAAGCTTTCAGATGAAGAGAGTATCTCTGACAGTAGAATTTCAGCATTAGTCAGTGGAAACACTAGTAGAAAAGGAGAATTTTGAATTGAGAAACTGAAGATACAGAAATTTCAGTAAAGTCATTCAGTCATGTCCAATGTACATCTTGAGATCCATACTCTTTTACTTAAGAACAAACACAGAAGAGGCATCCCAAAACCCAGGGATTTTTTTCCTAGGGAAAAATTTGCTCACAGGGAGCAAATTTAAGGGAAGATTTAAAGGGAAAGATTTAGGGAAGATTTGCTCACAGGTCCATGTGACTGAATTGTGGGAAAATTAGAGTTGTTCTTCCCCAGTCCTTCATAGGAAAGTCTAGTGAAAGACAGCTTCAAGTCCATCCTACTAACTCTCAGTTACATTGAAAATAAGAATGTTTTTAAAATAAATTAAATTGTTTTAGAGAAATTATAGGAAAATTAAACTGGACTCAGTGTCAGAAAGCTTTGGCTTCCAGTTGGTTGTTGTCCTTTATAATGGGCTGAGGTTTGAGTTGATGCACTGAGGTCCCAAGTACGTGAGGCTAAATAATAATTGGGCTATACTCTATTAATATACATGATTGGATAAAGAATGGTCCCTGCCCACTCTCCGTGCAAGTCCTGATGTGTTGTATAGGAAATGACGATTTTGGTGGGTGGAGGCAGAGAGGGAGACAGGAAGAGAAGCTGGGAGAGATTAGGCCTGGGTTCGAGACTCCGAGCTGCTGGTTGTGTGGCTGTTGGTCGAGCTAGCTTCTTGACTCAGCTGCACACATTGCTATCGCCGATTCTCTTCCACCTCCTATCCTTCTTCACTGAGAATAAAGACTGACGGTTTTCCCCTAACCTGAATTCCTGTCTCCTGTCGATTTAAAAATACACGATCTTCACAGTCCTTCATTCTCGAAGAGGACCAAAATGACCTCACTATATTAGAATTGAGTTACAGTGTGTCTGAGGCTGAGCAGACCAATATGAGCTTGGAATGCTCTGCCACAGGTCAGACACAAATAATCTCTAGGAACATTTGGGATAGCTTCTCTAATTTTGCGTATTTTGTACTGGCTCTTCCATTTATTAATGGTGTGACTTTGGGTAAATTATGTCTCTCCAGGCTTCAGTTTTTCTTAACTTAAAAATGATGGAGTTGGACTAGATGTCTCTAAGGTCTCACACAGCCTATGAATCTAAGTCACTTGAAATTGGTTATCATATTGCCTGATTGAATGAGTGTGTATATTTTCAGATAGACTAGATAATTCAATTTCAAATATTTTGACTCTATCTCTGCAAAAAAATGAGCTGGGGAATTTCTTTGATGCTGGTTGTTGTTATTTGCCATAGTTATTTAACATTTATTAGGGGCCCTAGGATAATGGGTGCCAGGAAGAAAATATTTTATTGCTTATGCATATTTTTTGCTGTTGTGGGAAAATGAGATTTTGACAACTTTAGGTGACATAAATAATCAGCACATCATAATATTTTGCAAAGTTCAGTAACATTCAGCAGCGGGCTTTATCAGATTTGGGAGTCTGTGGGTATCATAGCACTAACATTCATCATTAGGACACAACAGGGCATAGTTTACTGTTCTCTTAATATATCCTGCAGATGTTCTACATGGGCATACAGACCTATTATTTTGTTGGTGTGGTAACCACCTCCACAAATGCAGATCACAAGTTGTTCATGGTCTAGAATCTCAACAAGCTGCTTGAAGCTTAGAGAGATTGAGTGACTTCTTCAGACCAGATAAGTATCTTATGTATCAAAGGTCAGATTTCAGCTGAGTCCAAAAAGTCCAACATTCTGTCCATTCAATGCCATACTGACACTCACTATATAGCACTTAACACAGTGCCTGGTATATTGTAGGCACTTAAGGCAGGTAGATAGCACAGATAGACTGTTGCACCTAGTGTTAGGAAAACCTGAATTCAAATATAGCCTCAGAAACTAAGCTGTGTGATCCTGGACAAATTATCTAATCCTGTTTGCCTCAGTTTCCTCATCTGTAAAATGAGCTGGAGAAGGAGGTAACAGACTGCTCCAGTATATTTACCAAGAAAACCTCAAATAGGGTCATGACGAATCAGACATGGCTGAAACAACTGAATAATAAGTACTATTGGACTGACTTTTATAGTCAATATCTAATAAATGAAGAATGTAGAAAATGAATGCTGGACTAATTTTTTAAAATTTTATTGGTGTTTTGTTTTTGCTTCTTTTTCTGACTGCCTACCCCAAAGTCAAATAATGACTTCCCTTCCTCTTTACTAAATTATTATGCTTCCTGAAGGCAAGGCAAATTCTTACTTATTCTTAAATTTCTCACGAGTATACACACATACTTTGTAGAGTACCTTATATATAGCAAGCATTTAATTAGTGTTTGTTGGACAAACAAAAAAAAAAACAGTTTAAAACTTAATATATTTAACTATCTGAGGAATATGTATTTGTCTAAATATTTACATGTATATATATGTATAACCATACATGCATATATATTATATGTACTCATATACACACACACTAATGGACCCCAAGTGGTTTTTAATATAAAACAAAATTGTCTCTTATTTAATATATATTTTTGTCCCCAAAATATTTATTACTTATTTTTCCTATTAAAGAAAATTACAGTTAATAGATGAGAGACAACATTGGTAGTCAGCAAATATTTATTAAGTACTTACTGTGAACTGTGAAAACTCTAAGAAAGGAAAATATATGATTCATGCCCTCAGCGAGCTTATATTCTAATGTGGAAGATATCATGAAAAGAATTGGGTTTACCAATATTTACAGAAAAGATAGAAGGTTATGTGAAAAAGGAAGCACATTATACGTCCTAAGGTCCTTTCTCTAACTCTCAAATGGAATTCTTATATAGAATTTGAATCTGGTTATGCTCCCAAAATGTGTGTCTAGAAGAAATTTAACCATCTGGACCTTTATATTCTTGGTCTCTTAATCTGCATATGCCCATATATACACAATTCTTTACTTTGAGGGTCTCTCACATGATTTTTCCATCATGATAAAGAGAAGATACAACTTCAGCCCTATATGTTTTTATAATCCACTAAGGGAAACAGAACCAAGATGTAAAGAATATAAATATGAAAATCTAAATATAGCAATTTAAAAAATGTCTATGAAGGATAAAGGTGGGTCAAAAACAGTGCTGATGGATTGGAGAATAAAGAGGGAGGGGAATGATGAAAGTATTTCATAAGACCAGTCTTTTACTGGAGAGTACCAAGGATATTATCTATATACTGCTGTCCCGGGACTCTGTTCCAGGTGGCTGGTAAAGTTTTAAAGACTGCCACATTTGTGCTGACATGCTCGGGCAAAATCATCCTTTTTAGTGCCTGTTCCCATGATCACTTAGATATCTCAGCAACTTAATAGGCAGTTGATACTTAACATGTAAATGAGACCATTCCATGAGGAGGCAGAGTTTACATCCACATAACCAAAACCCTCATTAGAATAAAAGTTGTGCTACCTACTGTAGTGGGCAGTGTCCAAAGATGTATTTTGGCAGAGAAGGAAAAACTGATAGGCAGAAAATCAACACTCCCTATATAATAAAACAAGTATAATTCTTCATTATCTTCAGGTCCAAAGTGCAGGTAGAAATGTAGGGGATTCCTTAGTCCAGAAATTATTTGGGGAGACAAATCTCTGCCCAGTTGTCCACATCAAATGGGAGAAGAAGTCCTTCAACTACAGTTTATTTTTTAACTCTCTTTGAAAAATAAATCTGTGACACAAGGTTATGGGGTCTTTTGACTTTGCTTGAATGTTACAGATGGGGGAATCATGATTGTTATTTAAAAAAAGACTTTTTTTAATCAAGAGAATTGGTATTTAAAAAAAAAAGGAAAACAATAATTTAACCATTACTACTGACTTTATATGTAGGTAAGAATAGTTTGAAGTTTCAGTAAGTCAAGGGATCTTAACATTTTTCCTCCTGTCAGAGACTCTTTGGCAGCCTGTGGAAGTCTATGGAGTTCATCTTGGAATAATACTTTTAAAAGTGTAAAATAAAATACTTACGGTTGCAAAAAAAAAAAAAAAATCCAAAGGTTTGTTAAAAAAAAAAATGGACCTTCAAAATATATCAAGGACTCCAGTGAACCTGAGGTTAGGGACCACTACTTTAGCTCATAGGCCATTACTAGGCACATAAGGAAGGAATCTACAATTCACTCATTCAAGGTTAGCAAAATCTGTGGCATTTAAAGACTATCTGGAATTATTTGGCATTCTTAATATAAATTTTGGGTAGTGTAGTTGAAAGGAAAAATGCTTTGGAAAAATTTTAATCAGCTATTTCAATCAGCCCATTATGGTGCCAAATACTTATAATACCTGCTTGCAAAAAGGCCAATTTCTTAGGTTCAGGAGTTCTACCAAATCCATAAGGTTTAGTATTTATATAGTGAGCCCTGGGTATATGGACAAGAAAAAAGGAAGGGAGCAAGCATTAAGCACTTACCATGTGCCAAGCACTGTACTAAGAGCCCTATAATCTATTTGACCCTCACAACAATCCTGGGAGGTCAGCACTATTATCATACCCATTTTTTAAAAAATAGTTCAGGAAACAGAGGCAGACAGAGGTTAAGTGATTTTCCCAGGGTCCACACACAGCTAATGTATGTCTGAAACTGAACTGGAACTCAATCCTGACTACATCCTATCCTCTATCCACTTTATCACCAGTTGCCCTACCAGAAGACCTAAGGAGGAGTGAATTTGCCCTCATCAGAAAAAAAAGATCATGAGAGACTTTTCCTACCCAGCCTAAAAAATTAGGGAGACCCAGGCTTGAAAAAAAATCAATTTACATTGGCTCTTGATGAAACAGGGTCTGTACACAGAGCTTTTCTGTAAATTTTCATTCTCTCTTCTCTCTGTCTCTATATCTCTTTCTCTCTGTCTCTATCATCAATTTATTTCTCTTTTTTTTTCTCTTTCTCTCCTTTCCCTTTTTTTTCTTTCTCTGTTTCTATCATTTTCTCCCCCTCTCTCCTTTTGCTTTTTTTCTCTCCTTCTCTTCCTTTTCCCATCTCCCCTTTCTTTTTTGGTGGGGATTCCTTTTATCATAGAGACGCATGATATCAGTCATTACATCATGAATTCCTGTGATCAGCTGCTTCCAGAAGTTCATGTAAGTAGTGGCAGAGATTGTTATAACAGCTCACTCTTGTGTGATTCATGATTTACAAAGGACCTTCCTCTAGACCCTGTAAGATTGTCAGGAATCTGGACTTGAATTAAAACCTGAACTCTTCTTGATTTTTATTTTAAAATGAATTCTTTTCTGAAATTTAAATCTTACAAGATTTCAAAAGGGGCAGATTACCTACCTAATGGATGGAAGGTTAACTTGAAGTCAGAAAAATCTGTATTCAACTCTTATCTCTAACATTCACTAACTGTGTGATCCTAAAAAAATAAATGATTACTTAGATATTTCAGAAAACTTCCTAGGACTTGTTAACTATTTAACAAACAGGTCAAGATCTGCAATGATAGAAGAAATTTCTACACTGGAAGTTCCTAACACTGGCAAAATTGAGATCAGCATGTGTGCAAAAATATTTTAGTAATCTTTTTTTTGTAGTGGCAAGGAACTGGACATTGAGTGGCAAGGAAACTGGGATGCCCCTCAGTCAGGGAATGGCTGAATAAGTCATGGTATATTAATGTAATTAATTATGTAATGTAAATATTACATGTAAATATTAATGTAATGTAATTAATATATTGATTATTATTGTTCTGTAATAATATTACAGAACAGGCCTGGAAAGACTTCGATGAACCGATGCTGAATGAAGTGAACAGAACCAAAAGAACTTTGTATACAGTAACAACAAAATTATGTGATGATTAACTGTGATGGTTTGACTCTTTTCAACAATGAAATGATTCAAGGTAATTCCTATAGACTTGTTGTAGAAAGTGCCATCCATATCCAGTGAGAAAAAACTATGTAGACTGAATGTGGATTAAAGTGTAATATTTTTGCCCTTTTTGTTGTTGTTTGCTTGCTTGTTTTTTCCCCTTTCTTTTGTTTTGTTTTTCCTTTTGATCTTTTTTTTTTTTTTTTTTTTTTTACAGCATGACAAATAAAGGAAATGTGTTTAAAAGAATAGCATATATTTAACCTTAAAAAATTGAGGATTTTTCATAAAATGTTTCCTCATCAAACATTCATCTGGTCCTTAAAGGCAGCTTGATTGCTCATTGGAGAAAGCTCAGGACTTGAAATCAGAAGGACCAAGTTCAAACATTACCCAAGATATTTGTTAACTAAATGACCCTAAGCAAGTCACTTAACCTCAATCTGTCTCAATTCCTCAAATATAAAATTGAGATATTAATAACACCTCCCAAGTTTGTTGTGAGAATCAAATGAGCTAATATTTGTAAAATGTGTAGCACAATGCCTAGAACATAGTAGTAGGTACTTAATAAATACATATTTTCTTTTTACTTTCCTTGGGGTATGAAAAACCAAAAGCTGATCAGTGTTTATCCATAAAAAGTGTTGGCAGAGGGGTTACCTAACCCCATTTTGACTATAAAGTCACAGACCTTGTCCACACACAACACACACACACACACACAAACACACACACATATTATATATGTACACTAAAAATTAAATGGCTTGAACAGAGTCACACAGCCACTATATGCCAGAGGCAAGACTTGACTCTTCCTGGCTTGGAAAGCAGCTAAAATACTTTGCTGCTTCTTTGTGTGTGTGTGTGTGTGTGTGTGTGTGTGTGTGTAGACATAGTATGATTAGATATATAGATATCCATTTATCATACACATATACTTTTTGGATATATATTAGACAGATGTAAGATAGAGAAAGACACAAATAGATTTTATACCTATTGTGTATATATAATCCCTCTCTATATAAATATGTATATAATATAAATATATATTATAGATATGAATAGATTTAAGTATGAATAAAGGTCTATTTTCTCTTCTAAATTAGATTGTAAATTCTTAAGGACATAGGCAATGTCCTTCATTTCTTCTGTAATATTGACAATATCTACAACAATGTTGGGTTCATATTAGGTACCCAATAAATTCTTATTGACTGGATACATTAATTAACAAATTAATACATCAGTTAATTCCATGGATCATTCATTAATTTCAAAACATAATAAAATTTACAAGTACTAAGGGGATACACTGATCAGTCACTAAGGGAGTGATCAACAGAGAGTAAGGTTATAATAGTTAGGAAATGATTCTTGAAGGGAGAGAATAACTACTCTAGAGACATGTCAAAATCTTCTCATTCAACTACTTAAAGCATCTTCCTTTGAGTCATTCTCTCTTCTGTCCTACCTTCTAATTTTCCTTTACTCAAAAACAAACAAACAAACAAACAAACAAACCTGATCTCTTAATAATAATTAATTTACCTGTGAAAAGTTTTTCTAGTATAGAGTTTAGATGATCTTTAAGTAACTTCTTTTTACAGGTTAAATGCTTGTTCTGGTTAGACAAGGATTGACTATAACACTATGAAGCCATTAGCTTTGCTCAGAATGAGTATAGAAATAGTATTGCTGACCAAATATAATGAGGCATCTATCACAGTTATATTGCTTGGAATTTTACATATTTCTTGGCGTGCTTTCATTTTTTCCCTGATGACTCCTCCACGATTCTGTTCATTTTAACCATAATTTATAAAGCATTCAATTCAATTTTAGTCTTACTCTTAGAATTTATTTATTTGCTTGTTTGTTTTTGCAAAATGGTAGCTAATAAAAGTTTTGATTTGGCATATTTTCTATAATTTTAATGCAATTTGACATGACTAGGGATTATTAAAAGATTATGGAGACATAACTGCACTGAAGTCTACATATTATAAAACTATCAAAATAACAATCACAATAATTCATTGATATTAATATTGTCTATCTATCCAGTCATGTCAATATTGTCCTTCTTAGACTGTATACCATTACAGAGGGGCACCCAGATGATTTTCTTCTGTTCACAAAAATTTCAGCACAGGTTCATGAGTGAAGAGGTGCTAGAGGATTCTTAATACTGATATAGACCAAACAAAATAATGCAAGATGTGGGAGAAAATTCAAAATTATGTCCTGATAAATATTCTTAACTTGCCAATTATTTCTAAAAGCATCAAATGAATTTCATCCTTACTTAGTCATCACTCTAGATATTATACAACTAAGATCAGGAAGGAAAGGGAGGAAAAAAAGGAAAAGGAAGTCAGGGCATGATTATATTTGAATGTTGGAAACCCAGCTGGCACAGATGCCATTTACTGCTGCTCATGAATCATGAGCCACTTAGATTTCAAATACTTGGATACCATTCATTTATACTCTTGTACGAGGATAGAAGAAAACATAAAAAGTAAAATATTAAATAATGTTGTGTATAATTTCACATCATTTTATGAATAAGCAAAAATATATTATAATATTTTTAAAAAGATCCATGCTGAATAAGCATTGTAAATGAAATAAAATCATGAATATATCAGTGACAGACTTTGAGCAACAAGTGGGACATGAATGTAGACCAAGGAACTTAGACTAAAATAATCAAAAGGATGAGAAATTAATTTGGAACAGTAGAAAGCATATAAACAGGATAGCTTAGGATCAAAAGTTGATGGTGATAGGAGAATTGGACTTCTCAAGCAGCAATATAGACAGGTACCATGGGTCAAAGTAAAGCAATAAGACAGAAATCCCTGTAGACAAGCAAATCTTAAAACATCAAGAAACTCTCACAAATCATATCCAGGCTGGATCAATTACAAGAAGCAGTCAATCAGGAATAGGAGAGCAAAGATGTGGAAGTAGAGGTACACAGAAACCTAGACAAAAGTAGAAATAAGTCAAGGACTGGTCAAAGAGAGACTGGACAGCAAGGGATCAACATCTTAACCAAAAGTCAAGGCACTGTCTACAGCAAGAAAGAATCTTGAAATTGAGCTAAAGATTCATATAGCAATCTACCAATAACCAAAATGATTCCCTGAGTATGAGTGGACCTGAGCCAAGGAAAATTGAAATATACAACTGGACAGGGGCATGAATGACCAAAGAGAAAGGTAATTTCTGACATCAACTCAATTGAACATTTCCTGAATATACACACAGTATTTAACATACTGCTGGGTCCTAAAGGAGACATAAAACTATATGACATAATCTTCCTCAAGACTCCTCTAATCTTTTTGGTGACTTCAGGATAGGTGATTTAGGAAAAGGCTGACACATGTAGAAAATTAAATAAGCAGCTAGTTGGCACTGTGGATAGAGTATAGGACCTGAAGTCTGGAAGATATGAGTATAAATCCAGTCTGAAACATGTTAGTTGTGTGACCTTGGGCAAGTCAATTAATTTCTGTTTGTCTTAGTTTCTTCCTCTATAAAATGGAGAAAACTAATACTATCTGTGTTCCAGGATTATTGTGAGGTTAAAAATAAGATAATATAAAAACAGATAATATTTGTAAAGAATTTTGCAAAAAAAAAAAAAAGAAATCTAAATCATTATATAAATGGTGGCTATTTTTTATTATATAAAAGCAAAATAAATGATTCAAAATAAAAGGATGTAGTCTGGTCTAGATTTCAAATCAAAATAGAGGCAGGCTAAAATCCTGCCTCTGATATTATTAGCCATTTGACCTTAAATTATTTAAGCTCTCTTAAGTGGTTTCCACATCTGCAAAATGGGACTAATCGTGCCTATTATCTCATAGTGTTGTTATGAGGATCAATGAGATAATATATGTGAAATGTTAGAGAAATTTGAGTTATTATAAAGCATTAAATGAGGTATAATTATACGTCTATCCTATTTTATATGCCCCATCTCAAACTTTACTTTATTCATTAGTGGTAAATTATATAAAAGGTTATTTTTTTCCCCCTTCAATTAAAGGAGTGGCACTTATGGACACATATTCACCCAATTGTATTTGAATGTTAAATGAGTGAACAATGCATTTCCTTAATGACAAAATTTTATAAAATATAAAGTAGTTTAATTTTTGGAAGAACACTCATCTGGGAAGATACCACTTTATCATTTGCTAAACCAAAGCACCCTAGAGAAGATAATTAGCCCCATTGAATCATCTTTGAACAAAATAATTACACTAATAAAATACTTCGTGTACAAGTCTATAGATTTTAGGGTATTGGGGGGAGGGCAGTTGTCATTTTAAAATAACTTCAGCTCATTGTTTACATTTCTGGGTTTATAACAAACATAGTATTTCTGTGGTGGGATTGTAAATGCCCTCTGTGTAGCCATTTCTTTAAAAAAAGTTAACTACTTTATGATCATAGCATGAATACATCTTGCATCTTCATTAACCAAAGCAATATGCAACCTGTTTATTTTACTTTTGTGTGAGACCCTTTGAATTTCAAACATTCAAAACACCTTAACTGGGCAATAAAATATCTCATTTTATGGAAACTTGATTAATATCCAATCTCAAACCTCTCAATGCTTATAATCATATCTTGCAACAGAATCCTTTCAGCACATTAAAAAAGCATTAGTGAAAGTGAGTTTGGAAGATGGGAGACAAAAACTCAGAATGCAACATGATGTCTACTGAGCACTATATAGAAAAACATACTATTTTTTTTAAAAAAATGGCATGATGCATACCAATGAGAATGTGATGGAAAACAGATACATGAAGCAGAAATAAAATCTAAAGGAAGCCCAATCATGGTGCCAGTCATAAAGGCCTTTTCAAACACGGTTGCGTCTAGAATTATACTGTTAGCATTAACTACTCTGCTAAATGTAATTTCAGAGCAGCTTGGCTATGCTGGGACCAATAATGTTTCAGCAGATGTTAACAGTGAGGGAATTTAAAGATTACAGAGTTTCATGGGTGTAGTAAAGCTGCAGTGGGAACAGAAATATTACCGTAGCTGTTATGTTCTAAGTGCATCACATTTACTGACAAGTAATACATGAGTGATAGTGAGGACCAAGGGAATGGAACTTTATACTTACTGGTCAGCAGCATATAAATTCCATAAATTAAACAAAGTTTTATGTATTCTTCTTTCTTTTCAGAGTGATCCTCCTCGATGGGCCTTTGTTTCATGTTAATTCCATCATCAAGGTTTTGCTCAACCATACCACACTTTTTAAGAAAGGCATTTCCTTAAGCATCCTTGGTCTCCTTCTCCATAAACTTCTACCCTTCTTTGTTCTTTCTGCGATGTCTAGAATGTCTGGAAATAAGAGTCTCACACTACAACAACTGAAGTTATATGCAATAGGAGTCCACAGTAGAATGGAAGCTTCTTAAAGGGAGGACCCAGTTTTCATTTTGAGTTTGTTTGTCCATCCCCTTCACAGTGCCTTGCACAATAGGTACTTCATAATGCTTATTAATTTGGATATTTTGTACATTCTGTCCATTCCCTGTTAAGGAGCATATTCACTCTTTTCCTTTCTTTCTTATATGGTGATGAATTTTTTTGATAAAAAAATAAAGTGTACTTTTTTTTTCTCACATTCTGGTTCCATAACATAGAACAATCAATGTGCCCTCTGAAGTCAGGAGTAAATGGAAAAGATTCTGGGAAGACGGTAGAGTATCTTGGTAAATTTCAAATTCTCCAGATTTCTCTCAGAAACACAACAAATTTGTGCCTCAGGGTGAATATAAACTGGTGAAAAATCAAGAAGACTTGAGACAGAACAAGGATCCTCCAGGTATAACCCAAGAAGATTCAAAGAAAGACTCCATCCCATTAACCCTAAAAAGTACAAACCCCTCTGGGTTAGCTCCCTAGAAACACCAAGTGGGGAGCCCTGGGGCTAGCTGGGTAAGGCTGGAACCTCAGCAAGACAGAGACTTTCAACTCCTAGATTGTCAAAGGAGTCTGGGTCTTGTCCCTGTAGACTGAGGGCATCTCAGCTGATCAGGAACACCAGGCCCTGCTGTGCTGGGTGTAGAGGCAATGAGGCAGGGACTCTTCTGATTGCTGGCACTTGCTGGAGTGGGGAGCTCTTGGTTTGGAGTTCCAAGTTAGAGGGGAGATCTGAAGTAAAGCCAGAGGCACCATCCCCATATCCCAGGATTAAAGGAGGAGGAGGAGGAGGAGGAGGAGGAGGAGGAGGAGGAGGAGGAAGAAAGAAAGAAAGAAGAACCCAACTATGGAAACAGGGAAAACCTGAGTTCATCTTCAAAGGAGGATATTGAAGTGAAAAAAGCTTCTTCTACCTCAAAGAGTAACATGAAATGGTTCCCTGCCCGGAGAGAATTTATAGGAGAACTCAAAAAATAATTTAAAAATATAAAGAGAGACATTGGGAAAAAACAAAAAAAAAAAAAAACTTCAAGGAAACAAGAAATTATGGGGGAAAGTTAATCAACTACAAAAGGAGATACAGAGTCTCAAAGATTAAAGTAACTCTGAAAATTAGAATTGGACAAGGAGAAGCCAGTGAAGCTATGAGAGACCAAGAAATAACAAAACATTATAAAAAATGAAAAAAAACCCACCAAATATGAAATATCAGAAAAACAGACCTGGAGAACAGAACAAGAAGAGAGAATATAAGAATAATTGAACTACCTGAAATCTGCAAGCAGAAAAAAAAAAAGAACCTTGACACAATAATGCAAGAAATAATCCAAGAAAATTGTCCTGGAGTGATAGAACATTAGGGAAAAGGAGAAATAGAAAAAGTCCCCCAATCATGACCTCAAAGAGATCATTTGTGGAAAATATATAGGAATATTATTGTCAAATTTCAAAACATCCAAATTAAAGAGAAAACACTGCAAGAAACAAGGAAAAGAAAACAATTCATATATGCTGGAACTACAATTAGAATTGTATAGGATTTATCAGCAGCCACAATAATGTGGCCTATCAACCATAGGTCCTGGAATTATTTCTTACAACAATCAAGAGAACTAGGTCTACAGTCAAAAAAAAAATATCATATGCAGGAGTAAATGTGGATGAGGGAATCAACTTCATATGGGTGTACATATATATATATATATATATATGTGTGCATATATGTATAAATATTTACAAATATATATAAATACATATGCATCTTTGTGTTTGCATATATACACATCGTTTACTAATATGATTTTTTTCTCCTGTGCAATTATTCTACATAAATTCAAACTCCAACATATGAGGTACATTATTTGGTATGTGTCCACTCTGACATAGCATATTCCATAGTTCTAAGGATCCAGTTTTAAAAATCAGTCCTGAAATCTGTAGAATACTTTCAATATTTGTTCCTTGCTTATATCTGAGATTTGGGTTCCTAGTGGGGTTTTTATTATTATTGTAATTTATTTTTTACCAAGTACAGAAAACCAGGAATTTAGTTCCAATTCAGATAGAATTATGCTATACATGTATGATTTCATCATACATGATAAAAACCATTCTATTCTTTTCTTTTAAAATTATATGAACACCTTAAAATGTAACTTAAATGACATTGTTCCCCAAGAGTTCACATAACATTTTCCTTAAACCTCTAAGACATTTATTATAGACTATCAGAATTAAAAGGGGTCTCAGAAACCATCTAGTCCAATCTTAGCTGGACAGGCATATTCTCTATGATAGGCTTAGCAAGTAATAACTTTGGTTCAAAAACCTCCAAGGAGGAAGAAATCACTGCCTCCTGAAGCAGCACATTCCATTTGAGGATCGCTATAAGTTATTAGCAAGATCATCTACAAATTGTACTCAATGGGGTTAAGTATAACAAATCTCTTGATAAATAAGTTTTATCACTAATTTGAGAAAAAACAGGGATGGTGATGTTTATAGTGGATTGGACCTGTCTCAGGCCAGTTGTCTGATAGTATAGGGTCTGATTTTGAAAAAAAAAAAAAAGACATTCTTTGGCATTCAGCAGTTAGCAAAAAGAGATTTGCTTCAGCTTCAGCAAAGAATGAATTCTTAACAAGAATATAACACCCCCTGATCCCAGACTCCCAACCTGAAACACCCACTTAGCACTATGTCCTGAGTCCACTAGGACGTTTTTCCCCTTTTTGTTATAGATATTTCTACCTGGTATCATTCTTTTTTTACACCATAAGTTCTGTGAAGACAAGAGTCATAACTTTGTATATTCTAAAGTGTTAATCAGTGTTCTTTACAGGGTACATGATTAAAAGTATTTGTTGAATTGGAAATGAAATAATCTTATGTCTTAACAGAGGGAATCAATTAGATGGAACCTGACCAATTTTAAAAGAATTCCCTATCATAAATAGGGAACCATAAGTGTAGAATTCACCATATTTTTTCAACTTCATAATTTTATTTATTTATAGAATTTCTGAAGGGAAGAAAGTCATAGGTCATCTATAAATATTACAATTAAATCCATTATAAAAGGGCAATAGTCTGAAATTTTAATATATAGTACATTTTTCCTTAGATGTAATATCACACCATCAAGTTCTTGAGGACCATACTAGTAGACCACACCATCTGAAAGGTCCTACCAAACTGGAAAACCTTCAGAAGAGAACCTGGTACTCCATTGTATCCAGCATCTGAATTGGACTAGCTAACCTGGAAAATTATCATCACCAGAAAGATGGCCATTCTTTGATGAAAACTTTTAGCTATAGAAACTTGTGACCATCATTATGCCATAGCATGGATGAGTGCGGTCTATATCAGTAGAATAAGGGCCTCTATCAGCAAAATCATCTCTATTTTTAAATGTTCAAAAAAGTTAATGGGAAATTATGTGACAAACCAAAAATATTTTATCTTTTACTTAATTGTTGCATACATCAAGACTCAAGCTGCCTCTTATCAGCTTCCTCCCATTATTCCTTTTTTTTTTTTTTCTGAGCTGGCAAAGCAGGATAGGCATATCTCGTTTAATTACACTTTGCTCTACTGGGCTTTGCAGATATTGTGGTATGGGTTTTTTGGTTGTTGTTGTTGTTTTACAAATTAATCAACTTATGGCAACTCTACATCAAGTAAGTCAATTGGAGCCATTTTTCCATTAGCATGTGGCTATATCATGTTTCTATGTCACATTTTGGTAATTCTTGAAATATTTCAAACTTTCTCATTATTATTATAATTGTTCCAGTGATCTTTGGGCACCACAAACTTCCCATATAGGATGCAGTCTTTTTTTTTCCCCTGAGGAAATTGGGGTTAAGTGACTTGCCCAGGGTCACACAGCTAGACAGTATTAAATTTCTGAGGCTGGAATTGAACTCAGATCCTCCTGACTTCAGAGCTACTGGATAGAGCTGCCCTGATGCATTCTTAATCGATTAACATTATATATGTTCTGACTATTCCACTGACCCACCATTCCATTTCTTTTTCTTTCCTGAGGCCTCCCTATTCTCTGGGTCATAAAAATGTTGTAACTGGGTCAATTAACAATCTTACAATGGCCTCTAAGTGTCCATGTGAAAGGAAGAGTAAATGAATGTAGCCAACTTCATTGTTGTCTTATTTTAAGAAATGGCCATGGTTACCCCAACTTTTAGAAGCCACTACTGTGCTCAGTCAACAGCCATCAATATTGAGGCAAGATCTTCTACCAGTAAAAAGATTACAATTTGTTGAAGGTTCAGATGCTGATGAGCATTTTTTAGCACTAAAGTATTTTTAATTAAACTATTTTAATTAAATTAAATTTAAAATTAAACTAAATTTTAATTAAAATAAACTATACTTTAAAAAACAAACATAATACCATCACACACTTAATGGACTACATATAATGTAAGCATAGTTTTTATATGCACAAGGAAACCAAAGAAAATGTGTATGACTTACTTCATTTTTCACTTTATTGTAATGATTTGGAGCCAAACTCTCAATATTATCAATGTATACTTGCATATCAAATCCCTCTTCCACATAACAGCTCTTCAAATACTTGAAGACAGTTATAGTGCTCTTGCCACATCTTTTCTAAACTTAACATACTCATTTCTTTGAATCATTCCATACATGATATAATCTCAGAATTTCACTCTTAGTTATACACTTTCAGCATCATTCGTAAAATGACTCATAACTGAACATAATGCTTCATGTGTGTTCTGACCAGAACAGATTATAGTGAGACTATCACTTCCATAGTCTTAGACATTATGTTTTCCAAAAACACGTGCCTATTTGAATCCCCAAATGACATATTATCAGAGGGTAAACCTAATTAGTTAGAAATTATTTTTATTGTTTTAAGATGCTTCAATGGGAATATTACAAATATTTAAGCTAAATCAAAAACTACCAATTAGTTAATGATCATGTTTACCAAAGAAAAATATAATTTACCACAAAATAAACCAGATAATTAAATAAATGTCAGAGGCCACAGCAGATTTTTAATTCCAGTGATCAATAAATTGGGAGCTAGATTACTTAGGAGACTATGGCATAAAAAAGGGGTCTGTAACTTGACCTAAAATGGTGTCTTATCAGCAAATCAGATATTAAGAAGATGGCTCTTATCCTACCCTTCATCCATATCAAATTAAATAATATTGGTAAAGCTCTTAACACAGTACCAACACATAATAGATACTTAATAAAAACTTATTCCCTCCTTCCATCCCATAATCAAATATTTAGGAGCTCTCCAAAGCAACCATATCTAGCTTTTTACTCATTACATTCCAAGATTCTCCAATTATATTCCATGTTGCTCTCAACCTTCTGACTTCTATTCAGCTTTTTAATGATAGGATGAGGTATCCAAAACATTTGGAGACCATTAATTTATTTCATTCTTCTTCTTCTAAGGAGAGATAGGTTTATAGTACTTCAAGACAGATGTAAATTTCTTTTATTTTTCAAGGCTTTAAGAGAAGAAAATGTTTTCAGCAATTCATCCAATTTTGAAAGTCATTATTATGTTTGTCATTTTGATTACGACCAAATTAGACAGTTTCTATTTACATTTGGAAGTATTTATTGATGAAAATACTGTGATTTAAAGTGAATATTATTTTTGTAAGAAAACAAAACATTGCAAAAAGTATATTGAACTTTGATTAATATGCAGCCTGGGTTCATTTTCCAGCTCTCACACACATTAGTTGTGTGACCTTGGGCAAGTTATTTTATCACATCAAGCCATCAGTGAAAAGACTAAATGAAGACTGGGACAATTCACAGCCTTACCAATAGTGCTTTGTGAATTTTAACTCTGAAATTTGTTCATTCATTTCAGTGGTGTCTTATTCTCTGTGATCCCATTTGGTTTTTCTTGGCAAAGATAATAGAAGGGTTTGCCATTTCTTTTTCCGACTCATTTTACAGATGAGTAAATAGGCAAAAATAAGTAAGTAAATAAGTGACTTACCTAGGGTCAGATAGCTATTGAGTGTCTGAGATCAGATTTGAACCCAGAAAGATTAATCTTCCTGACTCCACAATCCATGTTCTATCTATTGTAAAACCTATAAAGCACCATAAAAATACGAGTTATCTTTAGGAAACATTAGAGGTTTGTTTATTACTCTGTATATGTAGGTATTTTGTACTGCAACTAGAAGCACTAAAGTTCCAGTGGTTCTCAAACTTTTGTTCTCAGTATCTTTATGTTGTTAAAAAAAACTATCGAGGATCTGTTCAAAGAGTTTTTGTTCACATGGATTATATTTATAGCTATTTACTATATTAGAAATAAAAAATAATTTTGAATTTGTAGACCCTCTGAAAGGATTTCAGAGATCCCAACAATTCTTTGGACTACACTTTGAAGACCACTGCACTAGACTAAGACCCAGCTTTAGCAAGACAGTAGAGTATTTCTCTTCAAGATCTTAAGGGAGGTTGGACAGGAGATAAGGAGGTTCTTCTTGATACTTTTAGGAGAAGGAAGCAGAGGAGGAGGAAGAAGAGCAGGAAGAAAAAGAGGAGGAAGAAAAAAAAAGATGGAGGATAAGGAATAGGAGAAAGAGAAAAGAGAAGAATAGAAGGAAGTGAAGACGAGGTAGAAGAAGAAAAGGGGAAGAGGGAGAAGAGGAGGAAGAGAAGAAAGAAGAAGAGAAAGAGAGGATGAGAGGAACATATTAAGGACTTAATAAAGTGAGGAAAGCACTATGAGGTTAAAGAATTTGGGTTCAAATTCTTCCTTTGACACTTATTACCTATATTATTTGGAGAAGTTATTTAGCCTTCTTCAATTTCAGTTTCAGATGACCTCTAAATTATTTAATTTTATGAATCTTTTAATTAATTCAGGGAGAGATCTCCATATATGGAATTCTCTTCTCTGGGACAAATGTAAATGAGATGATATATACTAAGCATTTTGCAAATTTTTAAGCATCTTATAAATTTTGACCATCCTCCTGTTCTTTCTCCTCTTTCTCTTTCTCCCCCTTATCATTTTAATCTGTTTTTGTTAAAATGTAAGGTCTCTGAGGATAGATGCTATTTCCCTTTTATGTTTGTATCCCCAGCATATAACACTGTACCAAGCACTTAACAATTTGATTGATACAGTCAGAGGAGTAAAGATTTAGAACTAAAAGACAGAGCTTCCTTTATTCCCTTAATTTGACAGAGGCCAAAAAAATTTAAGTGACTTGTATACAAGGTCACTGGGATCAGAGCCAAGGTTCTCTCACCACAAATTCTCTATATTGTGCTGCCAATTTAGTTTTAGAGAGTTGCCCCAAACTCAGAGAAATTGTGACTTGCGCAAGGTCACAGAGCTAGCTAGTAAATGCTAGAAGCAAGACTTAAAGCCCATTCTTCCTAACTCTGCTGGATTGCACAGTGGATAGAGCACTGGTCCTGGAATTAGGAGGGACCTGAGTTCAAATCCTTCTATAGGCACACTCTGCATGACCCTGAGCAAGTTACTTAAGGCTGTTTTACCTCAGTTTCCTTATCTGACAAATGAGCTGGAGAAGGAAATAGCAAACCACCCCAGTATCTTTGCCAAGAAAACCCCCAGATTGGTTCATATAGAGTCAGAAGTGACTGGAACAATTCAACAACAACAATTTTCAACTTTAATTCTAGGCTTCTATTATATTCCTCTGCTTCCCTTATTATAGCAATAACTAACATTTACTTAGAACCCAAAGATTTGTCAAGCATTCTACATAACTTCTTATTTGACCCTCACAACAACCCATGAGGTAAACACTTCAAGTATCATTGGCCCAATTTTCAAATGAAGAACTGAGATTATGTATGATTTGTTTTAAGTAAGGTATGAAGTTCAAGAGGAAGAATTTGAAGCTAGATCTTCCTGACTCCAAACCCAGGATCAACCCAGGATACTTTCCTCTAAATCACACTTAGGTAAATAATCTTAGATCTTTTTAATTCTTTTAATTCTTTTTTTTTTTTTTTTTTTTTTTGCAATTGAACAAGGTGAAAGATCCAGCTTATCCAACATAGATCCTTTAAGATAACTTGCTTTTTGATTTTATATCACCAGCACCTGGTGAGAGGGCCAGCACTGAGTAGGCCCAACGATGCTTGTCTAACCAAATTGAATTATTGAATTGAATGGGAGTATCGAAACCACTGGAATTATCCTGCTGGTACTATTAGCTTTTAAATCCTACTAAATTCTCTTGTGTGAGGGCACCGAACCCATAAAACCATACAAGTTCAATTAGTGGTACCAGGGAACTTTTCCTTAGGAGTCAAAAGAATGGATGAAAGGAAACAATACAATTCCAGCCTTGCTGAGTATTAAGAAGGGAGACACCCACACAGCAGGAGACAATACTGAAAGCCTTTTTATTTTTGATGGCACTATTTCTCTGTCTATCATAAACTTAGCAGAGCAAGCTTTCTCTATCCTGCTCTCCTTTTATTGGGTATAAATCACTCCCGACAGGAAGTTTTATGTCTAAATCCGTTTACTGTCCTTGTTGGTAGTCTTTAAATTAATATTTATAAGCTGAAAGAGGCCTAAAAGGATGCAGTAGTAAAATATCTAAATGCTTCGGTTTGCCTCGAACCTCTCTTCTCCTTCTTGACCATTGACCTTTTAAAATTACTTCTGATTCAAGCAGACATTGCTGGGTGCTATCCTTAAGCCCACATATCAATGGCTCTGGGGGGTCTCATGGCTGACAAAAGGAGGTACAAAAGGGTCTTGCTATTGTGTGTTCCATCATAGGAAATATTTTGGCAGTCTAAGGAAAGAGGAAATAAAAAAGAAGAGCCTAACCCTAAGAAGGGAGGGTAAATTAACAATCCAAGGGGTGAGCTTTGACTGGAGAAACAAAGGCAGACATTCTTTTTGTAAATGTTTAAATTGTGATTGCATGGATTGATGAATTTTTAAAATGCCATTAAAAAACTGTAGCATAACCTGTGATTAACAAAAAACAAACTTCATACCAGATTAATTATTGACATTTAATGCATGAAAGAACTCTGTGTTGCTCCATTCTCATTAAATTAGGATATATAAAATATTACCTCTAGAACATCAGCACCTTTACAAAAATCCTAGCCCTGATGCAGGAAGCAAAATTTTGAAGTAATACAATGTGCAAAAGCTTATTTTTCCAAAGAATTTTATTTTTCAAAAACTTAACAAAATCATTTCTATATTTACCTATCAAATATAAGTTCCATTCTCTCTTGTAATTCTGTTCTCCCTACTCTCACTCATTTATACTGGGGAAAAGGAAGAAAAGACATATTTGTCTACCATGTGCCAGGCACTGTTTTAAGCACTTAAAAAAATAACTCATTTGGTTCTGGGAGGTAAGTATTATTATTATTATTATCTCCATTTTCAGTTGAGAAAACTGAAGTAGACAGAGATTATTTGCCCAGGATCACCCAGCTAATAAATTTCTGAAGCTGGATTTGAACCACCTCCAAGACCAGAATTTGGTCCACTATTACCGCCAGCTACCTGCCTTGGTGTACATGAATTGCTCCCACATACACATGGCCAGCCTTGGAGTTTCACTGTTTGGTAGTTCTCTATCTCTAGTTCCCTATAGAATATTTCCACTTGGATGTAGCCTTATTATTTGAAATACAATTACCTCCAGATATCTTGCTCACTTTTAATTCTGTGAAAGGAAGATGCTTCATGCCCTTTTATTCTTGCTTTTCCACACTCAATTCAAAATTTACCTTCTTCAAAAAAGTCTACTCACACTATTGTGATCATTAATCTATCCCCTTAAGAAACTTCTTTTTCCCCAATGCAGAACCTTAAGAACTTCAGAAATGTTTGCAGAATTGAAAATAATTAAATCAGAAATGGAAGAAACCTCAAAGGCCACTGAATCCAGCTGCCATAGTCCTGTCTGAAACTTATTTTGTTTAAAGACTGTCTTGTAATGATCAATCGTGCTTCCATCTCTTCACAAAGAGGTGATAGCTTAAGTGTATAGAATGAGGCATACATTTTCAGACAGAGTCTATGTGTGAATTTGTTTTTTATGACTTTATGTGTTATAAGGAAAGATATTATTTTGATGGGAGAGGAGGATGAGAGAGGCAAAAGGAGTTAGAATGGAATAGTGATAAAGATATCAAATAATAATAATAACAATAGTTAGAATTTATACAGTACTTTACAAGCATTAACTCATTTGAATCTCCCAGCTTTGTGTAGGTGGGGGTGGGTGCTAAGATAAGGAAACTGGGGCAAACAAAGGTGTCCAGGGTCAAAGAGGTAGGTATCTGAGGCTGAATTTGAACTCAGCATTTCTAGATTCCTGATTCCACATTCCATCTTCATGCCATCTACATACCTTGAAAAAGAGAAAGAAAAAAAGATTGCCATGTAAAACATTTTAATATGCAAAAGAGAGCTGAATGAAGTTTAAAATGAGAAATAACCAAATAGAGCTGTGTTAGATTCACCATATTACCTTTAATATATACTTTTTAAAAATTCAAGCTGTACATAATAGACTCATAATGTAATACAGAATACTATATTTGTTTTTGTATAAGAAAATGTTCATTTTGCTAATGTACTTCAAGTTTAAAATAATAAAATAAGTCAGAATTTTAAAAAGAAAATATTTTAAAATTATATCTGTATAAGTCTTGAGTGTGCCTTGGTAGATTGGCTTCTAGATATTTTATGCATTAATTTGAATGGTACTTCCTATTATATTATTTCTTCAAGGATTGTGTTATTGCTATGTAGAAATGTTGGGTTTTGTGGGCTTATTAATATATTCTGCTATCTTACTAAAGTTATTAATTATTATGATTAATTTCTTTGCTTATTCTATGGGGTTTTCTAGCACATTATTATCTCACCAGCAAATAGTTTTGTTTTCTCTTTGTTTATGTCTTTGATTTTTCCTCTTGTCTCACTATGAGTTACTTTCATGTTTGACCAATCATGTTCTCAACAATGCTGGTATGCTCTCTGATAGGACTGAGTATAATGCTTTACACCAAATTGAGATTATTTCTTAGCTGTCGATAACTCCTCTATAAAGGATATCCTCAAAGCAGGAGGTGCTTTTTTCCCTTGTTCTTTACACATTTGGGGGTTATCAATAAAACACTTTAGCTCTCAATCCATTATCCTGAGGTGGCCCGAGAAAGGGGAGAGAGTACATAGAAATAAATGTGATGTGAAAACAAAATAGATCAATAAAACTTTTTTTCAAATAAAAGATGGGCTTTTGCATCAAGAAGCTGCTTGAAATCAGTGAAAGTGCTTCATAATTTTCCAAATACAATGCAGCCAGCTCTCTGGTTCTTTCCCAGAACCAAGAGAGTATTTCTCAACAACTCTAAAGCATGCCTCTTACACTTTGGCCCTTGGTACCTCCATCCTCCCTACATTCCAATTCTGACACCTGTATATGTGTTCTTTTCTCTATTAGAATGTAAGTTTTTGAAGGGAGGGATTGTTTTGCTTGCTTGCACATGTATCCCCTGAGCTTAGCACAATGCCTGAGACATATTAAGTACTTAATAAAGGCTTTTTCTTTCACGTATTCATTCCTTTTCCATTCTGAGTAAAGTTCATTACTTATCTTCAATGCTTGTCAAAGATGTTTTGTACCAATGTACAAGCATATAGAGTAATTTAATGAGCTGTCCACCCAAATGTAAGTCATAATTACATATGCGTGTGTGTGTGTGTGTGTGTGTGTGTGTGTGTGTATACTCTTTGGAGTAACTGTGATTATCTTTAAGGAAGTCTTATGGCATTTTGAGACTTAATATAATTAACCCAATACTATCCACAAACAGGAGCACCTAGGGAACCTTAGCATATGTGGAACATCATTTTCCATTTATTTTGCATCTACAATAACCCTGAAAAATGATTGTGCAGCTTTTGTTTAAATTTGTTTAGGAAAAACTCAGTACTCACTGAAACAGTTTATTTTTTTTAACTTCAACTGCAATCAGTTGGAAGTGTCTTTTTTTATAATTTTTGATGGTTTTATTTTAACCATTAAATAATATTTAATTTATTTAATTTTTTTTCTTTCCAGTTCCAAATTGTCCCCCTCCTTTCCTCAGATACCTCCACACTCATTAAGAAGGTAAGAAATGCTAGGTCCATTATACATATAAGATCATGGAAAATATTTCCACATTAACCATATTATTTTTTAAAAAGCAAGAAAATGTGGTTCAATATATACTCTAAGTTCATCAATTCTCTCTCTGAATGTTGATTGCATTTTTTCATCATTAGTCCTTTGATATTGTTGTAGATCATTATATTTATCATAATAGCTAAGTCTTCCATAGTTGATTGTCATTACACTATTGCTCTTTCTGTATACAATGTTCTCCTGGTTCTGCTCACTTTACTTTGCATCAGCTCATATGAGTCTTCCTAGGTTTTTCTGAACCCATCTTCTTCCTTTCAACAATGTCATCATTACTTAACCATTTTGGAATTCTTTTCTACTGGCCTTCAGACCCTGTGGTACAGTCTTTTGGATGCTTTCAAATCAGGACAAATTTTATCCTTTAGAATGGTGATTGTTTTCATCACTCAAGGCCAATAAAGTGAGTGGCCAAGCTGAGGAATATAATTTTTATCCCCAAATATGCTAGAATTATGAAGAAATTAGACACTTTTTTGCATACTTTGACCTGTTATATAAGTGCTGAAGACAATTCCAAGGAATAGTTACAAAACTGTTTTCTACTGAAACTTCATTATATCAGCATTGCTTTAATAAACAAATAGCATCTTCTAGGTGACTAAAATGAAAGGTATAATATCCATCAGTCTACTTCTGGGCTTGTCTTTGTTTTCAGTCACATTACTTTGTATCCACATCAAATTCTATACTTCAATATTTTATATGTGTTTGTTACTTTGAAGTTGTGTCAGTTCCACTAGACTTGGGATGGAAAATACCATTTGCATCTAGGGAGAGAACTCTGGAGTCTGAATGTGGATCAAAGTATAGTATTTTCAACTTTTACTTAATGTTAGTTTGCTTGTTTTTTTCTTTCTTGTGTTTTTCCCTTTTGATTTGATTTTTCTTTCACAGCATGTTGGATATAGAAATATGTTTAGAAGAATTGCACATTTTTCACCTACATCAGATTTATTGCTGTCTTGGAGAGGAAAGAGGGAGGAAGGGGAAAAAAATGGAACACAAGGTTTTATTCAAGGGTAAATGTTGAAAACCATCTTTGCATGTACTTGGAAAAATAAAATACTAGAATAATAAAAAAAAAAACAAGAAAAAATAAAGTTGTTTCAGATCCATAGGTCTGCAGTAATGTGAGTCATAGTTTATAGATAGCTGTACTTAGAACCAGAAAGTCTGATTCTGAATCTTGTTCCAGATATTAGTTTTGGTGACCATGGGCAGATTGCTTTATGTTCATTAAATCTCATTTTCCTCATCAATAGAAAGGGGAATAATAGCACCTACCTCACAAGAATTGTGAGGATCATGTATAATAACCTATGTAAAGCATTGTAGAAGTGATATCTAGCTATTTCTAATCTAGAAGGGACCTTAAAGACCACTTGATCCAACTTCCTCAAATTAAATAGTTGAAGACCAGACAAGTTAAGTGCCTTACTCAAAGTCATGCAGATAGTTAAGGAGGAGTATCCTTGTATTCAACCAGAGTCCTTGGACTCTATAATTTGCTCCTTCTCCACTGACCTAAGTTTCCTTCTTGACCTGTGCCAATGAAAGACGTATTCCACTAAAGAAATAAAAATACTAATGAGTGTTATAAAATGCACTGAAACTGATTCTAGCTATATTCTCTCATCACATCTTACAGAGACCAGTTATTCTTCTAATACTCAATTCATAGATAAGAACTACAGGAAGGAAAATGTTAGGCTCGGGTCATCCAGTGAGCTGCTGGGGAAAAAAACAAACAAACATGGATTCCAGTTTCTTCTTCCCTACTGAATTTCTGGGTGGGTCAGTGCATTCTGGATAGCCAGGATCCACCAAGAAAAATGTTCTATGATTTCCAATAATGAAAAAGCCTACACATGTCTGAGTATATGGTTGATTTTCAAATATCTAAATTTCAGTGACAGTTCAGGCACTTTCTCAGACTGATTTTCTACACATTTTACATTTTTTAGTCAAGGGTAACATTAAACAGATCATTAGCATAAAATTTGAGAAAAATCAGAATGAACGTTCACTCTAAGCAAAATAGCATGACTTTCTTGTAGAATCATGCTATTTTGCTTCAGTCAGGACAGGTAGAGAGGGATTGTGTAAGCAGTGCCATTTGAGACTGCTGTGGCTTACCTCCACCTCTTTTATCTATCTCACTAACACAACAAGATTCATTTCTGAACTGTGTAATCTAAACTCAACACAGAGGGAGTGGTCTATATACTGTACATCTGTTCACACTTGTTTAAGAGCAAGAAATATTACAGAACAAGTAGCCAACTCTAAAAACAAAAATTTCAAGTCAAAGGCAGTCTTGAAAAAGTAATGATAACTCATATTTATGTGGTAGTTTAAGATTTACAAAATACTTTTCTCATAATCCAATGAGAGAGGTAAAGAAATATATAAAAATGTTTAAATACAGTAATACCTTTGGCATTGTGGGGGTTAGGGTCAGGGTACCCCTAGGATTTAGAAAATCCATCTAAGGCCTTTCCTTCCTACCAGAGAAAAAGTCTGAATTTTTTTTTCTTTTATTGAGTGTTTATAATATCTTATTGTAAAATTTGAGTTGATATTATAAAATGTTATATATGTCTTATTTGCATTTCTGAGTTTCTAAACTCTTTCTATCATCTGCTGGCCTTCACATATTGTTTGCCTCACTTTTATAGAATGCCCCCAAAATTCCCATATAATTTCGTGTCTATTGAAATTGCCATGAGAAAAATCATGATATGGAAGGTATAACTGTATTTCAATATAATACAAATATATGTACATAGAAGTATTCACATATATATGTACATATGTACATATAATATATAATATTGATGCATATACATTTACATATGTATTTTTAGGCCTAGAAATGCAATGGCAATGGAATTTCCCATATAAGCATGTGTATACATCTATATAGATTGTACATATATACACATATATCACACGCACATATGTACATTATAGTATGTGCATTATATATCCTTTTATAAAGAATATGCATATATAAAAGACATATATGTTTATATGTGTAGGTATACACATATGTTTATATACATTAGCCTTAGAAGTAGAATAGTCACATGGTCCATCATAAACAAAATCCCATGTTAGTATGACATGGAACCATTGACTTCCTCCTTTTCTGACTTGAACTGTTTTGTCTTTGCTTAGTTAGCTTGGTGGCACCTCACTCTTGAGGGTTCACATATTGCCACAAGTACCTGATGCAACACAAAACTCCCAAGCTCAAGCAATCTAGTAGTGTCATCTTCTCCAGTAAAAGGATAAAGTCATGCACCATCATGCCCAGGCATGATACAAAATATTTTACAGAAAAAGAAACTAACATCCCAAATAGATGAGTCACTTGTTTAAGGTCACTTAGTAATAGCCAAGTTGCAAATCTGAACTTAGTTTTCTTGAATTCAAAGTTCCTTCCACTTTATGAAGCTATCACAACAATACAGTAAGGGTAGTATGTTTAGAAAATTGCCTATTTCTCCTGTCCTTCCAACAACATTTATTTCTGTCATTGTCAATAACTATCAGATATTATCAAGTAATATTTACCAAGCATACACAATGCTCAAGGAATGGTATATGGAACATGGGTGGCAGGACAAATTGAAGTTAACAAAATGGTCCATTTCAATTTGTGCATTTGTCTTGGGTTGTTAGGGATTCCCCATCTTCTTTCCCTTCGCTTTGCTTTAATTTTTATCCTACTGAACAAACCAGACTGTCTAACAAGCTAAATTTTCCAACAATGTCTTTCCCAGGCATGGGGTCTATCACTGTGTCATGCAGCTAATCATTATCTCAGTAAAGATAACACGGAGCCCTTTGACACCGAAGGTATTTGTGAAGTATGCCATTCATTTCTCTCCTGAAGGAAACCATTTCTACTCCTGCTCCTTTTTATTTTTAGAGACTTCAGGGAGACTATATTCTCCAAATTGTCCTCGCTCCTGGTGCAAGTTTGATAATTATGTTTTACTGCCGTTTATACATCATTCTTAAATGGGATCAAGAATGCACATAGAAACATCAAGGCCTGACTTGTAGCCCCTATTAGCACTAATACTAACATGGGGCAAATTGAAGAGTCAGTAAATGAACATCAGCTAAGCTATAAAATACATGATAGTGAAACAGTTTATCTCAGTCACCTTTTATAGACAGGAGCTGGCCACCAGAAGATGCATGGATCTAATAAATCAATAAGAAGGGATTCCAAAAAGGATAAATCAATAACCAGGCGAGTAAGAGAATCCTACAGGTGTATGACAATGACCCACTGGGGCCCTCTGATCCTCAGCCAAAGGGCTTAGCCAAGATAGTCTGTAATGACGGATGTACAGAAATGACAAATGCCTCCATTGAGAGAGGCCGGCTTGTCTTGTACTTTTAAACCCAACCCACTCTTTCCATAACATCAGTCTCTAGTGAATTCTCTTAACCTAAGAATAGTTTCTTCAGGCTTTCCACTATGGCTCGCCAGACTTAGGTCAGCTCTCTAAGGTATTAAGAAAGATGGCCATTTGCAATACACCGGTGAGTGCAAGAACTGTCATGTTTTTGTGGATTAGACCCAAAAATAATTTGTGCCCTAGAAGCCAGGTTCAGAACACTCAAGGAGACAGTGCTTGCCTTTGAGACCCCAGAAGCATAATGTTTCTACTTGTATCAAGCTTAACCCAAAGTGGATAAAGTTAAAGGAGCCATTACTTTTTGCTTTAACAGCTTATATAATTAATTGCCTTTTCACAATTGTCATTATTCATATTTTCAACCAGACTATAAGTTCACTCAAAGCCAGGAGCATAGTCCCTAGGCAATCAGAAAATAATGAGAGACAATGATAATGAGAGATAGCATGGCATGGTTACTAGAGAGCTAGCCAGGAAGACAACAAGACCTGGATTCAAGACTTGTTTGTCACAAAGTGCCTGAATGATCCTGGTCGAGTTATTTAGTCTTGAGTTTCTCCAATAATGAAATCATAGGACCAATCTCTACTCATAATGATAATGATATATATAATTATAATATAATATGTATTATATTATATAATTATATATAATACTTCTGAGGTTTAGATCCTAAAAAGCATTTAGAGATAGATAGAAATAAATAATTCTTCTAAGGTTTAGACCTTATAAAGCACTTTAAACATATTAGTAATGTTATTTGATTTTTACTTTTGTGAAATAGATCATACAAATATTTTTACCCTTGTTTTAAAGATGAGAAAATTAAGGGTCAGAGGGGTTATGTGATTTGCCTGGGATCATACATCTAGTTAGTGGTGAATGTCTCCTAGTTTCAAATAGCATTCTAGTCCTCGTGCTAATGGTGGTTACAGTGTTCGTGAGTGAGTGGCAAATGAAAAACCTTGATGAATAAGAAATGCCATAGGACTAGAATAAGAAATAGTTGTAGAAAACCCTTGAATGATGCTATCCTAAGAATTCGTGTCTTTATATACTGAATGTTAATGTATTGCTAGGATCAGAAGGTAGATAGGTAATGCAAAGAATAAAATGCTGGGTTTGGAGTTAAGAAGAACCAAATTCGGACCTGGTCTTCAACATTTATGCTAGCTGTGTGACCCTCAGCAAGTCATTAATTTCTGTTCCCTTAACCCCTATTTCCTCATCTGCAAAATGGGGATAGTAACAGCACCTACTCCCAGGGTTGTTAAAAGAATCAAAAGTGACAATAATTAAAAAGTGATTAGCACAGTGTCTGGCATACAGTAGTGATTATATAAGCATTAGCTATTATAGTTATTATAATTATTAATATCAGTTAAAGTTAAAGTTATTATTTTAATAATTTTAAAGCAGTTAAAGTAGTTATTTTTTGTGGGAGAATCTAAATGGAATTTATATGTTCTTAAAAGGTAAAAACCAAGGCCTTCAAAAATGAAGAAATGGGAAATTCAAAGAGGTCATTTTTACCAATTTACCTCTCACAACAATAGCTTCTGATTTAATAACTTACTTGATGTGTATACCCAGCAGATGGCCCCAACTCTTCCTTTGTGTCTTCTGGAATTCCCATTCTACCATTAACAAACATCTTATCATTCTAGACTTCTTCCTTTCACAATCTTACTTTCAATCTACACAAAGAAAATTGGCTCCTGCAAGAAGTCACTGCATTCCTGACCATCATCACCTCATGCCTGGACTATTGCAAGTCTCTTCATGTTCCAATCTATCCCCCACGTCAAAGTGATTTTCCTTAAGGGAATATCTCACCATGCCATCCCCTTACTCAGTAAACTCCAGAGGCTTCAGGGTGAAAGGCAAAAGTACCCTGAGTATGGCATTCAAAGCCCCTCATACCCTGATCTCACGCACTTTTACAGTTTCCTTAGACTAGATAACCTTTGATCTAGCAATACCTACCTTCTTGCTTTTCCTAACAGAAGAGCTTTTATGACCTAACTTCATGTATTTTTTATCCAAAATATATTTATTTATTTATTTGTTTTCAGTTTCAGATTTTCTCCTTTATTTACCTCTCTTCCATCCATTGAGAAAGCAAGAAACATGATATTCAGTATACATGTGAAATCATGTGAAACATTTTTACACTTTTTATGTATATGTGTATGTGTATATGTAACATATATATATATACACACATACACATATATAATTAAATAAAAAAAAAAAACTCCACTCATTTTCATTGGCCAGTTCCCCTGCCTCCTCTCTCCTAATTTTCATTTCCTGGTCTCCCTCCCTTCTTTCAAGTCCCAGTTAAAATACTATTGATTACAAGAAGCCTTTCCTGAGCTCCAAGAAGCCTTCTAACTTTATGTGCATTCCTCTGTTGGTTTTCTTCAATTTATCCAGTTTATAGCTTGTTTAAACCTAGTTGTTCATATTTTGTCACCCTCATTAGACTGAAAACTTCTTGAGAACAAGGACAATGTTTTTACTCTTCCTTGGGTCCCTAGCAATTAGCACAGTGCCTGGCACACAGTAGACCCTTATTAAATGTGTGTTGCTTGACTGACCTCTCTCTCCAGAATCAATGTTACTTTTCTCATGTCTCCTCCTGCTCCCACACATGCCTTTCCTCCAGAGGAGAAGTGGACATATTTCTTTCTCCTCAATTCTTTCTCCTCTATGCCATCTTTGCCAACATCATTATTCGAAGACCTCATCTCCTTTAAAGTGCACTCCATCCACCCATATCATTCAGATCCAGATTCTTAACATATATTGTCTTCAAGTTATTTCCTTCCTTTTTCTTTTTTTTTTCTTTTTATTTGTTTTTGTTTTTAAACAAAAGAGAACATTGTCATGTGCCCAGCAGATCAGGGAAGATTCAAAATATATAACAACAAATTACCAGTTCAAGAAAGTATACAGTTATACATAGATATTAGTAGAGGAAATTATATTCATAAGTGTCCATCTTTTCTTTACTTCCTTATACATTGTTCTTTTGTTTTCTGCTGTGTACCTTTTTAACTTTATTCTTTCCCCCTCTCTCATCCTCCCATCCCCAAGCAGACTATAATTAAGAAAGAATATATTTATGTATACATAGTATACATATGCATATATATGTGTGCATATATATATATACAGATATATGTATGTATATATATATATACATAAACACAGAGAGAGAGAACAGCTCCACCCCCTACATATATTTTTCCTATTCCTGCTGATCCTTTGCTTTAATTCTGCTCCTAAATTGCCTTGATATTACTTAATCTTCCCCCATCCAAGGATCTCTCCCTTGTCTTCTTCCCTCACCCTTTGCTTCCCCATCTGGCCATCCCTCTCCCCTTATTTCTTTATAGATTTTGGAGGGTACCTTTCATGGTATGTATGTATGTAATCTAGTCTTGATGTGAGGTTTTCAGAACTATGAGCCCTCCGCCCCCTCTAATGCTTTTGTACCTATTCTTCCTCTGTACCTCATTTGTATGACATGATTACTATTTTTACTTTAACTCTGCCCCAGTCTTTTTTTTTGAGCTACCCTATTGCTGATACCAGTCTTCAACATTGGTATATATTTCCCATAAAAAAAAATAATTTGTCCATGTTGAGTTCCTTGAAAGTGATCTTTGATATTGGCTTTTATATGTTAAATTTTCTATTGTTTGGGTTTGATTGATAGAAAGTCCTGAAGATCTGCAAGTTCTTTGAATGTCCAATTTTTTATCATTCAATATTATAGATTAATTTGCTGGATGTGATATTTTTGTCCACAGGCCTAGTTCTTTTAATTGTTGGTAAATTATAGGACGTGGTCTTTTATTGTGGCTGCTGATAAGTCCTGTACAATTTTAATTATAACTCTGGCATACTTGAATTTTTTTCTTGTTTCTTGCAAAATTTTCTTTTTGATCTGGGAGTTTTGAAATTTGACAATAATGTTCCTATATATTTTCCACAAAGGATCTCATTCAAGTGATGATTGGTGGATTTTTTTTTCTATTTCTATTTTCTCCTCATGTTCTATCCCTCTAGGATGATTCTCCTGGATTATGTCTAGCATTTTTATGTCAAAGTCCTTTTATTTTTTTGGTCACAACTTTCCGGCAATCCAATTATTCTTATATTTTCTCTTCTTGATCTGTTGTTTTTATTATGCTTTGTATTCTGTTCTATTTTTTTGATTCTTTGAAATTCATTTTGTTGTTTCTTCGTCTCTCATAGCTTTACTGATTTCCCCTTGCCCAATGCTATTTTTCAAAGAGTTATTTTCTTCTTTGAAACTCTTTATTTCCTTTTCTAGTTGGTTAACTTTTTTTCATTATCTTTTTGTTTTTCTTGGATTTTTTTATTTAGATTTTCCTCAATGTCTCTCATTTGATTTAAAAATTTTTTTTTGAATTCTTCTATAAATTCTCTCTAGGCAGGAAGCCATTTCACATTACTCTTTGGGATAGAAGAAACTTTTTTTTTCTATGGTGGGGTTCTTTCTTCTACAGCAGGTTCATTTTTTAAAAAAATAAGAAGTATTATTATAAGCACCTCTAACCCTGGAGTTGGGAGATGGTACCTCTAAGTTTCCTTGAGCTCTCCCCTATGACATGGAACCCTAAACCAAGAGTTCCACCCTTCAGCAAGTGCCTGAAGCCAGCAGTGCCTCTGTGCTGCTGTTTCTGCACTCTCTGAGTGTTGGTTCCTTCTCACCATGGCTGCATCTCAGCAGCACAGCTGGGCCTGGTGTTCCCAATCAGCCCAAGTTCCCTCAGTCCTCCTGAACTCAGACCCCACTTCACAAACAGACCAGGAGGTGAAAGTTTCTATGGTTCCTGCTGAGGCTCCAGACATACACCCAGCTAGCCCCAGAGCTCCCACTTAAAAAATCTCTCTCTCTCTCTCTCTCTCTCTCTTCCCCTCCCCCTTTTCTGTGTGTGTGTGTGTGTGTGTGTGTGTTTTTTTTTATTTTTTTGATAAATTTCTGTGTAATATTTCTTTGGTTGTTTTTTTTACACACAATATATATATATATATATATATATGTATATATGTAAATCCTTATGTTTCCTGGCTTCCTACTTCATTAATATCCTTAACACCTGGGATCTTCATTCCAGCCCAACCACTCATAGGAATAATCACTGTAAATTTCTCTATCATTCATAAGTGGGCTTTCTTCATAATCTTGTTCTCTGAAATTCTACTTGCTTCCTCTCCGGCCTTTTTTCTCTTTGCTTCACTCCTTCTGAACCTGGACCTCATCCTCATCATGACCTTTAATACCTCCATTGCTCCCAGTATTTCCACCCCATCACCCCTGATCTAGCCTCACTATTCGCCCTTCACAGTCTTGGTCCCATGATCTATAAGTCAAAAATACTCTATAATTCATCCTTGAATTCCTTGGCTCCTTGGTCCTATTACTTTTCACATCTTCCTAAATCCCAAAGCTGAGTTATTTATGTCACATGTTTTTTCTGTGCCTATTGCTGTACTGGAAAAAGTCATACAGTTTTTCCAACTAATCTGAACTATGCTTAAAACTTTTATAAGGCAATCTTTATATTCAGTTTAGAATGCATATTCTAAGCTTATACAACCTTCTCATCCTTCTTTCTCAGCAGACTCTCATCTCTTGTTTTCACTGAGAAAATATGGATTATCTACTATAAGCTCTTTCTTTCCCTTTACTCTATGCCTCATAATTGATCACTACTTTCCACTCATTCATCTTCTTTTGCTTCATTCCCAGATGAAGTGATGATCTTTCTTTTTCTTTAAGACCAGACCCTTTACTAGGAGCAGCTAGGTAGCACAGTGAGTAGAATGCTGGGCCTGGAATTAGGAAGAGCAGAGTTCAACCCAGTCTTAGACACTAAATATGTGAAACAGAGCTCATCACTTAATTCTCAACTTCATTTCCCCAGTTGTAAAATGAAGATAATAACAGCACCTACTTCCCAGAGTTGTTGTGGGGATCAAATGAGATTATAGTTGTAAAGACCTTAGCACAGTGCCTGGAATATGATAAGTGCTATATAAATGTAATCTATTATTATTAATTATTATAATTACTTGTACCTTTGATCCTATTCTCATTATGTTAATCCTCTAGGTTAAGAATAGTTAAGCTGCTCCAGAAGTTTTCTACTTCATTTTTCTCCATTTCCCATGTTTAAACTCTGCTTATTTGTATCATCTTCCCACAGTTGACAAGCATATACCTGTCTCTTTTAAAGATCTTCACTTGACTTCTTAAGCTATTTTGCTATATTTATTTTCACCTCTTACAATCAAATTCAATTCAATTCATTTGTTTAAAAAAAGCAAACTTGTAAATTTGTAAACTTTTATAAGATAGTGCCCAATGCAAACTATCTTTTTTTTTAAGAAACTTATGTTTTACATCTACGTTCACTAATATGTAAAAAAGAAAAGAAAAGAAAATTTGGGAAGGGAAACAGCAGTGACAACTAGAATATTCAAAAAAAGTTTCACATAGTTGGTTCAACCTGGACTAAGACTCAGAGGAAACTAAGAATTCTATAAGGCAGAGATAAGAAGGGAACAAGTTTTAAGCATGAAGACAATCCCTGAAAAAGGCATAAAAATAAGAGATGGAGCATCAAGTTTGAAGAACACTTGCCAGGACAGTATGGCTAGAAGACAGAAGATATTGCACCTCCTCAAGATTGCCCATAAAGACTTACATGAAGTGATGCTGAGTGAAGTCAGCAGAAGCAGGGAAAAAAACATTATACACAGTAACAGCAGATTAAATGATGATCAACTATGATAGACTTAGTTCATCTCAGCAATATAGTACTCTAAGGCAATTCCAAATGATTTGTAATGGGAAATGCTATCCACAACCAGAGAAAAAACTATGGATTATGAATACAGATCAAAGCATTTTGTTGTAACTTTTTTGGGCCTGTATTTTTTTTTCTTTCTTGTGATTTTTCCCTTTTGTTCTGATTCTTTCACAAGAAGACTAATATGGAAATATGTTTAACAAGATTGTACATGTGTAGCCTATTGTATAGGAAATTGCTTGCTGTTTTAGGGAAGGGGAGAGTTAGGGGAAAAGGGATAGAAATTTGGAACTCAAAACCTTACAAAAATGAATGTTGTGTATTGGATTACCTGCCAGCTAGGGGAGTGGATGTGAGGAAGAAGGAGAAAATTTGGAACAAAAAGTTTTGCAAGGATCAATGTTGGAAAAATTACCCATGCATGTATTTTGTAAATAAAAAGCTTTAAAAAAAACACAAAAAAAGAATGTTGAAAATTATGGATTTTTTACATTTAAAAAACATGATTGTATATGTGTAGTCTATTGTATAGTGAATTGCTTGCTGTTTTAAAGAAGGGGAGAGTTAGGGAGAAAGGGAGAGAAATTTGGAATTCAAAATCTTACAAAAATGAAGGTTGAAAATTATGATTTTTTTTTACAGAGGGAAAGATACTAGTAGGTACAAAAAATATATATACTTGGAAAAAAATTATCCTTGCTCCCAACTGCTAAATCCGCTGGTCTTTTCTTAGAACCCATTGTATTTGATCTCTCAACAGTTTTTGGCATTATCAAGTATCCATTAGTAGAAAAAAAACTTCTATTCTGAATTCAGATTTACAGCCTAATCTGAATTTAGAAAATTGCTTGAGGTTATTTTGTTTAAGTGACTTGCCCATTCATAGAGACTATGTATCAGAGTCAGAATTTGGACCTCAGTCTTCTTGACCCAAAAGACAATTTTCTCCAGAGGCAAAATCTGGATTTTGCCTCTGCCCAAGCACATAAGTATTTAATAAGTGTTTGTTAAATTAATAACAAACTTTGTTTGCATAGTACTTTAAATCTAGAAGTTGATGTCATCATTATTTTCATTTTTAGAAATAAGATAATTGAGGCAGACAAAGGTTAAATGACTTCCCAGGGATACACGGTTAATACATGTCTGAGGCAGGATTTGCAAAGCACTTTACAAATGTTTTCTCATTTGATTGTCAGAGCAACCTTGGGATATAGAGGCTATAATGCGCATTTTACAAATGGGAAAACTAAGGCAGAGAGAACTTAAGTGACTTGCCCACAGATCTACCAAATGTCTAAGGTCAGATTTGAACTTGTCTTCCTTGACACCAGGTGCAGTATTCTATCCACTTTATCATTTACTTGCCTCCTAATTGATCCTACATTATAAAAGCAAGTATATAATCCAAGACAGCCTACTTAATTATTTGTAGCTACTTAATTATTTACTCTGTGAATCCTCATAATGCCAAAAATTATTCTTAAACATGGACTATATTTTGAATTTTTAATGGAATTGTGATCATTTGCTCTTGATAAAGAAACAACTAGAAGTAGTCTTACTTTCAGAAATCTCATCATGGCCTATGAGGACACCAATTATTAGAGGGAAAATAATCCAGAAAATGGGAAGCGTTGGTGAGTTTACATGTTAAACAAACATCAAATTGTAAGGAATCTGAACCTAGTGGCTTGTGACTTTTTTATTTTGAAGAGTTAAAAAAATCAAATATTACATCCCCATGTCATTGGCTCTGACTTATTATCCCACTAATCACTACAAACTTACTATTCTCAAGCCTTCTAAAGGCAGATTGGTTTTTTAAAAGACAAGCTCTTTATTCCTTATTTTTTTTTAATTATTTATGATTTTCAATGTTACTTCATATACATTGCCAGATATGTTCCCTGTCCCCAGCATACTGAACTTTTCTTTGTAACAATCAATGTAATATTCTCTTCTCATAGCTCCCTACCTTTCCTAAGATAAGAGGGATGCTCTGTATTCATTTGAGGGGAACAAGGGGAAATATTAATAAAATATATTTTTGTTTTCCTATCATCTTTACTTCCAAAAACATGCTTACCCTTTCTCCTTCCTAATGAACCATTCCATGTAACAACAATCTTTTTAAAAAGCATTTCAACAAAACCAATCAACATATTGACTGAGTCTTGGCAACTAAGTGATAGAGCTTTGGGCCTGAAGTCAGAAAGTCCCAATTTCAAAAATGACCTCAACTGCTTACTAGTTATATGACTTTGTCACTTAACATTTGTCTGTCTCCATTTGCTTATCTGTAAAGATGAAGACAGCTTAATTATCAAATAAGACAATTACAAAATGTTTAGTACAGGGCTTTGGCACATAGTAGATGCTTAATAAATGTTTGTTCCTTTCTCTTCCTTCTCTTGAATACATCTGACAATGTATTCAAGCTCTGTACCCAAGGTCGCCTACCTCTGCAAAGAAAGGATTGAGGTGGAGTTTTTCAGTTTTTCTTTAAAGTCAAACAGGCCTCTTGGTTATTACTATAGCATATCATTCCATTTCAATGGAAAATATAAGCAGTCTTTCCATTTCCATTATTGTAGTCATTGAATATTGCTTTCTTGCTTCTGCTTACTTCACTTTGTTAATAATAAAATAATAGTTAACATATTCTAGGTATTGAAAAAGTTATATATATATATATATATATATATATATATATATATATATACATATATACATTGATACACCACAATTTATTTAGTGATTTTCCTTTCAATGAACATTTACTTTTTCCCCAGTACTTTGCTATTACAAATTTTCTGCTTTTTTTAGGGAGGTCAATAATGAGAGAGAGAAAAACTGAGCGAGCGAGTGAGCAAGACAGACAGACACAGAGACAGGCAGACCAACAGACAGAGACAGAGAGAGAAAGCAGAAAGAGACAGAGACAGAGAGGCAAAATCAGGGAGAGACAGAGAATTACACACACACACACACACACACACACACACACACAGAGAGAGACAGAGAGAAAGAGAGAGACAGAAAGGAGCCAGACAAATATATTGTTCAACAACTTTGGTTATCTCCCTTGGAAGAAGTAAGAGTTGTTTCTTTGATTAGTTCTTCTAAAGGAGAAGTAGGACAGTGATTATGGAGTTAATTTTCTAGAAGATTTGCCAATCTCTCTTGATCAGCTCTGAGATTTGATTGGAATTTTATTCACCAAAAGAGAGAAAGAAAGTGAGGGGAGGGGAAGGGAGGAAGGAAGGAAAGAAGGAAGGAAGGAAGGAAGGAAGGAAGGAAGGAAGGAAGGAAGGAAGGAAGGTAGGAAGGAAGGAAGGAAGGAAAGAAGGAAGAAAAAGAGAGAGAAAGGGAAGGAAAGCTTGAAAAATAGTATACTTCAGTATATATATATTCAGACAACATCAGCTCTTTCTCTAAAGATAGAGAGCCTTTTTCATCATGAGTCTTTTGGGATTGCCTTGGTTCACTCTATTACTAAAAACAAATAAGTCATTCAGTTCATTGTACAATATTGTTGTTACTGTGTACAGTGTTCTTCTGATTCTCTATGTAAGTTTTTCCAAGTTTTTTCTGAAATCATCCTGCTCTTCATTCCTTATCACACAATAATATTCCATTAAAACCACATACCAGAACTTGTTCAGTCATTCTCCAATTGATGGGCATCACATCAATTTTCAATTTTAGTTATCAAAAAGAGCTGCTGTAAATACTTTTCTACAAAGTTCTTTTCCCACCCCATCCCCTTTTAAAAATTTCTTTGGGGTATAGACCTAGTGGTGTTATTATTGGATCAAAGTTTATGCATAGTTTGAGAGTCCATTGGGTATAGTTCAAATTGCTCTCCAAATGGTTGGATCAGTTTACAACTTCACAACTCACAATTGAGTAGAGATGAGGCATGTAGAAATAGGGCTAAATGACTGATGAAAAAAATAGTGAACCATGCATTAGTATCCCAATTTTCCCAAAACTCCTTCAACATTTATCATTTTCCTTTTCTGTCATATTAACCAATCTGATGTGTGTGAGGTGGTAGCTTGGAGTTATTTTAATTTGCATTTAATCAATAGTGATTTGGAGCATTTTTCCCCTCACAAGATTATAGACAGCTTTGATTTCTTTATCTTAAATTGCCTGTTCATATCCTTAGACCATTTATCAGTTGGAAATGGATTTGCATTCTTATAACTTCTAATCTATTCTCTATATACTTGAGAAATCAGGCTTTTCTCAAAGATACTTGATGTAAAAACTTTTCCCTAGTTTTCTGCTTTTCTTTGAATTTTGGCCACATTAGTTTTGTTTGTGTAAAAACTTCCTTTTTATATATTCAAAATTATCCATTTTGTATTTCATAATTATAATTTATATATAATATATCATATTATAATTCCTAGTTAATATATCGGTTTTTTTGGTCCTAAATTCTTCCCTATCCATAGATTTGACAGATAAACTACTGAATGTTCCTCTAATTTGCTTATGGTAGCATTCTTTCGCGCTCTCTCTCTCTCTCTCTTTTTATATTTTTTAATAATAGCTTTTTATTTTCAAAATACATGCAAAGATAATTTCTAACATTCACCCTTACTTAAACCTTGTGTTCAGAATTTTTCTTCCTCCCTTTCTCCAACTCCACTCCCCTAATCAGCAAGAATTCAATATAGGTTAAATATGTGCAATTCTTCTAAACATATTTCCACATTTATCATCCTACACAAGAAAAATCACATCAAAAAGGGAAAAAATGAAAAAAAAAAGCAAACAAAAAAGTTAAAAATACTATGTTCTAATCCATGGTCAGTTCCCATAGTCCTCTTTCTGGATCCATCCCAAGTCTGTTGCAGGGGCAGCTAGGTGGCACAGTGATTAAAGCCCTAGCCCTGAAGTCAGAAGAATCTGAGTTCAAATCTGACCTCAGACACTTAATACTTCCTAGCTGTCCCTAGGCAAGTCACTTAACCCCAATTGCCTCAGGGGAAAAAAACAAGTCTATTCGAAATGGTTTGAGTGACACATGTCCATCAGAGTTGATCATCACATAATCTTGTTGTTGCTATGTATGATGTTCTTTGGATTCTCCTCACTTCACTTAGCATCAGTTAATGTAATTCTCTCCAGGTGTTTCTGAAATCATTCTGCTGATCCTTTCTTATAGAACAATAATATTCAATTACATTCATATTATGATATCATTTTGACATTATTTTGGCATATGGTGTGAGATGTTGATCTATACCTAGTTTCTGGCATACTATTTTCCAGTTTTCCCAGCAGTTTTTGTCAGATATGAGTTTTTGAAAGGGGTTTGAAGTCTCAAGATCCATCCTGTGCACAGCAGCAAAACTGATATCTCTAAAGCACAGGTCTGACCATAACAGTCCCTTATTTGGAAATCTCCAGCAGCTCCCCCTGATAAGAAAAAGAGTACATCACAACAGAAAATAAAAAATTTCAATGACATCAAATTTAAAGTTTCTTGCACACACAAAATTAGTGTAGCTGTGATAGGAAAGGAATTTACAATAGGAAATTAAGTCAAAGAAGAAAGGCACTTGGATTAAAGGGGACTGAAAAAGGCTGCTTGAAGGAGGTGGGCCTTTAGCAGAAACTTGAAGGAAACCTGAAAAATCAAAAGGCAAAGGTGAGAAAGGAGAGAGTTCTAGGTCTGAGTGACAGGTGATGAAAATGGCCCGAGTCAGAGAATAGAGTGTCTAAGTCAAGAAAGAACAAGGAAATCTGTGCCACTGGATTGCAGAGAGGGCTGGGAATTTAAGGAGTGAACGAAAAGATAGGAAGTGGGCACATAAGAGAGGGCATTAAAAGCCAAAAAGATTTTATTTGATCTTAAGGCAACCAGGAGCCACTGGTTATTATTAGATTGTGAGCTCCTTAAATGTAGAGGCTGTTTTTTGCCTCTTTTTGTATCCCCAGCTATTAGAAGAATGCATAGGACACAAGAGAAGTTTAATAAATATTTATTGTATTAAATGGAAGAGGGGCACCATGGTCAGAAAAATGAAAAGATCTTTGTATCAAAGATACCTAAACTCTATTAAAGGGCTACTATCCAAGATATATAAATTCATACATACTTGTGTGTATATAATGTGTGTGTACAAATACATAATACATATATAAATATAAAAAATATACACATATACACAGAGAGAATTAGTTCAAATAAAATTAGGGGCCATTCCCTAAATAACTAAGTGATATAAACAAACTTTTTAGAAGGAGAATTGAAAATATTTTGAGAGGCAAAGTGACACAAGAAGACCTGGGGTCAAGCTGAGCCCCTAACACATACTAATACTTATACTGGCCAAATTATCTAAACTTTCAGTGCCTCCCAGCAACTCTTTTAAGTACAAACAGTTAAAACTCTGCATTTATAAAGGGAATTCCTACTGGGTATGCCCTATACTGATGAAATCATAAGTCTATTAAAAAATACACATTCATATAAACATACATATACATATGTACATAGAAAACAAGCATACAAATTTGAGATTAAAACTCACATCCAGTAAATTGAAATAGACAAATGTAGCAGGAATAGTCAGTGTTAAAGAGAATGAAGGAAGATAGATATTCCAATACACTGTTGGTAGAGCTATTAATTGACCTAACCATTTTGGAAAACAATTTAGAATTATCTATGTGTGTGTGTGTGTGTGTGTGTGTGTGTGTGTGTGTATAGATAGATATACGTACATATACATACATATTTTTAAGTGACTAAAATGTCCATCAGTGCCAGAGATCCCACTACTAAATATATATTCCAAGGAGGTGAAGGAGAAAAAGAAATGTTCAATATTCACACCAAGTAATCATTGTAACACGTTTTGTGAAAGAAAAAGCTGGAAACCAAGCAAGGAGGCTAAACTAACTATAATACATAAATGTGGTAGAATATCACTGAGCTGTAAGTAACAATAAATAAGAATTCAATTATATGAAGATTTGTATGAACTGATACAAACTTTATAAGAAAACAGCATACACAAGATAAAAAGAAAAAGATAAACGTTATGACATGGAGTCCTAGAATTAAAATAACAAATCTTGGTCCTAATGAGGAGGTAAGGAAATGAACCTCTTTTTCTTCTTTGCAGAGATGAAAGGCTACAAGTTATAGATTGCTACAAAAGAATATACAACTCATATGATATTTGATTTTGCTTTATTTTCCCCCCTTTTTTATTATGAATGAAGGTTTAATGAGTAGAGATGAGGCATGTAGAGACAGAGGTAAATGAGTGGTAAAAAACAAACAAGAAGTAAAGTACTTTTAGAAGTAAAAAAAAAAAAAGTCATTAGTAAACTTTTAAAAAAGTTTTATTCCTACCTGCTCCTCCAACTGCAGCATAATGTGTTATTAATGTCAGCACCTTGTTCTAATAATTGTAAGATACAGGAAACCATCTGAGTTTGGAAGGATTTCCTCCTCTCCCACCCCTCCCACTCCCAGATAGGAGTAAATAGAAAGACTTCCTCATTGGGCCCTTCTTTAAGTGTTATGAAAATTCAATGACTCAGTTGAGACAATAACATACTGACCAGCCTGATTGGCTTTGAATATCTGGCTGCTGCTCCTGTCCCTATTCTAGAATCGCCATATTATCTGCTATCATTTAAAAATGAAAAACATAGCAGGTGGCAACTATCGATGTGACCTTTTGGGTTATCTATAGGACACCATGTGCATTTAAAAGGATGAAATTGACATTTGTGGTCACAATAATTCATATTCTCATCATGTGTCCATTGATCTAAGACATTGGCCACATCAGTGTCTAGAAACTCGATGACAAATGTGACATCTGACTGATAGGCAAAACCTCAAGTGAATTTTGCCATTTATTATTATAATTATTGTTGAGTCAATTTTCTTTTCTCTAGTTATGGGGACAGTCATGAGCTGTCAGGAGAACTGATATGGACATCCAGGAAGAGAAGGAAAGCAGTTACCTTTTAGAGGAAGATGTAGCGAGCTTTGTTGATACTTTTTCTCTGGGATGACTCCAGTCTTGCTTTATCAACCTTCACTCACACTATCCCTTAGTATGCTTTCCTATATTTTGTGCCTCTCATTCAATCAGACTACTTAATGTTTTCCAAACATATCCCATACCATCTTATCTCTGTGCCATTACTCATGGTGATCTCTACATCTAGAAGACTTTCCTCCCCAATGTTTGCACATTGAAATTCAAACTATACTTAAACAGAGCTAATTCAAATGCTGCTTTCCTCATGAAACTATTCCTGAGAGTCCTACTTAGACCATTCCACCCTCTGAAAACTCATAGTAACATACAATTATCATATTCTATTTGAATCATCATTATCTATTTATATATAATTATCTCCCCTGGCTGATTATAAAATCCTTGAGGTAAGGTCTATGTCTTGTTCATCTTTGTATTCTTTAGTGCCTAATTCAGTGCTTTGCACATAGTAGGGAAATAGGGATGGAGAAGGAATAACCATTTATATAGTGCCCATCACACATCAGACATTGAGCTAAGTGATGTACATATATGATCTTAATTCAATCCTCACAACAACTTTATCAGGGACTGCTATTATCATACCCATTTTACAGCTAAAGAAACTGAGGCAGTGATTTGGCCATGGCCACCCAGTTAGTAAATGTTTAAGTCTGGATGTGAATTCAGGACATCCTGACTCCCAGCCCAGGACTTTATGTACAATGACATCACCTAGCTGTTTCTGGTAGAGTAGCTGATAATAGGGATAGAGTCTGGACCTGTGATTTGACTAGCATGCAGAATTCCTGCAGGAGGAAATTCCCTCTACCATGTAGCCTGGCATCTTCTCTGCAACCTATTTCTTAAAGAGTTGCCATGAGTATAATGATGTTATTTCCAGTTTGTCCTGTGTATAATTTACTTTGTATATACTTGCTTATCTTTCCCATTAAATTATAAATTCCTTGAGGGAAGGGACTGACTTTCCCCTCTTTTGTACTCCCAGTACTTAATACAATGCCTAGAACATAATAGGTATTTAATAAATGTTTACTGATTGATAATAGCTAACACTTATATTGCAGTTTGTTTGCAAAATGTTTCAAATGCTACCTCACACAATCCTCAAAACAATCTATTTTTGCCCCCATTCTACAGACAAAAAAACTAAAACTGAGAAAGTTTAGTGATTTGCTCACTGACTTGCTAGAGTCACAAGTAGTAATGGAACCCATCTTTCTTTCTACTATGCTCCAGTGCCTGTATTCATAACAAAACAAAACAACAATAATAACAAAAAACATCTAACATTGATATGGCACTTAAAGTTTTACAAAACATTTTACATATTTTTATTTCAGTGGATTCTTTCAGCAGCTTTATAAGGTAAATATTATACTACCCATTTTCCAGATAAAGAAACTAAAGCGAGAGAACTTAAATGATTTGCCCTGGTCACATAGCTTGTAAGTGTCTGAAATAGAATTTGCACGTAAGGCCTTCTGATTCCAAGTCCAGTGCTCTGTCTACTATATCACATCCCTACCCAAATATTTCTTGGATTCAATTACAAGAACCAGATGTAGGTAGGACTATGAAGTAGGTGAGATTATTTTTTCCACACTCCCACCTCTGTAACCGGCTTCTGCATCTTGCCCTCCTTCTTTGTAGTACCTTTTCTTCTTCTGATGAGTATCCTTCAGATACTCATGTCCTCTCTCCCTTACACTTATCAAAATCTACTTTTAGGAGAAGATCTAATAAATTCATAAATGACTAACAGAATTCACATCTTTTCATGCTATATAAAGCATGAGGTTGAGTGAATGAATTTAGAGTCAGGAAGGTTTGAGTCAACAAGCATTTATTAAGCACATATTATGTGTCAGGCACTGTGCTAAGTTCAGGAGATACAAATATAAGCTGAAAACAGATAATACTTATGCTCAAAGAGTTTACATTCTACTGGGGAAAAGTAAAACCTAAAAGAGAAACTAAACAGGAGGAAGTACCTACCATGCCACCATGACGGAGAAGTCTTAAGGACAGTCTTATGAGAAATAAAATTATGGCTGTACTGGAAGCCCCCTTTAAATGAAGGTTTTGGGAGGAGTTTTCCAATCAAGGGGGTGGGGTAGGGGCGATAAATGATGTGTGAAGGTGAAGAATGCTTCCAAAGCATAAATTTCAGAGCAAAATGATCTTCCAGGGTGAAGAAGGACATAATGAACAGTACAGAATTTCAAGTTTTTCAAGAAAAACTACTATCTCATCCATATATAGACTCAGCATCTCAGAATTGACAAGGACCTCAAACAGGGTCATCTTTTCCAACTCCACCTGAATAAAAATTTCCCCTATGCAATCTTTAACAAGTGATCATTCAGCCTCTGATTTGAAACCTCCAGGACTGGGGGAGGTGAGGGAGCCCATCACTTTTTGAGATACCTGTTGTACTCTGACATGGCTGACATGGTTCTCAATAGTGGGAAGTTCTTAAAATCCTATCTGTGTTGCTTGGTAAGTTCTATGTGACAAAAAGCAAATCATCTACCTTCTTCAAACCTTAGGCAAATCTATATCCCTCCACAAAGGAGGTGCTAAAGGAGGGTCCTTTAACCCAAATCTCTTCTCACTGCCCCAAAAAATCAAGATATGCTGCCTCTGAAACATATCACAACATGAAGGTGACTCTGCTGACATGAGACTAATCCTGCCTTATGAATCCCTTTTTAAAATTAGAGAATGAACACTTTTGCACATTACTACTTTCCCATCACTGTTTGAGATGCCATCATCCCAAGTGAAAAGAAAAAGTCTAGTTGCAGCTATAAGACTATGCTAGAATTAGAAGTCTAATCTTGAACCAATTGATTCAATGGAGTAGTGAAATTTTGGGGAAATTATGGGAGGAGAAACAACTTTATTAAGCTATTATTAAGCTTTATTAATGTCTCCCTGGGTATTGACTCTACTAGTCATGTCTCTTAATAATAGGGAAAAATGACTTGTATTAGTGTGACTATTTATTTCTTTGATTCTCACCATGAGTACAGATCATCCCAAATGAAGTATTTCTAACTCTTTAAGGTTTTTCTACTTTCTATATGACATTTTTGCAGTTCATATTATTTGAAGAGTTTCAAGTTCAGATTTCAACATACTGTAGAGGAGTTCTTAAAGTAATTCAATAAGTTTGAAGGTAGTAGGAGAAGTTTTTTGGGGACTTTTAATTGTAGCTCATCTATGTGTGATAAATTGGTGAGCTCCAACTGTTGTGTGGTAGAGACTGCCATTTGGCTAGAAAGATGGATTCCTAGAGAAATTGAGAATCCATATTTCTAGCAAAAGAAGGGAGAGGTCCTGGACAGGACTATTCTCTCTCAGAGAAGATTTTTTTTTATAAAGCTTTTCATTTTAAAAAATATGCATAGATAATTTGACATTGACCCTTGCATAGCCTTGTGTTTCAGATTTTATCATCTTTTCCCCCACCCCCTCCCCTAGATGTCAAGCAATCTAATATATGTTAAACATGTTAAAATATATGTTAAATCCAATAAGTATAAACATATTTATACAATTCTCAGAGAAGATTTTAACAAGAGAAAGGAGTTTCCAAATGGCACAAGTATGAAATTATCTCCATTAGATTATAAACACCTTAAGGGCAGAGATCATTTCTTCACTTTTCTTTGTATCCCTAGCACTTAGCATGAAGTAGACACTTAATAAACACTAATTGACTGGCTAATTCTAGAAACCCAGAGTTCTAAAATTCTGCTTCTAAATACAGTAAGGAGAATTTACTGAGCCATATAAATCTCTTAATAGACAGATGATTTCCCCAGGATAATACACTATGATCAGGTATGATTTATACCAGGAATGCAAGGCTAGTTCAATATTAGAAAACTATTAGCATAATTGACTATATAAATAACCAAACTAACAAAAATTATATGATTATCTCAATAGATACAAAAAAAGGCATTTGATAAAATTCAACACCCATTGCTATTAAAAACACTAGAGAGTATAGGAATACATTGACTTTTCCTTAAAACGATTAGTAGCATCTATTTAAAACCACCAGCAAGCATCACATACAATGGGGACAAACTAGAACCATTCCCAATAAGATCAGGAGTGAAACAAGTCTGCCCACTACCACCATTGGTATTCAATATTGTATTAGAAATGTTAGCTTTGGCAATGAAAAGAAAAAGAGATTAAAGAAAGTAGATGATCCTGGAATCTAGCTTCCTAATGAAGAGGTTATTGGAAAGGAGGGCAGCAACTGTTGTTAGCATCGTTTTTCAAGGAAAAAAGAGTATACACATGACTCCATTGATGAAAGAGCAACTAAAGACTGAGCAAGGAACCAAGAGCCCTGTACATTGCCTTCTTCTATTACCATAAATTATTCTGACAATGCAAGTCCAATGGGAAGAGGGTAGCCACTCTGGCAATGTCTAGCTAATTTTCCCTCCAGCCTGAGACCAAGTCTTTAGGATATAGTATCATAAAGTAGGAGATCTGTTTGAATCCCTGAGGTGAAAGTAGAACTCTTCAGTATGCCATGGAAATGCTTTACTTTCAAGCAACCATATATTTATTTCCCTTATTAGGTTAGTATAAATTGTAGAAGGGTACTACATAAAAGGGTAGAAAACTACACAGACCCCTGTGAAGGAGGAGAGAGTGAGATGCTACTCTCTGGAGTGTAAGGATAATTAAATCGATTATATGGCTTTCTGTGTTGCCTTTATATGTTTTTTGCCTTTCCTGTGGGATGAAATAAAGGCTATTTCATATTCAATAGCAATTGTGACCTTGAATATTTACATGGGGATACTTGAGATAGGGAGGACAAAATGAATTTTGGAGTTTTCCCCAAGACTGAAACCAGCTCATTTCAGCCCAAAGGTTGTGGGATGTTGGGCCATCTTTTTTACATCTATACCTCTACTTAAATCACTAAAGACAGGAATAGAATGTATGGAGTATTTGTGTTCACCTACTGTGTATGTCTTTTTCTAGGAGTAGGTCTTTTGCTGAGATATTTTTTGTTACAGAAAACCTCAAGCAAAACTTTTGATAAGAAGCATTTCGTTCCGCAGCTTATCTGAAAACAAGAACAGTGTTGGTACTGGTTTGGTTTCACACACTGAAATGTTAAGGGATTAGCTGCAATGTATCCTTGGGCGGCTTATAGTCATTGATTTTTCTCAAGTTGGTTTTTCTAGTAGAATGGTAGCATGCACCATAGCTCCCTTAGTATGAGGAGTGAATGGCAATCATGCATGTTTTCATCTTGGTCCTCCATTTTTATCTCATGTTTTCCCCCAATCCTGGAAAAACAGTACTGAGAGGAGGGGAGGGAGAATCAGTCAACTAGCCTCCATTAGCAAAAAAATTGGCTTCATTAGCAAGCTTGCCATTAATCAAATAAGAGAAATGTTTCCCAGATAATAAAGTATTATTCATCCTTTTCTCTAAAATATTTCAAAATTATATACTATTTTCCTAAGGGAAGATTCCCCTAAAACTATCTAACATTTTTCTAATTTGCTTAGCCAAACTGATTATCAAAATTTTTGCTTTTAAAAATAATAATCCTTATTGTAAGACCAGATAGCTTAGAGCCAGAAGATAATTTATAAATCATTTTAGTGCATTTACCTCATTTTGCAGATGAGGAAACCAAGGATACATAGGTGAAGTGACTTTCCCAAGATCACTCAGCTAAGTATATAAGAGAAATGGGATTTGAGCCCAAATCCTTTGATATCAATTCCAGGGCATATTTTACTATTCTATCATGAAATTTTTTCCATGACTAAGCTCAAAGATGTTCTGCAGAAATGAAATGTGAGCTAATCCTGAATAACTAGGACAATAGGAAATTGCAAAGTAGGACATTCTAACAGGAATTGTACGGTAGATATATAAATACGTATAGCAGGGAAAGCATGGAATTCAGAATATATATCACAGGATCATAAATCTAGAGATAAAAAGAATCTTAAAAATCATTTAGTTAAACACACTAATCTTAACAGGTGGAGCTCAAAGAGGTCATGTATTTATATATATCTATCACTACTACTATATATATCCACTATCCCTGTATTCATCTCTGTAACTTCCCATGTGATCTTAGGTAAGTCACAGAATCTAAGAATTGGAAGGCACCTCACTGGCTAACTATTCTAACTAGTGCTGAAAGGAATTCTCCACTATTAACCTACACAAAAAGGGGTTGTCAACCTCTATTTGAAGACTTTCTAGGAATCAGAAGCTACTCCTTCTTATGATGGTCCATTTCTAAGAAGGAATAATTGTTTTTAAATTTTTTCCATAATGTTCAGTCATGTCCAATTCTTCATCACCCCATTTGGGGTTTTCTTGGCAAAGATATTGGAGAGTTTTTCCATTTCCTTCTCCATCTCAATTTATGTATGAAGAGACTGACACATATAGAGTTAAGTGACTTGTTCAAGATCACACAGGTAGTTAGTATCTGAGATTGGATTTGAACTCAGGTCTTCCTGACTCCAGCCCCAAATCTCTATCCACTGCACTTCCTAGGGGCCCATTTCATTTTTACATACCTCTAATCATCAAAAAGCTTTTCCTGACATCAGGCTTAAATCCGTTCTTTTGAGACAACCATCCATTGCTCCATGTCTTATCGTTTAAGGTCAAACAAAATAAATCTAATCCCTTCTCCCCATAGCCACCCTTCATGTACTAGAAAAGACCTACCCTGTCTCTTCTGAATTTTCTCTTTTCCAGATTCAGAATGCTCATAGGATAATGATTCAATACATTCATTATTTGGGTTTTCCTCCTTTGAGAATTCTCCAGCTTATCAATGTCCTTCTCAAGCTGTAACTTCTAGTACTGGACTCAATACACTTGAGAAGGTCATAGGAGGACAAAATACAGTTTTACTATCACTTCCTTATTCCTTAGGGTTATATTTCTCTACTGCAGACTAAGGGATTCATATTGATCATGGAGTCCATAAAAACTTTAAGATGTTTTTTCAGAAAAACTCCCATCTATGCTTTCCTTAATTTGTATAGGTGAAAAAGAATTTTGTATCCAACTTTAGAACTTTCTATTTGTCCTTATTGAATTGCATCTTATTCAATTCAGCCCACTCCTCTAATTTATCAGGATCTTTTGGGATCCTCATTCTCTATTTAGTGGGTTAGCCATTCCATACCTCCTCTCCCAAAGTTTTGCATTATCTGCAGATTTGATGACAGCACAATCTATTCCTTTATCCTAGACATATACAAAATTATTAGAAAGCACAAAGCCAAGTATAGCTCTCTAGGATCTTCCACTGAAAACCTCCTGCTATGTTGAAATTAAACCATTAACAACTACACTTTAAGTACTCTTTCAATATCAAAATAAATCCATCTAATTCTATTATTCTCTAGTCCACACTTTTGCATCTTCTCCACAAAAAGAGCATGAGATACTTTATCAAAATATTTGGTAAACTCTAGATACTTCATTATTTTCATCCATTGGTTTAATAATCTACTCAGAAAAGGAAATCTGGTTAGTCTGACATGAGAATTTGATGTAGGTGACCCTTGAGGACAATTTTCAATTCTGAGATTCCATGATTCTATTCAATGTTGAATGCCTTGATGAAACTAGACAGATTCTTTGCAATCACCACTTCCTTTTCATTCAAAAAAACTCTTATTGATAATTCTAGAATTCTCTTAAATGAAGAGGGTCTGAATTGCTTTATTTACAAAATTAGGAGGTTGGTTTAAACTTAAATCCAATGATTCATCTGTATATTTTGAAGCCCATAGATGTCATTGGTCCCTTTGAAAACAAAAGATGAACAACCACAGAATCTTACCCTCTACATAGAGAAACTCTTTCCCAAACTCTCTTCATTCTAGTATCCTTTGCTTTTTATATATTTGTTTCAATGCTGTCTTTCCTTACCACCATTAGATTGTAAGCTCTTTGAGGACAAGGACAATCCTTTGCCTCTTTTTGCATCTCCAGTGCTTAGGACAGTGCCTGGCACACAATAGGCACTTAAAAATGCTTATTGGTTGATTTATTAATGCCCAGTAAAGTGCCCAGGTACCAGATATCCAGAGGGAGGAACAGATACAAAGGAATTGGATAATCACAAGTGTGCAAATAATCAAGAAAAAAATTTTATGATTTAAAAGGCCATACAATGAACAGATTATAGACAACTGCCTGCCAGAGCACTAGAATTCACATTTGCTTGAGGTTAGTTTTGATTATTGGTAGATTACAGGACATGTGGTCTTTATTGTGGCTGCTGATAAGTCCCATACAATTCTAATTATAACTCCGGTATACTTGAATTTTTTATTTATTAAGCACCTAGTTATGTGCCAGGTACTTTGATTGGCTTTGGGAACACAAGTACAAATAAAGAATCAATCTGTACTGGAAAGAATCTTATATTAATAAGGAAGCCTTATATAGCAGGAATAAAGAAAGATGGTATATTAAAATATTTTGCAGCTGTAAACCAGAAAAATGACACTGTAAAGTGTTTTGTAGTTGAAATTATGTATATATATATTATATATAGTTTAAATATAAATACAAATCCATACAAAGTAGCTAACTTCAACTTATTTGAGAAGATACACTTGTCATGTTATTTTATATTACAGCTATCTGTTTGTTTTTCATGCTCCCTACCAACGATAAGTCCCATAAAATCAGAAACTCTTCCCCCTAAAATTTTATGCTTCCCCCGGTATCTAGTATAGTTTTCTATAATTGCAGCCTTATAATAAGAAATTATTTGTTGAATCAAATTGAACTGAACTAAACTGAATTGAAACTATAAATTTTGACCTAAATATATTATAAATAGTAGTTCACTGAACTAACGAAGCCCTCTAAGAGTAAGGGATAATCTTTCCAAAATACCAATTGATCTAAAATTCACCCATAAGTTCACATCATAATGCACAGTAAGATTCCTAATGTTATGTTCTTGCCAACATGGTTATATTTTGCTGTGGTTGATATTAAAATGAGTCTGTATTCCCCAAGCATACACTGACTGACAGCCTGGGGAGATAGCTCAGGCTAGAGAAAGCCAATTTGGGATGATGGATAATCTACATGCAGACAATAGAAAATTGACCATCTCCAACAAGAAGAAAATCTTACATCAGTCCAAACTAAAAAAGCTAACTTGCTACAACTGTCTTTGGGAAGCTTCAAAGTATCTCAGACTTATCCCTAGTACATGCAAAACTTTTGCAAATAACACTGCTAACAACTCCCTTGCCATATCAATAAATCACCCCAGTTCCTATGTGAGAGACTGATAGCAGCTGTCAGAACACAGTTTCTTTGAAACGTTTTATAAATACCATCCAAAGAGCCAGATTGTTCTTTAACTGCCTTGTTATCCTAATGAAATCACTCTGCTTTCTAATCTTTGCTCCAGACCCAGCCAAGGTTGGGCAAAGGAATCTCCTTCTCCCCAATGACTCTAAACACCAAGTTTGGATGACAGATTAATGATTGGATCTGCCTCCCTATTAATTTATTTGCTGGAGACACCTGTGCCAATAACCTCGTTAGGGTTTGGAGCTTGTCCCTAGAAAGGCATGTCTCCCCTCTCACCGAATCTGCTTCCCATAATTCTTAATTACTTTCTATTGCCTAGTGGGGAAAAGGCACATGACATGGAACATTTTATAGGGTCTAATCATTAACTGATTCTGCTCTTGGGGAGAGTCAAAGAATCAGAGGGATTGGTGTTTCTCAAACTCCCCAGCTGCATTCAAAAGCAATAACCAAAAGTTTTTTCTCCTGTGGTTGCAATCTGATATGCTGTTCCTCTCGTTACTTTCCTTTTCTAAATTCTTCTCTATATAGTGAAGGACATGTTTTGGCTCTTTCCAATGAGTCTTCTTTGAGTGACCACAGCAATACAATTCCATTCACAAAAACTCCTAGGTCATTTTTCCTTTCTTGACTTTTCTACTTAAACTGAACTGAAATTTGTAAAAAGTCCAGAATCTAAATACCCTGATTCATTAGGGGGAATTTACCCTATTTAGGATAATCACTCAACTTCCTGCTAGAAATTCCCCCAATACTAGTGAAAATGCTAAGTTTTCAATCAAACAAAAGCTCTACATTTAAATAAAGACAAACCATCAGGAAGCACGTCCCAAATCTTAAAAAAAAAAAAAAAAAGATTAAATTTTGATGGCACATCGCATGGTCTTCCAGATGCCTGTTGAATCAGGATCCAGTCAGTCATTTCTACCATTCCTGTTTCTCCTTTCATTGGCCAGATAAATTGTCTTTAAACATCAGTGCTGGTTTTACAACCAATTAAAACCATAGTTGGTTGGCTTGATGCTAATGGACAGGTGGGCCAGTCAGGGATATTAGCTGAAAGAGGGAAGGGGAAGCAGTGGCTTCTTTTGCATGCCCCATAATTCTTTGTGGGAGTCTATTAGTACAAAACTTCAGTGAGCAGTCCTAGCTATATCTCTCTCATTATTCACCCACTTGCTTAAGGAATAGAGGTTGTAATTCATCTCACCTACTACAAACTGCTTTATTTTTTTATCATTCAGTTTTTTATGACACCTAAAAGTTTGTATTATGAAGTATATTCATCTCTTATGTTAGCCATTCATATTAAAGCTAGCTTTTAAGAAAGATCATTGTAACTTGAAGGTGATTCCAGGTTGAAAAACACCCATCCTATTTGGCTTTACCTGAGTCATAAAATAATGAAGCCCCTTTAGAATCCTTTTTGGAAACCCTGTCTCAAAGACCTAATCATACTGAAATAAAATCCAAACATGCAAGAGTTAATGTTCCACCACCATGCCAGCCACTGTCTTTTTTCTTTCTCTCTCCCCCTTACCTTCCAAGGAATATGACTGAGATGGAGACAGCATGATTTATTGGTTAGCACTGTTTTGGTAACTGTTCAAGTAGCTTTCTGGTATCTTGAATTAACTTAAAATATAATCAAGGTGGGAGTAGTACATTGGATAGAGTGCAGGACCTGGAGTTAAAAGACTCATCTTTCTGAGTTTAGAATTCAAATCTGGCTTCGGACACTTACTAGCTATGTGATTCTGGGCAAGTTACTTATTTGCCTCAGTTTCTTCACCTGTAAAATGAGCAGAAGAAGGAAATGTCAAGCCACTCTAGTATTTTTGTCAAAAAAAAAAAAACCCCTTAACTCAAATGAGGTTACAAAGAGTCAGACTTGACTAAAACAGCAACAATATATGGTGAAAACAATATAGGAAAAACAGTATTTATTGCATGTATTTCAAACCAAAAGAGCAGAAAAGTCTTAAGTGTTAACATGGGGAAAGGAAAAATAAATTCTGAATTTCATAGGGCAGTATGAGTAAAATCCTCTGCTTCAAATTAAAAATGTTTCTTTATGTGTAAGACTAGGCAGTTAAACCTAGAAAATGCCCATCTTTTTGCCTGGGACTCACCTAACTCATACCACACAGTCATAGGTAAATCATCTCAGTAGATGAGCTAACCCTGATTAAGGATAACCAACAAGTCTCAAACCCATCGATAAATTAGAGGGATGTTTATGTGATGCATAAGCAGACTTTCCCAATGGAATGGGTTGATGAGAGAATATGTTCTAATAACAAGATAGGCAGCTGAAGTAGATGCTATGGACGGCTTAGAACTTGGTAATTTATCAAAGAAGCCAAGGTCATCACTAGTCATCTTGACTTTTGATGACTCAAGAAGACTGAGGCTGATGACTTTGCACAACTTTGCCTCACTTGAATCCAATTCACATAAAAATCAAGACATCACCCATGACATTATTGGTCCTCTTAGAAAATGAAGATTCCCTTCTCCCTAGCAACTACAATCAAGCCAGCATTTTTGTGGGGAACATTTGGATCTTCCTCAATTGTAGGGACTTCCAAGATCATTTAATCCAATTTGCTTATTTTACAGAAGATACTGAATTTCTGACAAATGAAGTTACTTTCCTATGATCACATAAGTAGTAAGGGATAGATCTGAGATCAAACTCTAGTCCCATGATTTCAAATATAGCAGATTGTCCACTATACAAAAGGTTTGGCCAAAAGAATTTTTTGAAGAATCTATGACATCTTTAAATTAATAAACTTCTCCTCTACTAGAAAACTATCAGAAATTGTTTAACCCAACACATTTTCCACATCTCACCCATGTCTTTTATTTGTTACAAATGGAAATCCAGACTTATTTAGGAAGCAGAGTATTGGAATTAAAATTGAGAATGAAGTTTTCTCAACACTCTGTTCAAGAAAAATCTAAGCTACGTATCCACATCCCATGGCGTCTCCTTAACTTTCTCCCCACTTTTTTAATAGACCAAGAAGAATTCTGAGAAGCTTATAAGATATTCCTTTCAAAGTCCTATGAATTCAACAGTATAAGGACCTCCTGGTATGATAATTCCCTCTATCCTAATGAGTTGCCTAAAAGCTAAATAAGTCCCCAGGCTTACACAGCTCTGTGAACGAAAGGCAAGCTTTCCTGATTTCAGCTTGATATATTAACATCCCAGTAACTCTTAGAAGATATATATTTTATGCTTTCATTTGACTTGTATATATCCATGTTGATGATGATTTTCTTTAATCAAGTTTAAATCTGTTTTTGATCCAAAACTAATAGGAACTGTATTTGGACAGTCATTGCCTGGTCAGCCCACATTTAGAGAACTGTCATTCAATTCTGGATTCCACATATTAAAATGGGATATTGCTATAAAATAGGTTATTGCTGAATAACATCCAGAGAAGAACAACCAGGATGATGAAGCCTTAAAGTTCATACTCTATGAAGATTATTGAAGGAATTAGGAATATTTAGCCCAAAGAAGGAAAAACTCCGGGTGAATGTGATAACTATCTTCAGTATTTGAATGTCTATCACATGGAAGAAAGATTTAACTTATTCTATTTGCACCCAGTGAGCAGAAACAGAAACCATGGAAGAGAGTAGCAAGAGCTAAACTTTCTAACAATTAGAAAAGGGCCTAAGTAGAATGGACCAATTTGAGGGGTGAGAGGTTCTACCTCAATGGACCTTGTCCTCAAGTGTAGTTCAGATGGCCATTATCAGGCATGCCTTCCTACAGCTGCACTAGATGGTTACCCTAAATCCCCTTCCAATTCTCAAACTCTGTAACAATTCAATTAACCCATGTCCTATTCTGCTCCTTGCCATTTAAAGATATTTTAAAACTTTCCCTGGAATTCTACTCTCTCTTTGCAGTGGTGTCTTGAAATTCTTCCTTTCCTTTCTTTTCATCTTCCCCAGACCATTACCTTCCTTTACAAGACAGATCTTTGCAAAGGAGGATTTTCTTATATAAAATTTGCACTTGAATCTTTCACTGTTAGTTGAGCAATGAATGTCTAGGGATCAGGGTGGTTCAGTGAACTAATAACAGCCTTTTCACCTCTGGGATCCAGGTTCTAATATAGCCTTTGATTTAAGTGGCTCTAAATCATCTTGATGATCATTGCCCTTACTTATTCTAATATGGATACCATTTAAATCTGCATGGAGATAGGCTAGTTTTTATCATTCAGGGTCCTGTCTGCCCTCCAAACTACCATTAGACCTGTTCCCTTACAACTTCTATATTATCCAGCCTAACAGGAAGTGGAGATTTGGCAATCATGTGGTTAATTTGATGAGTGCAGGTGGATCTTCATTAATTCAACAGATACTTATTCAGATTCTACTACGTGCAAGCTTAGAGGGACCATTAATACCTAGAAAGTTGTCAGTAGTGTGAGCTAATGCATATGAACCCACTGAGCACATAAACTACTAGAAGGGGGCTCATAAGATAGAAATTGACAAGAAATGTTATCAAAATCCACCATTATGTGCCTTCCATGAGAATTGGTTTCCTTAGAATCTTACTGAATGACAGACACATGGCAGGAAATATACAAATGGTATGACAAAAATCCAGATTAAGAATTTTTTTCTTAATAGGTTAGAATGATAAGCAGAAACCAAAACTTAGCAATACTAAATTTAAAGCAATGAAGCTAGAATTTTAAAATTAGGTATATTAACATAGGATGGTGAAAACCTAATAACACCAATTAATATGAAACAGACCTGGGATTTAAGTTGATCAACAATCTCAGGATGACTTAGTGACACGGCTACTAAAACAAAACTAGATATAATTTTAAGCTGTATTAGTAGAAAATCATTCAGATTTGAGAGGGGACAGGGTAGAACCTTGTGGGGGAGTTGTAGTTAAACAAAGGAAAAAACAGTAGTCCCACTCATTTCACTATGTAGTGTTTAGACTACATATATACTATTGTGTTCAGTTGTAGGGTCAACATTTTAAAGGTGACAACAAATACAGTAATATGACAAACTAGAATGTGTCCTTAGGATGATGATCAGAATTGTAAAAGAACAGTTGAAAGAATTTAGAATATTTCACTTGTAAGGAAGAAGTGAATGACTTCAAATGTTGCAAGGAAAAGATCATATGGAAGCATCATAGCTTAGTCTATATTGTTCCATAAGACATAACTATGGATGGAAGCTGCAAGGAATCAAATTTCTGCAAAATATAAAGAAGAACTTTCTAACACTTGGAGCCACTCAGCATGGAATAGTATGTCATTAAATATATCACCTCTTACATTTGATTTTTGAGAATATTGATCTTTACTGGAAGGGGCAAAACAGAGTTGAGATTACCATCTACCCAGATGTTATCAAGGGGATTCCTGCATGCAACATTTATGTCCACTTTGTGCTTTTCTTCATCTTCCTGAAATACTCTATTCTTTTTCTCTCCATTCACTTCATTTTTATCCATCCTAAAAGTTCAGGTCAGGTTTTACCTTTGTCAGAAAAAATTTTCCTGGCTATTCTATACTCCAGTGGTCTATCTCTTCTCTAAATACTTATAGTATTTATCATTTGTAGCATCATTATACTTGCTACAATTATGCATTATCTTGTATGATTCTCTATTTTTCATGCATCACATATTTTTCTTAATCATATTTTCCACCTAGACTATGAGTTACTAAAGTCAGAAACTTTTCTTCATATATTTTTTAAAATTCCCTATATTGTCTAGTACAGTGCTAGTCATATATTATAATACAGTTAAATAAAAAAAATATTGATTGAATTAATGAAATAATCCCAGGACTAAATGTTCTCTCTTAAGACCTTCTTAGAACCTGTGACTAAATTTACTTTTTGTTTTATTATGTATCTATTTGTGTATCTGTTTTATCTTTGCTAATAGATTGTAAATTTCTTGAGATCAGAATAAAGATTTTAAAAGCAAATAATTTTCTCAGGACCTATTTCACAGGACACATTTAATAAAATATTTTAGTATTCATTGAATAACTTCAAACTTCACTGATACTTTACCCACAAAGGGCAACAGACATTTATTAGTCAACAACTTGATAAATCCTGTTTTTTTTTTTTGTTTTGTTTTGTTTTTTACCAAGTGCTTACTATGTGCCCTGTAGTGTATTAAGTACTGGGAATACAAAGGTAAAAAAAGTTCTGTCTTCATAGGAGGAAGAGAATGGGAAAATGTAAAATAGCTTTTAAAAGCTAAATTATTTAGACTTCCTGATAATCAAGTTATCTGACCATTTGACATTTCTGTACTTCACTGGACTTAGAAAAGTAGAATGGACCAAGTCGATGGGCGAGAGGTATTGTGTTTCATGTCAGGTTAAAAAGGGAAACCTGGCTTCTATCTTGGTTTCACCTTCAGTATCAGTGAACCTTTGAGCAAGTCAAGCCTCTTTCTGTGGGACTCAGTTACCTCAAATTTTAAATTAGGGTTGTTTTAGGAGATAAACTTTGTGGTTCCTTCCAGCTCTGAAATTCAACAATTCTGTGATTCTATATATAACAGTGACAGATGAACTGAGTCAGGCCATGTCAAAAGTTTTGCCTCCAGTTTCTGAGTTGCTTTCATTCTCAACATAGGCTTTCTCTCACCTGAGGCTGCATGGAATGATGAGGTCCAACTTGTCAGAGTTTATTACTAACAAAACCATCTCACCTTTAACTTATCTGTCAGTTCTTATCCCCGGATCAAATAAGCAATTTCCTTTTCTCACACTGAAGGGCAGTACTTGGAACTGCCCCCTAGCAGCAGGTCAGGTCAGGGGCTTCATAACAGCAAGAGTCAAAGGATATAGACCAACCATTCAGAATTCTCTGAGCTCCCAGATAAAATTGTTTTTTTCAGCTTTTGAAAGTAATCACATTTTGAATTTCTAGTTGGACCAGTTATTTGTAAGACAATCAGTAAGACTTTTGTTGTTGTTCAATTGTGTCTGTCTCTTTGTGACTTCATTTGGATTTTTTTATTTTTTTGGCAAGCATGCTGGAGTGGTTTGCCATTTCCTTTTCCAGCTTATTTTATCAATGAGAAAATTGAGGCAAGTGGGACTAAGTGACTTGTCCAAGGTCCCACAATTAGTGTCTGAGCTGAATTTGAACTCAAGAAGATAGTCTTCTGGATTTTGACATCTAAATATGTAATGTCAGCCTTCTAATTCTTCAGGTCTCACTATTAAGTATAAATTGAGACTGTACCCAATTAGTAACTGGTCCAGTATTTAAGTAAAGTTGAAGGTTAGAAAAGGTAATAGAGACACTGAAATGGCAACCTAAAGATCTTCAGAAGTAAAGGAAAGAACATATTCTTTGCAAGGAAAAGGATTTTCACAATTAACAATGGAAAGGACAAATTCTCTAGTGGAACTCACAATTAACCAGAAGAAAAGGAATACTCCATGAAGTGGAGCATACCCTTAACTGGAAGGCTAAGTCCTAAAAGGGATTTAGCACCCTAAAAGAGTTAGTAAGAAATAAGAAGAAAAACACCAAGAGGCAAAGTGGGGTGATGAAAGACACTATTTGATATGGGGAAGGGAAGAGGGGAAAGACACCATGAGGCAGAGTTCCATGTTAGGCTCAATCCAAAAGGATTCAGCAAAGATGGTCTAGGCTATAGACAAATTTATAAGGAAAATTTAATCTTAGGGTTTAGACACAACTCAGATTTCTAACTGTACATAGCAAGGTGGGGCTACCCATGACCTTCACAGAAGGTGGGATAATAAGATTAAACTGATCCCCACCACGGCTCTTCCCTGATTGCCTCAAGGAGTAATTCCATCAATATTTCAGTCTTTCTCTGCCAATTCCACCTAGTTATTCAGATCCTTGAACTATAGTATTTTGAAAGAATGAGCTCAGATGATACTACATAAAGTAGTTTAATAAATGTTCTAAATTAGCATCCTGTGAAGGCCCTATAAGGACTCTCTCTTGCTAGAGAACAAACATAAAAATAGTAACAAATATGTCATTTATAGAATTAATAAGGGATGGGAACTGGACCTGAGAGTTCATTGGCAAAACAAATTCTTGAATGAGGAAACTTCCTCTCCTAGTGAAATAGACACCTTTTCTAACAACCTCATCTTAGAGACTTGCCAAAAGTACTGAGAGGTTGTGACTTGTTCTGAGTCGCATGGCCATTATGTGTCAGAGATACCATAGGAATCCAAGATTTCCCCCTTCCAAAGCCAGTTCTCAATTTACTATGCAACAAAAAACTTGCTGAAAATAAATATTCTAAATAAATCAACATTAAAGCTTAAAGTGATAGGTAGTAGAAGACAAGAAGTTCAAGGTTTGAAAACAGGAGCCTTGGCCCTGTATATTGCTTTATTTAGTGTTATAGAAAGCATATGGAATAAAATTGTCAAAAATTTATATAGCAGCTTAAGGTTTACAAAATATTTTAAATGTATTAACTCATTTACTCCTCACAACAACTCTGGAAGCTAGATGCTTTTATCATCCCAATTTTAGAAACTGAAACTGAACTAGACAGAGGTTGAATGTCTTGCTTGGGGTCTCAGAGCAGTATCCCAGTGTATGAAGCAGGATACACAGTCTTGGTTCTTCTTTGAAGTCCCATGTTCTATCCATAATGCAACCTAGCTACTTAAAAATACATCTAGAAAAATGTAAAAAAGAATCAGTTATTTGAACTGATAAAGAATGAAACAAGGAATCAAGAGAATATTTCACATGATGAGCATAATTGGGTAAAAGGAAACAGTACTGAAAGATTTTCGAAAGAAGCTTTCATGTCACTTCTCAGTAGAGATGTATTGGATGTATATATCAAGGCATTTGTTCTTAAGCATGGTCAATATGTTAATTCATTTTGTTTGATTGTACTTGATACAAGGGAGATTTTGATAGAGATGGTAATACCCTGAGTTATAAGGAAAGTTATAAAGAAAAAGTTATACATCTACTGATCATCCTGTCATCTGAGGGAGGGGATGGGGGGGTAAGAGGTGAAAAATTGGAACAAGAGGTTTGGCAATTGTTAATGCTGTAAAGTTACCCATGCATATATCCTGTAAATAAAAGGCTATTAAATAAAAAAAAATTACTACAAAAAAAAGTTATAAGGAAAAGTGAATGATCTAAAAAGAATTGAAAGAATATTATAAAAAGGGAGAAGAGGTAAAATTTTGGAAAATGTTAAGTCCAAAAGAGCTATTGACCGAAGGCTCCAAAATAAAAGTCTTTTCTGAAATCATATTTGACATATAAAAAGACTATTTATAATGCTGAAATTTGCTTGTTTCAAATCTTTGTCTTTGAATCTGTTTAGAAATCAATGAAATGCTGACAACTCAGTTTATTTCAATTCTTCTATCAACCACTGCTACCTCCAGATGATCCAATTTTGAATATCACTCATTCCTTTCTGAGTGCAAAAAAAATGCATATAACATTTCAATTTTTCTCCTTTTAGGCTTTGACCAAAAGATCACTGATAAAATACTTAAAGAAATACAGCTCTGTGCCAAGCCCCCCCCCCCCCCGCCCCTCTTCCTCCATTTATAATCTCCCTTCTGGTTCTCAAAAGCCTCAGTAAGGGCATATTTCACTGCTCTGTGCATTTTTAGCAATTAATTGAAGGGAAAGGAGAACTTAAGGAGAAAGTGAAACAAAATATGGCTTTGGCTTATGTGCAGAACTGTGCCTCAGGAGTTCTTTTTTAGAATTAGGTAGAAAGGTTTAAGATAGACCCTCAATGATTGACAACATATCAAGATGTCATAGCAGCATAATCATGTAAATTATGAACATATATTTAGTAGCCACAGGCAATGATAATATTACAAAAGACAGATAATATGTTTGTTTATGTTGTATGAAACTCAATTTGACAAAACTACAAATATTAGAATATGATGGGATGATGGTAATGATGATTACCACTAACATCTTGTTTGTATACATAGACATATATATACATATATAAACATTATATATATATAAGTATAGTACATGTATTCTAAAATATATGACATATGCACATATATACTATTTATATATATTCATATTTATTTATGTTCTTTTATTTCATTCTCAAAACAATTCTATAAGACAGGTGATGATAATATCCCTACTGAATAAGATGCAACAAAGTTAAATGACTTACCCAGAATCATATAAGTAAATATTTGAGGTAGGATTCAAGATCAGTTCTTCCAGACTCCAAATCTATTTTGTCATGATCCTAACACTTTTAGAATGCCCAAAGAGTCTCATTTTAGACTCTTAACAAGTTTGAAATCTATTGTATCAAATAGTTTATGTCATCAAACCCTAACTAGCAGCTTAGATTTTTCTATCCTTTTTATTGCTATAAGGGATTCACATGCATTTAATAAGTTATAAAACCCTTTTTAAGGATAGTATAATACTCTTTTTAGTAACAACCCAATGAAGTAGGTAGTTTAAGCATAATTGTTCTTATTTTACAGATGAGGAAACTGAGGCTCAGAGAATTTAAATGACTAGCTATTGTCAGAGCTAACATTTTAATCCAGGATTTCTGACTCCAAGTTAGAAAAGCTCCTTCTACTACATGATTTTTTCTTGCTTAATAATTTGAATTTAGATAGCGTTTTCTGCTTATAAAATGCTTTGTAGACATTACCTCATCTATTCCTTGAAACAACTCTCAATGGTGGGTAGTATTCAAATACTGGAATAGATAAAGGATTTCATGGATTTGAATATTCTTTCCTGAGATCATAGCCCATGCATGCCTGGCTCCCATTTGTAATTGGTACTTTGTGTCATCCAATAAGTTTTATAAGTTGTTGGGAGCCTTCCTTACTTCCTCTAGACATGGCAAAGATGCCAACAGATCACTCAGACTATCCAAAAGTTTTCTTTCACTTATAATACAAGACTAGCCCATATTTTTTCCCATTCATATATTTCCCCAATAACCTCCTTTATTTCACTTCTCCATAATTACTTGTTTGTAATGTTTTATGGCCTGTCTAAAAACAATTTTCCTTTTGGTTGATTTTCTTTTCTTTCCTTTTTTTATTTTATTGAGGCATTTTGTTTTTACATTAAATTTATAGATTATTCCCACATGATGAGAAGTCTCCCGTAATAAAGTAAAACTGTTATATAAAAGTCACATATAGTCAACTCAAGTGAAAGTTCATGTGTGTTCCATATCTATTTAAAAAAAATTAAAAATAATTTCTTGTAACAAGCAAGCATAATCAAGTAAAACAAATTCCAATGATTGTTGGATAACATATATATATATATATATATATATATGTTAAAATGTATTTTATATATATGCATGTATACATTTATGTGTATATGTGTGTCTTCACAATTTCAGTTCTTCAGATACTATAGTATCCCATGACTTACAGTGAGAGTCTTTAGTGAAAGTATAATTTCTAAAGTAACATAAGTAATCTAAGGAATGTCAATATTATTACAAAGTAGTAATAATACTTATTACTATTTATCACCAGAAGTATTCAAGCTAGCAATGGATAACCACCTGTCATGAAGCTATAAAGACATTCACTTATGGATAAAAGGCCTGAACACAGTGATCTTTTAAGTCCTTTCCAAATCAAAGATTCCTTAATTTTCATATGTACCTATACAAGATAACTGGACTGGTTATAATATGGTCCATTTAGTATTTTCAGTTGTCTTCATGAAGATAGAAGTTTTTTTAGATAACCAATGACGTGTTGTTTGAGATGACCAGAAAAATAGCATTGAGTGCACTATTGGCCTTGTTGTTTAAAATTTACAAATCTGATTAACTCCTCAAGAGCTCATGGGAATCATTCCAAAAATCCACATGTCTCTTAAAAGGAAGCATGATAGTCTCAGCTCTTGAAGAGTTTTACAGTCTACTTGGGAGAGAGAATCTCTATTCAAAGACAAATCTGTGCCTTTGTAAAAACTCAAGAAATTTCTAATATATTCATTCTTAGCAAGCTGATCACCTCTCTCCTAAAGGGCTTGAGTAAAGAGCAAAATTGGGTATAGAATTCAGTGGTTCTCAAACTTTTGTTCTCAGTATCTTCATGTTGTTAAAAAAACTATCGAGGATCTGTTCAAAGAGTTTTTGTTCACATGGGTTATATTTATAGCTATTTACTATATTAGAAATAAAAAATAATTTTGAATTTGTAGACCCTCTGAAAGGGTTTCAGAGACCCCAACAATTCTTTGGACTACACTTTGAGGACCACTGGTATAGATTGATAAATGGTAGCTTTCTAAAGGAGATGAGTTTTGTGCTTTAGCTATAAAGAACAAAATGATCTTGTAAAACAAACCAACTATGTTTATTCTTGCTACCAAAATAATCTTTACAGAGTACTGAAGGAAAAAGGGGGAAAAGTCACACATGGGAAAAATAGGAAGCTGATAAAATAAATTGAGCATAAGGTGTCCCATTTTGCTGTCCTTGTTATTCACCCTGAATTGAACTTTGGACATTTAGCTTTTTATCCTGTTTTTGTGTATTCTAATTTATTTTCACTCAGGACTGGAGATGTCTCAAGAGTAGGAAGTCTTTGTGATTCTGTCATTTGAAGAGTTCTGCAATCTATTCCATATGCCCAGGAAATGTCTTTGACCACAAAATCTAGACAATTACAGTAGTTTTAACTTTCCTTGAAGATTACTTCCATTTTATCTTGTTTGTACATAATTGTTTATATGCTGTGTACCTCATTAGACTTGGAACTCTTTGATGGGAGAGTCTAATTTTTGCCTTTCTTTTTTTTTCCTTGCACTTAGTACAGTACCTAGTACATCATAAATGCTTATTGACTTGAATGAAGGAAATTAGTATTTTGCACACTTTTTTCTTTTCTTTTTATTCATATATGAGAATGCTATTGTGATGGTTATTAAGTTTAGTAGTACTTTTGTTAACTTAAAAGAAGTAAATGATGCTTGACTGACTAGAATCTTAAATTTTGGAAAATAACATGTAAGGACTTTTACTAATGCCTTTTGTTCTTACACCATACTCCACCTTTCATCATTTAATCTTCCCTTGTAACAAAGAAGAACCATTAAGAAAAATTAATGGACATGGAAACCATATTTGACACCATATTGCAACATTCAGGATTATCTCCCACCTTACTATAGAAGGGAGGGAAGTATGTTTCATCATCACTTCTCCCAGATCAAGATTGGTCATTAAATTTAATCAATGATTTTCAAAGTCATTTTCAAGGAGTCTATATTTTATTGCAGACATTCTAAATTAGATTTTTAAAATATAAAATAATTTCCTTCATTATTAAATATTGGCAGCTTCAGACATCTTCATCTAGGTACATACTTGACTTTCCCAACTTAGTAGTTTTCTACCAATTCCTGGTCATTGTGTGGAATGCTCTTGGCTCACAAACCCTAAATCTAATCTAGATTTATCAAAAATTAAAAATGAATAACATGGTTATAAGGAAGAATCAATGAATTTTTAAATGTATCTTTTCCAAATGACCATCAATGCTTTCTAACAGATGATAGAGTTTCCTGAATAACTTGAGTTTCTGAGGCAGCCAAGAAGGACTACTCATTGCCTACAACTACAAAAATCCTTTTTGTCATCTCTCTCCCCCTCTCCTTTGCATAGTGGAAGGAAGTGGTTTAAAAGCTCCAATTCACCAAAGATGATAATGCTCATTACTATTCAATGGGATTCAAATTGCTCTCTACCCTGGCAAGCATGAGCTCAGACATATAATCAACCAAACAGGAGACTTGAATCTTGCCAGTTGGAATACTTGGGGTCACAGATGCTACACATATTTGGACGCTGTGGCCTGTTTTGTGTGTGTTTCTTAAGAAAAACAAAAACAAAAACATTTGTGTGACTTCTTCAGAGAAAAGAAGCAAGTGAATCTATGCTCTCACTCCTAGTGGTGTCTCTGTCCCTGTCTGTCTCCTTCCTTCCTTCCCTCCCTTTCTTTCTCTTCCTTTGCTATCTTTCCTCTCTCTCTCTCTCTCTGCCATTCTCTCTCTCTCTCTCTCTCTCTCTCTCTCTGTCTCTGTGTGTGTGTGTGTGTCTCTCTCTGTATGTCTGTCTGTCTGTCTATCTCTGTTTCTGTTTCTCTTCCTCTCCCTCCCTTCCTCTCTGTCTCTGTCTCTGTCTCTCCCTTGTCTCTCTGTCTATCTTCCTCTCTCTGTCTCTGGCTCTCTGTGTGTGTATCTCTGTCTCTGTCTCTTTCTCTGTGTGTCTCTGTCTCTGTCTCTCTGTGTCTCTGTCTGTGTCTCTGTCTGTTTCTCTTCCTCTCCCTCCCTTCCTCTCTGTCTCCTCTCTCTCTCTCTCTCTCTCTCTCTCTCTCTCCCTCCCTCCTTCCCTTCCTCTTCTTTGGGTTATGGGTACTAGTGTCTTTGTTTCAGTGACGGATTTCCTCCAACCACTCGCCCCACCCCCCACCCTCACCATATCAGAGGAGCCCTTGTTCATCACCTGGAGTGAAGGCTGACAGAAATGAGCACAGGCAGGGAGCAGCGTGACACACACGCATTGTCATGCATGACTGACCAGCAGCCATCAGTAGCAATTAAACACTGAGAGCTTGGGATCTTTTTGGACAGGTTCAAGTTCCCTGGCACTGCTGCGATTAGATGTTTTGCACTGTTTCCCTGTAGTCAGGATGTGACACATTTTCTCTCCCTTGCTCTTTTCTCAATTCTTTTTGTACAACTCTCATGCTGCCTTGCCTCCCAACACACACATGTCGATGGCTTCATTTCAGAAAGGTCAAGCCCAACATAAAAGGACCAAAACAGATAGCAGCCCCACTCTAAAGAAAATAAGCTTGTCTCTTAAAACAAGACATATTCTTGTCCAGAGGCACAAATATTTGCATGGTATAGGTGACCTGTTGAGGTTTGCAACATTTTTTTCCACCTTCTTTCATTATAATTAGCACCCTATAAAACAGATTCTTTAAAATTCTCAGTTGTTTTTAAAGAAAATAGTGTGTGAACTGAAAGAAAATCATCTTTGCTTTTTTTTTAATTACCTAGTTCTTTAAAAATAAAGTCATTCAAAATAAGTAAGTAATTATAGATAAGCAAGATAAATGGTCTTGCCTACTAAGTAATTCCTATCTGGTCACATATATCTTTATCTACTGACAGAGTTTTTCCAGTCTAAATTCCAAACTTTCATTCCAAAATGAAGTTTGGAAGACCTGAGTTCAAATGCTTATTTGGATACTTATCGGCTATCTGACTCTTGGCAAATTCCTGGGTAAATAAGGAGATTGGACTCAATGGCTTCTAAGGTCCCTTCCACCTTTATATCTCTGATCTTATGAAAGCTGAAGGAGTAGAATATACTGAGGTGTCTGTTTTTCTTACAACACTGTTGTTGCTGTTGTTCTCATTTTTGTGCAACTCTTTGTGAAAGCCCATTTGGGGTTTTCTTGGCAAAGACACTGAAGTAATTTTCCATTTCCTTCTCCAGCTCATTTTACTGATAAAGAAACTGAGGCAAACATGGTTAAGTGATTTGCCCAGAACCACAGCTGGTAAATGTCAGAGGTTATATTTGAACTCAGGAAGGTGAGTCTTCTTGACTCCAGCCCTGCATTCTTTCCACTGATCCACCTAGCTGTTCCCACTTTACACATTTAGCATTGTCATACTTTCCTCATGGCATCAATCATTGCACATCTAGGAAATAAGATACATTTGTAGTTGATGGAGAACAGGAATTCATATTAAAAAGTGGTTTCTCAAACAAAGAAAACAATAATTAACATTTATAGAACACATGTACCAGGATCTCTGCTAAACCCTTTATAATTATCATCTTATTTAATCTTTCCTGGAAAGATAGTTGTCTTTATGACCATCATTTTGCAAATGAGGAAACTGAGGCAGACAAAGGTGAAGAACAGCTAGCATAAATATCTGAAGTCTCTTTTGACTTTGGAGTCATCTTGATTCCAGAGTCATTAGTTTCCAAGAATACCTAAATTAATCTCTTGCCTCTAAAGTTGGACTAGTATGATAGCAAGTCATCTGTAGAAAAGAGGTCAGATTTCACAGGGAATGTGACACTTGTATAAAGCCTCAAAAAGCAAGTAGGAGTTAGAGAGAAAGAGAGACTGAATACACCTCTAGTACAGAAATGTTTTTGGGGAAAAGTGAGTGACCAGTTTTCCTGGAGAAATAGCATCCTTTCTTCTCAAATCTTCTTGTGAGTAAGTAGATATTTCTTTTGCTACCATCATATACTACCTTATATTATCATCTTGCTACATGTCCTCACTTTTGTTCCCTTCTCAAGGAAAACTAGCTCCTTGAGAATCCCTAGCAGAATACCTACACAATGATAAATATAAAAATTTGCTTCAAGAATAAGAAGAGGATTCATGTAAGCAGTAGCGGTAGCAAAAGGGGGAAAGTATTTAGGTACAGAGAATATCATGAAAAGCCTTGCATGTCAAGCTAAGAATTTTTTATTTTAGTGAACAAAGAATAATTAAGCATTATTATATTTGGGTTTTATTAATTCAGGGATCTAAGTTCATGTTTATTGTTTCCCTTGTGATGCATTTCTACTTTAAGTATCTATCTACATATACCTGATTTCTCACTTCCTTCTTAATAATTTCCACTAACTCTAGCCTTAAACTATCTCTGTAGACAATAGGACTGCTAGGGAATGCAGTGAATGGACTGTAGGGCCTGGAGTCTGGGATACCTGAATTTATATTTAGCTTCTACCATTTAATAGGTGAATGGACCCTGGTCATGTCATTTAACCTTAGTTTCCTCACATGTAAAATGGGGATAATAAGAACACCCACCTCTCAAGGTTTTTGTGAAGGTCAAATAAGATAATAATTGTAAAATACATGGCACATCGTAATCACTACATAAATTTTAGTCATTACTATTATTATTATTGATATATAGGAATGATCCCTGAACCAGGGAGTCAGGAGATCTGTATTTTAGTTCTGGCTCTGTGAATAGGTGTATAACAAAGGTAGTCAGTTTAATTCACAAGGCCTCAGTTTCCTCCCCTGGAAAATGAAAGCACTGGACTAAATGATCTCTAATGTCCCTTCCCATTCTAACATTGTTTTATTTTCTTTCTTTTGCATGGAATCTGAAGTTGTAAGTACCAGTCGTGAATAGGACATCAATATTGAAAAGTTGCTGACTTTTCCTCTGTGTAAAATGTAGCTGATAACCATATCACCCACTAGGGGAACAAGTCTGAACCCAAGCAAATGATGATAATTGGAAAGAACTGTAACAGGCACAAGGGGGAGATTCATAAGAAATAGTTTCTGCCCTTGAGAATCTTGCAATCCCAAGAGGAAGAAAAGAAAATGCTAGTAAGCAAATAACTTGCACAGTTATTTGGGGCAACTCTGGTTTAGAGGAATTGGTTAGGGAAGGCTTCAGAGAGGTGGGTTTTGAATACAGTTGTGACAAGGGAGAATCAGAGGATCATTGATTCTGAGCCTAAAGATCACTAGGAGCTATGAGGTTTTGTTGTGGAGGTCAGTAAGACTCAAGCTAAATTTTGCCTCAAATACTGTGGGACCCTAAACAGTCTCAGCCTCACTTTCCGACAGGACAATCAACCACAAGGTGCTGGAAAGATCAAATTGCTTTTTAAAATGTAGTGCTATAGAAATAGTAGCCATTAATATTATCCCATCCAGCCTCCATGTGTTATCTGTGAGAAAACTGGAGTCCTCAGAGGGATAAATTGCTTGATGTAGAAGATAACAGGGTCTTCCATGAAAGAAAAATGACTAGCAAAAAAACACCCGGAAATGAGTCATATGTTGAGAGTAGACCACTAGGTAAGTGCCTATCTTCTAACTAAACATTAGTCACATTGTAACTTAGTAAATTATTCTCCTTTTTACTAAACAAGTCCTTTCTTATACCAAACTGTGGTCCTCACCATTTTTACTTATCAGATCACACACATTCCTACCTCCATACATTTGCTCCCACAAGTTACCTACACCTCTTCATTTGTTCAAGTGTATATACTTAAAAAGTATATAGAGCTAGTCAAAGATTCACCTCCCCCATAAAGTCTTTCCCAATGTCTCCAACCCTCAGCCATCACTCCCTGCTCTGAAATTGGGGGGGAAAATACCATTAAGTGAAAAAATAGGTTGTCTTTCTTCTAGCCAAGGAAAATTCCTTTACTTGCATCCTTGATCCCATACCTTTCCATCCTTTTTAGCAGAATGCTCTCCTTCTGGCCATCCCTCCCTCCCTTTCTCCCTTCTTCTCCTTCTCCTTCTATTCCTCCTCCTCTTTCTCCTCTTTCACACAGAAAACACACACACACACACACACACACACACACACACACACACACACAATATGACTATCCTAGCTATTGTCTAATATCCCTCCTTTCCTTCTTGGCTAAACTCTGCCACTACTTCCTTTCCTTTCACTTGATTTTAAATCTTCTGAAATCTGGCTTCTGAACTCATCATTCAATTGAACATGCTCTCTCCAAAGTTAAGTGTGATCTCTTGCTTGTCCAATCTAATAGCTTTTCCTCAGTGCTCATCCTTTTGTACCTCTCTCTGCAGCTTTTGACACTATTGATGAACTACTGGATAATTTCTCTTCTCTAGGTTTTTATAATGCTACTTTCCCCTGACTGTCCTTCTATCTATCCAGACCCTCCTCCTTAGTCTCCTGTACTAGATAGACTCCATTCATATAATGCTCACTAACTGGGGGTATCCCAGAAGTTAGTGGCTTTGTCTTAACCATTCTTCTCTTTTCCCTCTATATTATCTCACTTGTACAAATTAATTTAATTTCTTTTTTGAGTTTATTAACTAATCAGAAAAATCTGATAAAAGTCAGAAAAATATTTTACAAACTTTATCAGAATATCATATAGACAAGATAAAGAAATGTGTTTGAAAGTTTCTTTTTTCTGTGACTTCTTTTTAAAGTCATTGTTTTATTGTGGTATTCTTTGTCTTTTCTAAAAACCATGTACAACTAAAAACATTTATCGAGGGTTCTGGTCAGTTGAATTCTTTGTAACTGAAGAGCTTTGTTGTTATTGTTATTGTTGTTGTTTTTGATAAAGTTAGGTCATTTGTAATCTGCTAGATAATTTACATGCTGATAGGATGTCCAGTTTTAAGAAGTTTTCTCTTCATTTCCATCACTGATTACATAAATGTTGGGAATTCTTCATTAAAATAATTATTAAAATGTATTTTATAAAAATTAAAATGTACTCCAAATGTTATAACCATCAACAAAAACTTTTAATTTTTTTTTCATTTTCTTTCTCATTATAATAATGAACATAGACCTTTTGATATTGAAAGAACAAGAAAGAATTGTATAAAAAATTGTTACTTAGGTGGTAAGAGAGAAAGAAGAAAGGATGGCAGAAAGGAAGGAAGGAAGGAAAGGAAGGAAGGAAGGAAGGAAGGAAGGAAGGAAGGAAGGAAGGAAGGAAGAAAAGGAAAGAAGGAAAGGAAGGAAGGAAAGGAAGGAAGGAAGGAAGGAAGGAGGAAGGAAGGAAAGGAAGGAAGGATGGAAGGAAGGAAAGGAAGGAAGGAAAGGAAGGAAGGAAAGGAAGGAAGGAAGAAAGAAAGGGTGGAAGGAAGGAAAGGAAGGAAGGATGGAAGGAAAGGAGGGAGAAAGGGAGGAAAGGGGGAGGGAAAGGGGGATGGAGGAAGGGAAGGGGGAATGGAGGGAGGGAAGGGGGAAAGGAAGGAAGGAAGGAAAGAAAAGTTTAAAAAATCATTTATTAAGTGCTTATCCAGGCATTGTGATAAGTTTTAGGGATAAAAATAAAATAAATAAAAAAGTCTCTGCCTTCAAGGAGCTTATATTCTAATGGGAAAAGCTACATAGAAGAAAGAAGGGAAAGGAGAGGTGGCAGCTTGAAGGTACCAAGCATCAGTTCATAGTTTTTATTTTTTTTTATTGTTGACTTCGATACAGTTTATTATCAGCTATGATGTTCAGATTTAAAAATTTTTTTCTATCTGCTTAGCTAACCCAATTCTCTTTCCCTCCTTTCCTTTTGTCTTTCCTTTTTTCTTTCTTTTTAAAAAGTTTTATTATTTATTATTTTTATTTTCAAAACATATGCATGGATAATTTTTCAACACTGATTGCAAAACCTTGTGTTCCACTTTTTGCCTCCCTTCCCCCCATCCCCTTCCCTAGATGACAAGTAATCCAATATGTTAAACATATTAGAAATATATGTTAAATCCAATATATCCATACATATTTATACAACTATCATGCTGCACAAGAAAAATCAGATCAAAAAAAAGGGGAAAAAATGAGAAAGAAAACAAAATGCAAGCAAATAACAAAAAGAGTAAAAATAGTATGTTGTGATCCACCCTCAGTTCCCATAGTCCTCTCTCTGAGTATAGAAGGCCTCAATCACCTCATTGCTGAAGAAAGCCACGTCCATCAGAACAGGTCATGGTTTTGAAGTCAAGAAGCTAGGAACAGGGGTGGTAGGGAAATCAAGGCCAGTCTGGATCTCTCCACAAAATGGAGGTCCCAGAAAGAACTCATCAATGCATAAGGGACTGGGCCTATGCAGGAATATTTCAGATTAAGAGAATCAAAGAGACAGCTGGATATTCTAAGGCAAGGAAGTCTAGGTATAGATAGAATTTCCAAGATGAGATAGCAGTTAAGACACATCTTTGAAATTTGGGAACCAGGAACAGGGTTAAGGAGGAAATCTAAATTTACTATCTATAATAAATTTGACAATGTGGTAACAAAATTTCTTTGTGTTTTCTTCTGCACTTATTTTAGTTTCCTTTTGTGCATTTAAAAATGTTTTGTTCATGTTCTTTTTTTCCATTTATCACTTCACATTAACTACATCCCTTCCCTTTCTAAGGAGAAGCCCTTTCTTATAATAAATATGTAGTCAAGCAAAACAAATCAACTCATTTGCTATGTCTGATAATGAATATATGATTCTGAACCTCTTGTCTATCATCTCTCTACCAAGGTATGCTTCATCATCAGTCTTTTGAAGCCATGACTGGTCATTGCTTCATTCAAATTTCTAAGATCTTTCAATTTTACCCTTTACAGTTATAATCAATGAGTATATAATTAATATATATTAGTCAGTATCATTGTGTATCAGTCAGTTCATATAGAACTTTTCATAATTCTCTTAATCCTTCAAAATCATTTCTTATAGTACAATAAATATTACATCGCATTTATATGCAATTATTTATAGAATAACTGATAATTATTTTGTTTTCAATTATTTACTCCAGGAAAAAAAATTAAATAAAATACTACTATAAACAGTTTCATTTCATATTGATCTCTTCTCTCAGTTCTTGATCTCCCTGGAATATATACCTAATAAAAAATATAAAAGAATGAATTTGGAAATATACTTCTAAATTGTTTTAACTAGTTCACATTCCCACCAAAAATGCATTAGCATAAAAAAACAAAATAAAATAGAAGAAAAAATACATTAGTGTGCCTGTTCTCTTAAAACCTCTCCAATTATTATGGTCTTTCCTCTTTTGTCATGCTTGCCAATAATATTAGGTCATTTGTAATCTGCTAGATAATTAACATACTGATAGGATGGACAGTTTAAGAACAGTTTTCTCAAAAAAAAAAAAAAAGAACAGTTTTCTCTTCATTTCTACCACTAATTATCATAAATGTTGCGAATACTGATAGGTATGAGATTTCCATTTTCATTTCTCTTAATATTGATGATTTAAAATATTTTATAAATTGTCAAACTTTTGAATTTCTTGATTTGAGCACTTCTTGGTTATTTGATTCTTCCTTCAAAACAAGTGAAATAACTATATGATTGGTAAGAATTTACTATGTTAGATGCAACCTCCTTTAGGAAGACTGCTCTGATGGCCCAAGTGCTTTTTTCCCCCCACAAGCCCTTTTTCTTGTATTTATATCTGGAGCACTTATCATAATGTGTCTCTGATCTATCTCCCCTATAAGACAACAAGATCCACAAAAGCTAAAACTATATAATGTTCTCATCTTTGTGGTTTGTTTGGGGGACTGTGTTTGTTTGCTTTACAGCAACTAACATAATTCTTTTCCACATAGTAAATGATTGGTCGGTGTTTGTTGAATTATGTTTAGGGGGAAAAAAAGAAATCAGAATCATATTTTCCTAAGTTATCATTCCCATAGAGGAGATTTAAACAGAAAAGATTTTAACCCTAAGGCAACCAAATACCCAACTTGCACAGAGAAGCTCATACCTCTAATATTCCATGCCATATTTCTTGTCCAAATCTATTTTTCTTTCCTCTGAAACAGTTATATCTCTGCTCCAGATGTTTTGACACTAAAAGAGTTGGATGGACACATCACGCTGACCCTATCAAGGTGCAGGGTCGAGTTGTACTCATGGTTTGTGAGAGACTTTATATTGTGGGTGGGGGAAGTGGGGATTGCTTCAGCAGTTTGTAGGGTTGAAGCTCCAACAGGCAGCCCAAGATAAGCATCTTAATAGGATAGGTATGTAAGATCCTCATCATCACCCCTTATAGGAACCAATCCTTAGTTAATCCTCACTGTTTAGCTGATCTTGCCAAATCCCTTTCTAATACACTATACTTCTTTTAATAAGATCAGATGATCTGTGGAAAATCTTATATTTTAAGGAGGAGGAGAAGAGCAGGAAAGAGAAGGAAATTCTGGCATTTTCTCTTTTATTCAATGGTTAGCTTTTGATTGAAGAGCTCACTGGCAATTACAATGAGTTATTTATTCTGCCTCTATTGTCCCTGTCTCAGAAGAGGCATAAGTAAACACACTATTAATTCTCATTTGCAGCACTAGTTTTATTTCTTTCTCCATCTTGAACTATTGTTGTTGCTGCCACCATTGTTTGTGGGGCGTGTGTGTGCACGTGCATCATGGGCACATGAATGTGTTTATGTGCCTGTGTATGTGCATGTGTATTTGGAATCAAGAGGTCAGAGAAGAAAGTGGATCTGTATTAAGGAATTATCTGTGGTTTCTTTTTAAATTTTGCCATATTTTCTATGAGCTCCTTCCTAAATTCTGGATTTACTAATCTGATGATAACTATTGTATTGCAAAAGCAGCCCCCTCTCTCTTTTTTTAAGTGAACCTCTGAGTATTTCATTAACTGCTAGATTGGTTGCATGATGTCTTTGTAATGGCTTTTAGCCTCCTGGGATATCTCTCTCTATCTTATATCCTTAATTAATAAGTTCTTTACCAATTGCCACACAATAACAAAATATATTTTTTTTTTCATCTGAGCAAATGCATTGGTGCTTGTTAACTCATTCTAGGTTTCTATCTTAAAATAACTGTATGAATACCTGTCCCCTAGAATACTTGTGTAACCAACCGAAAGAATTCTATTTTGCATAGAAAACCTTGGGGGATGTCTCAGCCCTTGGGGTTTCTGATGACACCTGACCTTCGCATATACTAGGCAGATAACCATTTGGAATTGTATGTTATTGTGTGACAATGAATACTGTGGGTGGGAAAAATTGAGGGACTAATGAGAGTAGCTGGAGAGAAATAATGTGGGAGTATGAAAAAAGGTTAGTAATGGAAGCAGTATGTCTTTATTATTATAGATATTTCTGAGTTCTCTCATAACTAGGAAAAATACAGTCCAATGATGCCTTAAGAATATCCATTCATTCTAAAGCTCCTCATTACCAAATGGAATGCAGGGAAAGACATTTCAGGAGATGCCAAAGAAAACCAAATGACAGTGGTGATAGGAAGATTAAGGAGCTTTTTTGAAACTTTGAAGTCATCTGACTAGGGGCAGAGGGAAAGAGTTTCTCAAGAGTGGTGGGAAATATAGATATTATTTTATACACTGGGCTGCTTTCACAATTAAATCTATTTTCTTTCTTGATTTTTTATTTGTTTGTTTGATGCAATTGGGGTTAAATGACCTATCCAGGATCACATAGTTAAGAAGTATTATGTGTCTGAGAGTAAATTTGAACTCAGGTGCTTCTGGTGCTCTATACACTGTACCATTTAGTTGCCTCCACAATTAAATCTAATACTGACATGGAGAGCTCCTGAAATCCTACAAAGTTGGAATGACATCTCAAGGATCACTTTCAGATTATAATCTCCCTGTTACGTTCTTCATGAAGCTAGGGAGTGCAGTAAATAGAGTGCCAGATATAGAATCAGAAAGATTCACCTTTCTGAATTCAAATCTAGACTCAAACTCTTACTAGCTGTGTGATCCTGGGCAAGTCACTTAATTCTATTTGCTTCAGTTTCTTCATATGTAAAATGAGCTGGAGAAGGAAATGACAAACCACTCCCATATCTTTGCCAAAAATTCCCCAAATAGGGTTATGAAGAGTCAGGTACAACTGAATAAAATGGCTAAGAAATTCCCCCAGTCATTTATGAAATCCAGTTCAATATTTATTAAGGTTCTATTACATATGTGACACTCTTCTAGATATTGAGGTTATGTATATGGATCTCTATAAGGTAGGTACTTTCTTTAGTGCTGCATACTTTGAATTCACAGACACTTACCCCCTCATCCTGTGTAATCAAAAAGGAGTTACATGCAACATGAAAGAATATTAGAATAGAAGAAAGTAATTTAAAGAGAGGGAAAATACTTGGAGGGAAGAAGTGAAATTAGGGAAACTTTTACTGAGAATATTGCACCTGAATAAAGTCTGGAAAGAAAAGAGGGAAAGAAAGAAGGAAAGAAGGAAAGAAAGAAAGAAAGAAAGAAAGAAAGAAAGAAAGAAAGAAAGAAAGAAAGAAAGAAAGAAAGAAAGAAAGGAAGGAAGGAAGGAAGGAAGGAAGAAATAGGAAAGGAGAGAGGGAGGAAAAGGAGGAAGGAAGAGAGGGGGAAAGAAGGAAGGGAGAGAGGGAGGGAAAGGAGGAAGGGAGAGGGAGAAAGAGAGAAACAAAGAAAGAAACAACAAATAAACAAAGAAAAAGAGGCATAGCTACTCATAGATTATAGATTTACAGTTAGAAGGTATTTTAGAGGTCATCTAATCCAAATCCTCCTCTTTCTCCATTTAATGCAAGTGGACACTAAAGCATAGGGAATTTATGTTAGTTTCCCTAGTTTTACATGGATAATATAATAAAGACAGAATTTAAGGCATAGCCAACTAGGTACAAATCCAGCACTCCTTCCATACTAAGAGTGCCTTCTGTGAATACAAAGAAGCAGGAAATGATGTGTCAAATTCAGAGAGAAGCTACTATTATAGTTCAGTTGCAATGGAGAGTTTGTAAAGAAGAATAGAGTAAAATAAAGCTGGAAAGTTAAGTGGGACTCAAATTGTGTGTGTTGGGGAGAGGGGAGTATGCTTAAATGTTAAAAATTTTGGCCTAGAGACACGGGAAGCTATTAAAGGTTTTTGAGTAAGAGAATTACAGGACCTGAGCTATGACTTACCTTGGAAGTTGTGTAGAATATGGTTTGGAGAAAAAAAACAACAATAACTAGAAGCTGATAGATAATTCAACAGATTTTTATAGTAATCTAGGTGAGAAGGGATGAAGGCCTCAATTAGAATGGTGACATCATAAATGAAGAAAAAAGGATAGATTTGGGAGAAAACATGAAACTATAATTAATAAGACATAACAGCTGTTTGTATATGATTCTTGTATATTGAGAAAGAAAGAGGAGACAAAGATCTTTCCAAGGTCACTAACCCAGATAATTTGAAAGATGGTAGTTCTCTTTTAAAAAAATAGGAAAGTTTAAAGGAAAGACAGTTTTACTTCAATTTGTATATTTTTGGTTTCCTTTCCCTATAAGACATTAGAGAAAATATCATAGGATCAACAATATAATGCTGAAAGGAACTTCAAAGGAAATGTTTTACAGTTGAGTAAACCAAGGGCCCGGGAGATCAAGCTCTTTACCAGAGATAACACAAGTAGTAAATATTAGAGCTGATATTTGAGTCTTATGCTCTATTTTCAGAGTTCATTCTTCTTTCACAGTATAATACACTGCTTCCAAATGGTAGATGTTAATACAGAATGGGTATTGAGGAGAGAGAGTAGAGATAAATAGATGGAACAGATAAAGAGATAGATTAAAGATAGAAAAAATAAATATAAATGTATATATTTAGAATGATATATACATATGTATTATATACTTATCTGTGTATTGGTATTAGATTAATCAATAATACTATGGGGGTAGTAGTAATGGAAACAAAGGAGTATATTCAATGCATATGCATAATGTATAGAGAATAAAAGGAAAAGAAAAAGTTAAAAATCAAAAGTAAGATGCTAGATGAAGATAAGACTATTGACAGGCAAGGAAGGAAAAATATTGGGGAAAGTTGACTTGTCAACCGCTTAATCGAGAGCTTCATCAAATAGATTTCTACAACACCCTCCTAACTAGTCTTCTAAAAGTCTGGATTTTTTTCCCTGTCTCCTATTCATTCTCTGTGTCACTGTAGATTATTCTTCCTAAAACACAGTTCTGATCATGTGGCTTGTAGATTTAAACATGACTAATGCTCCACAACAGACTGAATAAAGTAGAAATTGCTTAGTCTCTCAAGAGAAAATATGAAGTCTTAATCTTGAAAACTTTCAAGAAGGTAATAAATAGTCAGCTTTTACCAGCCTGAAAGCAGAGGATTAGGCAAAATGGCATTAAGACCTCAGCCAGCTGTAGGATGCTCATGCATCATATTTACTGATGCCTTGATCACCTTTCCTCCTTCACATTTAACTCCTTCCTATAGCTCTTCCATACCTAATATATGAACTCTAGTACACATATCTGCCCCTGTCACTGAGACACAAAATCCTTTGGGCATTGTACTGTGTCAAGAACAACACTCCACACAAAAATTAGGACGGCAAGAAGATGTACAAAAGTATCAGTTACCTTGGGGGATTTGAGGATGGGAGAATGTAATTACACAGGCTGGAATTTAGCCAGCAAACTAGGATTGATGCCAGAAAACAGAATGGCTTCAATCTTGCGAGAAGTATCAAGGAGTCTTTAGGAATCAGAAGTGGCTAGGCCATCCATTTGGCAGCTGCATTGGATTCCTTGAAGCACCCTCACTGAAGCATTGGTCCCAAGCTGACTTAGAAGAATGGGGTTGCTTACTAAAGCATCAGCATTATCAATAACACTGGACAGTCTAGAGAGCAGAAGAGATTTAAGACTTGGCAGAATTATGAAATGTGGGTCAGTGTGTATAAGAAGTCTTCTTTCCAGAGGAATGCACAGATTGATTTTATTGAGGCACCGTTAACAAACTATAATGTCTTTCTAAAAGACCCAGTCCAAAGTACACATTCCCCCAGTTGCTCCCCCTAAGAGCTTCAGTTTCCTAATTTTCAAAGTAAAGCAAAAAAGAAAAGTTTCCCCTCCTCTCCTCCACTAAGCACTAACAATACTATGTATTACAAGGCACTTTCATTTTCTTCATGCCCTCATTCCTCAGTCTCTTATTAAATGAATAGATTTCCTACTTAACTTTCTCAGTCTCAGCAATTCTTTGCAATCTTCCCTATTCTCTTTTTCTTGAGACCTGTATCTAAGAGGGGAAAAAAATCCCTAGTTCTTGCGAAGTTTAAGGTTGTTGATCTCATCTAGTCTTGATTTCAAAAGAAATTGGTTCATTCAATTGTCTTCTATCTCCCTTTTGCCTTCAGTTAGAATTTATTTAATAATTAGAAACTCTTATCAATGTTTCTTTCTCTGCTACATAATAAGTAGTAAGTCATATTATGCTTAAAAATACTATTGGTATTAAGGAAATGGAAATATGAAGTATTTAGAGTTAGAGTGGCATGGCATTAAAATTCTTAAGGGAAAAGTTAACAGAATTATAAGATGACATATGTAGAAAGAAAGAAATAGTTGAGGATTTCAAACTTTGATAAATCTAACTAATGAAAGAAACAAGATGTAAAAAATAAATTGTATTAGTAAAACATTTTTAAATTAGGAAAGATAAAATCAATGAATTGACTTCTCATCTTAAAAAAGCACAGAACATCAGCTAATTCTAAAAGAAATAAAATAATAAAAATTTTAAAATTGAAGAACTAAAAAAATTGAAAAAAGTCTAGTGAACTCTTTAGCAAAACAATGGGTTTTAATTTTAAAAGCTAATAAAATCTTAGGGAGTCAGTGACCTTGTTTGCTAAACAAAATTAAAGCACCAAAATTAGGGATATTAATGCTGAGAGTAATAAATAATAAGTATAGGAATGTTGGCTAGGTACATATGGAATAATGACCTTACTTTCTCTGTCTATCTTTTGTCATGGCTTAAATTCATTTGTGTGCCAAGTCAGAAAAGAGTTTTGGAATTCCTAACCTTTAATCAGATTACTATTTGTAACAAAGGACCATTATTTCAGTTATAAGGGAAGACTAAATCTAAGAGTGATGTCTGGGAAGGGTTTCTTTTGTTAATTGGGCATGGTAACTCATTTCTGCTATGAATAAAGAGGTGTCATCCTGTCTTAAAAATGAATTTTAAAACATTCATTAGGCACTTACTATATGCCAAACACCATGTTAATTGCTGAGGATACAAATATAGAAGTAAAGAAAGTCCCTGATTTCAAAGAGAAGCAATGCATATTGGAAGATTCATGTGCATGTCACGTATTTCTTATGGTTTAGTAGGAAAGCAGATTATGATGTAATTTTTTAAAATATAGTTCCCACTGATAAAATTTTACCTGCTTCTCCTATTGAATTATTTGATACTTTGATGCTGAGAACTTTTTTTTCTTAGTTTTCAGTGGCTGTGGTTGCTGAGGAGATTGAAACTTCAGTCTCCGTAAAAGCAGTTGCCAGGTCAAATTTCTACAAAGCTTGCTTTTTGGGATGAGAAAATCTTTAGGTGACTTGGAAAAGATAAAGCCTAGAATCCGATAGTAGGAAAAAAGTCTAGCAATGGTAATAAAACTAGCATAGTAATGTGTCCAGTAGAGAACAGAGAAGGCAGAGAAAGGAATTCCATTTGCTACTTCTCTCTCTCTATCATCCTGGCCTGATGCATGTTGTTTCATCCAAAAGTCAACCTCTACGCCTTCATGTCACAGATCTCTTTTTTCAATTTCCTAAATTGTCTTGGGTTCAAAGAATATGTCACTTGGATCTATGTTGACTTTGCCACAGCATAATTCAACTGGAAGTATTATTTAGAGTTGTTTGGAGGGGAATATTGGAAGAGCTTGCTTAGTTTATTCTTTCTTTATTCTACCATTTTAACTCTAGCCCTGGAAGTCAAGAAGTACATTTCTATAAAACAAACAACCAAAACAACAACAACAACAACAAACTCTTTTTTAAAGTTTTATTTGTATGTCTTTTATAAGTGCCTTGTAAATTAATTACCAAATAATTTTTTCAAAGAAAAAAGCCAACAAAGATCAAAGTGACATCAGTTGTCAGCCAGAATGATAGAGAGAGAGAAGTAGCAATAGTTTCATGAAGTCTGAAGCCCAAATTGGTAAGGGTACTTAGAACTTGGCTAGAAAGGGATTAGATTAAAGATGACCTCTAACATAACACTGGACAAAAGAGTAGATGCTACTTGGCAACTCTATTACCTGTACTCACTACTGTGTCACAGTTGGAGGTATAGAAAAGCATTTTGGTCAAGAGGACACAGAAGCCCCGAGAAGCAGTATTACTTTTGGTCACAAGAGACCCTGAGGAACAATATCATTTTCTGTCCCAAGGGATGAGAGGCTGTAAGGATCAATATTGATTTAAATCTCAATGGATTAAGATACATCCTGGGGAAGGACCACAAAATAGATGAGGAAAGTGGTGGCTACACCTCCCCCTTATATTTCACAACTTTGAAATCACTGAAAACTTCCAAATCTACAGAAGTAGTGAAAAGACCAATACAAAAAAAGCCTGAAGCTTCATGCCCTTTCCTCCCCCACCCCACCCCTGAACTGGGAAGAGAGCCCAACTTTAACATAAAGTTCAAAATCAAGAAATAGGCTAGAAAAATGAACAGAAAATAACAACAAAAAGAACCTCATCACAAAATATTACTATTATGACCACAATATTACTACATTAAAAAAAACAAACTCAGAAGAAGAAAATAAAGTTAAAACATCTAAAAGCAAAACATTGGTGTGTGTATGTATGGGGTTGTGTGTGGGGGAGGATGTGAATTAGACATAAGGCCAAAAAAAATTTCTAGAAGAAATCAAAAACTATTTTCAATATCAAATAAAAATGATAGAGGAAAAAAATAGGTAAATAAGGGGAAACAAAAGAAGATATTTATTTTAAAAAAGAGTTTGGTCAAAAGGGCACAAAAAATACTGAAGAAAAAAATACCATAAAAAACAAAATTGGCCAAATGTCAAAAGAGATGTAAAAACTCAGGAAGAAACTAATGCCTTAAAAATTAAAAATTGGGCAAGAAGATGCTAATGATTCCATGAGACATCAAGAAATAATAAAGCAAAGTTACAATAATGGAAAAATAGGAAAAAAGTGAAATATCTCCTTGGAAAAACAACTGACCTGTAAAAGAGCCCAAGGAGAAAGAATTTAAGAATTATTTATCTAAAGGCCATGATTTTTTAAAAAAATTTAAATTAAAGCAATTAAAATCAAGAAAAAATTCCTTGATATCCTAGAACTAGAGTGTAAAATAGAAATTGAAAGAATCCACCATTATTACTATCTGAAAGAGATCCCCAAATGAAAACTCCCAGAAATATTATTACCAAATTCCAGAGCTTTCATGTCAAGGAGAAAATATTTCAAATTGAAAGAAACTGCTCAAATACCTTGAAGTCATAGTCAGGATCACACAAAATTTAGCAACTAATACTTTAAAGAAAGGAATGCTTCAAAAATGATATTCTGGGAAGATCCTTTGAGGGGGGAAAAGATATTTAATGAAATAGAAAAGTTTTAAGAATTCCGGATGAAAATACCAGTTAAAAAGAAAATTTGAGTTTCAAATATAAGACTCTGGTCTTTTATTATAGAAGCATCAAAAGGTAAACGTGAAAAAAGAAATCATAAAGGAATTAATAAGATTAAATTGTTTACCTCTCTATATAGGAAGACGATACAGGTAACTTCTAAAAAATTATCATTATTTGGTCAGTTAGAAGGATTTTACATAGAAAGAAATTGTGGGAATGAGTTGATTGTGTTGGGATGATGTTTTTTAAAAAATGAATAGGTGAGAGAGAGGGATGCCCAGAGAGAAAAGGAAAGGGAGAAGAAAATTGGGGAAAGTATCTTATTTAAAAGGAGGTATTCAAGGAAGAGTTTTTATAGTGGAAAGGGGAAGGCCAAGCAATATTTGAATCTTACTAACATCTAATTTGGTTCAAAATAATAAGAAAAAAATGTGTATGGGTTTGTATAAATATATATACACAAAAATCTGTACATATGTGTTTGTGTGATTTGTGTGTGTGTGTGTGTGTGCGTGTGTGTGCATAGAATTGGCAATAGATATTTCTTACCCAGCAGGAGCAGATAAAAGAAGACAATAGTCAGAAGCAAATAAATAAATAAAAAATTTTAGAGGAAGCACAGGATAAAAAGAAAAAGAGAAGAATAAACAGAAGAAAATAGAATGGAGGTAAATTGTAGTGAATATAAACTAAACTCCAACAATGGTTTTTTTTTTTACAGAAAATTGAACAAATTGTAGTAAATGATTATAATGTAATATTATTGTGCTATAAGAAATAATGAACATTATGATTTCAGAAAAATCTGGGAAAATTTATGTGAATTCATGCAAAGTGAAGTAAGTAGAACTAGAGAAGATTATACAGAGTAACAGCAATATTAAAAGAATGACTGTGAAATACTTAGCTACTCTCAAATAGACAATGATCTAAGGCACTTCTAAAAATTTCATGGTGAAAATTGTTATTCCCCTCCAGAAAGAGAATTTATGAATTCTGAATGCCAATTGAAGCATACTTAAAAATCTTTCTTTTTTCTTATTTTCTCTCTTAAAGTTTTCTTTTGTCATGTGATTAATATGGAAATATGAGTTCTATGATTACAAATGCATAATTAATATTTCTTGACTTTTAAAAAAGGGAAAGATACAAGAAGAAGAAATAGAATTTGGAACCCAAAATTTTAAAAAAGATTAAACATTTTTACATGTAATTAGGAAAATTATAGTAAAATAAATAGAAATTTTTAAAAATAAATATCTATATAATTAGTCAATTTTCCTAATTACATGTAAGAGTGAGTAAAAATCAACAAATCACCTATGTGCTCTATTGGTATCCAGAGAATACACACACACACACATGCACAAGCACTATATAATATACAATATACAGTTGTAAAAGTAATTCTTTATCCTGTAAAAATTACTGAGAAACTTGAAAAGAAGTATAATAAACATAGGTTTAATTCAACATTTTACACTTTAAAACATAATAAATTCTAAATAGATGACAAACAAAATACAATTATCACATTGTTAAAACATTAAATATAAATCGAAAGCCATCTTTTACCATTTCAAAGAGGAGAAAAAATGTAAATAAAGGTCAGATAAAAAGATAAAATAGGCAACTTCAATAATCCATCCTTCAAAACTTCAGTGGATCCGTTATCCCATAGAAATAGAGGTTCCTTCCAGTGATGGTCATTTCAGTATCACTCTTCATAAATTGTACAATTCTTGTCTATTTCCTTCATGTAGACAATCTACCATAATTAAGCTACCAAGGATGCTGAAGACCTTCACATATTTATATAGTGTGTGTGTGTGTGTGTGTGTGTGTGTGTGTGTGTGTATTCTCTGGATACCAATAGGGCACATAGGTGATTCGTTGATTTTTACTCACTCTTGACTATGTTTCCAATCCATCTTTTTTTTTCTAATTATACATTTCTCTGGTAACATCTTTTACCCAGCACTACTGCACAATTCCTCTTTTTAACATATTGTTGCCTACTCATGTCTACCATGTGCCTCTCCATTGCCCTTTAGGTACTCTTTAACTCCTATTCTTCAGATATGTTATTTCACAACTTAGAGCAATACCTTTACCGAAACATTACCAAGAAATGACCATCTCTCCAATCTATGCCTTTTCAAATGTTATCCCCTATGCTAAGAATGCTCTGTCTCCTGACTCTTCTCTCCTGCAATCTATAGTTCTTGTTCAGTGTTTTTCTCCTTTATAATGTCCTTTCAGATTCCCACTACTCTTCTTGCTTTTAGTGCTTTCTCTATATCCCAAAACTACTTTGCATTTACTTTTTATATAGTTTGCATTTGCTTATTTGTGTCTCTATTGTTCTTCCCCTCCAAAAGAGAATGCAAGCTCCTTGATGGCAGGAACTAAATCTTGGGTGGTGGTGGTGGGGGTCTTTCTATCCCCAGAGTTTAAATAGCATAGTGCCTTGTGCCTCATAAGCACTTAATAGATGCTTGTTGCATTGAACTGAGCTAAATTGAATTAAATAATCAATTATGGAGACCTAAAAATGAATTGAAACTATTTTTCTCTTTTCTTTTTACCAAGTTTAAAGGAAAATTTAATTACCCTGTTCACTTTGGATCAAATGTAGTTCATGTTTGTGCTGAGAAACGGAAACATCACATCATGCTGGCACTTAAGATATTAAATGAGTTATAGGTAGGAGGAAAGTGACCTTGTAAAGATCATTTACTTCACCATAACATACACTTACTGATTTGAATTGAAATCAATTCCAGTCCCACTTTTCCAGCTGCCTGATGTTATCTCCACCTAGATATTCTCCTGGCACTTTAAATTCATCATGTCCAAAACCAAAATTCATTATTTCTCCCCCTAAACCAGTTACTCTCTCTGATTTCCATTTTTCTGTAAAAGGCAGCTCCAAGTCTCCTAGATACAGAGACTCAAAATTATTGAGTCATCTATGACTCTTCCCTTCCCCCACCTACTCCATTAGTCCTTCACATTCAACTAGTTATGAGGTCTAAGAGATTCTACTTCCAGAATATATTTTCTATCAATCTGTTCTTTTCTAACTCCATTAGTGAATCTAATTCAGGTTCTTTATTACCTGTCTATTACAATAGTTCCCTAACTGGTTTCTGGAGTCTGGCCCACTACCAACAATGTATGCAACACATTGATGTCACAATCATCTTCCTCTCATTTTTTCCCTTATGTCTCTCTTCTTAGTAAATCAATTTCATTAGTCTGACATTCAAGGCTCTCCATGCTCTGGTCTACCCTTTCTTTTAAATTTTATTTTTACTGGTTCTTTTTATATAACCTATGTTTTAAACAGTGATAATACTTTAAAAAAATTTCTTTGTTTCTCTGCCTCTTGTTTCCATGTTCATAGCATTCCTTCTTTTCTGAACTGCCATTTTCCCCCCATCTCTACTTAATGAGTTTCTACTTGTTCTTCAAGGCCCAATTCAAAATTGCCTCCTTTATGAAATTTTCCCTGATTCCTTCAGAGGAAAGCATCATTCTCTCCTCTGCAAGCACATTTATACATTTATTATATATTCATCATATTCTACCTTGTGTTAAAGTAATAGGTAACATTTATGCAACATTTTCAATTTTTACAAAATATTACATAATTATCTCATCTGCTCTGCAAAACATTCCTGTGGGGTTAGATCCAGTAACAGCAATATTGTACAATGATCAACTATGAATGGCTTAACTATTCTCAGTGATTCAATGATCCAAAACAATTTCAAGGGACTCATGATGAAAAATGCTAACACCTCCAGAAAAAGAATTGATTGAGTCTGAATTCAGATTGAACTATACTGTTATTTACTTTATTTTTTTCATAGTTTTTTGAGGGGTTTGTGTTTTCATTCATAACCAGACTAATATGGAAACATGTTTTGCATGATTGCATGTAATCAGATTGTTTGCTATCTCAAAAGAGAGAGGAAGAAGGAAGAGAGAGAATTTGGATATCAAAAGTTTAAAAAATAAATGCTAAAAATTATTTTTACATATAACTGGGGGGAAATGTAATCCTATTCAAACACAAGTTAGATATTTTAGCTGAGTATAGGCTAGAAAATTCTTGTGGAGGAATGCATTGTAATCCTAAGGCTTCTGTATACCCCAGACCACAATTCCCAGTAAGGTTGGAAATCTTAGCTTTCCCCAGTCACTCCTATTTTCAACTGTTTTCAACTTTACTTTTACCAAGAGAAAACAGGTGAAGAGGTCATTTGTAGAGAATGTCAAGAATTGCTCTGATATACCTTATCCTAACATCAAAGTCATAAAACAATGGCAAACCTCCATCCTGACAAAGGCATTGCCTTTCATGATTAAAAGTCAAGGGAAAGTTTTTCTACTCCTGAAAACTCAGCAGGATGTCCATTGACATCTCTGATATCTCTCGAGATCTTTTGTTTGTTTGTTTGTTTTATTTTGTTTTAATCACCAGGCCCTATTGCTGGCATGGTATGGAGAAGAGATCTATATAAAACAGGGAGAACACTATCAGCTCACTGTGCACTAACATGCACAGGCGTGTCCAATAAGTTTTCCTTGTTCCCTTCTCTAGCATCTTCCAGTGTGTTTTCCACTCTAAATGGGACTCTGTTTTTAAATATCTTGTTGTAATCTACTATTAAATGATAGCAAGGAACTCCTTCTGTGAGAAAATGCTGGGCAATTATTTTTTTTAGATGTTTACATTCTGATTTCTCTTTGGGACCACAGAAATGGCACGAAAATGAATGGAGTTGTTGGATCAAAGACCTATGGCTGCAAAGGACTAGGTCTCATAAAGGATATTTTCAAACTTTCTGAATTTTCTAGGAGATTTGGGAGAGGCAGCAAGGGAAAACAGATTGAAAAGAATTTCATGTCTCCCATACAAAGCAAAAATAACACATCTCCAGTGAGGAAGACTCCTTAGAAGTACACTATTCTGAAACAGAGGTCTCAGTTGGCTCTTTTTCTCCTAAAGACACAATTCTATAATACAATAACTAGTATAGCAACACACATTTAGAATCACAGACTAGCCTTGCCTTTATCATTTGGTTATGGGAAACCTAAGGAAGAAACTCTGACACCATGAGAAGGATCAATGGCCACATTGACTTCCTTTCTGATTGTGGTTACAACCATGGGTCAAAGATTGGCAGAAAGGCAGAAGGAGACATCACTTAGCACAGCACCTGGCACATAGTAAGCACCTAATAAGTGTTTATTGATTGGTTAAGAAGATAGGGATATAAACTAGCAACATTAGAAAGCACCAAAATGGGAATAGGAATATAGTACTTATAATACAATGGAATCTTGGGTGTTATGCATTTGCAGTTGTGTGGTGAGCATACCCAGAAAATTTGAATCAAATCCACGTAAAGCATTACTTAAACCAATTTTTTTCTGTTCCCCTTCCTCTTCCAATATTCAGAAATGACTTGAATAAACCACAATTCAAAGCAATGAAACAGAATGTGTTTTGAATGTGGACCAAGAAGAGGGGGCAACTTTAATATCCTATGGGTGATTTTGCTGGGGAAACATGTAGGTAAAAGAAGGTCAATCAGCAGAGCCAAGTAAGGCCCTTCAATGTAATTCTGTATCAGAAAGAGATGGTACTTCCAAAAGGATAATCCTTTGGCAGCTAAAAATATCCATACTACTTACAAGTAAAGTCAGCTGTTTAATTCACTCTTATATCCACTTGATGTCACTATCACTGCCCAGTAGAAGGCTGTGTCAAAGGCCTTTGGTCACACAAGTTTTACAGTAAGGTGGGTTCAGAACAGGAGTCAGCCCAAATGTCAGTTTTTTCAATGTGGGAAAATGAGGCTGAGAGACATCCAGGAGAGAGAATAACAACCAGCAATGTCCATAGGCACCCCCAGAATAGTACAGCCTCCTTCTCCTCATCTTCCTCCTAATCCTCCTCTTTCTCTCCTCCTTGGTTTTCTAAGCACATTCTCCATCTCTTAAAAGCAAATTGGTAGACTACAGATCTTGGCTCTTACCAGGGCAAGATCAGTGATAGTTACTGCTTGGCAGAAATGGAATGTTGTTTTGGGGTTAAAATTGAGAGTCTAATTTTAATTTTGTACCAAGTAGCTCTAAATCAGCATTTCTATCATTGTGAATTGCCCTATTCTGAATTAGCATTTTTATTTTTGTTTTGTTTTGTTTTTGTCTAGCACAAAGATTCTTAACTTTTTTTGTCATGGAATCATTTGCCAGTCTGGTGAAACACAAAATCATGTTTTTGTTTTGTTTTAATTCGTGATTAAAAGAAATACTATATTTTAATAGAGGTTAGTAAAAATGAAGGTATATATTTTTTCCTATTCAAGTTCATGAACCCCTTGAAATCTATCCATAGATTAGTACATCCCAGATGAAGAAGCCCTGCATAAAAATTTGTTTTTGGATATTTTGGGGATCGTGAAATAACCTTTAAAAATCTGATTGGAAGAATGAGAGAGCTAGAATATCTGGACTCTGCCTAAGCTGTATTTTTGACTTGCTGTATGTTCCTATATAGGTCACTTAACTTTTCTGGATCCTACTCTTTTTTCTTACTAATGGTAAAATAATTTAAGGGGCAAGAAAAGAATAAATGAAATTAATTTCTGAGAGAAAAGCACAATTTAAACAGGAACATTTATTCTGCACCTAATTGATGTAACTATAATGGGGCATTATTCTAAAAAGCTCTGGGGTGAAATGTAGCATTTAGCTCTTCCTTAGGCAGTCTCAGCCTCATCAAACTAAGAGCCACTATCATGTGACTGAGGACAGACCACTTAACTACCTTAAGCCTGGATTTAAACAATTGTTCACAGTGAAACTCAGCTCTCCCATGTGAGCCATTCGCTGCCAAAGCCCATTGGTTCGGATTAATTGCTTCGGGGACCTGCTGTATGCTGCTCCAAGGAGCCCTGATTCTAGGCTGTTGTCTTCTTGCTGCCTGAGTTGTAAACACTTTCTGTCAGTTAGTTCACAGTTATCTCTTCAGTGCACAACTCAGATCCAATCTGACAACACAGCAGAATGGGCTGTCCTCTCCTTTCTACAGTCTGGCCAGCAACTGCTTGTTTTCCTTTCCTATCCCCATCCTAATCAACTACTTGTCTGTAGCCCTTACTATACCTCTGTGAAAGCTGGTTCCCAAGGAGAGCCCCATCACTCACCTCTTTCTCTTATATTCCAAAGACAATATGTAGGATCCTACACTAGCCCAATACTTTTCCTACCACATATAGCTTGTGGACTGTCATTTGTGATCCATTCATTTAGAATCCGGGATTATCTCTATCTACCAAGCCAAAAAAATCAATTTATAAATATCTATTTATTATGAACCTACTATATATCTGACACTGCTAGGTTCTGAGAATATATATGTACAAATGAAATAAGTCCTATTTACAAAGAATTTGAATTATTTTAGATCAATTTTTAATCGAAAAAGTTCACTTTCCTTTCCACCAGTACCCCCTCTCCTTTACTTTGCACTCAAGAAAAATAAATTCCTTCATTGGTTAAGTGCAAAAAATGTCTTATTGGGCACGATCTTCTCTGTCAGGAGTTAAGTAGGGTACTTCATCATCAATCCTTTCAAAAAACCTTGTGGTTTATCATTGTGCTGATGAGAGTTTTTAAATCTTTAGAAGTTGGATTTCTTTATAATGTTGCTATAGTATAATTTGTTCTTCTGGTCTTCTTCATTCACTCTATCTAATGCACAAAAGTCTACCCAGATTCTCTGAAACTATCCATTTTTCATCATTTTTTATAGCATAATAGTTAGTATTCCATTACATCATAGTATAATGTGTTCAGCCATTGCCCATCTGATAGGTAGCTTCTTACTTTACAGTTCTTTGCCACCACAGGCAGAGACAGACAGACAGAGACAGACACAGACACAGGGTGAGGGAGAGGGAGAGGGACAGAGACAGAGACAGGCAGAGAAACAGAGACAGGGAGACAAGACAGAGAGTGTGTGTACCTATTGCTAGATCAGAAGGCATGTATAGACTTTTTGGTCTTGGTTCTAAATTGCTTTAAAGCAGGGGCTTATGAAAACATTTATAATATACAAATAATAGACATAAAGAGAATAAACAAATGAATAAAGTGGTTAAATATAATGTGACTTGAGAGGGAAGACACTGGCAGTTGAGGACATCTTATGTAGAAGAGGGTGCTTAAAGGAAGGAAATAAAATAATTTATAGTAGGGGTAAACTTAGGATTCTGAAAATATCAAATTGTTTTTCAAATGTTTTATGTTTGTATATTATCACATACAATTGTATATAATATTTTTTGTCTTTGCATATTATCAATTGGGAGGTTGATCATTTTTATCTAATTCATGAACTGAGAGAAAGCAGAATGGGAGCTCCTTAAGAATAGGTTATTTGTTTGTTTTTTAAATCTTTGTAATGTACCTGGATTTTTAGTATGTAGTTTTTAAATGTTTGTAGAATTTAAATGAATGAAAGCAGCCCTTCATCAACATATACTTCCTAAAAATTTTGCAAGCCAAGTTTAGGGTACTAACAATACTCACCTCAAATATAACTGTGGTCTTTAAAAAAAAATTCCGCACTTCAAAATTTCACTTATAAAGACTAACTTTCCTCTAATTTGTACAAATTAATTTTAATTTATTATTTAAATATAAATATTTAATCAATATTTCTGGGATGCCTAGTATGTACCAATGTGCTATGGGCATGACAGAGATGAAAAAGACCTTATCTCTGTCCTAAGAGTGTTTATTATCTAGATTTTACTGAATTTATCTCCTCTTTCATACATGTTATCTTTCAGATATGAAAATGACAGTACTCAAAAAAAAAAGAAAATAACATTATTCATTCAAAAAAAGATACACACACACACACACACACACATATATATATATATATATATCTTGAGAGAGAGAGACAGAGACAGAGAGAATGAGTTATCCAATAATTAATGGTAATGCACAAGGAATGATTTTAATTTTCATGTCTCTCTTTTTTAACCAATTCCTCTACTTGTATCAAACCTGGTCAGAGTATATAGAGAGCCCAGACAATGGCTTTTTCCATCTAAAAGCAAATAACAACTTCCTGGAAAAAAGAGCCTGAAATCTTGTCTTTACTGGGATTTAGCACTATGATCAAATGGTTAGTATCCACTGAACTAACCAGATTACATATGTATTTCATAGACTATCTTATTAAACACTCTACCAGTTGATTTATACAGAAAACTCTCTGTTAAGGAGACTCAATTGGCAGATTGGCAATATCTACAATTTGTAGTCATTGAGAGGTTCCTGAGGCAATGAAAAGTTCAATAATATATCCAGTCTTGTATGCTTGCATCTATTTTGGACCTATTTATAAGTTTTTGTGTTGACATTCCCAATAGTTCATAAAAGTTTTTAAAGATAGGAATAATCTTTGGAACCCTGATGTCTAGAACATAGTAAATATTGGTTGATTTTGTTAGAGGTAAAATTTGAAACCCAGTCTTCCTGTCTCCACCTCACTTCTTTATCTACTTCACCAGTCTTGCTCATTAGTTAGGAACAATAAGAGAAACTATAATACCTTCCTCCTTTCACTTTTCTATTCTATTAATAATTCAAAGCTGCAGTTTCAGGCTAGGTAGGAAGAGTAAACATATTGTCAAGCCTATGAGTAAAAAAACTTGGGGATGAGTAGTTTTTGTTGTTGAGTCTTTTTTATCCATGTTTGACTTTTTGTGACCCTATTGGGGGCTTTTTTTTTGTCAAAGATTCTGGAGTGCTTTAACATTTCCTTCTCTGGCTCATTTTACAGATGAGGAAACTGAGGCAAACAGAACTAAGTGATTTTTCCAGGGTCACAAATCTAGTTTAGGCCTGAATTGAACTAAGGAATAAAGTCTTCTTGACTCCAGGCCTAGCACTACTGGGGGCATCCCTTAAATCATACTGTATAAATAATACCAACACCTCCCCTCCCACTTGCCATGCTGGTTCTGATTCAATTTGTTAGTAAAACTGTAGCTTAGCCCTCAGGAACAGTCTGAAGGAGAAAAAAAATGTAAATAACTACAAAATATTCTGGATAAAAAAGAAAAGATCTGTCATCTCTAAGCCTTTTTCCCTAGTTGTTGAACATTTTCACATTGGTGATGGCTAATCTCATTTTCACACTTAACTAAAACCAGAGTGTGAGCCAAAATTAAATGCACCTTTCTCGACCTAAAAAGCTTCACTTAACCACTTTGAGCTCAAGTTTCCTCATCCATAAAATGGAAGAGAGGAGGAAAAAGGAAGCAAGGTACAGGTTAGCTGAGGTGATTTCTAATTTCACAACCAGATGTAACATGCTATGATAATAACTGATATTTATATAGGACTTCAAAGTTTGCAAAACGTTTTATATTTGTTATCTCATTAGAGTTTCACATCAACCTAGAGAGGAAGATACTGAAGAAAACATTAATCCTATTTTATAGAGAAGGAAACAGAGTACATCACCTGGCCATGCTCATGTATATGTATATATGTTTCAGAGATGAGGTTTGAACCTGGCCCTTTCAGAAATCCTTTTCAGATCCTGTGGATTAATGAGTTAGCCACACAGTGGCAGACTTAGCTCTCATTAGTTAACTCACAGGGCATTTTGACATCTCTGCCTTCTCTAGGGAGACACAAATGGGGACACGCCCTGAGGTCATGAATGGAAAAGTGTGAGAATAGCTATTTGCAAGGTATTCTGTTAATAGCTAACAGAAAGGGTCAGAATTTTCTATTTTGAAAGAACAAAAGGTGAGAAGGCATCAACAGGTGGGTATTTGTCAAGTTGATCATTGCAACTTGCATAACTCAATTCCCAATAACTCTAAAACATAACCTGAAAGAAGAAATAGTATCCTGGATCATGACAGAGACAAAGGGTAATTAGGCATGTTTAGGCACTAGATCTATAAGAGGTATATGAATAAGATATTTCTTCAATAACTCAATAAACAGAGATCTTGTGATTACTCCTTGCAAAGATGTATACTTAAACCTAACCCTAAGTTTTTTTTTTTTCATCCTGTATAATTCTAGTCCATGTCCCTCAAAGAAGTTTTAATGGATAAAACTTCCAATAGATCTCAAATCAGGAAGACTTGAGTTCAAATTTTCCTTCATTTACTATCCTGGGAAGGCCTCTGTCTTGATTTTTTCATCTGTAAAATGGGATAACAGCAGCATGTACCAAAAAGATTATTTTATGAAGAACTCACACAGGACGAGCATTCCAAGGTAATCAGAAAAAGCAATACAAGGACTACTCTCAAGGTCTCTCTTAAAAGAACTTTAGAATTGTTTGCTTGTATGTTATTTTTTCTCATTTTTTTTCCTTTTTCCTTTGATTTTTCTTGTGTAGCAAGATAATTGTATAAATATGTATGCATATATTGAATTTAACATATATTTTTACCATGTTCAACATACATTGGATTACTTGCTATCCAGGAGAAGAGGTTAAGGGGAAAGGTGAGAGAAATTGGAACACAAGGTTTTACAAGGGTCAATTTTGAAAAATTATCCTTGAATATGTTTTGAAAATAAAAAGCTTCAATAAAAATTTTTAGAATTTATTGTATGACTGGCATTACTTTGAAGTTACATGTTGTTTTTCTATTCATATATATGTATATATATATAAAGCTTTTTATTTTCAAAATACATGCATAGATAATTTTCATCATTCACTGTTGCAATACCTTGTGTTCCAACTTTTTTTTCTCCCTCCCTTTCCTCACCCTTTCCCCTAGAAGGCAAGTAATTCAATCTATATTAAACATGTGCAATTCTTCAATACATATTTCCACAATTATCACACTACACAAGGAAAATCATATCAAATAGAATGAAAATGAGAAAGAAAACAAAATACAAGCAAACAACAACAGCAAAAATGAAAATACTATGTTGTGATCCACACTCAGTCCCCATAGTCTTCTCTCTGAATGCAGATAGCTCTCTATCACAAGACCATTAGAACTGGCCTGAATCACTTTCCTGTTGAAAAGAGCCACATCCATCAGAACCAATCATCGTATAATCTTATTGTTACTGTGTGCAATGTTCTCTTGGTTCTACTCACTTCACTTACCATCAGTTAGTTCATCTAAGTCTCTCCAGGCCTCTCTCAAATCATCCTGCTGATCATTTCTTATAGAACAATATTACTCCATAACATTTATATATCAAAACTTATTCAGTCATTCTCCAGCTGAGGGACATCCACTCAGTTTCCAGTTTCTGGCCACTACAAAAAGGACTGATGCAAACATTTTTGCACACTTGGGTCCTTTTCCCTTTTTTATGATCTTTTTGGGTTACAGACCCAGTAGAGACACTGCTGGATCAAAGGCTATGTACAGTTTAATAGCCTTTTGGACATAATTCCAAATTGCTTTTCAGCATGGTTGGATTAAAACACAACTTCACCAACAATGTATTAGTATCCCAGTTTTCCCACACCAATCTGAGAGATGTGAAATAATATCTCAGAGTTGTCTTAATTTGCAATTCTCTAACCAATAATGATTTAGGGAATTTTTTCATATGCCTAGTGATGGTTTTAATTTCTTCATCTGAAAATTGTCTGTTCATATCTTTTGACCATTGTTGACACTTTTGATAAAAAAAAAACAATCCTCTCAGACAGATTCCAGGAGAACCAGGTCTTCTGGCAAAATGCACAGTAATATCTTGCATTTGTAAAATACTTCATGGATTATAATATTTTCCTATCCATTATCTGGTTTAGTCTTCACCACTCTGAAATAGTCAGGATAACATTATCCCCATTTGACAATTGAGGAAAAAAGCTTTTGGAGAGTGACTCATCCAAAGTCATCCAATTAATAGTAGACCTGGAACTGGGAACTCACTTCTGATTCCCTCTACTCCTACTGTGTAGTGTTGGAGGGAGGCTCCAGGGCATGTACAGGGCATATTATTGATTGAGCCATATATCACATGTGATCTGCAGCATGAGATGTGACTTCAGCTTTACTAACCTGTGTTCCTTGTCTCCCTGACCTGCCTTCTGATATGCCCAATGGTCTCTCTTCTCTTCTGCTATATGGTTTCTAAGTTTCCAGAACAAAGATTTTTTTAAGCTTCAGTGGAAGCTAGATTATAAATTGTTCATTTTGAGAATGAGATAATGCACCAAATACAGCCTTCATTAACAATAAACAATGACAATATTTTGATAGTAGATGTGCCAAGCCCATAAATAACCTCATTTATCTTAATTTCTCCAGTCCTTGTAGGCCCAAACATGGTCTTGTTCCTAGATGCACTTTCATAGACTAAAATCTCTTCTCATTTCACACACAAGAGGTGTGGTTACAGAGTAAATGGAACAAATAAACCAAACATTTTTAATTTTCCCAAACTCTTCTCTCATGTTACTTAATTTTCCCAAACTCTTCTCTCATGTTATTTTAGTGTTTGTATACACAGACACTGAGAAATGTCCATGCATATATTTCCTCCTTAATAAAAAGAAACCATTAAACACTTTAGTTATGGTATTTATTGAAAGATCAAAAAGCATGTACATAACCCTTCCCATGTGGAGGCCAAGTGCCTAGAAACTGATGGAAGGGAACAAGTCAACTTCTAATGGCAACCTGTAGGACTTCCTCTGCCTGAAGAGCAATGCCCATTCCCGAGTCGATCCACTATTTGAGATAACTGAATATGAAAGGAGGGAGAGGAGGAAAAACATTTTAAAGACAACCAAGTTAACTGCAAAAATTTCTTCCCTATAGTTTTTACAAAATATCATTCCTTGTGGAGATTCTAACTCTACTCACCTCCACATATTGACAGATACTGGGTCCATTGCAGGAGGGGTGGGACTTTCCAAGGAGACAATTAAGCATTTTCCTGGTGGCCAGAGGTACTCTTTGTGTTTTGGGGTAATAGAAACAGCAGACTTCTGGTCCTGGAAAGTCTACATGATGGTTTTCAGCCTAAAAATTTGTCTGACATTGATTATAACAAGAGATGCTGCCAGCTTCAAAGGGTTGTTTTCCCACTGTTGTTTCTTGCATGAGATTTTAATAGGCTTGCAGATTTTCCTAAAGTGATATACTAAAATGCCAGTAGCAGGCTAGTGACTTTGTGCTTCCTTGTTTTAATTGACGCACTAAGGATAACAATGATAATAATACCTCACATCAGATTTCATTCCGAGGTTTTCAAAGCTTTTCATATATATTCTATCATTTGATCCTTACAACAATTCTGTGACATAGATGCTATCATTACCCCCATTTTACAGATAAAGAAACTGAAACAGAGTTTAATTGCCCAGCAAGCTTTTCTTGGTCCTCCACCAATAGCTAGTGCCTATCCCTTGGGAATTACTTTCCATCTATTTGTAAATATCTTTTATGTACCAAGTTAATTAATCAATAAAGATTTTTGTTGTCTAGTCATTTTTCAGTTGTGTCTAACTCTGTGACCTCATTTGAGGTTTTCTTGGCAAAGATAATAGAGTGGTTTGCCATTTCCTTTTCTGGATCATTTTACAGATGAAGAAACTGAGGCAAACAGAGTAAAATGACTCAACCAGGATCACACAGCTACTAAGTATCTGAAGCCAGATTTGAACTCAGTAAAATGAACTTTACTCCAGGTCCAGAGCTTTATTCAATGAGCCACCTAACTGCTACTTTGTAACAGCCACTGTGCTAAGTGCTGTGGATAGAAAAAGTGGCAAAAGACAGTCCCTGCCCTTAAGGAACATATAATCTAATGGTAGGAGCTTATTGATATATTATCTTTCTTAGTGAATGTGAGTTTCTTGCAGACAAAGATTGCTTACTCTACCCCCTTTATTTTAATCCTTAGAATTTAGCACCATGTTTGGCATCTACATAATAGCCCTTGTTGACTTGCCCAAGGTCAGTGTCTAAGATAATATTTGAATCCAAGCCTTTCTGACTATAAGTCCAATAAAGTATTATTATGTTAAGATCCTATTGAAGTCCTTAAAAAGGGGGTCATGTGAATCACAAACATCTTCTTCTGACTCTGAAAAAAGATGGATTCATTGGTTATTAACTGGCATTACCCCTTTCAGAGAATGTAAGAGGCTAATATAGGGCTCTGCTTATTGGAAATTTCAGCTAAAGATTTTCCCATAGGCAGCACTTAGCTTCCCTAACTTAGTTCTCTCATCTGTAGAAAACATAAGCCCCCCATGAGCACTGTAGGTTTTCCATACCCGTGACCACATACAATCCTTTATTTTTCCTTCAATTGCATATAAAGTTACCTTAATTTCAGCTCACTCAGATCTCAATTTTTTAAAAAAAATTTCAGACATATTCATTATTGTAAAAGCAAAAAGTCATTCATCAGTTTGATGTGTGACATAGGAAAGGAAAATATTGCCAAATAACGTCCTTGTAGCCATTTGCACCCTGCTTCAACTGTAATGTGGAATTCCCAACTTATATTTAAAGGATGAGCAACCCAACTTCCCTTCTAACTTTCATTAGAAATAAGTTCAATTTTTTAAGTCTCTGGCTCTTTCTAACCAGACCATTTCCTTTATAGGAAAGCAGTTGGAATGATGATAATGATGACCACTTCTATTTGAAATCTATAGAAGAGATAAATAAAGTATTTTGATCATAATAAATCTTTGAGATAGGCAGTGAAAGGTTTCTTCAATCCCATTTATAGATGAGAAAAAAATGAAGCTTATTTTGAAACCTCCTTTATGTTCTGCTGGGGACATGACAATTTTTTTTCCTTTTTCCTGTCTTTTCTTTTTCTTTCTTTTTTTCTTATTTTGCATTTAAGTTTTAAAAAAGACATTTTTTAAAAGAAAAAAAAAGCTGAGGCTTACTCATAGTCACATAGCTAGTAAGTGCCAGCATTGGTATGAACCCAGAAGTAGAAAGGACCTTAGAAGTCTTTGAGATGAACCTTCACATTTTAGAGATGAAGAAACTGAAGCTGAGTGACTTGACAAAAGTCATTCTCTGTCTCCTTTTCCCCATTTGTAAAATTGGGATGATATTGCCCATATCAAGATAATTTTGAGGATCAAATCAGAGAATATATGTAAGTAGGTTTGAAATTTTAGAATGAGATGTAATGTGAGCTATCATTATTATTATTAATTACAATTATTATCATTATATCCTACTGGATCAATTAGACTAAAGGAGCCCCATCTGCAAAGTAACCAGCCCTCCCCTCTGCTGAACTATGGAAGAACTACTGCGAATATGTGTCTGAGGCAGGATTTGACCTTGAAGTCCAATGCTTTATGCATCGTGCCACCTAAATGTCATGACAAGGTCCAAGGCTTTCGGAAGTAGGACTGTACCCAAGTTGGGGATGCCTAGCTAGAAGTTCCCTTGTTGAGAGAAAAACAGAGAGACAGACATAGACAGAGACAGAGACAGACAAAGAGACAGAGACATGAAGAGAGACAGAAACATAGAGAGATATACACAGAGACAGAGAGTCAGAGACACAATAAGTGAGTCAAGAACACAGAGACAATGAGATAGAGATAGAGAGACAAGCAACAAAGAGACATATAGAGAGACACACAGAGAGACTCAAAGAGAGAAAGATACAAAGAGAAAAACAGAAAGAGACAGAGAGAAAAAGAGAGAGTCGGAGAGAGACAGAGAGATAGAGACAAAAACAGAGAGAGACAGAAAGAGAGGGAGAGAAACACAGAGAGATATACTAAGAAAACCAGGTATGATTACCATCTCTGCCATTATCTAGGTAATACAGAATCAAACATTTCATGAGTCTAAGTTCCAACTTTCTCTGAAAAGTGAAGGAGCCAAACTTGATGTTCTTTGGCCCTGACATTTCTGTGACTCTGGGATCTGAGAACAGATGTCTAATCTTGGGCTAAAGTTAGAAGAGTGAAAAGTATGTTCCCTTTGGAAAGGTGAAAGGAATTGGGGTTATCCAGGCTGGGGACGAGAAATCTGGGGAGAGACAGTTATAACTTGAAGGATCATGATTTCCTCATTTGGCTACTTCCTTCACTGATGCGCATTACAGCCTTTCTGTAAATATCCCAAGTCCTGCATCAATCCCCTCATAATGTCTCCCCAGTTCTACTTGGGTTTCAATCTACCTCCTTTAAACAGGTCTCACAGACACTACTCTCGTATTTTCTACTATCCCTGAGAAATGTGACCTAATATGGTAAGTTTCACAAAGGTGAACTGACTACGTGTTAACCCTTCCTAGGAGAAGGACAATGCTTAGTTCAAAGAAGTTAATCACTAACAGTAGAATTCCAGTTATCATTAACAAGGCAATTCAATTATGTGGCTTCTGGAAGATTCAGGGAGAAAGATGTGGTTTCTAAATGTCCTTAAAAATCACCATGTAGACCATGAGCCACGGAAGGCTGATAGCTCCCCCTGCCCCATTTTGCTCACTCTTTTGTGGACTCTATTTTGTCTTCCAGCACTTTTCTAACTGCTTTGACTAAATCTAGATATGGTACTGACCTGAACCCTGAAAAAGGATCTAACCACATATAGTGACATTGTAGACTTGTTTGCTTTTGTCCTAACATCAGCATGCTTCTCTATTTCCATTTTTCAGCTGTGAGAAAATGTATTTTCTCCTCACACAGCGACCACAGCCAGAGTTCCCCCATCCATCAGGCTCACTATTGTTGGGGTAGATGGGAGAACTAAAGGAGGAGCCCCTAAGTGCAGGGTGAGCCAGGATTATCGACAGAGACTCTCCCTCATAATTGGTCTCCAGACATACTCAAAGACTTGGAAGGCTGGGGGCTTTGAAGATGAGCCAGTCAGAAAGCAGTGTCCTGTGCCTAGTCAGCCATCACTCTCTGAGTGATGGGCTGCCACTCTGCTAGACTGTCAGCACTATTGTTTCAGCTTTTCCCCAGGGACAAAAGTAATAGTCAAGGCAACCAGGAGCTCAGAAATAAATTCCTAGGGGTATTAGGAAAGGAGGGATTCTCCCTCAAACCATATATACTCACCTTCCCAAGCCTCTTGTGGTAGATAAAGTAGGAATGATCACTTATATGGCTTGGAAAATGTAAGTATTATCTTTCCCTAAGCTTTGCTCCAAAAGAAATCCTTTCCCTGTGAATTGTAATAGCAGTCTCTTTAATTATTTTTTTCCTAATGTTCAATATTCACATTATACTGAAGCTATATATCTACGTACAAATATCTATGCTTTTTATAACAGTATTATATTTTATTATATCTATCTTCTTTTTGCTGGTGTTTCTTATATAAATGTATTTTTGTAGCATTTATGAATTTTCTATCAATCTAATTAATACTTAACATTCATTATTCATTATTAATAAATAACATATCATTTTCTTGAGTCAACACATACACACACATACTTTCTTCCACAGATTTAATGCTGCCCTTAGTAATTTATATGCTCAATGATAAATAAACTTTCTCCTCAGGAAAAAAAAATCTTCTTCAACACAATTGCCTAATCTGAAGTGCTGGTGACATTAACAGGCCCTGAGAAGGAGGAGTTAATTGTATATAAAAAGTCATTAAGATATAGTGTCAGAAACTTTCAGACTTTTCTCTCTTTTAATCCTCTGTTCCTACTTCTTGAAAATCGCTAATTCAGAATCTTGCTAAATCCAGAGTTTAACAGAGCCAGGTTAACATATTTGTTCTACCTTTAGAAAATGAAAGCATGTGCAATAAAGTTTACATGATCAAATGGACAATCTTTTACTTCCTTAAGGAAATGTTTCTATATTCAACTACATATAAATGATGAGCATTCTCATTAAAAATGATCTCTAATTATTCTTAGAGAAGGCCTGGAAGAATTTTGCCCTGACAACTCTGTTTTAGCTTAGCTTGAGTTCTGCTATGGGTTTTAAAGTGATATCATAAATTTAAAGTGAGAAATGAACTTTGAGCTTACTTGTGAGGAAAATCAGCTAGAGAGAAAGTGAGTTATCCAAAGTCTCATACATAACTAGCAAGCACCAAGTCAGAATTCAAATATAAGTTCTCTGGATCCAAACATAATGGTATTTTTATCATATAGCATAACCTTGCTAGGCTGTGCTTGTTTTAAAATATATATATTTTTCCTCATTCATACTCATCAATAATTTAAATTATTTATTTCCCCAATTTGTAAGCTATACCCCTATAATTAAAATTCATACACACTAGCAATGACTCCTTTCTTTCTCACAGTAAAAGAGCTGTTTGCAAACATTTGGGCACATCAGGGGAAGGAGGAGAGTAGATAGAATTTTCCATCAAAGGAATTGGGGGGAAGGGGAGGAGAATGGGCAACTGCCTGTTTCTTAGCTATTGAAAAGGGCATGTCCAGAGTCATAATGTGAGATTGAGACAGAACTAGAGCCAACTCCCAGGTTCCCACATTGCAAGACCAAGGGGCTCTTTTATGGATAGTTCTGAGGTCATTTAATTCTTCTTAATTTATAGACTAGAAACCTGAGGCTCAGAGAGTGAAGTAAGTTGCTGAGGTCATACAGGTAATAAATGGCAGAACTGAGAGGTCTCTTCATTCTCAAAAATTCAGCTTCCTTTCCCACAGAAACTTTTTCAGCTATCTCTCCACTGGCTAACAAATCCATTAGATTAGAGGCATAGTTGAAAAGTGCGACTTGTGAATTCTTGGAACTGACTTACCCCACAAACAATTTTTATTAAAATCTTACCTTTAATTTACATGAACTGATGTTGAGTGAAACAAACAGAACCAGAAATATATTGTACACAGTAACATCAAGGTTGTGTAATGATAACTATAAAAAACTTGTTTCTTTTGAGCAATTCAGTGATCTAAGGTAACCAATAAACTTTGGATAGAAAATACCATCTGAATTCAGAGAAAGAACTATGGAGAATAAATGTAAATCAATCTATGTCAAGTTTACTTTTTTCTTTTTCTTCTTTTTTTTCCCTTTGTGGTTTTTCCCTTTTGTTCTGATTTTTCTCTCCCAACATGAATTGTAAAGAAATGTGTATTTTTTTAAAAAAAATAATGTACATGTATAGTCAGAAAAAGGGAAACAATGAAAAAATTAGAATTGGGGAAAAAACTCTTATCTTTATACTACTCCTGCCATAGTACTAATACCACTCATTTCACTACAAAATAAAACATGTATGACTGTATATTGTCAATTCTATATAAATATATTTTAAATATTTGTGTTTAAGTATGTAACTATGCATATAAATTCATATATGTTTATATGTTATATTTATGTGCATTATTTTGACTCCTGTATATATGTGCATATGTGTTATGTGTACACATATGTATTATATGATAAATCATATATGTGTGTACATACACGTTTGTGCATGCATGCATATAAGGTATCCCAAAAATCTAAAATGTAGTTTTAGGTTTAATAATGTAAAACTGTACTAAGATTTTTTGGGGGGAAACCTTGTATAATATATATGTGTGTATGTAATAGCACATGATTAGAATACCTCTTACGGTGTCTCTGTGTAGGAAGCTAGGGAGATGATGGCAGCTCTTCACATGGAGGACTTTAGGGAACTAATTATAGGGAGATCTTGATGATAAATAAGGGAAGCAAAGTGCTTTGGGAAAGACAAACTATAAAGAATGCATAGACAATCTGTGACTGGTGCTGATTGGTTTAACAAAAGTTGAAGAGGAAGTTATTGGTTATATAGCTAACATTTTATAACTCTTACTATGTGGTAGGTGCTAGGTTAAGTGTTTTTAATTATCTCATTTGATTCACACAATAACCTTGAGAGACAGGTGCTATTATTATCCCATTTTACAGATGGCAAAACTGAGGCAAATAGAGGGTGACATCACTTGCCCAGGGTCACATTGCTAGTAAGTGTGTAAGACCAAATTAGAAGTCTGGTCTTCCTGAGTTCAGGACTGGCTCTTTCTCTACTATGCTACTTAGTTTCCTAGGTAATGTAGATATATACATATACATGAGATGAAATAGGAAGAGACAGATAGACGGAGATAGAAACAGAAACAGAAAAAGACAGAGACAAGAAAGAGAAAGAGACAAAGACAGAGACAGAAAGAGAGAGAAAGCGAAAGAGAGAGAGAGAGAGAGAGAGAGAGAGAGAGAGAGAGAGAGAGAGAAAGACAGACAGAGACAGAGACAGGGAGACAGAAAGATTGAAAATAGATCAGAAAAATTCATTTAATAACTTGATGAGCTTATAACAGGGTAACAAGCCTTTGTTTGAGACTGATGGTATCTTCCTGTGGAAACCCACTGACAACTTTCTGGAGAGGATGAAGGACAGGATACATAGACTGGCTCAGATTATTGTAGGTAAAACCTAATTTTTTAAGAATCTTTCTTGCACAGTGAGATGAGAAAAGCATGGACACAGCCTCTCATTCCTACAGGCATATGACAATTGTCTAGGCTCGCACCCTCATGGCTAGAGAAGAGGGTTTGGGGACCCTGATTGCTTTGTGCCAGTTACAGAGAGGCAGCCTTGAGAATTTGTGAACCTCAGAATCACTAAATAGAACTAGCCTTGTTGTGGGCCCCTGAGCAAACAAGTTCCAGAGTTCTGGGACCCTGTGCCAATAGCAAAACCTATGGAATTTTTCTGCTTTTATTATAAATTATTCAGACAGTAGAGGTTTGATGAGAAGGTGGCTTCTCTAGCAATCCAAAATTAGTTTTCCTTCCCTGAGAAATCTATACCCTTAGGGCAAACATTATCATAAAGCTGGAGGCCTATAGGTATCACTGGGATAAAAAGTGGGACAGACTGGATGTGGCAGTAAGACTGAACAGCTGGCTTCTCTAATAATCCCAAGACTGTTTTGCTTCTAGGAGTCTAAAACCCAGGAAGAGGTTTTGTTTTTTTTTTTGTTTGTTTGTTTGGTTATTTTTGGTGAAGCAATTGGTGTTAAGTGACCTGCCCAGAGTCACACAGCTAGAATAAGTATTAGATGTTTGAGGTCAAATTTGAACTCAGGTCTTCCTGACTCTAGCTGATTTTCTATTCACTGCATCATCTAGTTGCCCCTAAATCCAGGAAGTCTTAAGGGCCAGTTAAGCCCTGGGAAGGAGGATGGAACTTGGCCAAAAGGAAAGCATTATGAGTTACTGTGAGTCATCTATTTCTTCTCTGATTTTTTAGTAGAATAAAATCAAGACTATCTATAAGTAATCTATACATTATTTCTGTGAACTTTTTGTAGAAGACTCTTTTCCTAACATTTAGTATGACCCGAGGCATAAGCCCTATTTCCAGAGAAAATTCAAGGTGGAGCAAAACAAGTCAACGAAATATCATTTTAAGATGCTAATCCAAGATTATTCTAGAACAAAACAAAACAACAACCAAAAAATCCTTATTTGATCCCACTATCTGCTCAGATATCACCCTGTATCTCACCCCATTCCCCACCCAAATTCCCCCCTTCAAATCTCCTTTTATAAAGCTGTCTACATTCATTGTCCCTATGTTCTTCTATTCTCACTTCTTAACTCGGCAATCTGACTTCATTTTAGTACTCAACTGAAATTGCTCTTTGCAAAATTACCAAGGACCACAAAATTAGAAAGATGGGCTTATTTGGGGGAAGAAGTAAAAATTAGTATTTACTGTTAATGTGAAAGATTTTTTACAAATGTGATTTATCCCATTTTAGATATTATGGCTATTATCTTTAAAGTGCACTACTAATTGCAATGTAGCTACTTCTCATAGATTGAAACAAAATGCCTCAGAGTTTTGCCTACCATTGTGACTTCCAGAAAAGCAAATAACTTTTGGTCCCATGACTCATTCCTTGAGCACAAAGACCATATATATTCTCCTTCACACAGGAGAAGAGGGACTATGTGTCTATATTATATGTCTTGTAGGTACTTAACACGCACACAAAAAAATCACTTATCTTGGATAACTTTATATTTATTTCTGTTTCTGCCTCTGTGTTCCCCTTTTTTCTTCTCATCTTTTTTCTTTCTATCTCTCACTATTTCTAAATATCTCTCTCTGCCTTTCATTTTGGTTCTCTCTCTCTCTCTCTCTCTCTCTCTCTCTCTCTCTCTCTCTGATTCTGTTTGTTTCTCTCTTCCTCACTCTCTGATTTTTTCTGTTTCTCTCTGTCTGCTTCTCTCTCACACACAATGTATTTTAATTTTACTACATGTTAGTACATGAGACCACAGACCTCACAAGCCTTTGTCACTCAAGCATATTTACCTTAGTCTCAGGTTTTTTTTTCCAACCCAGGTGTGCTTCATTGGGTCAGTCAGCCTTGTAACAGATGAGCTTTTACATCTTTTTCAGGCAGTTTCAGCAGAGCATGAGCCAGTCGAAGCTGATGGATGGGAAAGTTCACAAATGAAATGAGTTCAGGTGATCTTGACCTCCTCCCTGAGCCCTACATGAATCCACATAGTAAAACAGCAGTGTGCTGGCACCAGCTTTTCACTCTTACCCCAAGGCAAGCAGAAAAGGGACAGTAGAATAAAGGGATGTGTGTCCCTTGGGCCAAAATCAAGCACTTTGTTCCTTAATGCAGGATGGTTGCTGCTATCAGGGGCTTTTGATGTAGCTACCAACCTAGTTGCAGATGGCTCTAAAAAGAAGAAATACCATCTTCTTTAAGTACCCAGCCTGTAATTCAGGGTCTTCTCCATAATATGGTCTTCTTTCACTCAGTTGTATCTCCCATTTAATCTTGTTTGAATAGCTTCCTGGGTTTTTCCTCCTTTTATGGCTACATTTAATCTAGACCAGGATTCTTATAACAAGGGAGAGTAACAACAACAAAAAAGTTTCACCTTCCTAGTTATTTCTTTTGCTCTAGTGAGACAAACCTTTCTCTTCTCTCCTGTATTTCATCTTTCCACTTTAGGTTCAAAGTCTTCTTCTTTATGACTTTATATTCCAAAATCAGACCCTCCCCTTAGCTCTCTTCAATCTGTCTGATTTAACCACAATTCAATATCATCCTAAAGTCCCCCTTGTCCAAAGCAGCCACCTCAAAGCAAATGAGCAGGGAGAAATATCTGCTTCTCAAAATACCTCCCTGGTACCTCTATATACAGAGAAAGAGAGAGAGAAAGAGAGAGAGAGAGAGAGAGAGAGAGAGAGAGAGAGAGAGAGAGAGAGAGAGAACTGAATCCAGTCACTTAATAGTTATATAATAGTGAGCAAATCACTTTAATTCTTTGAACTTCAGTTTCCCCATCTGGAAAATGCTGGTAATTATATTCATACTACCTAATTCATAAAGACTCCTAAGAGAAGACTGATTTAAGCTAGCCCACTGGTAGGGCCTAAAAGAATATGGTGACCATGTAAATATAGAGAAATGAAAAGATATGATAAATGCTATTAATATAGAAATGACAGAATTTAGTTGTAGATTGGATATGTAGGGCGAGGGGAAAGGAAGAATAGAAAATGACATTAACATTGAAAACTTGAGTGACTAAAATGATAGTAGGGCCCTTGACACAAAGTTCAGAAGAAGAATAAGTTGAGGTAGAAGGAGAGTAAAATGAGTCCTACTTTGGACATGTTGAGCTTAGTATGTTGATTAACAGGGTATCTAAGGAATAGTTGAATGGTGATATTACTTACAAAAGAAGGGAGTGAAATCTGGATTCTCTTATCTATAAGTATATCTATATATATATTTTACATAATATGTGATATATCATATATTTTGTCATATTGTATTATATATGTTATATATATGATATATGCAATATAAGATATGATATATATTACATATATATGTGTGTGTATATATATATATATATATATATATATATATATATATATATATATATATATATTCTATGTAGTTAAATAGCTCAGTGGATAGAACGCTGGGTTTGGGGTCAGGAAGACCTGATTTCAGATCCTGCCTCAGACACTCTCGATGTGATCCTAAGGAAGTCATTCATCTCTCTGTTTACCTTAATCCGCTGGAAGAAAATGATAAACCACTCCAATATCTTTGTCAAGCAAACCTCATATGAGATCAGGAAGAATAAAAAAAAAACAATGATATTTTGGAATAAATACTATTATGAATCCTTCCAGATTTCTAAATTTCTTAAAAGGATGGCTACTTTCCCTTCTTCTCCTCCCCATGGAAAAAGGTTTTCCATCAAGCAACTCCTTAAGCTATGAAACACCTTTTTAACCTAGATCTTGATGGACAGCTAAATCTAGGGTGTGACAAATGGCATGTGACATCCAGGAAGGAACACATCCTAAAGAATAAATCCATATCTCTCATCTATCTCTAATTTCATAGGACATCCTCTCATGATAGATCCATATCTGCAGCTGCATGCCACAAGGACCAGATCTTAGTTTTCAATTCTCATCATCAACATGGCAGCAGCACAATGTAAAACCCACTTTCTATAAGAGTTTATGCTCCTAAAGAAAGGCAACACGCCATTTCTAAGGGGAGTGGGCAGTGTTAAAAAAAAAAAAAAGAAAGAAAAAAAACTTAAAGGAAAAAAGAGTAGTATTAAGTATTTACAAAATTAAATGCCTATGCATTTGAACTTCTTTGAGGAAATATTAACTGGACTTGAGCCAGACATGTACATAATGTGTGCTAGATATACTCAGATGCACCCTGATGTCTTAAAGGAAACTTGGTATTTTGTGTCTCATTTTCAAAGTAAAGTTTAGTTGTTACTTTTAATGAAGATTTTAAAATTTTAGTTTATTCAATGAGTAAAAATGTGATATTCTTTATAATAGACTATAACTGAGGCTGCTATATTGTGCAATAGTTAAATTGCTGTTCATGGGCTGAGGAAGACCCATGTTTGAATCTTGTCTAGATTTACTAGATGTGTAAGCTGGGACGAGTTATTTGCCTTTCTGTGTCTCATAATAATAAGGAATTTGGATTCCTTTGGACTCCAAAGTCCCTTTTAGCTATAATCTCTAATCTTATGAATATTCAATAAATTAATTTCCTTTTAAAAAATTTCTTGTGTGTCCATTTTAATTAAATGTGTTTTACATACCCATTGACCTTAGTATTTCTCTGAGGAACATTTCCTTCAAAGAGTATAAAGCACTTTTTAAAAACAAGTATTCAGATTTGGCCCTAGACAGAGAGAGCCTAAATAGTGGAGTAGAGACAGCAATCGAACTCAGTGCTCCCATCATTCCCCTCCAAACAACTTTAAAATAACTCATCGAATAGAACTGGAACAGCAGAATTAGGATGAGACATTTTTCCAGCTCAAGGAAATTTGGGAGGCAACTAGGAAAGATAGGGACTAGACCAGAGCACATATGGTGGCAGTACCAGCTGCCTTTAAGATAGCTGCAGCAACAGTGGCAATCTGAAAAGCTCTAAAGTTAGAGAAAGTAAAGGAAGAAATATTACAAACATCTAGAAAGAACTATTCAAATATCATAGTACCACACATGATTTCATAAGATTTAATACCTTCTATATTAAAGGAGTGAAGGGATTAAAATATGATATTCTGAAAATCATTAGGATTATAACTAAGAATAATTTTCTTAGCAAAACTGGTCATAGTTCAAGGGCAAAAAGAAGCATTAGTACTTTGTGGCTGCAGAGGTGCTGGGGCTCTTCCTGGATAAAGAGCAGAGAGTAGGAGAGCAATAACCATACTTCACTCAAGATTAAAATCATAAAAAAAACTTACAGGGCCTCAGAACTAGCTCTGAAAAATAATAAAAAGAAAAATTTGAAGCTTGGGACAGGACCTCTCCAACATTAGGTGAGCAAAGTCCAACTTTAATGTAAAATTCAAAGTGAAGAAATAGGCTTGGAAAATGAGTAAAGAAGAAAAAAAGAATCTAACCATGAAAAGTTATTATGGTAAAAAAAAGGAAGATCAAGACAGAAACTCAGAAGACAACAACATGAAAATAGCTACAAAAATATGAAAGCAGCAAAATCTCAAAGAAAAAAAAGTGAATTGAATACAAGCCCCAAAAAGAATTTCTGGGAAAGTTAATATAAGAAATAGGATTGTTACATATGAAAAAATGAGAAAATAAATGAGAATGAAGTCAGAAAATTAGGAAAATATAATTAACAGTTTGGTTTTTTGAAAGTCACAAAATACTTTAAATGATACTTTAAGAAAATAATATTTAAAAAACCAAAATTGACCATATGATAAAAGAGGCACAAAAATTCACTGAAGAAAAGAACTCCTTCAAAAACAAAATTGACCAAATAGGAAAAGAAGTATAAAAGCTTACAAAATTTACAAAATTAAAAATTAGCATTAGGTAAATGGAAACTAGTGACTACATGAGACATCAAGAAAATAAAACAAAGTCAAAAAATGAAGAAAATGTGAAATATCTCAATGGAAAAACAATTGGTCTGAAAAATAGATCAAGAAGAAATAATTTGCAAATTACTGGACTACTTGAAAGCCTTGATCACAAAGAAATCTAGATACTATAGTTCAATAAAATATAGGAAAACTCCTGATTCCTTAGCTTCAGAGGTAAACTACCAATTGAAAGAATCTACCAATCATCTCCTCAAAGAGATCCTGAAATGAAAATTCCCAGCACTTTTATAACCAAAGTTTAGTACCTCCAGGTCAAGGATGTCTACAAACATCCGGAAAGACACCATTCAAATTATCACAGTGTCACAGTGATGATTTCATAAGATTTAATACATTCCATATTAAAGGAGTGAAAGGATTAAAATATGATATTCTGAAATTCTGAAATGATTAGGATTATAAGTAAGAATAGCTTACTTAGTAAAACTGTGTATTCTTCGGGGGGAGGGGGTGCAATGGATATTTAATGAAATAGAAAACTTCTAAACATTCCTGATAAAAAGAGTCAGTGCTGAATAGAAAATTTGACATTGAAGTATGAGACTCAAGAGAAGAATAAAAGAGTAAACATAAAAGGGAAATCACCAGAATAAATTAATTATAATTCTATATAGGAAGATGATACATGTAACTCCTCAGAATTTCATCATTATTAGAATTGTCAGAAGGACCTTATAAAGAAAATATAGGAATGAGTTAAATTTCCAAAAATAATGAATGGGAAAAAAGAAAGATTCACTCAGAGAAGAGGGAAGAGAGAACAGTGGGGAAAATTATCTTAAAAAAGAGATGCTTAAGGAAAACTTTTACAATGAAGGGGGAAATGATGAAGCAGGAAATGTTTGAACCTCACTTTCATCTGAATTGGTTAAAAGAGAAAAGAATGTGTGTGTATATTAAATTTGATATAGAAATATATCTTAACCAACAGGTAAGTAGGAGGGGAAGGGAATAAGAAAAATGATAAAAAGGAAGATCAGATTAAAGGAAGCAATAGTCAGGAGCAAAAGTATCTTGTGAAAAGGGATGGAGTAAAAAGAGAGTAAAAGAGAAGAATAAACAGAAGAAAATAGAATGGAGATAAATACTGTTAATGATTATAATTGTGAATGTAAATGGGATGAACTCACCCATAAAACACAAGCAGAAAATATTAGAAATTGGAATCCAGTATATATCTTGTTTACGGGAAGCACACTTGAAACAGACATATAGCATTAAAATAAAGGACTAGAATAGAAAATAATTTTAAGTGACGTAAAAAAAAGTGAGGGTAGTGATCATGAGCTCAGAAAAGGTAAAAAGTAGATCAATAAAGAAGAAAACTACATTTTGCTAAAATAGAAAGTACCCATAGACAATAAAGTCATTTCTCAACTCTATAGGGGACTTGGTTAAATTTATCTTTAATAAATAAAAAAATAAAACAAGTAATCATAATGCTCAATTGGATTCCTCCCAAAACATCTTAATGAACTTGTAGGGGTTAAAGTGATTCTCCCATTCATCTCTGGTTACTGGTTCAATATCTAAGCAACTTCAGGACTATGCATTAGAGTGCCACAATCAGGTCCCAAGAAAATTTAGTTCAAAAGAAACTGATAACAAGATAGAAAATAATGAGGACTATCCACACAAAGGCAGTGACATGGGTTTGAGAGCAAGGGAAATGAATAGCCCCTATTGCTCTGTTGGTACCCATATGATATCAAAAGAAACAAGAGAAAGCACCCAAGCATGCTGATTGAACTCCCCCAAGTATGCTGGTTGGTCTCCTTGTAAAGTGTTTCTATGAAGAAATGTACAAGTGTTACCCAAGATAAAAAGGATGGGTTTTGATAAGTTGAAGGTAGTGTCCACATCAATAAGGTCATGGATACATCAAAACTTACAGTATGACGTATATGTTTATATTGATACCAGAATCAGTCAGCTTAATGAAAAACAAAACAATCAAACCAAGTAATTGACATCAAATAGAAAACAATGACTTAATTGACAGAATTTTTAAAATTTTCAGTCAATTAGATGCACACTGTGTGAATGCAGCCTTATTTTCTATATTTTCTAAATTGACAATTTTTATAAAACTAACTCGTTTATTTTTTTAAAAGCAGAACAAATTTTTCTTTATTTTCGTATTTCAAGGACATCCTACAATTAAGTAATTCCTCCTTGACACAAACAGAAAAAATTGAAAAGTTCAAAGTATAATTCAGATATAAATAATGTTTCAATTGGTAAGAGGGATGATGGTTAGCTAAACACTGATTGTTTTATAATTTTTTTAAAAATTACATATATATATCATTAAAATAAGACTTGGAGGGATCTCAAGGAGATTCTTTTTTGGGGGGAAAGGGGACAAGGAGGAAGAAACAAAGCCTTAGAATCATTGAAACACTGTAGGCTTCAGATACTCTGCATAGGAAAATCTGTCAGTGGTTTGCAAACATGAAGACAACAGAATGGATGTCTGAGAGGTGGGTCAGAAGTTAACAGGATTTTGCCCTCTTATGAAAACTTAAGCTGCAGATCGGAAAGTGTTTATGTGATATCACCATTTGAGTGACAACTGTCAATAGGAATTGCACAGAGGTGAGGTCGGTATAGATTTTTTTCAAAGTCTCTCTCCTGCCATTGCTTGTCAGGAAATAGTTGTCATTTTCAAATCACTTACATACATTCAGCAAATTTAACGCATCAGCATATGGCAAAAACACTGAGACAGCAACTATTCCTGGTTTTAAATGTTTTGTTGTTGTTGTTGTTGTTTCTCCTCGTATACTACAGTGGGCAATACTTAGGACACTATTTAAGACATCTGTGCTAAAGCTTGTACTGAAAACAAGTTAAGTATCTACTAAAGTCTTTTTTCACTCTCTAGGATAATTCTGTTCTATGCTGTATTTTATGTTTCCTTTAATGGACAGAAAATTACTTTTGTTTAAAAGGACTTCATTGCCCTGGATTGTACATTTTTCATTTGATGGGGAGAAAAATCAATTATTTTAAGGGTTCTGTTCTTTCTGGCAGCTCATTTAAGTAAATTCTACTATGTTAAATTACAATCAGTATTCTTTCTTTATTTATCAACTCCAGAAAAAGTGCTATAATGTACAAAAGTGAAATATAATTTGCTGTCATGGAGAGGGCATTGATTTTGCTCCCCGGTTAAAGACTGAGTTAGAATGCAAGAATAATATTTTAACTTCTACTTGAAAAATACTTGACAGAAACTAGCCTAAGGCCCCACTGTAGTCAATATAATACCATTTGGTCCATACAGGCCCTATGTAATTAACTTATGACAGGTACAATTTATTTTTTTCAAATAAAAAAGTAAAAGAAGTATTCATGGTACTCAATTTTAACCTTTTCTCCTCCTCTCTTCTCCATTTTGATTTACTAAAGAGGTCCAAGAGCAAAAATAGAATTAGGATTGGTCTTCCTGACCCTGAGTATAGCTGACTATTCTTTATTACAAGCCTGCTAAGTCCAGCCTCCTAGTGATGGTGTATTCTCACAATATTGTTTAGCTTCTGAAGCTTCTGAGGTAATAATATATGTTTATTGATGCTACAACAGAGATGATCTTCCCATATTTCTTTTTTTTGCAGAAACTATAAATGTTGTTGACAAATCCAATGAATATTGAACAATATACTTTAATACAGTCTTATACTTTGTGAAAGAACCAGGTGGTACAGTGAAGAGAGCACTGAACTTAGAGTAAGGAAGACCTGAGTTCAAATTCTATCTCAGATATTACCTAACTATATGACTCTAGGCAGATTACATGGCATCTGTTTGTCTCAGTTTCCTCATCTGTAATTATCTACCTTCCTGGGTTATTATGAGGATAAAATGAGGCAATATTTTAGGTGTTTCACAAACCTTAAAAGTGCTACATAAGTTCTAGAAATTATCATTTTTATTTTATCACTGTTATTATCATTATTATTAATTTGAGACACATTAATATCAACACATAGATTGATGAATCTACTTCTTAATTACAAATCATCACTCTAATCTGCTTTCTGATCCTATGCAAATCCATAGAAAATCTACCCATTATAATTGATCAAGAAACATTTATTAAGGGCTTACTTTGTTCCAGGCACTTTAATAGGCACTGGGAAACAAAAGGAGGAAAAAATCCTGCCTTCAAGAGGCTTACATTTTGTAAGTCTCTAGTTTGATAAAATAATTGAAGCTAACACATTTGACAAAGTATTTGAAAGATTTTGACTGGATGTCCTAGTAAAATCTGAGTTCCTATTGAAGAAACATTATATTACATATTGAAATTACTGGAGAGATAGAAATACATTCCCTGTTTTTCCTCAACTATAGATTTTCTTAGATTAGGTAAATTATCAATGATGCTTAAAAGTTTACATAAAGCAATAACCTTCAACATTATTGAAACCTACAAATGCTTGTTGAATTGAATATTATTTTTTTAAATAATAGAGTTGGGTTGTCAATCGTTTTATGTGATATATTTGTTGACAACTCCCTGGATGCTAGGTAGATCGTCTGGGCAAAATCTATGGCAGGCCATGAACAAAATTTGAGCAGAATTAGCAATTGTATTCCCACAGTCAGGAGGGGCAGGCAAGGACAGATTGAGACTGAGACAAAACTGCATCAATGAGAACCCAGATCCATCTATATATAGAAGAAAAAAAATTTCCATATTTCCATTTGTGCCATAATTACTCTCGGTATTACTACCACTGACAATATAGCTCTTTAAAAATTTGCAAAATACTTTAGATACATTATAACACTTGCAATTCACAACAACCTGTGAATTAAAAACTGTAAAATTATTCTTATTTCACAGATGAGGAAATGGGCTCAGAGAAGTTAAATGACTACTTATCTATGTTCACACAGCTGGTAAGCGTTCAGAGATGGGATTTGAACCTCTAGCCCTAGCCTCTATCCGGTATATTTTTATTACATTGGAAAATGGGAACTATATCTGGTAAGATAGCAATAATAAACTTCAAAATATGCTGTACCTACAAGACATCTATATTTTTTCTGACTAAATGAAAAGAAACTAAGACTTGGCTCTATAGTAAAAAACACACATTTAAAAAAAAACACAATTATTTCCAATTCCCAACAGCCCTTATGCTCTGTTCAATAAGATGTCCCCAAAGCAATTCATGCTAACAGATAAAGGGTATATAATAACTTCACAAATTAATAAGCTAATACGTATCTATCCATGGATCAGTCTATTTTTCTTGTTTCTTTTTCTTCTCCTCCTCTTCCTTCTTTTTTTTCTTTCTCTTCCTTCTTTCTCTTCTCCTCCCTATTTGCTCAGATAAGAAGTACAGGACCACTCACAGTCCAGTCACAGGCTTTGTTTCCAACCTGGATTGTTTGGATTGCCCCTCCTTGGGCACCCTAATGTCCCCCTCACTCTTGGAAGCTTACCATATTGGTGATGGACTTTGAGTTAACAAACTGAGCTTAGAATTTAGAACTCCTGAATTCAAATGATCCACCAACCTCAGCTTTCCCAGTAGCTTTGTTCTACCACACTGGTCAAATCTCTGTCTTCTAAACTGGTTCTCAAGCACAAAAATAAGCAGACCCATGGTGACTTGAAAACTCAGACACAATTTGATCCCTCTTAAAGTTTTCCTTTCAAACATAGCATAAATATGTTGGGAAGAGGGAGGAGGATGAAATTTAATTCAAAAGGCTCATCATTTTAGAAATAACTACTAAGTAAATAATTACTTAACTGTGTGACCCTAGATAAGTGAGTTAATTTTTGCTTCAACAATTTCCTCTTCTATAAATTGTGTATCATCATGTTTCCAATAGCTACTTTTCAGGGTTATTTTGAGAAAGGTGCTTTATAAAACCTAAAGTGTTATATCAATGTCAGCTATTAGGATCATTATCTCCAGAAGGAGATGCCAATATTTTAAACTAATATTTTTCTATTATGTAAAGATGATTACATTCATATCTCTGGTTAAACCCATCAGACTGTGGCCTTTGATGCTAAAATATTGTTCAAGAGATATCTTTTTGATAAGGTTTTCCAGATATGGCTCCTACTTACTTAGCCATATTGGATATTTTCTTGAAAATGAAGGCATAAGCTGAGCATAAACAAGTATTGCCTTTTGAATTCATTTCAACACACATTTGTTAAAGACCTATTATGTGCTTTTCACTATGCCAGGTATCAGAGATGTAAAAAAAATGACAGTTTCTATCTCAAGGAACTCACAATCTAATAAAGGATATACAATATGTATAAAATTAGTAGTAGCATCATAGGATGCTTATTATATGAAATCCTCTTGTCTGATTCTATTATTTTATTTATTTATGTATTTATTAATTATTTTATGTATTTTACTGATGCCTTTTTTCTTTACATCATAATTCAAAACTTCTCCCACCTCCACTCAATTCCCCTCTACTTAGTAACGAAGAAAAGCAATTAAATAAACACATCTACATTTATGTGGCACATAGTATGTGACTTGAAAACTTTATTGACAACTAGATTCCCTTCACTTTACAGAGAAAGTTGAGGCCTAGAGTTCAATGAATTAGTTGTCCAAAGTCAAAAGTTAATAAATCATGAATCTGAGATTCAATTTCAAATTCCCTAGCTGTAACTTTGGTATCATGCTCTCTATACTATACTGCCTTTGTGATATGGACAGAAAATGATAATGGACAAAAGTCAATTTGAATCAGGAGACAACATTTCCAGCTGGGGACTAATCTAAACCCAGGATTCTTCTAGTTATATCCCCTGAGAGAAAGAGAGAGCATAAAAAGCCAACATCAACATTTAATTTCTATCATGAATTAGTTTAATAGATGAGGTAGAAATTGGATAAGGAAAAGTAAAGGAACAAATTGAACAAAGGAAAAGTAAAATTATATGAGGATGATAAGAAAGAAAGGATTCTAGTCATTGGAGGAATTCTCCAGTTAAAACCTTGCAACCACTATTTTCCATAGTGTGACTTTGGGCAATTATCTTTAACCTCTCTGGATTTTAGTGGCTTCACCTGCAAAATGAAAGAAATTGAATTATATAATCTTTGAGATCTCTTCTGAATCTATAAAACCATGAACTGGATTGGAAGACCAACTGGATTGAGGAACAAGAATTGGATTGGAGAACCAATTGGAGGATCAATAGGATCGTAAAAAGTCAGACATGAAGCAACAGAAAGGGCACAAGATCTACAGAGGCAGAGTAGGATCCTGAAGACAAACCTCATCTACTTCACAATTTTATTAGCTCTCAGTATAACCACCATTCCCTATTCTCTCTCTCTCTCTCTCTCTCTCTCTCTCTCTCTCTCTCTCTCTCTCTCTCTCTCTCTCTCTCTCTCTTTCTCTCCCTCTCTCTCCCTCTCCTTCCCTCACGTATTTGAGTCCATTAAAAGTCAATGTTAATTGTGTGCTCTTTTTGAGCTGCTCAATTGTAGCCTGTGCTTGAAATCAGATGAATAAGGGGCGGGTGAAAGCCCCTTTATTACCCTCATTGGTGAATGGGAGAGAGGGAGGAAGGGGATATCTTTACAAAATAAATATACTTTGGAGTAAAGACTTATTTAACTCCCCAAGAGATTGAGCATGGAAAAGACACACAGAACACTTATTTTATGTACCTTGACTCTAAACAAGAAGCTAACTTAAAGATAGTATTGATTTCAATTATGTGTGCGAATGTGAACAAAGAGGAAGGGTGTTTTATGAAATCTACAATCTTTGTAGCCAGCTGTGAATAATGCAAGGGTGAAAAATCCTAGTTTAGTGAAAGGAGCACATCAGCCCAGTTAACTGCTCCCATTCCTGTAAATGTGGGATAAAGAATGTGAGCTGATGAGCACCTCTCAGTTCATGAAAGGAATGCAGTCAGAAAGAGCTGCTGGAAATATTGTTAGATAGCTCTGCCTTTCTTGTCCCCAACACAATTACTTTAGAAATTCATAACATATTTTTACTTTTCCAAGGCTGGCTTATTTATTTTATATTTAGGATTGTTTTTCCTAATTCCCTTACTTTCTCAAAGGATTAGAGAAGGCATTAACAACGTTTTGTTTTTTTTTTCTGGTGGCAAAGAACTGGATGTAAAATAGATCCCTATCATTTGAGGAATGACTAAACAGACTATGGTACAGGAAGGTAAAGGAACATTTTTTATACTACATGAAATAGAGAATATGAAGAATTCAGAGAAACATAGAGTGACTAATGTGAACTGATTAAAAACGAAGTAGAACCAAGGAAACTGCATAATGACAATGACAACATAAATGGAAAGAAGAGAAAAATTAAAGTGAATGTTATGTGACTAGAATGATTGAGCTCTTCCCAAGGGAAGAATTACACAAATGCATCTTCCTTAATTTCAAATGTGGTGGACAACAGATGTGGACTGTTGCATATATTGTCAGACAAGACTGTTGTGTTGGATAGTTTTCTAACTAGTTAGGTTTTGAGATTTGTTGGATTTTTGGGGGGGAAGTTTGAACTATTTTCTTCCTTTCTTTTCAAATCTTTGTTACAAGTGGCATATCAATGAAAAGAGAAGGTATATATTTGGAAATAACATGGTATGTAAAAAATGAAAATTGTCAAAAATTAGATAATTAAAAAAAAAACAAATAATGGAAAGGACATTGAGCCTAGAATCAAAAGATTTGGTTTTAATCCCAGACCACTTAATCTTGTGATATTGAGCATATCACAGTCTCTCTATAAGTTTTCTCATTTATAAAATGGACACAATAATATGGGGGCTATCTACCTCATGGAATTGTAAGGAAAAAATTTATAGAATATAAGTTCATTCATAAATGTGAACTATAATTATTTTCTCAAAACATCAAAACATCTCTACAGCTGACAATGCATTTGAAAATTTATTTCCAGTATAGTACAATTGATTTAGTACTTCTGTGGAAAATGGATAGAAAAAAACTACATATAATTTTCATACTATTAGTACTACTAGAACTACTAGTTCAACCCATATGTGAAAAAGAGTTCCCAGTATAATATACCAATCAGATGTATATAGGAAGATCATTTTGGTGGCTGAATGGAGAACAGACTAGAGCAAGGAGAGATTCAAGGTGATAGTCTTTGAAGATCACCAGTGAATGAGAACTTGTTTTTTCTTTGGACAGCTCTAATTTTAAGGATTTTTTTACTGACATCAAGCCTAAACTTTCCTCTTTGTGATGTCAGTCAATTAATCAACAAGCACTGATTAAGCACTCATTACATGACAAGCACTATACAAAAGTATAGCAGAGCAAAGAAACTATTCCTGCACTCAAGAAGCTTACATTCTAATGGGGGAGTGGGCAGGTAAATAATAAGAGACATAAAAATATGTAAACAGTTGAATGATTTTATAGAGCAAAAACAACAATGAAATTCATTTGAAGGAACAAAAAATCAAGAATCTCATGGGAAGTAGTAGTAAAAAAAAAAAAAAAAAAAAAAGGAATGGTCAAGAAGGGGACCTAACAGTTTGAGCTCTCAAACTATACTATGCAGCTATTGTCATCAAAGTGATATAGTAGTAACAGAGGTAGAAGATCAATGAAACAGTTTAGTCACATGTCATACAGAAGCAAAGAAATCTGGAAACCTAATACTCAAATAATAACAAAGACCTAGTCTTTGAAGTAAAGTCTCTTTTTTGGACAAAAAAGTAATGGAAAAAAACTGAAAATAGTCTAGCAGGTGTTAGGTTTAGAGCAACACACACTATATGCTAAGATCTTTGATCTCTCTGCAACCTAATGCCCTTCTCTTTATATACATGACATTGCTCTCCCTTGGTCCTCCTCCTATTAATTTGATCATTTCTTCTCAGTTCCTTTGCTGGATCTTCACCTAGGTCACACCCTACTAAACAGGGGTATCACCTGAAGTTTTATCCAGATCCTTTTTCTTTTCTTCCTTCATATTATATTGTTTGGTGATTTCATCAATTCTTATGGATCCATACTATGCAGATGATTCTTTTCTAGCCTTAACTTCCCTTCAGACCTCCAGTCACACATCTCCAACTTCCTATTAGACTTCTCAAATTGGATGTTCTTTAGCCATATTAAATTCAACATGTCCCAAACTGGACTTGTTATCTTTCTCTCAAAACTGTCTCCTTAAAAAAATAAATAAATAAAAAAACAAACAAACAAAACCCTTCTTTTCCGAACTTCCCTCTTACTGGTAAGGGTACCATCATTCTTCAAGTCACCAAACTCATAACCTTCACATGATCCTCCACTCCTCATTCTGCCCTCTCATAGTCTGCCCATTACCAAAGCCTGTCAATTCTGATACAGGCATTATGTTCATCCCCTTTTCTCCTCTCATATGGCCACCATGAAAGTGCAGGTCTTTATTGACTCGTGCCTGTATTATTGCAATAGCCTGATGGTAAATCTCCTTACCTTGTATCTCTTCCTGATCCAGTCCATCTTCCCCTTAGCTGCCAAGGTGATCTCCTAAAGTACAGATCTGACCACATTATGCCTACCCCTCCTACTCAATGAACTCCAATCACTTCCTATTATCTCCAAGATCACATACAAAATTTTCTGCATGAATTTTAAAGCCTTTCCAACCTGGGTCCTTCCTACCTTTCCATTTCTCTTGTACTTCTACATACTTTAGGATCCAGTGATAGTGTCCTTCTTGCTATTGCTCTCATAAGACATTCCATCCCTAAACTTCATTCATTTTCATTGATTGTTCTCTATGCCAAAAATTCTCTCCCTCTTCACTTCTGTCTCCCTAGATTGACTTCTCTAGCTTCCTTCAAATCTCAGCTAAAATCTCACCTTCTATAAGAAGCCTTACCCACTTACCCTGCCTTTTTCTCTTAGATCACCTTCAGTTTACTTTAAGGTATCCTATAGATACAAAGTTGTTTATATTTTTCACTCTTATTAGATGTTCACATAGCAAATTCTTTATAAATGCTTGTTGACTAGTTAATTAAATAAATACATCTCTTCAAAATAAAAAGTCACAAAAATTAGAAAAGCAAAAAATTTGTCTAAGGAATGGAAGAAGAGCTCATGATCAAACAAGGGAAAGACAGATGCTCAGGAGATAAAATAGACCATTTTGTTTATATAACATTTAAAAAGTTTCACACAAGTGAAACTAATATAATTAAAATAGAGAGACAATTTAATGAAAAAAATCTTTGCAGCAAATTTCTATGATAAAGGTCTTATATAAGAGGAATTGATTCAAATTTATAACAAGAGCTATTCCTCAATGATGAAAGGATGGGAACAGGCAGTTTTCAATGAAAGGAATTCAACTTTTTAATAACCACGTGTAAAACATTACAAATAATAATATTCCAAATAAATAATAGAGAAATGAATATTAAAGCAAATCTAAAGTTCTTCTTTATGCCCATTAATCAGATTGACAAAGAAGAAAAATGAAAAATGTTTGAAGGACTATGAAAAAAACAAGTACATTAATGCATTAATGCACTGTTGATATTAAGCAATCTGTCTTTTGGAGCCCCTCTAAACAAATTTTGGTAAATGAATATAATGGATTGTTATTGCATCATGAAAGATGGCAATTTCATAGGAAACTGGAAAGATCTTTATGAAATGATGAAAAGTGAAGGGAGTAGAACTAAGAAAATAATTTATACACTGACAACATCACAAAAAAACAACCTTCAAAAATCTTAGTGCTCTGATGAATATAACAACAAACCATGATTTCAAAATGCAGAAGATGAATCTTGCTACCTACTGCCTAATGTTGATAGACTTACAATGTAGAATGGGACATAGATTTTTAGACATGGTTGGTATGGGAATTTTTGCTTAACTATACATATTTGTCATGAAGCCTATATATTTTTTCTGTTCATTTGAAGAGAAGAAAATGGACAGAAGGGAAAATTAGTGCTTGTTGAGTACAAAAAATATAAAATTTAGTCTTAAATTTTAAAAATAATAAAGAAATAGAGTAGACAAAAGGTAATTAGGGTAGGGCACTGAAAGCTAGAGGCAGTAGAAAAGCTTTCTTGCAGTAGGTTGGATATTAGCCATCTTTCAGTAAGTCAGTGAGATACTAAAGAGCAAAAGTGAGGGAGAACATACTAGAAACAGAGGACAGTTAGTGAAAAGGCAGAAAGATAGGAGATGAGAAGTAAACCAGTGACTCTGGATCATAAAGTTTGTGGAGGAGAGTAAACTCATTTCTTCTCATTCTGACCTTGAGAGCAAAACAAAACAAGTCTAATCTCTGACCACCTGACAAACCTTTAAATGTTTTTTGGCATAGGGAATGGGGCATACAGCCCCAGTGCCTTCTTCATTCTCTTCTCTCCACTTTAAGTCTTCTCTTTTCCAGGCTAAACATTTCCAATCCTTTTAGATGATCCTCAAATGGCATAAAGTCAAAGTCTTTCACCATTGTAGGTGTCATACTCTGGAGGTTCTCCAGCTCACTTGTATCCTTTCCAGATAGAACCTAAAAATGCAAAAGATTCCATGCACATGAAGTACAAAATTACAGCAACTACTTTATATCTGGCACATACAAAAAATGAAAGAAATGCCTATTTTTCCTATGATTTGTCTCCACTGGATAACACAAGGTTGCTCTATTTTCTCTCAGTCTCCTTATATAACACAGCTTGGCTATATCTCCTAGGAGAGCTAGGTGAGAATGAGATGTGTGCAGGATGAACTGGTAAAATCCTTGGCTTTATCACTTCTAGAATTAATCACTTTTTAATATCCCAATTCTTACTTGAAAAATTAGACATGTGGAGCTACCCAAGGGTAAAGCTGAGTTGGGCAGGTGTTTAAATGTAGATTCTTGGCTTGGTCTTCAAAACAAACCTATATCCATAGTCCTACCATTGACTTTGGACAGGTCAGCATTCCTTACTACTACTGAGTGACAGGGTGGTATAATGAAAAGAATGATGAGAGACCTAGAATCAAATCCTGCCCCAGGATCTGAGTGCCAACACTTACTAATTGTGTAACTAGGCAAATAATCTGCTTTCTCTGAGCCTCAATTTGCTCTTGCAAAATGAGGATAATAATAACAATAACTGGTAAGATTGTTGGGCAAGTTAAATAAAATAATGTATATTAAGCATTATAGATGCATATGTTATTCAGAATATCCCAAAAGTTTTAGTGAAATGTTGTTATTTAAACTAATAAAACTTAAAATTAACTTATGATTTTTGGAATACCTATTATATGTATATATGCAAATATTAGTAATAATAACTGTTAATGGTATGTATGTACATATATGTCAGCTGTTATTATTGTCAACACATTAAAGATTAAAATACTGACTTTACTTTCTATAAATTAAAACCTCTCATTCTAATACTTCTTATAATCTAAAATCTAGTACAATGCCTTTCACATAAAAGACAAATTAATAAAGTATTGGTTATTGCTTGATTGAATACTTAAGAGTATTTCCTCCACTAACAAAGATCATGATTTATTCTCACTTTTGCACAGTGATTCTTGTCCTTTCTTTCCCATAAATCTCTCATAAGGGATCTACCCAACTACCCAATCTACCCAAGAGGTCTCATTCTAAGACTTTAATTTTTTTTTGTTTTCAAGTCAGCAATAATACCATCTACCTGTCATCTCTCATTTTTGAAACATGACCAACCCACTTCCTTTTCCAAAAATACATTTCCTTGATGATGTATTTTTTAATCATGTTTTTTATGCAAAAATTATTGTTGGTCATATTCTGACTCACATTCACCAAACATTTTTGCATTTAGCTCACCCATCCTTTTGATGCTTTGAAGTTATGGCATGTCATCATAAGAATCCTAGAGTTTAAAAAATGGGAAGTTGTGTTAGAAAACATTTTGGGGTAATTAAATGAACAATTTCTCAACTGCAAACTAATTGGTTCTCTTCTTTGTATATAATTCTAGGTCTAGCTTTTTGGCCATCTATAAATTCTACTCATAATAAATGTTTTAATACACTCATGTAATAGACTGCCCATCCCACTGCATGCTATTATCTGGACAGTATTTATTCTCCTTGCCCTTTATCTTTTTTTGTGGATTCCTAGGTTGATTTATTTTGAGTAGTCATATATCTCATTGAGGAACCTTAGTATTCTAGGATTTAATATAGATGAAAGAAACTTTATTTGTAGAATGGACATCTAGAAGATCCTCTCACCTGTTTATATGGAATCCTCTTCCATTTAGATTCTGCAGTAAAAAATGACAAATAACTTTGAAAAGCATGCCTTCCTGTTGGAGAGGCAAGAATGTTGGATATGGAATAAAAGGAACTTGGCTTAGATGCTATATTTGCTGCTGGCTGTCTTTGGGACTTTGAGCAAACTTTGCTTTCTGGGTCTCAATTTCTTGACACCTCTAAAATAAGAAAGTCTATGAACCTTTGTGCATAATTTATATTAGTCATCATAGGGTCATTGAATAAAAAAAGCTATATTGCACTACATCCAATCCCACATTTTACTCAAAAAACCCAAATTAGTAAAAATCAATACCTTCTCAACCAATATTATTTGGTAATAATATATACCTATTATCCTCCATTCTTTTGGAATATTTCCTTAAGATATCTCAAAAACTGATGCCCGCTTTCAAAGTGTATTTATTGCCTTCAGCATGGATTTATCCAGTGTATATTTTGTCTGGTCAAGCCACACTTCCTGAACTTCATCATCTTAATTGTCATGTCCATTCTCATGGCATTTCCTCCCACAGTTTCAATGTTAAGACTCTGAATTGTGATTCCAATGATATTGCTAATGATAATAGATTACTAGAGAAATCCTGGAAAAGTTCTGTTTCCAGATACTTGTTTATCTTCCAGTTCCATTAATAAATATTCTTGTAATGGTTAGGCTTGGTTAGATCTTATGCTAAACTTTCTATAAGTTCATTTTTTTCTCCTATTGCTTCTCAGTGTTCTGACACTGAAAAGTTGTTTATTATCTTCTGCAATTATCTACCATTATGTTTTATATATGATTTTGTATTTTAAACTGAGATTGTTCTCTTTCTATCTAGCAAGTGTATCAAATGATTGTTGATTGAGATGGTTTGCATACTCATTTGGTTTCCTTATTGTGACAACCATTTTGTTATTCAAATGCTTCTAAGAAATTAAAATGATCGGATTCTACATCTTTACTTTTATCCATTTTCCATTTTTCAGAGTTAATAGTTAATTTTAAAAGGCCAGGTTGTACCTACTATAATTGAAGCCATAGGGTTTTGTTGTTGTTTTTTCATTCCCTTCCTTTCTTCTAATTTGATGTTAGTGTTAACTTTTGCTCTATGTGGTGCTCTATGTCAAGGCTTCTTAAACTTTTTCCACTCACAAACCTTTTAGGTCAAAGAAATTTTTATGTGATTCCAGGTATATAGGTATGTAAAATAAGTATACAAATCAAACATTTACTGATAATAAGTCATAATTTCACAACCCCCACATTCAGTTTTGTGACCCCATATGGGGTCACAAACCAGTTTAATATGCTTTGCTTTATTGATATGTGGCTCATATCAATAATACATTACAAATTATGAGGTAAAATATAATCAATTTTATTATGTGCAATTATTCATTATTTATCATGTTCAGGACTCTCTGACTCACTTGAAGAATATACTCATGATATTCAGGTGTGAACTCCTGAGTAGACCTTTTTCATTTTTTAGTCCTGGGCCATATTTTCCAACTATTCTACTTCATATATACCATGCCCACCTTCTAAATTAAGTAATATCAAGGCATATAGTTAATTGGCTTGTCAAATAATTTGTAGAATCTCTCTACTTCTTCATCCTCTACAAGAGATAACATCACATTAGCTACAACTATTTTTAGGGTAGTCTTCTTGTCTCTGCTCATTATGAGCACTGCAAGGCAAGATGACTAAGTAGTCCATGAAATGATGTGGCAGAGTGCCTTTGGGCACACAATAAAAAGCAATTCCACCCACTTGTTTATCTTCTTTTTACTAGAGAATCTGTGAGCCGTTCTTCAATTTAGTTGCAATTTCTTTATATCTTTTGATTTCATTTATGGTAAGAATGCCAATATTTATATGGTTCAGTTCCTTTAGTAGCATATCAACACATTGGTTTTGAGACAAAGAGCTCACATTTAGAGTATCAACAGTTAAATTAATGTTGGCAGGTGGTCTCAAAATTGTGTGATTCATAGAAACCTCCAATCCCTTTTCCTCTTCCATCACTATCACTATAGAAATGGAAAGGGGCTTCACAGAAATGATGACTATTTTATATTTTTCTTTATTTCATAAGTCATCTTGGCCCAAGAACCTATCATTTAATGACCAACTTCCTGACAATAAATCTCTCATACTTACCCAAGCTGATCTCATGAAAACAGGCACAGCATGTTGCTGGGAAGTCTGTTTGGAAACTTTCCAGACTGATAGTACCCACCAAGTATCACTTCAAGAGTTCAAAGTCATGTCCATGTCACCATCTGACTCTTGAGTGAGACTTCAGTAGAAGAAAGATTAAAAACATGAAAAGCTGATGTCACAAAACCCTGAAAAACTCCTCTAAAAATTACGTAAACTAGAGCCAGGACCCTTAATCAGGAATCCACAGTCTCTTACTTTCCCTCACTCCCTGTTTTTAGAACATCTATGAACTTGGATGGGGAGAGGATTGAATCTCTCTATTAAATGATCTCTAATTGAAATTTGGCATTTTCTTCTATTTTGATTTTTAAAAGAAAAACATTATTCTGAGAATGGGCCTTTACACATCACCAGACAAAAAAAAATGAAGGATCCCTGATTTAGAGTATTCAGAGTTCAGGTTATATAATAAGAATGAATTACTTCTAACATAGCAGATTTGTGGGGGATTTTGGATAGATTTTCAGTGAAATAGCCATAAAAATCAATAACTATAACAAGCCACAATGAATGTTATTCATTCAACAAATATCTAATGAGTAATTTTTTTGGGTATAGCACTAAAGAAAAAGATGAAGCAAATCTAGAAGAAAGATAAGATATATCACCTACCACATTTCATATAGCTCAGAAAATAATAGATCAGCTAATAATAGTTCATTTGTACAGTGCTTTGTATAAAACGTACATAAGTTATTTCATTCAAGACTCACCATGACCTAAATACTATTATTATCTTCATTTTACAAATGAGGAAACTGAGGCTCAGAAAATTTAAGTGAATTGCTCAAGTTAATGACTAAATGTCTAATATGATTAAAATGACTAATTGTGATTAAATGCCTAAAGCTTAAATGACTAAATGTCTAATGACTAAAGTGAGATTTAAACATAGTCCTTTTCTAACACAAGTCTAACACTCAATCCAGCATGCTATACTGCCCTTAGCAAACTCACCATATTCATTTCTGATTATAAATCTTTGTTGATGATGTTCTTTCTGTTCACTTTCCCTTTGCGTGTCTAAATTAGACCCAGTCTTCAAGATCCAATTCAAATCCTTCATCTTCATGATGTCCATCCTTACCATGGCCTGGCTTAATAACTGGTCCCATGAAGTAACATATAGCTGCCAGAGAGCTGGAATCTCAATGGAACTGGTCAATAGTCTTGCTATTTGGACAACAATGGAAACAATAAAGTCTCAAAAGACCTGTATTCATAATACTAAGTTCAAATATAAATGGTCCTTGGCCTCTAGGAACTTATATTTTAATTACAGAGATAAGGAATACACATGAAACAGTTAAGCAATGAGTACAATGGAGTAAATGGTGAAGAATAATAAAGAGTTCAGTCAATCCATCAACAAGCATCTATTAAGTATTTACTTTGTGCCAGGCAGGAAAACAAAGCACCCAGGATACAAAGAAAAAGCCTCAAGGCGCTTACATTCTAGCTGGAAAAACAACAAGGATGTAAATAAATAAATATAAATACATGCAGATTAGCTGGAAATAAAGAAATAAACCTTAAAATGAAAGGAGCTAAAATGTGTTGAGGTGGGGAAGGAATATTAAAATAGGACAGGAGAAGATTCCTGAAAAAGGTGCATCTTGAATTGAGACTTGTAGAAGAGCAGGAATTCTAAGAGATAGAGGTGATCAAAGAGAGCATTTTAGGCACATGGAAAAGCCAGGACAACAGTATGGAGGATCACATATGTGCAAAGCAGTAAGCAGAGCTGGACCACAGAGTACATAAACAATGAAAAGGCATAAGAAGTCTGGAAAGAAAGATGTGACAAGGGCAGGATGTAAATTGTCTTAAAACATTTACATTTGATCCTAGAGGGAAGAGGGAAGTACTGAAGTTTATTGCGGTGTGGGAAGATGGGAGGAGATTCATTTGACAGAGACCTGAACTTCAGAAAAGCATTTTGAAGGCAAGGGTTAGGATGGACTTGAGCTAGAAGAGACTTGCAGGAGGGAAACCTATCAGGAGTTTACTCAGCAGTCAGGAGAGACATGGAGAATGTGAGTGTGGAGAGTTAGGGTAGTGATTGTATCTGTGTAGAACAAATGCAAGAAATTTGCAAGAGGCAGAAATAGCAAGATTTGGCAACTGATTGGGCATGAAGGATAAATGAAATGAGGAGACAAGAGTCACAAGGAAGTTGTAAATCTGAGATGATGGTGATGGTGATGAGGATGATGAGGATGGTATACTTCTTAATCATAGGGAAGTGAGAATAAGTAAATTGAGGAGGGATACTGTGACTTCTGTTTTGGATATGTTGAGTTTGGTATGTCCATAGGACATCCTTTTAAAAGTGTCCAGTAAGTAGATGGTAATGGGAAATTGGAACTTGGAAAAGAAACTAGAACTGGGGAGAAAGAGAGAGAGAGAGAGAGAGAGAGAGAGAGAGAGAGAGAGAGAGAGAGAGAGAAGAGAAATACATATATACATATACAGGAATAATCACCATAGAAATAATAATAATGGTAACTAGCACTTACTATGTGCCAGACACTAAGCACTTTATAATTGTTGTCTTATTTGATCCTTACAAAAATTTTGGAGGACAGGTGCTATTATTTATACCCATTTTATGATTGAGGAAACTGAGGCAAAAAGAGATTAAAATGACCTGTCCAAAATCATGTGGTCAGCAAGTATGTAACCAGAGATTTAAACTCAGATCTTCATAACTCCAAGTCTAGCACTCTTGCCCCTGTACCATCTGACTGCCTTAATTGAACTCATAGGAATTGATCAGATTACTGAGACAATTTAGACATAAAAGAAAAGACGGTCCAGGAGAGATCCTTGAGGAACAATCACATTGGGCATCATAAAGATAAATATTCAGCAAAGGAGACAGAGAAGGAGCAGACAGGTAGGAGGAACTGAAAATGAATAATGTCCAGGAGAGGAAAGATTGTCCATGAAAAAAAGGTGATCAATCGTGCTGATGATCTGCTGAAGGTCCAGAAGAATGATGACTAATTAAAGGACACTTAGATTTGGCATTTCAGAGACTATTGATAACTTTGGAGAGAGCAGATTCTGTTGAATGATGGGGCCTGGTTGCAGGGGGTTTAAAGGAGTGAAAAGAGAGGAAATGGAGGAATTAACTACTTAACTGTCATCCTATATTTCATAGATACATAAATATAGATATGTGTGTACATATATATATATGTATGTGCGCATTTACTCACACACATATATTTCTATCTATCTATATCTACATCTCTCCATCTATAATATACAAACACACACACATATATGTTAAATATATAAATAATGTGACCCTTGGAGGATAAAGGGGCAGAGGGCAAAGTGCTAGTCAGTGAAACTGAGGGCAGCCAGGTGGTACAGTGGATAAAGCACTGGCCCTGGAGTCAGATGGAGCTGAATTCAAATGCAACCTCAGACACTAGGAAGCTTATACTTATTAGCTCTGTATAATCCTGGGTAAATCATTTAACCCTAACTGCCTTTTAAAAAAAAAAGTGAGAAAATCTGAGCAAAAGCCTATTGTCAAGAAGGAGCACAAAATAACTGAGTCATCTACACCCTAGTTCTGCTATTTCAGTAATATAAACATGATCTATAATAATCTTTCCAGAGATGCTTTGTGCATGTTTTCTTAAGATCACAGGTTTTTAACTTAGAGTCTGTGACCTTTTTATATTAGATGGCATAGTAGTTAGGCTTCCAGAGCTCCAAGATCTAAATTCAAATCCTGCTTCAGATACTTACTAATTCTGTGATCCTGGGCAAGTCCCCTCTGTCTGTCTCCATTTCCTCATCTATAATAAAAGGATAATAATGGCATTCACTTCCCAGGGGCGTTCTGAAGATCAAATATGATAATTGTAAAGTGCTTAGCACAATGCCCGGTGCACAGTAAGCACTATAAAAGGTAAAGTATTATTATTATCATCATCATTAATGATTTATTTGTTATTATTTATATTTATAATATTATATAATTTTCAGTATATATGATAATTTATAATTATGATATATTATAAATTTTATTATACACAATATATGTTATTATTAATCTCAATTTCAAATTAAGTTATTTCATTTGCAATATTACATATTTTATTTTTTGACTTTAAAAACATTATCCTGAGAAGAAGTCTATTAGAAGGCTATGAGGGCCCAAAAAAAAAGTTAAGAATCCTCACTTAAATGTCTAGTGGGAGGACTGAATGATGACTAGAATGTCTATTCCAGAGGTTATCACCTAGCCCCTGGAAGTTATGATAACTCTGCAGTTAAAGCAGCAGGGACCCACTTCTTGCATTAGTTGGCCCCATTTTATGGGGCCATGACTTAAGAGTGTATGGTTTTTTGCTTCACTGTTTTCCTTTTCTTTTTTCCTGTAAATGTGGTTCTTTCACAGTGTGATCCCTATAGCTCAAACATTGGCTGCAGTTAGAAAAATATGATTGTCATGAGAAATCTCCTGATGTCCTTTACATGTGGATGGCATTTTGTCATATATGTCAATTCTTATGACCAAAGCATGCTTTCTTTTAGAAAAATCATAAATTTTTAAAGGTTTAACAAGGGACCTTAAAGGTCATCTAGTTCAGTAGAAAACAAGTTCCTTGAGGGAAGGAATTATTTCATTTTTGACTCTTTATTCCCAGTGTCTCATACAATACCTTGCAATAAAAGTGCTTAATGGATTTTACTTGAATAAATGAAATTATCCAACTCCCTCCTTCATTTTACAGTTGAACAGAAACCCAGAATTGTCAAGTGACTTGTTTAAGCTGTTTCTATTTAATTTAATACATATTTAATAGGTACATACTAGTTATTTAGAACACTGGACTAGGTCCTCACCCTTTTAGAGTTTATAGTCTTGCAAGTAGGAGAGCTGAGACAAAAACCCAGGTCCCCTGGGAGATCCAGAACTTTGTTTTTCTGTTGGCATCACAAAGCCTAAAGAACCTGTATATCTTCAAAACAACCAAATTAAACCCTATTTCCCTTCAAGACTCAGAAATACTTTTGGCAGCCTTGTTTTAATTGTTCCCATCCTACTGATGATATGAAAAAAGGGGAGTGTGGGTTTGGTTTATAAAATCCCTCATCGTTTGGCAAGAAAATTTTATATGTTTGTTATTTAAGCCAGAAAAAAATAAATATTGAAACATCCATGTCCTCATTTCCCAGTATCAATTTTATAGACAGACTCACAATTTTAATAATGACTCCAAGGGCTCTTGTAAGAAGTTGGGATTCCTAAAAACAGGCTCATGAAAGAACCAATTCATATTGTTTAAAGCCTCCTAGAACATAATGAACAATTTAGTTTGGCTTGAGTTGTAACAGGGTTGCTACTCAGTATTCTACTTCTACTTCCAGTGGATTGGCAAGTAGTAATTGAGTTTTAGATAAATGATAGATATATAGATAAATCAATAGATAGATAAAATTAGGTATGAGAGGAATTATTATTAATAGCTAATGATTTGGGAGGGAGCCAAAGTTTTCCCCTTTTTCCTAAAGTCCTAATTTCAAAAGTTCAATTTTTTTAAGGACATTATTGATAATAAGACTGGATTAACTTTCTTAACATTTTTGTTCAAACCCATACACCTGGCAAAGCCATTGTGCTCTATTTAGATTTTGGTTAGGATAAATTCCTTTAATAAGTTGCCCAAGGCAGGGGTGGTCTAAGGATAGTGTCTCTTTCACATGATCTCACTCTAAATCCCTTTTATAATATCCTTCTTCCAAGGGGCAATATAAGTCATGAGTCTGCCACCATGATTTCTTTGGTCTAAGAGAAAGATGGACAATGACCATTTTCTTATTAAAATGCTGGAATTATCAATAAAATGATTAAATTACCCAAAAATTCTGTCTCTGAGTTTTTAAATATGATATATAGGTATGTGCATAGATAGATAAATAGATGAGACAGACAGACAGAAAGTTAGATGATAGGTTAAAATAAGGAATGATTTTCTGTGCATGTCTTTTATAAATCTGTGTATATCTTTAAAGGCAGTGCAGCCTTTATTCAACATAGAATTGCATTTAATAACATGCTAAAATAATTTCTACAGCTAAACTACCTTAGAATCTTAAGTCTAAGACAATAGGAATAAGGGTCCATATATGAAGGACATCCAAATAACAGAAAAGTAACAATTAACCAGTAGATGAATAGAGAACAGGGAATTCCCATCATATGCAGGTTAGAGGCCAAGGTCATTCTAGGGGAAGGGTAGGATTAGAATCTTAGGAGCTTGGAGCAGAGAACATTATTATGCTTCAAATATTTGAAGGACAGTCATGTGGAAGAGAGATTAGACATCCTTCTGTAACTTGCAAAGCTGACTGCAAAGTCAGTTATCAAGTGACTGATTTTAGTCTTTCAGATAGGACGTCCTGCTTCACTCTGCCTAGGTCAGATTTCCTCTCCGGCATTGTGGAAAACTAAAGCTAAAAGTCACATTTTATGAAAGACATTAATTATAATAAGCTTAAAAAATTTTAAGCCTCAAGTTCATACTACATGAGATTTGGTTGAAAGAAGTAGGGACAATTACCCTGCAGAAAAAAAGAAAAGAGCATGATAGTTGTCTTTAGGTATTGAAGAGTGTCATAATGGGATTTTATTAATGGGATTCTTCTTTTTCTTAATTTTTCTATTTTTAAAGTTTTTTTAACTTGTTTTAAACTTAAGTACAAAATAAGAAAAGAAAACAAGTCATGTACAGAGTAGAATATAAGAGAAGATTCAAAATAAAGCAATACATTTCCATTTCAGGAAAACCCATAGAATAAATACTACATACACATTATTTTCAAGCTGTCCCATTTTTCCTGTAGGTTTTTGTTGGAATCTTTACAAATTGTAAAGCCATTAGAGTTGATAGAGACAATAATTATCTAATTTAGCATGGTTCGATATGATTGGTTTGATCTTAGAAGGAGATATTTTGGGCCAGAACTTGAAACAAAGTACTAAGTACAACTGATAGAAATGATGCTTGTGTTCACACCTTTAGAGAACTCATAGAAGCAAGAAATATTTAAGTACTCATTGGAGTTCACATGTTTGGGAGATTTCAGGGTTTAGAAAGAGATATCTGAATTCACACCTCCCTTAATCCCTACCTCCAGAAGGCAGAATCAGCCTTTACACTCAGCATAAATACAGCTCCAGTGAGCCACTCTAGAGTCTTACTTCAGAACATTGACTGGGGTCAGAGAGGAACACTCTGGGAGGAAGCCCACAAGCCCTCTCTCTGAGACAAGAGAGATTCATTTTTATCTTCCACCTTGGTGCTGGCTAGAGGCTGAAGAAAGCAGAGGCAAAGGACAAAGCTGCAAGAGCTCTTGGAACCAAGCAGAAAGATAGGCTTCTGAGCTAACCGGGCTATATTGAAGGACACAATAAAAGATCTGAACTTTTATCAGCTGGCTGCGATTTTGGGTGATTATTTACTTGTAACTGAAACTAGAGCTGCCTCCAGAAAACCTCCCCAAGAAACCCTCTCTCCCTCCCAGAAATAACCTTTATTATTTTAAAGAAGAGAAAAACACCAACATTTATAATATAATTCTGTATGTTGATTCATGTTATAAAAAATTGTTTGCTTCAAAGCTTACAGGAATTATTGAATTCCTGGCACAGGAACTAATGGACAATAGGTTCCTTTTGGACTATTTCTAGGACTTATGGACATGTACAAATTCTTCATATTGATTTATGTTATTTGTTACATTACTACTAGCCTGTGTTATATTGCTATGAACTTATGTAATTATTTGTTTCATACCTATTTCAAGTGAGCCCCTCTAGAAACCTGCTAATCTGATTTGATTTTTTATTTCCTTTGGTGTTTTCATCTCCCTTCCTGAGATGTCAGGGAGGGCGTGACCACCTTCTTTTTATGGTGTTTTTACTTCTTTTTTGAGCAGTCAGGGAAGGCATGATCACCTTTTTGGGGTTCTCACCTCCTTGAGAAGTCAGGGAGGTCATGACCACCTATGTTCTAAATCAAAAGAAAAGGGGTGATGTTGGAATCTTTACAAACTGTTAAGCTGTTAGAGTTGATAGAGACAATAATAATCTAATTTAGCATGGTTCAATATGATTGATTTGATCTTAGAAGGAGATATTTTGGGCCAGAACTTGAAACAAGGTACTAAGTACAACTGATAGAAATGATGCTTGTGTTCACACCTTTAGAGAGCTCATAGAAGCAAGAAATATTTAAGTACTCATTGCAGTTCACATGTTTGGGAGATTTCGGAATTTAGAAAGAGATATCTGAATTCACACCTCTCTTGAAGCTCTTAGGGCCAGAGGGCACACTGGGAGATATCCCACAATCCCATTCTTGGAGAAGCAGCATAAATGCAGCTCCAGTGAGCCACTCGAGAGTTTTTTACTTGGGAACATTTCCAGGGGTTGGAGAGGAGCACTCTGGGAGGAAGGCTACAAGCCCTCTCTCCAAAGCAAGAGAGATTCATTGCATCTTCCACCTTGGTGCTGGCTGGAGGCTGAAGAAAGCAGAGGCAAAAGCAAAGTACAAAGCTGCAAGAGCTCTTAGAACCAAACAGAGAGATAGGTCTCTCAACTAACCGGGATATTTTGGAAGGAGAAAATAAACATTTGCATTTTTACCAGCTGGATGCATTTTGGGTGATTAATACTTGTAACTGAAACTAAGGTTGCCTCCAGAAAACTTCCCCAAGAAACCTGCTCCCAGAGAGAATTTTCATATTATTATTTTAAAAAAGAAAAACACCAACAGGTTTTCTTTTGTTCTCTGCTGCATACCATGTACTTTATTTTTTTCCTCCTCTCCTGCACCCTTTTGTTCTCTTTATTTGATACTAAAGGGAAGAATTAGGAATAATGGATGGAAGTCACAAAGAAGTTAACAGGCTTTATGGCATTAAAAAAATTTCTCATAATCAGAGCTATCCAAAAGTCCAAAGACTTCCTTAGGAAATAATGTGTTCCTTCCCATTAGGGGTATTAAAGAAAAAAACTAGATATCCCAAAATATACTGCAATGGGAATATTTTTTTCGGATTTTTTAGGCAAAATGACAAAATGCTGAAATCCCTTTTGACTCTGAAAATCTATAATTTTACAAAGGTGTTTTTGTAAAAAAAAAAAAATCATCCTTAAATGGAATAGATTGCTCTTAGTTCTTGAATTTTCTCCCATTGGAAGTGTCAGGGATTACTTTTAGGTAATAAATGCACTCTGTAGATGCAATCTATGTGTCAGATAAATAAATTGTAACACTTCTAGGGTTCCTTCTAATATTGAGATTCCACTTTTCTGATTTGATAATCAGGCAAAGTAGAAAGAAAGAAACTCTCCCATGTGTACCAATCCATAGTCTTTGATTTCTTTCCTGATTTTATCAATAGAGATTCCTGCTTCACTTTTTTTTAAAAGAAAAGTGCTTTTAGAAATGTTCCATGTGGATGTGGGAAAACTGGGACACTAAGACATTGCTGGTGGAGTTGTGAACTGATTTAATCATTCTGGAGAGCAATTTGGAACTATGCCCAAAGGGCTATCAAACTGTACATACCCTTTGATCCAGCAATGTCCAGAGATCCAATGTCTCTACTGAGTTTATATCCCAGACAGATCTTAGAGGAGGGAAAGGGACCTATTTGTGCAAAAATGTTTGTGGTAGCCCTTTTTGTAGTGGCAAGAAACTGGAAACTTGAATAGATGCCCATCAGTTGGAGGATGGCTCAATAAGTTATCGTATAAGAATGGAATATTATTATTCCATGATATGGAATATTATTGTTCTGTAAGAAATGACCAGCAGGATGACTTCAGAGAGATATGGAAAGACTTACATGAACTGATGCTAAGTGAAATGAGCAGAACCAGGAGATCATTGTACATGGCAACAAGATTATACAATAATCAGTTCTGATGGACTTGGCTCTCATCAATAAAGTGAAGATTCAGGACAATTCCAGTGATCTTGTGTTAAAGAAAGCCATCTGCACACCGAGAGAGGATTGTGGGAACGGAGTGTGGCTTCCAACATACCATTTTCACTCTTTTTGTTGTTGTTTGCTTGCATTTTGTTTTCTTTCTCAGTTTTTTTTCTTTTTGATCTGATTTTTATTGTGCAGCTTGATAGTTATGGAAATATGTATAAAAGAATTGCACAGGTTTAACATATAATGAATCCCTTGCTATCTAAGGGAAGGGGTAGGGAGAAGGAGGGAAAAAATTAGAACAAAGTTTTGTAAGGGTAAATGTTTAAAATTGTCCATGTGCATATTTTGAAATAAAAAAACTTGAATAAAAAAAAAAAGAAGAAAAGAAATGTTCTACATGTAATGACATCTTTGGTAGAACCCAAGTCATTATCACTGAACCAACAATTGACCTGTAGTACTAAATATATTTGTTGTAATGATGTTCATTCTTGAAGCACATTATGATCATTTTCTACATTGTTCCTTCAACATGTCATATTTGATGCATTACATTCCTCTAGGACAGATGTTAAGTTTGTCTTTCAACTTCACTCTGCCGCAAGAATCCTTCTTGTTAAGTATCAAGCTGTATCGATTGCCAAGAAAAAAAATGTTAACAGAAAAATTGTATTAGCTAGTGATGAGAGGAAAGCAGAGTGAAAAATTAAATGTTCTGGTAAATATTGTGGGGAAAGGTCCATGGATAATCAAACCAGTAGAAAATTGTGTTTTCTGTTGAAGTTATTTTGAATCATTTCCTTTAAAAGAAAAAGCATATACAATAAAGCAACAACAAAAGACAGCTGGTAATGAGGAGTGTACTTTTCTTTTATTCCAAACATATGCTTTTAAATCATTCTAAATGACAATGTTTGCAATCCTCAAGTTGATCACGTGCATTGCTAAAATCTGAAACAATTTTCAGCTCCTCTTGTCTTTCTTCCCTAACCTTGGCTCTTCAGAACATTTTTGTCATAAGCTCCCTGAATTAAAAATTGAAAGGCACCTCAGAAGCTATATAGTCCCACTTACATGAATAATTCCTCTATGCCTCAGTGAATCAATAAACATTTAACAAGTGTTTAATAGTGTCAGGCATTGGGCTAAGCACTGGGATACAAAAAGAAGCAAAATATAGTCTCTACACTCAAGGAGCTCATATTCTAATGTAGGAAACAACATGCAAACAAATATATTCAAAGCAAGATATATCTAGGGAAGACTTAGATAGATGATATAGACAGGCAAACATAGATAGATAGAGAAAGACAGAATTTTAGTTAGGGCTTAAAGAAAGGACTTCACTGGCTTCCTTTAAGTCCTAACTAAAAACCAGAAAGGTTTTCCCAACCAATTCTAGTGCCTTCTTTCTGTTATTTATTTATTTTGTAAATCTACCCATAGATCTATCAATTGATCTTATATATGTTTAAATTTTTTTGTGAACTTTAAAATGCTAAATAAATAATAAATAAATGTTAACTATTATAACTAGTGATTTTGATGAATGAACCACTGACTTCAATTTTTAAAAGCTCAAAGAGAATGGTAGAAATTTCACAAGATAGGAGATCAGCATAGATTAATCCCAATTTCAAAGGAAGAAAAGTGAAATCTACAAACTATAGACCAGTGAGCTTTACTTCAATTTCCTGGACAACTTATTATTTAGAAAAAAAAAGTTATTATCAAGAGCTAGTAAGATTTTATCCAGATCAGACCGTTAGTAAAAAGCTAACACTTTATTTAGCACTTTAAGGTTCAAAAAGTTCTATACATATCTGATCTTATTTGATCACAATAACCCTATGAAATATGGGCTATTTTTACTCCTGTTTGACAGATGAGGAAACTGAGTCCAAAGATTAAGTGATTAGTGAGAGTCATAAAACAGAGAGTCTAACAGGATTTGAACTCTGTTCCTCCTGACTCTAAGTGCATTATTTTATCCACTGTGCTACCTAGCTTGTTCTACTGTTCAAGTTAAGTCATTTGGGAAGCTGACTCGAATTCATCCAGAGTACCTAGATGCTCTCTGACTTTCTCCTTCTTTATCTTAGTTATCAATTCCCTACTAGGCATTTTATTAGTCAAAGACAATTTTTTTTGTCAGAAGCTAAAAAAGAAACAAGAGCAAATAGTCTTCCACAATACTAAAATAGCCTCAGCCTCTGCTGTGACATGATCTAAAGGCAACCTTCACCACTTTTTTCTGAATGTTCTCCTATTGTCTTTTCTAAAATATGATGTCCAGAACTTAATAGATAATCTTCTAGATAAGATTTCTTTGACCACTGTTAGCTTATTCTAACCTATAGAAGAAGAATGCCTATAGAAGGCATTGCTGAATAGTACCTTGTATGGGAACCCATATTTATGAAACTCTTTTGAAGAAGGAATCTCTAAAGAAATGACCAAGCAGTTTTCTCAGAATTCTCAGTTCTATTGAAAAGAAAAATGTCTACTATAGTCCATGAAACTGTCAAATAGTTCAATATAAGAAACTAAGATGGTTTTATTAGTGAAAGGAAGGTTTCTTCCTTACTAAATAAACTCCAATGGCTCCTTATATTACCTCCAGAATCAAATATAAAGTCCTTTCTTTGATTTTAATTAAAAACCCCTTTTAATCTGACCCATTCCTACCTATCGCGGCTTCTTATACTTTCCTCCCCTCCATGCATTTAATGATAAGTTAAGTAAGTAAAAAATAAGATTTACTCTAAGACAAAAATCAAGAAGAACATTAGATCTATCTGTCTACTCTTTAGGAACTCCTTTGTTAGAGAAGCAGAATGTGTCTGGGGAAGTACTAAAGACTTTCTCCACAGAAAATGGTAACCCAAAATGAGAAAGTAAATAGGAAAGGAAACTTCTTCTGAAGTTTCTTCTGAAATAGAGATTTTTTTTATATGAATAATCACTGATATGGGATAAAGGATAGAACTTGGAGTTCTAAGTACTAAAAATGTCTCTGGCTTCTAGGCCTATTTATAAAATACAAGTTTCAAGTATTTTTATGAAAATGTATCATGCAGCACAATCTGGTTTGATTTCGCAAAGTCCACAGAAACCGTGTATTTGCCTTAGAAGCCTCATCTCTAGAGATTTGGGGATCCTGAATTATCCATGAATATTATCTAGACATGAATAATACAATGTACTTGCCTTAATTTGCTGCCTAATTCACTCGTCATGAGAATTTATTTTTGATGTGTCATGTTCCTTTTCTGATGAGTCATGTTACATTAGGCACTTTTGGGCAGGAACCAGACATCACCCTAGAGTGCGTTAGGACAGGACATGGGAGCAGTTCCCTAAGTACATCCCAGGCCAAATTAACTCCTCAATCAATACCATAAATGGATGCCATGGATAAAGCCTCTGGGCCCCAAACTCAGACAACTGCTCTCCCAAATAGAGCTGCTTTTCATGCTCTAAACAGGAACTCAATCCTTATTGGGCCCTGATTCCTTGCTTAAAAAGTGGGCATATGATGCTAAATTTTCCTTTTTTATAATGTTTTGTTCCAGCATCTCAAAAAATCATGTTATGAAACCACAAGTTGTCCCCTTAAATCAACAGCAAGACCTTAACTCCAAATGTTCTCCCTCTATAAAAGAGAGCCAATGAATTTCCCCTTGTGCAATTATTCAACTAATTTTTTTCAATTTATTTTTGCATGGATTATCTGTGTGTTGCAGTGTCCAGGAACCAGGGATTGGGAATGAATCTGTTATTTCATTAATATAGGGAACTCTCAAATGAGGAAACTCTCCCAATGATGGTTGGCTGTTTCTCTAGAAATTAAAGTCTCAGAGAGTGGAACTGAGAAGTTAAACTATTTGCTCAGTCTTACATCCCACTTGAGTCAGAGGTAGCAAGTCCCAGCCTCAAAGTCCTTCTCTCTACCCACTGCCCTACACTGGACCCTCCAGAATGAGCAGATCTTTCATTGTCTTGATGAAATCATAGGCTAAATGTGTTTTTAATACATTTGTACCAAATATCTTCATCTTATTAGAGGGGAATCTTGGACTTGGCTGAGCCCCTAAATTCCTTCTTTCAGTCAATAATCCCAGTGACCCCTAGAAAGCCACTAAAAGGCAACACATCTAAGATCTTGTCTTAGTGGTCTCATTGCTGTGTGACCCTGGATAAGGCAGTTGGTTTAAAATCTCTGAACCTCAGTTCTCTCATCCAGAGATTAACATAAAAGGGCTGAACTTGCAGTAAGAGACCTTGCTTTAAATCTTGATTTCTTATCAGCCAGCTGGCCAAGGGCAAATTAGTTAGCCCTTTCCAACAACCAGCTCCCTCATCTGTAATAGGAAAATTAAAAACTCCTGTAGTGTTTACCTTCATAGGGATGTAACAAAAAATTAAACGAGATAATTTATGGAAAGTATTTTGTAAACCTTAAAGTTCATGCATCATTATTCTAGTCTGGTTTTTTTCTGGTCTACTTTTTCTCTAGAGGTTCAAGAAAGACTGTTCTCAACCCATGCCCTGCTACTCTTTCCTTGCTTCTTCTCTGGAGGTATGTAAGGTGGCAAAATGGAGAAAGTCTGGAAAGACCTGAGTTCAAATTCAGTCTGACACTTACTAGCTGCATGATTCTGGAGAAGTCACTTAACTTCTGCCTCATTTGTAAAATGGGGATTATAGTAGCATCTAGCATTGCTATGAGGATCAACTGGGATAATATCGGTCAAGTGCTTAGGATAGTGCTGGTGCTTAAAAAAATGCTTGTTTTCTTCCTCATTTCCTTCTGGAAACCCTGTATCTGGAATTTTCCATTCCAGTCAGGAGGTTACATTTTTTAGTTTTTGATGCCTTATTTGCCTGTGACTGCAAATACCTGGCTGCATCAACCAAGTTCAATAAATTGCCCTGAAACATGGACTCCAGAATACCAGAAAGAGCTTGAGGGACCCATGTCTCAAGTCCTAGAAACAGCCTATCTCAAGAAGATTATGATCTACTTGGAAGGCCATCATCAGAGAACCTTGCTGCCAACATCCCTCAGAGTACCCTTTCCCAGTCATGCTTTCAAGGTTTACCAGCCCCAATATAAGGAGCTGCTTTGGAGATATCACCCCATCTTCTCTCTGTGGGGGTATCTCTCTATGTTTCTCTTTCTCTGTCTGTCTCTGTCTGCCTCTGTCTCTGTCTGTCTCTGTCTGTCTCTCTCTCTCCCTCTCTTCCTTTCCCTCTCCCTCCTTCTTTCTCCCTCCCTCCCTCTCCCTCTCCCTCTCTCCTTCTCTCTCCCTCCCTCCCTCTCCCTCCTTCTCCTTCTCTCTCTCTCTCTCTCTCTCTCTCTCTCTCTCTCTCTCTCTCTTCTCTCTCTCTCCTCCCCTCCCTCCCTCCCCTCCTTCTCTTTCTCTCTCTCTCTCTTTCTCTCTCTCTCCTCCCTCTCTCCCTCCCCTCCCTCCCTCCTTCTCCCTCTCTCTCTCTCTCTCTCTCTCTCCTCCCTCTCTCCCTCCCTCCCTCTCCCTCCTTCTCCTTCTCTCTCTCTCTCTCTTCTCTCTCTCTCTCTCTCTCTCTCTCTCTCTCTCCCTCTCTCCTCCCCCTCCCTCCCCCCTCTCTTTCTCTCTCTTTCCCTCCCTCTCTCCCTCCTCCCCCTCTCTCCCCCCTTTCTCTTTTCCTTCCCCTCCTGTCTCTAATTTAGCTACACAAAAGTCTACTTTGTGAGCAACTAGATCTTTGATTCTATTAGTTTGAGGAACTTCCGGTAAGGAAAAATCTAGTTACAATTATCAATGCAAATGGCTATCAATTTATAGATTTAAGACACTGAGAACTTGTGCCTCACCTAGAATGTGTCAGAGGTGGAATATGAACCCAGATCTTGGCTCTGAGGCTGGCTCCCCCTCCATTATACCACCTTATGATTCATTACATTGCTTCTCTTAAATTCTTTTAAATGTGCCAAATAAAAGGGCCTAATGCTTTCAGCATTGACTGGCTAATCTAATGAGTCTGCAAAGCCCCTTTAGTCCTAGCAGTGGACCCTGACAGTTGCCCATTATCATTATTAATAAAATGAGGGGTTAGACTAAATTATATGTAAAGTCTAAAATTCTATTATTCTGTGCTTCAGGGCTTGGGTGGGGGGAGACCTATATAGAAGATTGTACTTTACATATGTAGAAAATAGCCTAAAATAACCAAACTACTCTTCTGGGTGGTTGTAGAATTAGCTTCAATACTTTATAGCCATTTTTTTTTTCATTCTACCAATCTGGTCACCTTGGAGAATAAGTTCTCACGTGAAGTCACAAGAAAGCAGCAAAGTGCAGAAGGAAGGGATACCTCCCAAATAAAAATTGCAAAACAAGTCAAACCAGCTGCAGAGGAGTCAGTAAGTCAGGTGGCAAAGAGGGAAAGTGTCATAAGAAATGGAGTTTTGATATTATGTATTTCCATCCTCTCTGAACTACATGAATTGGCCGAGACAATCATGGAAGGAACTTTTATCTGACAATTGCCTTGTGTCCCCTCCCTCCCTTCTTTTTTTTTCCTTCCTTCCTTCTTTTCTCCCTCACTACCCTTTTGCTCTCCCTCTCTCCCTTCTTTCCTTCATCAATCACCTCTCCTCCTTCCCTTTCTTTCTTTTCTCCCTTCTTTCCTCCCTCCCTCATTCCCTTCTTTTCTCTCTCCTTCCCTTTCTTCATCATCTCTCCCTCCTTCTCCTTTTCTTCTTCTTTCTTCCTTCTTCCTTCCCTCCTTCCTTCTTCCATCCCTTCCTTCTTTATTTCTCCATTCTCTCTTTTTCTTTCCCTTCTCTTCCTGCCTTTTTCCTTCTTTTTTCTTCCCCCCTTCTCTTCTTCTCTCTTTCCTTCCATTTTTCTTTTTCTCCCTCCATCCCTCTCTCTGCCCTTTCTTCCCTTCCTTTCTCAATCCTTCCCTCCCTCCCTCCTTCCCTTTCTTTTGTTCCTTTCCTTTCCTTCCAACTCCCCCACCCCCGAGTGCTTTGTGGTTGGTTGGTTTGGGCAACACTATCAATTCATCAAAAACTATTTATGTAGCAGCTCGCTTCTGAGCCAAAAATAACACAGGGACCTTAGGAAGCATCTGTAAACTTGTTCTGGACTTCCCTCTGCAGCTTAAAACTGCTAGCAGACTACCCCCAGGTTCCAGATGGATAATAGAAGCTAGAGCTGACACTGGGATCTATTACTTAACCCCAAACTCAGGGATAAAGTGTTTGGCATTTTGTTTTAGAATTAGGACCATATATTGTTCCACAAAACCAGCTTATTCTTTAACTGAAAGCTGTCATAAAGTACTCTGCCCTTCCAAACCCTTAGCATAGGTGCCTTTCAAATAGTTGTTAGTCAGTCAGTGAAAGCTGCTAGGTGCCACAGTAGAAAGAATGCTGGACTAGGGGTTAGGAAGATCTGAGTTTGAATGCTGCTGCAAACACACACTAGAGACAAGGCAAGTCACTCGACCTTTCTGTGTCTCGATTTCCTTATCTATAAAATAGAGATAATTAAAGCACCTACCTCTCAGTGTGGTTTTGGGGATAAAATGACATCAAATTTGTAAAACAATTTACAAACTTTAAAGAACTATATAAATTATTTTTATTATGCTTATAATACTTATTGGGTTGAATTGAAAGAGGCAAAAACAAAAAGAAAAACAAAAACCACAATAAGGCTAATGTGATACTCTTCCCCCAGGAATAGAACTTGACATTACTTAATGATTAAGTGGACAGGTATGATTGGAGCATCAAAAGCCCACAGTCAATCAAAAGATTCCCTGATTGGCTAAAGGTAAACCTGGAATTGCAGTTTAAATGAATTAACTCCAAAGATTCACCCACCAATTGGGAGTGGAAGTCAAATATCTTCCTTCGGGAAGAAAGATGTCATTGACTTTGAAAGGACTGTGGGATGCTGTCATTCTGGGACCTCAAAGACCACCAGGAAAGGACAGGACAGTCTCTTTGAGGCAATGCTAATTAATCAGAAGAGATCAAAAAGCTTGTGTGCTATTCAGTGTGATGATTGGATAGAAATCTTAACTGCCCTTTGGATGACCTGAGTAATTTTGGTTATTTCTATAAGTATGATTTTTTCCTTGCCAATAAATACCTCCAGGAGAAGCAGGTTTGTGGTTTGAAGTGCACGGTAGAGTGAAAAGGAGGAAAAGCAAGAGTGGAGGTCAGTGTCAGGCCACTCAGATAGGGCATCAGTGGATGACTTTGGCAGGTTCAGGACCACAGTCACCAGGGCAGAATATTGAATCAGCTCAGCTACATCAAGTTAGAGAGAATGATTTTCATATAAATTACAAAAAAGAAAACCCAAGCTAAATTCAGTGGATAGGGTACTCCTCCTTCCCCACCTCTCCACATTTTACAAAAGGAACTGATTCCAAAAAGTTGAGATTTGAGAATGCAAAGTTAAGAATCAAAACCATCACAATGAAGTCTTTGGCAAGGTAGAATTAAAATAGGACTGAATTTACAATCAGGATATCTGAGTTCAAATCTTCATGATATAGGGCCAGTCATTTAAATTTCTTGGACCTCAGTTTCCACATTTGTAAAATGAGAGGACTGAACTAGATAACCTCTAAATAAATCTGTAATCTTGAACCATCAAATATTTGGAAGAAAATTCAAATATTACTAAATATATATATTCTTGGCAAACTATAGAGTAAAAGATAGATTTTTAAGGAGCAATTAGGTGATATAGTGGCAGGCTTCTTAAACTATAATGCACCATCCCATATATAACTGAATTAGGGGATCATGAAACTATGATTTATTATCAATAAATGTTTGATTTATATCCCTGTTTTATATATCTATATCCCCCAGGGGCATGTAAAATTTTCTTAGACAAAAAGGGATCACAAGTGGGAAAAGTTTAAGAAACCTTGATATAGTAGATAGAGTGCTAGGTCTAAAGCCAGGAAGATTCCTTTTCTTGAATTCTAATCTAACCTCAGGTATTTGCTAGCTACATGACCTTAAGCAAGTCACTTAACCGTGTTTGCCTCAGTTTCCTCATCTGTAAAATGAGCTGGACAAGGAAATAAGCCCCTCCAGTTGCCAAGAAAACCCCAAATGAGGCCATGACATGACCAAACAAAAATACACATTTTTAAATGATTTTCTTAATCTTCACATGAATGTTTCATATTTTAGAAATAATTTCAGTTAAACAAGTACAAAGAACCAGGATCTAGAATCCCCAGAGATATAGTCTTAGCTCCAGGTTAGCAAAGTTATTTTATTTCTCCTAAACAACTTGTCTGTCCACACAGCAATCTTATCACCCAATTGAAATCTTGGAAGTCTGAGGAATTAAGATGTAGAAGCTTTGCCCTTTGGACTATGACTGGTTTAGATTCTAATATTACCTAGCTGGCTTCCAGTTTTATAAGTTATTATTATAAAGGGTCAAGGAGCTGGCACCAATAGGCACACATAGGAAGGCCAACTCGACAATAATGACATGTCCTTCAAACAAGTACATGCAACAGACCTCTCGTCCAAGATTTGTCAGAGCAATATGGAAGGTCTTTCAGTGGTATTATCATGTCTTATTGAAAACAGAATATCTTTCTGAAGGATCTCTCTAGCCAGAACTGATTGATGTTTATAGCTCAGGTTAGAGGGGAGTACCACAAAAAGGTGAAAAATAAGATTGTCAATTTGGTGAGTCCATTATTTTATTCATTCAACAAGCATACACACACACACACACATATCTATTTATATACATATAAATATATACAATACTATATATAGTATACTATAGAAAAAGAGATGATTCTTAAAGAAAAATGATTATACTATATATATTATACTATGTTTAGTATACTAGAGATAGATGATTTATAGAGAGATAATTATACTATATATAAAAATAATGTTATTAGATTTCAATATAATTATATTTATTAAATCTTAAATTACATTAATATAATTATATTAATATTAATTATATCATATCATATGCTATATATGATAAAATCTTTTCTATCCTCAGAAAGATTATATATATATATATATATATTTCTAGTATCTAGAATAATGGTATAATTAGAGTAGATTATTACTGAATGTTTGTTTATTGATTTGAGTGAATTCAAGGATCATAGTAGTCATTAATTGGAGTGTGACATATGAGGAGGGGAAGGATATGATATAGGACTACAGAAGGGTAATGGCAGATTGTAGAGGGCCTCGAATGCCAGACAAACTATAAGAAATATTTGGTAAGTATCTATAAAGGGAGACGACTAGCTTTTCATTGACTGTCCTTCATATTTAATGCTTTCCCTCTTCATCTCTGTCAACTGATTTCCCTGGTCTCCTTCAAAACTCACCTTAAATTCTACCTTGCAAGTGAGATAACATTTTTAAAATATCTAACAATATTTATAAAAGTTGGCATAGTCTAAGAGCTTGACAAATGTTTGTACCTTCCTCTCCCTCTCTTCCTCTGCTTTCTGCAGGAGCTTTCCCTAATCACCTCCTTCCACATTGCTAAAGCTTTCTCTCTAAGATCACCTGTATGTATATATCCCATATATACAGATATATACATATCTGTATATATCCCATACATACATAACTTTGCATTTTATCTCTTCAATTGGATTATAAACTCCTTGAGGGCAGAGAAAATCTTTTTAATCTTTCTTTGTATCCCCAGGGTTTAGCTTAGCTCCTAGCACATAATAAGCACTTAATAAATGCTTGTTAAAAATATATGAAATCATCAAATTACACAACATTTACTTAAAATTAATGTTCCTTACTGATGAACCCAGGAATAGTTGTTTCAATTAAATGAAGGCTTTGCTTCAAAGAGGGAGAATATTTTCCCCAAGATCACAGAAGATCAACCTTACTTGATTGTTGTATGGTTGGTAGCATGTGGTTCCAATATCCTAAATTTCACGGAGCCAAGTTTCTTTGTAAGCATCCTTAGGAGAGCATGACTTGCTTGTGAGTTTTAGGGCATAGCCTTGGTAACAACTTGCTTAGCAGCAAATGCCAAAAGCCTGTTAATGGAATGGAATCTTGGCAGTTCCTTTATGAGACTCATCAACTCTAAGGGGGTTGTGTCAGGTAAGACTGGAGCACCCAGGACTGATGGGGAAATGAGTAACATCACAGAAATCTCTCAGGACCAACTGTCGCCGATGTCTCTCTGGGAAAGTTAATATTACCTATTGATTAGTTGCCCTGAGCATAGGGTAAAGAGATGAATATGGCCTTGATGAAAGAGCTGAAGAAAAAAGTGGAGAGCATTCTTGCCAGAAACCATGGTCTGACTAGGAGACCAGCCCAATTAAAGGAACATTGGTCTTCTCAAACTGAGATAATTGATCTCTGTTTGGGGCAAAGATCCCATAAATAGGAGCATATATGTCTTACTGGATGAGCTGTCAGGGAGGCTGTTCATACCAACTTAAACCTATTTTCTGAGTATTTGCCACAGTCTTAGACATACACAAATATCCTCAGGATCTACAGGGAGGCTCCCTCTGTAATGATGCACTTCTTTGTATTGAAGAATGGGATAAAATGTGTAGGGTAATAGATCTGTTTTAAGAGTTTTAAGAGTTGAGAGAAGAAATCTGTTTCTTGAAAAGATTGCTTTTCAAACAACTACTTAAAAGAAAGCTCGTTTTTCTTTAGTATCAATAAAGCTACAAACGTTATTCACAGGTTGGAGAAGAGTTCAGATAGCAGAAAAGCGCTAATAAAAATCTCAGGTGGGTATGAATACATTTTGACCACTGAATTGAAGAAATAGCTGAATTGAATCAAATTGGAATCCCTGAAGGTAAGAAATTTCTGTTTCTGGAAATGTCTTATTGAGCACAAAGTATGCCATGTCCTTAGGTCATATTTTTTTTATTTGAAAAACACCAGGTTTTCCCTCACTTTTCTTTCTTGGTGGACTAGAAACACAGAAGAAATAACAAGTTTAAAGATGCCCCTAAACATTTCAGTGCTTTGTATTATTTAAGTTGGATGGTCTTGGTTTAGATATTATCAGCCAGGTTCTTCCCTTCTAGCTCCATTGGGCATTGTAGTACTTTCCCTGGAGCCAGTAGAGAGGGGGGGAACTCTCCCTTATTCTTCCAGAGAGACATCAGAGTCTTTTATTTTCTCTTGTAAATGTACGACTTTTCTTTACTAATGTCCAACCTCCAATCCAAAGGTCAACATTAGTATCTATTCCCCCAAAAAAAGAACTGAAGAATTTACGAGATTTGCTATTTTTGTCCCAAAGGATTACATGAAAAATCTTGATTAAAAACAATCACAGGAGAAAAATTGGTGAAAAAGTATGAAAAATATATCTATACTTCTCAAAATCTAAACAATCTGGGAAAATCACATATATATGAATTGATAGTTGTACACTGCACTTTCAAGCCATCCATGTTTTCCCCTATACCCTCAGTACATGTTGCACACTGCCAGAACACTGTTCAAGAAAAGGGTTTCCAGACACAATTGCTTCCCCTTTACTAGCTGCAAAATCTCAAGTTCTTTTAAGCAAAAGTGTATAAAACACTAAAGTAAAATATTTTTTCCCAATACTGGGAATAGTCAGTAAGCAATCAACTTTATTCAGTTGCTGTGGAGCTGGTAGCATATGGTTCTTCAAATCCTGAATTTCATAAGGCCCAGTTTTTATTTCAGCATCCTTAGGAGAGTATCACTTATTTTATGGCTGCTTGAGGTCAGTTTTAGTAACAAACTGCTTAAGAGCAAGCCAGTTAATGAAATGAAATTCTAATAAAAACAATTCCATGCAAGGAAGAAGAATGGATTCCACAAATTCCATAAAGAAACTATCTTGCTCAGGAAAGATGAGGAAGGAGAAAGAAATAAGCATTTATAAAACACCTACTATATGTCAGGTATTGGGCTAAGTACTTTACACATATTATCCCTTGATCCCCACAATTACTTTAAAAGGTGCTGCTGTTATTGCACTCATTTTGAAGTTTAGGAAACAGGTAGACAGAGGGTACATAACTTGTCCAGTGTTGCACAACTGTCTTAAAAATGAGCTTCTGGAATACTACAAGCTGAAGTTTCTTTTTTTTTTTTTAACATATGTGCACTAAAAATTTCAAGACAAATTCTAGGTATGAATATAAAGTAATAAAAATGATTTTCACATGTGACTATTAAGTTCTTTTTCTTTACTATCATGCTACATGTACAAAGGATATAGTTAGGAACTGCAGGCCTTCAACAGATGTTCAATATGAAGAGTCTGATGTCAGGGAACTGGTCTTTCTGATGGACACAGAACCAAAATTAGCCAATTTTTTTTTTGGTAATTGGGCAAATGTGCTTTTAAATCAACTTTCTAAACTAGGCATTGATCCATACTTAACACCGTACACCAAGATAAGGTCAAAATGGGTTCACGACCTAGGCATAAAGAATGAAATTATTAATAAATTAGAGGAACACAGGATAGTTTACCTCTTAGACCTGTGAAGGGGAAGGTCTTTATGACCAAAGCAGAACTAGAGATCATTACTGATCACAAAATAGAAAATTTCGATTATACCAAACTGAAAAGTTTTTGTACAAACAAAACTAATACAGACAAGATTAGAAGGGAAGCAATAAACTGGGAAAATATTTTTACAGTCAAAGGTTCTGATAAAGGCCTCATTTCCAAAATATATAGAGAATTAACTCTAATTTATAAAAAATCAAGCCATTCTCCAATTGAAAAATGGTCAAAGGATATGAACAGACAATTCTCAGATGAAGAAATTGAAACTATTTCTAGTCATATGAAAAGATGCTCCAAGTCATTATTAATCAGAGAAATGCAAATTAAGACAACTCTAAGATACCACTACACACCTGTCAGATTGGCTAAGATGACAGGAAAAAATAATGATGATTGTTGGAGGGGATGCGGGAAAACTGGGACATTGATGCATTGTTGGTGGAGTTGTGAACGAATCCAACCATTTTGGAGAGTAGTTTGGAACTATGCTCAAAAAGTTATCAAACTGTGCATACCCTTTGATCCAGCAGTGTTACTACTGGGATTATATCCCAAAGAGATTATAAAGAAGGGAAAGGGACCTGTATGTGCACGAATGTTTGTGGCAGCCCTTTTTGTAGTGGCTAGAAACTGGAAACTGAATGGATGTCCATCAGTTGGAGAATGGCTGAATAAATTGTGGTATATGAAAATTATGGAATATTACTGTTCTGTAAGAAATGACCAACAGGATGATTTCAGAAAGGCCTGGAGAGACTTACACGAACTGATGCTGAGTGAAATGAGCAGGACCAGGAGATCATTATATACTTCAACAACAATACTAGATGATGACCAGTTCTGATGGATCAGGCCATCCTCAGCAACGAGATCAACCAAATCATTTCTAATGGAGCAGTAATGAACTGAACTAGCTATGCCCAGAAAAAGAATTCTGGGAGATGACTAAAAACCATTACATTGAATTCCCAATCCCTATATTTATGCACACCTGCATTTTTGATTTCCTTCACAAGCTAATTGTACAATAATTCAGAGTCTGATTCTTTTTGTACAGCAAAATAACGTCTTGGTCATGTATACTTATTGTGTATCTAATTTATATTTTAATATATTTAACATCTACTGGTCATCCTGCCATCTAGGGGAGGGGGTTGGGGGGGTAAGAGGTGAAAAATTGGAACAAGAGGTTTGGCAATTGTTAATGCTGTAAAGTTACCCATGTATATATCCTGTAAATAAAAGGCTATTAAATAAATAAATAAATAAATAAATATATATATATATATAAATAAAATAAATCAACTTTCTAAGATAAATTCAGCTGAGCAGGTTTTGAAGGGAGCAAGGCCAGCTGGACTGGTGGAAGAAAATATGACATGTGGTAGCAAGCTTTTGTAACTAATTATTCTTGCTAACTAGGTGTTAAGTGAAATTAATTGTAGGACTACAAGTATTATCAGTGCCATCTTGAATATCTCAATTTTGACACCCTGGGACAAACCTTACATTTCAGTATCTTGAGGACAAAGTTTGAGTTAATACAATTTAGTTACAGTTCTAAGTAAGTTTCCCAACTATGTGAGAGGACTTCCACATATGTTCCGATGTCGAATAACAGCACATATCAATACCACTAGTCAGTCAGTCAACATTCTTCCTGCCTACTAGGATATCAGATACTTATGAAGTAACTATCTAGTTAGATCTAGTAACTAGATACTTTAAAGTGTACCAATGAGGACTAATAATTTATTCAGCCTAATTCTATTTAAAGAAAATTATAAAATGCCCAATCAGTAATTGTAATCATAGTTTTTTTAACTAGATGTGAAAATTCTTTGTCAGTCACTTGATAAAATGAAATGATAACAAACAAGAAATCTGTTTTAATTGCTTGAGAGATATCATCATGACCACTGGGTCTTGCATAAAAGTATTGAGTTAAGTGAAATTTTAAAATTCTAGAAATTGAAGAAAGGGTATTCCAGAATACCCTTGAGGAAAAAGAGATTGGAATAAAGAGACTTTAAGCTTCAGACTGGAGGATTTAGAATTTCCCATTTTCTCATCGACATCCTAGCACTGATCCCCAGGAAAGCAATGGCTGGGGCTGTGTCTGCCTCTGCATTAGAAGCCTAGGATAGATTGGACACAGATTCACTATGCTTAAGGGGAGATCTATGAATACCTAACAAATAAGAGGAAAGGACTCCAAGTGACCAGAAGCTCTAATTATCTCTTTGCCACCTGTATTCTCTAAGCTTGAATCAACTTTCCTTGAACTCTGTATGTACTTGTGGGAGAACGTGTCACAAAATTTGGAGATATGTGCTTTGTATTAATTTTTCTTACTCTGTCTCCTTATTAAATAACTGTTTCTAAAAGCTATTTAAGGATGGATGACGGAAGCTGATAATCTTAGGGAAAAGAATACCAGTGGGGGCTCAAGCCAATGGGATAAAGAAAGACACTTCCACATCCTTTCAGCAATTCCCCTGACCTTTGAGGATAGATGTAGTTAGCCAAGTTCTGGGTACCCAACTTGGAATGGGAGTTGGGGTAGATACAAGATATATATAGAGTAGATGGATTATATTTCAGTAAATCAATATACCTGTTTCCAGGTCCAACAAATAGCTTCCAAAGTCCCATATTTCTGTTCTCTGATTGCCTCAACACACAGACACATAGACACACACACACACACACACACACACACACACACACACACACATCTGGAGAAGAAAATGGCAAACCATTCCAATAACTTTGCCAAGAAAATCCCAAATGGGGTCATGAAGAGTCAGACATGACTAAAATGATTGAACAACAAACCACAATATACACACAAATGGAGTCAAAATGCTATCAAACATTCTATATAATAAGATCTCAAAAACATGGTGTGAAGACATTGACAAGAACATTAAACTTGGGAGTCAGAAGACCTGGTTTAGAATCTGGGTTCTGCCATTTACTAGTATAACTTTGGGCAAATCACAATGCCTCAAGGCTGTATAATACAATGGAAAGAGCACTATATCTAAAGAGCTCTTCTCGAAAATGGCCATTCTTTTGATCTCTTCAGCTTGGTTTTCTCATCTATAAAATGATATAATTAAACTAGGTGATTTCTAAGGACCTTCCAGAAATCAGTCTATAACCTGGATCTGTAAGTTAAGCACTCTGAGTCTCTGTTTCTTCATCTGTAAAATAGAGATATTTGTGTTCATACTGCCTCTATCCCTGGGTTCTTTGTTGAATTTCCTAAAACAGGAAACATCATAAATGTTACCTATTGCCATTAACATACTACACTCCCTTTTTTCTTTGAGAAATAATACAAAAGGAAAACTTACATCTACAGGGCTTCAATCGTGTGTGCTTTTAAAGGGTGGTCTTTAACTAAAGGAATTTTTTTCAACCCCAGGACTTTGTGTTGCAGTTGGATCTGGGTGATGTATAGAGGTACTGATATATATTTTTTATGCTTCACGTACTAAATTTTTAAAAAGTTACACCTGCAGATTTTTATCTGTGTTCCATCAGCATAAACGCTTCAGGATCAGCACTTTCCAGTTCTCCCATGAAAAGTGATGAGGTCTTGCAAGGGCTAGGGTCATACGATCTGTCTCAGTGCTGTCTTAAACGGCTGCCAGAAGCTAGGGCATAAAGCGAGTGCTATTTTGGCCACACTTTACTGAATTCCCTCTCCAGATGCTCTACATATTCCACAGTAGAATTAGCAACAGCAATAGTTGTGGAAGTGCATAAACATACTGACTCCTTCCCTCCCACCTTTTCCTGTCTCCCCCTCCCCTTCTCAACCACCAGTTCACAGTTACTACTAGCTACAAATGATAACAAACTTGTTCCATCTATCTGCCACAGGAAAGAAAGAAAGAAAGAAAGAAAGAAAGAAAGAAAGAAAGAAAGAAAGAAAGAAAGAAAGAAAGAAAGAAAGAAAGAAAGAAAGAAAGAAAGAAAGAAAGAAAGAAAGAAAGAAAGAAAGAACAAGGAAGGAAGAGGGAAGGAGGGAGAAAGGAAGGAGGGAGGGAGAAAAAGAGCGAGAAAGAGAAAAAGAAAGAAAGAAAAAGAGAGAGAGGGAGGGAGGGAAGAAGGAAGGAAGGAAGGAAGGAAGGAAAAAGAGGGAGAAAGAAAGAAAGAAAGAAAGAAAGAAAGAAAGAAAGAAAGAAAGAAAGAAAGAAAGAAAGAAAGAAAGAAAAGAAAACAAAAGAAAGAGTAATGCTAAAAGTATTGCTAAAGGAGACTGGAAAGAAAAATAAAATAAAATAAGCAAACCACCTTGTCAGGGGAGGGAACAAAGTTTGGCTCTGATGCCTGAGACTTTTCCCCACCTGAAATCCAAGAGAGCTTTTAGGACCTAAAAGAGGACAGCAGATCCCCTTTCCAATGCTGGGCTTCACACCTTGTTCTCCAAGCTGGACTTGTCAAAGGCATTTCTCTTTCATTCCAAGTACATGCAATTCTCTTATCAGTTTTTAGATCAGAAGCCATTTGAGCAAGTGATTTGCATAGCCAAACATTCCTTGAAAAATATCTCCAGAGGAAACTTAACCAGGAGTCTCTGTGGTGTCATCGAAAATAAAGTGACCAGGATTTTATTTAGTTTTCACTTAAACCAGCAACCTAGCTCAGCAGTTCCGTCAAACTGATGATAATGCACAATAATATTTGTAAGAGTCCCATGTCGTGTGGGGAGAGGTATATTTAGAAGTTTTCCTTACAGGGCAGCTATTTAAGGCTCATTCCTCTATCTCCTTAGCATGGCATCCCTTCAAATCTACTAAATGACTGTCAGGTTCAGCAGATGAGTGGGGAAGCTAAACAAATCTTTATTTTTATGTTATAGGACAAGGGATAAGTACATATAATCCTAATGGGGTAACCCAAGAGACTATGTGAGGTCTTTATTAACAGTGATTGGTTTTTTGTCTTTTTTTGTTTGTTTAAATCACCAGAACTAAGCACAGTGCTTAAATGCCAGTTGATTTAATATGACAGGACTACATGGTCCTACATATTTGATCATCTAAGAAACTATACAGGATAGTGGCTAATAGGGATTGTCATAGAGTCAGGAAGGTCTAGGTTCAAATCTTCCCTGTCATATAGTATATGTAGGACTCTTGAAAAGTTATTTAAATTCTGTGTCCATGGGAAATTTTGTAAGACCAAGATGCCAAAGAATTTTTTCATCTGCTTAGATGGAAAGATGTTACTGAGAAATTCTAGTCCCTAGGTGTACACAACACATACACACACACACACACACACACACACACACAAAAGGTCATCTGCAAAACCAACATAATGTAGTATTAATTTTCAGATAGGTGTCTCAAATATTTATTTTCCTGATTAAGCCATATGAAAGATCCGAGTAACTTTATTCTATTTCCCTATGTCTGTCAAAAGCCCCAAATTTTCAGTACATGACTAGTGTACTTAACATTTGCCCTCTGAGGGATATACATGTTATGAAAATGATTCATTAGTTCTATGACAAGTCTTTTTTTAAAACTGCGATGTGTCTCTTCACTTTAATCCTTAGTGTCATGATCTGGGGATTCCAAGACAGTCTCTTTTGGAATTTAAATCTGAACTCTAAGCCAGAATTTTCCAGTGTCTGTGGTTCCAAGGGGTATCCATTTTCTCCCACTTATTAAGGCTAAGAAGAGAAGCAATAAAAAAAAAATTGGACAATAGTGTTTTTTTTAATTCCATAGGGAAAGAGCTTTCAAGTGAAACAGCTAGACAATACAGATTCCTACATTATATACTAATTCTACTGTGTCATTGAAGATGACCAGCAATAACAGGAAATTAGCAGTCAATGACAAGAAGAAAATCATTGCTTGCCCATTTCATATTTGTTTTTAAGACTAAATCCCCAGGGTTTGATGACACATTCTACTTTGACTTCCAGTTTCTGGTAAAAAATCAAAGGATCTCAGAACTAGAAGTTACCTAAAGAACCTCTCTAGCACACACCCCTTCATTCAGAAAAAAAAGTCATTTTAGCCATTTGAGGCAATAGTATCTTCAGCTTTAGAAGACCCCCCAAAGAGGGAACCACCTCCCCTAGCCTCAGGTCTCCCTCAAGAAATTCTTTCCCATTTCTAATAAGCTCCTGTTACCAGTTTAATCCTGTTTCCTCTCATCTCATTCCCTCCTGTAACCTGTAGAAACATCAAAGCAGTTTCCATCTTGAATTCTCTCCCTGCCCCCCATCCTTCCATTTGTGAGGATGCTAATGGTGCATGGTTGGAGCCGTGCTAAGTCCCCTGTTATCATGCAAGCAATTGCTAACTGTGGACCTCTGACTTTGTAATTTGTTCTTCATGGACTTGCCTGCAGCCAATAAGCAAAATCAATAGTCTTTGCTGAAAAGTAAGCAAGTACTAGTGTGTTATGTGACAGGTGAAGATACATGTGCTTACCAGGGGTCAGGGGGCCACATCAAATTTCTCTCTGACTTCTTTTCAAAAAAGCTAAATCCATTTAGGGAGCATTCGTCATTGGAAAATGTTGCAGTGGGGAATTGGAGAGGCTGCCGCTCTTCTTTTCTCATTTAACGATGTTTGTTTTCAACAGCCTGTTCAATAATGTCACTGAGAAGAAATTATGTGAGAAGAATAAAGTGCTTAGAGTCTATTTATTTATTCATTCATTCATTCATTCATTTCAGTAGAATAACACTAGCTATTGCTTTCTCATGTTTATTAATACAGCTGTGGTCGGCCAAACATTTGTTTGTTCTAGTCCTTTCAAAGAAATAGGTGGGGTCTCTTTCCTATGCCACGGAATTGATTACCTGTAGTTTAAATCTGAGCGAAGGTTATATGAGCTTGATGGGAGATATACATATCTCTAAGCCAACATTATGGGAGAATGTAAATCTACCTAATAATTTGGCTTCAGATGAGATGCCAAGAAGTGTTTTGTTTTCTCCTTGAAATGATCAGGCACCAGGCAATTTTGGAGAAAGATATAAAATAAAATACTAATGAGTTAAAGTGGATTCCAAAGGGCTAAAATAAAATGGGCTTTTAATCTTTGATATTTTATCACTGCAGCTCTCCATTTTCCATCCTAGAATCCTATCATTTGGATGTAGTTCATGAGGGAAAAGCAAAACCTCAGTCAAAAAGGATTTCTCTAAATGCATATTAAACTGTAGCAAACCAGTTGGGCAAATTTTTCTTTCCCATTTGGGGATTTTTATTTTATTTTACTTTCCTGTGAAATGACTTTGAGGAAGGAAAAAACACACTACTTTTAAAATTTACAACCAAATATTGTTGACTGACACAGAAAAAAAAAAAAAAACTTGAGCATTACTTATTGGCCTAATAGTGAGTGGAGTATTAGAAGTAGCTGTTGAGAAGTTCATGTAGCAGCCATGGATTCTGCCTATTTTGGTGGGCAAAGGTTGAACTAGGAACATTCCCATCACTTTTTTTTTATTATTATATATCTCTTAATTTACAAGTTATATGCATGGGTAATTTTACAGCATTGACAATTGCAAAACCTTTTGTTCCAACTTCTCCCCTCCTTCCTCCCACCCCCTCCCCCAGATGGCAGGTTGACCAATACATGTTAAATAATTCCCATCACTTTTAATGGTCTGTCTTCACAACTTGCAGATTGACTTGAACTGGTCTGGAGAGCTATGGTATTCCTTACCCAAAAACTAATTTGTAGCAGTGAGATGATTCTTAGGGGAAGGCATCTTCATTGATAAGACCTGAGGTTATACTTAATATAAACTATTTTATAAATGCCATTAGGATATTTGGGAATCCTCTGATATCCCTAAATTCCATTACACTATAAATAAGCATTAGTGAGATTACAGATTAAGTCCCATTATAAGAAATTTGTGACAATGAAAATCTCTGTTAATCTAATCTGTGATGCCCAAGGCCTAGCTGATACTACATTTATTTTAACCAAAGCTTCATACAATGGAATTCAGGTACAATAAAATCATTAGAAAAGTTCCTTGCTTGTTACTTCATTATGATGAGACATGACTTTTAACCTTCCTAGTTTTCCGTTTAGCATTTGCATTTAAAAAATAGATTTTCACAAGTTATGAGAATTTCTAAAATTCTCTTGGGGAGGCAGAAAGTTGAAAAGATTGAATCAAATTCCAAATTATACATATGCTAATTATATATTTTCTGGATTATCCGGTATTTGCTAATATCAATCTGGATCACACACTGCTGCCAAGATTACAGAGCCATGAGTCTATTCTTATAGAAAGAACTTCTAGCTACTATACCCTATGATAAAGATTCTCAGACTTTCAATTTCAGGCCCCCTTCATATTCTTAAAAATTATTGAGGATCCTTTTCCCAAGGAATTTTTTTTATGTAGGTTGTATCTGTTGTTATTTATTACAGAAATTAAAATATTAGTATTATTATGAAGCTGGTTTTGACCTTGTTATAGACCTCCTGAAAGGGTCTTGGAGACCCATCGGTATTCTCAGATCACACTTTGGGAAATACTGTTTTATTAGATTAGAGCCAAGATGACTAGCTGGTAGTTCTAAGTAAATAAGCTCAGAAGATGGTAGTAGAGAACATCATCCATCATAGGATGGATAACTAACAGCCACCACAAGACCATTTGAGACCATCATAGCAACAATCACCAGGCTACCATATGTTTAAAGATGACCATCAGAGTAGCAATGCACCCAGAAGAACTATGATACCCACTGTGGAGAAGGCTCAGTAAGAATAGCAAAATATGCCTGCCTCCATATTTTTAAAAATTTTTTTCACAGGCTAATTGTACAATATTTCAGAGTTCGATTCTTTTTGTACAACAAAATAACGGTTTGGACATGGAAACTTATTTTGTATTTAATTTATACTTTAATATATTTAACATGCACTGGTCTTCCTGCCATCTAGGGGAGGTAATGGGGGTAAGCAGGGGAAAAATTGGAACAAAAGGTTTGGCAATTGTCAATGCTGTAAAATGACCCATGTATATAACTTGTAAATAAAAAGCTATAATAAAAAATAATAATACTAATAAAAAATAGCAAAATAACATCATCAGATGGTACTATAGTTTCAGAAGCATGAATTGGCCCTCCTATTTTGGGTCCTTATTGTAAGTCTTACCTATACACATGAACTTTATCCATGATCCACTAATGATGCACTTAGTACATACTCTGGGTCATTTTATTTTTGAGGGCAAAGGAAGGATTATTTTATTGCAGCTTTCTTTTCTGTACTATTTCATTAAATGCCTTTGCTTTGAACTAATTGGGTCTTCTTTATAACTAGTGAAGAATAAACATACTGGTGGGGGCTATGTTTTTATACATATAAAGGTCCACAAAAAATCTTGATCCTTGAGGCCCCTACATATAATAAGTTAGTGCCTCAATAAATAGAATAATAGGATTATAGGTTTAAGACCAAAAGGGCTCTTAGAGATCAGTGAGTTTGTTCCTTTTGTATAACACATGAGTAAAGTTAGGCTCAAAAAAGTCAAGTGACCAGCCCCACATCATATATGCAGTTACTCTCCTCCATTAGTTTCAGTAATCAACTTTACTTTATATTAATGGGTTTAAATATATGCTGTCTAAATGATTGGACTCAATGCCATGTTCCTAAGAGAGCAGTAGATCTATTCTAGTTAAGTATGGAAGACTGGGAGAGTAAATATGTGGTGATGACTACTATTCTCTTCACTTCATAGATGGATAAATGAGGCATGACAGTTAAGTGACTCATCTAAGGTGACACAGTAAGAAATAGAAGGTCAGGACTGAAATGTAGCATGGTTCACTAGATTGCCCTTCCTTATCGCCTATTCAAAAATTATCCGATAATGGATATAAAGTAATCAGTCTTCTTCTAGAACTCATAAGCTTTTATAGTTTGGAGAGTTCTATCTTGTTTTGTTTTGTGTTTTAATTTAATCCACCTCTCAGGGAAGAAATTCTTTCTATTAGTATAAATGGTAAAGTGATCTGCAAAATATAAGCTTAGACAAGAACTTTTTCCCATCCCCTCCCCTTCATCACCTTCCCCCAAAAGGACTTTGTTTTTATTGTCCCTCTTCACTAGAACATATGTTACTTGAATAAAAAAATGTGTGTCTAAGCAATTGGCAAAACTGAAAGGGTCCATTTCAATGCTACTTATCACTACTGTTTTTATCTTTGTATATGCAGAAGCTAGCACAGCTCTTCACACATAGCAGAGGCTGGATAAATGTTTATTGCCCAATGACAGTGTTGACCAAGTCATTGAAAAGTAAAGTCACTTCCTTTCTTTTACTTTCTTTCCCTGTCCTTCCATAGACTACTTTCCTTCCTTCCCTTCATCCCCACTACCCCAAAAACCAAGAGTCAATATTAGGGTAGGGGAGAATCTGATTAGATAAGACATTCTGCTTTCGTTCAAAGGGGGCATATTAATATACATAATGTCTCTGTTTTGCAGGATTTGCTTTCTGGCTGACAGAAGTGGATCATCTGTATTCCTAGGCTTAGAACAGTAATGTCATTTACAAGCTGGTTCACAAGCTGTATAGGAGAAGGATAATGAATCCCAGTACTTGACACAGACTTAATTAGGACTTTAATGGTTAAAATAAAGACCTGACTCGCCTTCCTACCACACCAACTGAGGGCAAGGATCCCAACGTCCTCCCTTGATGCCCACCAAAAATAAAAATGCTCTATTAAGGATCCTCTGCTATCCAGGCTAATTTAAACCTGAGGCCAAAAGAACACAACTTTCCCACTGCTTAAGTTATTCCCTCCTTCTAAATTAGCTGTTTGTGAAAAGGGCATCAGCACTTTGGGGCCACTAGGGGATCATTTAAAGGAGTGTAACAGTCCTGCATTAGATGAGGGGCACAGAGATTTGAGGCATAGGGCTGGGATGGCATTGCAGAGCTGTTGGGTGTGCCCCCAATCAATATTATTAGGTCATGAGGTTGTTCCTTACCTGTACTTCCTGAACTCTGAGCAAGTTCAAGATTCAAAGTCACCCTCAGAGTGTGATTCAGGCTTGACACCTTTCTAATGATCCACTCCTCTCTGGAGTCATCAGAAGAGTCCTGCTTTGGGCTTGGGACAGTGGCTGGAATGGACCAGTTCTAGAGAACCAGAGGTGCCAGAGGAGTCTGCTAAGCCTAGAGGTAACCTTTCTCTTCCTGAGGCTACTCCTGCTCTTTTCTGAACTAAGGAGAAATGTATATATCTTAGTCAATATATACTTTTAGATCCCAAGACTAGATCAAAAGATATGTCCTTTTATATAACATATATGACAAAAGTTAGCATTTATAAAGGACTTACTTTTAGGTTTTTAAAGTGTTTTACATGTGTTGCCTCATTTGATCCTCACAACAACCCCATGAAATAGAAAGGCACAGTGTTATCACTTCAGTCCATCAAGAAACTAGGAGTTAAGATGGCAGAGGAGGGGACCAGGTTGAACTCTTCCAACATTCTCCTCCAAACAGCTTCAAAATAAAACCTCAAATCAAATTCTGTAGCAGCAAAGTCAAGAAAAGGTCAGAGGGACACATTTTTTCCTATCTATTGTATATGTCTCCTCAAAAGTCCATTTTGCTTTAATCACTGTCTCCTTTAATCCTCCTTTCTTTTTATCAACCTTCCCCCATCCCCATATCTCTTATTCCCTTCTCCTCCTATTTCTAAACCCAATATATATTTCCTTCTTTGAACCAATTCTGATGAGAGTAAGGTTAAAATCCCCCACCCTTGTTTATGTCCTCCTTATCATAAGAGTTTCCCTACCACAATAAGGGCACGAGTGCTGGAACTCTGACCAGTGCCCTTGTTCTCTTGTGACTGACCATCAGGCTGAGAACAATTAAGTCATTGCCTAGAATGATACAGATCATTAGTGTCAGTGGCAGGAATTCAGTCCTTAATTCCAAGTCAAGGTGGCTCATGTGCCAAATCAATACATACAGGTCCCTGTCTTCAAGGAGTTTATAATCTAGTTAGTGTACTGGTTTAGGGAGATACTTTAAATCTTATACCTTTCATCAAAGGAAAGTAGTACTCTTGGTTAAGAATTTACATGGCTATTTTAACCTGTCAAAATCCTAAGTACAGGGAACAAATCCAATTCATCTTAAAATCATAGTCTAAAGCCAGGTATCTAATCCCTTCATTTTTAAGAGGAGGAAACTCGGTCTCAGAGAGATTGTCCTTTTTTCCCCCTGAAACTACAGAGATTATCAGTGGCCATGCCAAGATTAAAACTAGTCTTAGTTCTTAATCCACTATTTTTCTTCCTTCCACAATGTTCTATCATAATCAAGCACATTTTTAAAAAATCATACTTCTCCTTTCCAAGACTTCAAGATAAAGTTGATTTTGAGTCTCCCTAATATAACTTAACAAGTTGGGGTTGGTCTAACTGTAGTGAGGTTCCTTCTCTCTAAAATTCTATGATTGTATTAACATAATACATGGTCAGATATAAATGACTTACCAGATATAAATGAGTTACCATGGACTATTACCTCTCTGATTGCTCCTTTGCTATCTTCTTTGCCAGTTCTTTTACCTCTTGCCCCTTAAATGTGGTTCTCCCCCAAGGCTCTGTCCTGAATCTCTCTACACTTGTTCACTGGGGATAACTGTTCCTTGACCTTCACTTATCATTTTTATGGAGATTACTCTTAAATATATCCATCCATCCATAACCTGTCCCCTCAGTTCCAGTCAGAAATTCCAGCTGCCTGTTAGATAACCATCCTGAATGTCCAATCACAAACCCTACATCACCAGAACTGAACCCAAAACACATTCTCCCCCAAACCCATCCCTCTTACTCACTTCTCTGTTTTTGTTAAATATCACTTTGCTCCCAGACCCTGAGACTAAAAACTTCAATCAGATTTGACTCTTCTCTTAACCTTGTATACCATATCTAATCAGTTGCCAAAATCTTTAGACACACTCTACAACAACTTTCTTATGCATCCTCTCTTTCTACTCCTGTTATGACTACCTTCATAAAATCCAATGTGAACTATGGTAATATCCCAACTAATCTCTTTATCTCTGATCTCCCTTATTTAATCTATTCTTGACACTTTCATCAGAATAATTATTTTAATGAATATATCATATATTCCACTGTTTTAAGAAAAAGTCATCAATGACTACCTATTACTAATCAAATGAAATATATTTTTATTGCTTTGTTATTACTACCCCTCACAGGCTCTATGTTCCATCCAAATCAGTGCGCTAATCATATACCAGTCTCACCCCTAAAGGGGTGATTCTCCTTCCTACATCATTCTCCTCTTCCCTGGTTCAAATACAATCTCAGACACTTACTAGCTGTGTGATCCTGATCAAGTCAATTAACCCTATTTCCTTGTCTGTGCAATGAGTCGGAGAAGGAAATGGCAAATCATTCTAGTATCTTTGCCAAGAAAATTCAAATTGGGTCATGAAGTGTTGGACATGACTGAAACAACAGAACAACATTATCCTCTACTTTAATCTTTTCCCTTCTTCAAAACTCAGCTGAAGTCTTACCTCCTCTCCAATCTTTCTCTGATCTCTTAAGGTAGAAGTCATGTTTCCCTAAAGGAACTTTTTATACTACTTCCTTGGATCTTTTTCTATGTTTATCATATGAATGTAATAATAATTACAATTGTAATCATCACATTTACATATAGCAGTGTGAGGATTGCAAAGTGCTTTTGTCCCAATGGTCTTCATAAAAAAACAAAGAGAGAAAAGGCTATGATTTGTTGGGGGAAGAAGAAAGGAAAACAAAAAACATCAGCCTTTCAGTTTTTGTTACAAGGGATGACTCATTGGATAAGGGAGGAAAGGACAATATATTAAAAAATAAAGGTGATATGAAAACAAAAGAAACTAATAAAAATGAGATAAACTACTTAAAGAAAAAATATATTCTAGATATTTTGCCAGCAATTAAAGTCAAGCTCATTGGATTATAATTTGAAGAAGAATTTGAATTTTCTTTTTTTTCAATATCCAGATAATGTTTATGTCTTTCATTCTAAGGTGCCTTTCTTATTTTCAATAAATTTTCAAACATCACTAGCTACAGCTCAGCATCGTAACTGCCAGTTATTTCAATACTCATGAACATAATTCATCTAGGCTTGTTGGCTTAAGTTCATTAAAAATAGCTAGGTATTGTCTTATTTCCCCCACTTATCTTCAATTTCAATTGCCTATTAACCACTTGTATTCTATTTTTCAGGTAGAAAAGTATTCTCATTTGTAGAAAAAAAATAGAAGAGTTGAGTAATTCTGCCTTCTTTCTGCTATCCATTTCCATTGTACTGTTTACCATCCAACAAGACTTTTTCCTTCTTTGATCTTCCTCTTGCTCTAAGTCTGTTAAAACAAACAGCTTATTTATTGTCACTTTTAACATTTATTACCATCCTTAGTTTAATTCTGAGTTTAGTACCTCTGAAAATATTCCCACTGAACCATAACATTCTTTATGTTGATTCTTCATTTCCTGTATCTTCAATATGTATCTCTTTAAAATTTAGGTTGTCTATGAGTTCTCTATACATTAAGCATAGTCTCTTTAGATCTCTTTTTATTTCTTATCAGTATCATTTATGTTTGTATCTTTAGAATTTCACTCCTCATAATTCCCCATCCACTTTAGGATAACTTCTTATGTAGAATTGTAAACCACAGTGTATTTCTACCTATTCTTTCAATGAAATCTAAATTGCACTCTCTCAAAATCTATATGGCCCATCAAACTATGTCAATTCCTTTCTTTCTCCATAATTAACTCTAAAATGAAGTGGTCATTACTCCAAAAGTTCCTATCATTTTAAAGCATTTTTAAGTTCCTAATATTTAAGCAACTAAAATATGCTTTATTGCTCAGAATCAAGTCCTGAATAACAATTTTTTCTTGTTTCCTCTTCTTTTTGGAGAATGAAATTATTATTAAGACAAACTAATTATATGCTACTTTGCTCTTAGCAGAAAAGTGTCATCAGTTATCCAGTTTTTTGGAATCATCTATCATTACTATCATGAATTTGAGGCAGAACTGTAATCTATATCCTAAACTCATCGACTATTTCTTCCTTCTGATCAAGTGGTTTGAAGTATACTCTCACTACTATAGATATTCATCGAAATTCTTTCAACTATATTTCATTTCTCTAGTTCATGGATTCCTTCACATGAGTTTAGTTTCTTAATATTTAAAGCTCTTTAAATTTCCATTTTACTTGTTTATTCTCTTTAAATAAGATTTACCCGTTCATATACATAATCCAGCATATTACAAGATCTATTCTAACAAGCCTTGGTGATAGCTTTCAGGTCACATTTACATTTTTGCATCAAGAATTTTAGATCAGCTTGCTTATTGCCAATACTTTGGCATTTATATGTGGAGATGTTAATTCACTGGCTTTTTTAGTGGCTTTTTTCTTGATTATTATATTATGTGAATTATCAGTCTTCTCAGTTTTATTCTTCTAACTATACTGTACCTGCTCTTTTCTCTGGCAACAGTCATTTTTTGACTTTTCTATCATTTTCATTTTAAAAATTTCTTAAATGAACTGATAGAACTGCAAGGCAGGATGGGGGAGGAAGAAAGAACATTTTTACCAGTCCTCATTAGCTGCATTTCTTTCTTGACAAAGGCTTATAATTCTGATATTTTAATCATTGTTCAGAAATACAATCAGATATCATCTTCTTAACAGGATGTTCACTTCCCAAATACTCTGTTCACTTTTTTAAAATTAAGTTTTTATTGACTTTTCAGTTTCTTATATCACCATAGGAATCCCAAGTATCCTTCTACCTCTTCACAGAGAGCTATCTTATATAACAAATAATATTTTGAGAGAAAAAAAATGATATAACTGGCTATTCACTTCTTAAACCTTCTGTATTGTACCATACTGTACTGTATTGAGATACTCATATGGTCCTTTGAGCCCTGAGTCTGCATGTAGACCAAAGACTTATTGCCCTCCTAATTGCCTTGCTGATAGATGTATAAGCATCTGGAGTCAATAATTACCAAACTATAACAGACGCAATATCTGAATAGCATAGTTATAAGTATTAAGTAGTCTTCACATGTGAGAAGAAAATGCCTAAGGTAAAGTGAGAAGAACTTAATGTGAGAAGGTAACTGTGAAAGTGAGAAGACAGCACATAACTGGACAACTTGTGCCCTTAAGGTGCTCATTTTCTTGCACACATCTTCAAAACCCCCAGCACTGCTTTCTAGATTGCTTTAGTTGATATTATTAGATATGATTAATTCCCACATGAATCACATAAAGAAATAACAATCATTGTTTGCCAAGTTTTCAGAGATTCTCCATCAGACACCAGATATGAGCCAAAGAAAGGATGTGTACATTACTATCATTCATATCAGGTCTTTGCACAAGAGGGAATCACCAATACCAGCCATATTCCTCATTGGTGATTGCCTTTCCCAGACCATTATTTCAGAAAAGTCCAGCCATACTTTTCTTCACTCCTGGGAAGAGCCTCAGCAGCCACCTAGCCTACACTTCCCTACTTCCCCACTGCTTCAGTTGATCAAATCAGCTCTGCCATTATTACTATAGGGTTATGGCGATCCATCCCCATATGGCCCTACTCAATATCCTAGTAACTTTCTTGACCAGAGTTCCTCTGTCTGCCACTCCCTTTTGTATGTTGTCTCCCCAAGTGAAAAATAAGTTTCTTGTTAGCTCGAACTATCTTTGCTTTTTCATAATTATATTCTCACCTGGTGTACATAGTAAGCATGGAATAAATTATTTTTTCATTCATTTACTCTTACTTCTTAGATTAGTACTGGGGAATTTCTCTTTTCAGGTGGCAACCATATTCCTTGGAGTACAAGAAGCATTTTCTTCTACGAAAAAGCTGCTTCTTTTCCAAAAGGGCCCTCTTGTTGAGGGAGAGATCTCTAGGAAAAGACTTGGGACTGGACTGAACCTATGATTTCATTGGTAAAAGGATTTCCCTGAGAAGAAAAATTCTTTTCAATTTAGAATTTTAAGGAATTTCCTAGACTGCTAAAAGATTGACTCCCTAGATTCATGTGGCCAATATTCACAAGAGGCAAAATTTGAACCTGTTCTTTTTCTACTTCACCATACTTGCTACCTCTATTACTTAACTTCAAATGTTCAGTGGTTTTAATTCTTCTTTCCTTCTTTTTCTATGTTTTATTCCTCTCTCCTTCATTTTTCTGTTGGCCATATTGAGAGCTCAGTTGATGGAAACTCCTGAATGAAGCTTTATTTATAGAGGGCTTTCCCACCTTTTCTTGCAATGTGACCCCAGCTTGCTCAGCTGCCTTTGTTCTATAATTGACAAATTCCTGCAGAAGCCCTAAAGCAAACAGAAGATGCCCTCAGCTGTTGTCTGTGGGAAGGAATTTGTCACAGCCAGATCAACAAACACTATATTACTCTGAGACATGAAAATAGCTCTGTTACATTGAACCTTTATTTCTAATGGCATTTGTTGTAATGGAATTTGTATCTCTAGGTAAAATTTAAACAGTTTTTAAATTACAGTTTATTCTTGTTTATTAGAGAAGAGAAACTGTAGGATAAAACTAACTATTCTGGTCTCCTAAAGTCTAGTTGAATTTTACCCTTCCCCTACGGTTCTTCAGTAACCTTAAGAGACATCAGAGGATGTCTAGGCTCTCTACAAATGGTTCCAGGTCCAAATGATGTTACCTTGAGTGTAAGAAAGATTGCCATTCCACTTCCATTTAACTACTAACAGATTCAAATCTAAATTTTGTTTTCCATAAAAACATTTACTTCAATGGTATGATACTAAATCTATAAAGGTCAGTTCTTATAGAGCTTAGCTCAGGTTCCAAATCCATAGTCCCCAATAGCTCTGGATTCTCCAAGCTTCCCTGCCAGTTAGCAGCAATATTCTGCCTCACCATTGCTTGAATTCTCAGTCTAGTAGGGATCACCACTGGCATCTTAAATTGAGAAGAATGAATGATACAAAACAGAAACAAATACTCCCAGACCCATTTCAGAGCCCAATCAAAAAAGGAGGGAAGAGGAAGGAATGATAGTCTCCCTCCTGGTTCAGTTCATGGCACTTGGGCTATGGGTGAACTGTGATCTTCATGTTCTAGAAATAACAGGAAATAGTACATGGGACAGAACAAAAAGAAAAGAGAGAGATTACCCTAGTCTGGCCAGTTTTCAAGACCCAAGGAGTTTAATCCCACCCACATGGCAGAACACAGAAAAGCATGATGCTGCTTCCAAGTTAGGCAATCTGGACATAAGCACAAGGTAAGACTCTTTACAGTAGATACTTAGGCATAAGAATAATTGTATGAACTTATTTTAGTTTAGTAGGGCAAGGGTACAGCCTAGAAAGATGAGGAAGGGAGAAATAGAAGGGGGAAAAAAGTAACAGATGAGAGACAAATATATATATATATATATATATATATATATATAAAGAGAGGAAGAGAGAGAGAGAGAGTCAAAGAGACAGGCAGAGAGACAGAAACAGAAAGAGACAAACAGACAACAGAGACAGAGACACAGAGAGAGACTAGACAGACATACACAGAGACTGAGACAGAGAGACAGAAAGAGAGAGAGAGAGAGAGTCAAGAGAGAGAGAAAGAGAGAGACAGACCCAGAGACAGAGATAGAAACAGAGTTGGAAACTTTCATCTAAGAAATGAAGGGAGGTTTTAAAAGCTTTACCAAAATACACAGCTAGGCTGCACAGTCAATAGAGCATAGGAAGATATGAGTTTGAATCCAACTTCAAGCACTTATAAGTTGTATAACCCTGAGTGGATCATTTTACCTTTGTCTTCCTTGATTTCCTCCTCTATAAAATAAAGATAATAATTATACCTACTACCCAAGGCTGTTGTGTGAATCAAACTAGATAATATTTGTAAATCATTCTGTAAATCTTAAAGTCCTATATAAATGTCACCCATTACTATTATTAATAATGCTAAAATACCACTGACAAGAGTGGTTGGAACAATGGCTGGGATTTGGAGTTTGTTTGCCTGAATCATCCAGAGCCACTAGATTTCTGGGTATTCTTCTTTTCTTTGGTGCTCTAGAGCTACCTCTGGAATTTTTTGGGGGGTGGATGGAGTACTCATTTTCAAAGAGTTTGAGAAGAGGAATAAAAGTAAAGTTTTCTGAAAAAGTAGACAAGATCTCTGAAGAAAGGTGAAGCCTTCGTGCTGGGTAGTCACTAGTCTTCTTTGGCATGGAAATCTCTTTATAGCATAACAGGGCAAAGAAGGGTAATGTTCACATCATTTGAATCTCTGAACCAGTGAATATAAGGTATCACTGTTACTTAGCAAGAGACGCAAATAAATATTCATAACAAGGGCACATGCATAGCTAATTGAACGATTTTTGTTAATATTACACTAGATATTCATGGACATGTGCCTTTCTCTATAATGAAAATACTGCCTTGGGCTAGCTTTGTTTTTCTTGTCTAGAACAATTTATATGCTTTCATTTAAATGGATATAAACTCTTACTCTCATGACAAAATAATTCACCATTAATTTGGGGAAGGAATTTCTTTATTCCCTTTGTGGTACATTTATTGAAAAAGAAAACCCTAAACATATCTCAAAATTTCTCTTCATGTATTATGTTTAATTTCAACAACATATTAGATGTCTATGAATAGTGATTTCAGGGATTATTAGGGGCAGATGTATTGCTATGTGTGCATATGAGAGATTTTCTTTCAAATTAATCTTAAAAGTAATAAAAAAAAATTAAATCCCCAGGAGGATGTTAGTGTGGCATTTGTACTTGTTATTTTTCTTATCCCCTCATTCATTTAAAAAATGATTTCTTTCTTCCTCTTCTTCCTTAATTCACTGACACCTCTGCTCTCTTAGTCTTTGGAGCCTGGATATTTACAGTTCAGTATTGGGGATTATGGAGTAAGTAGAATCCTGTATTAATATAGGATTATTATAATACAGTTCTTTTCTATAGGAATACAAGTAGCTGCGCTTTCAATTTTGTCTTTTTATCTCTAGTACCTAACATACTGTCTGGCACATAGTAAGTATCTAATAAATACTTGTCAAATTAAATTGTTGGATTTATTCAGCCTGGAGAACTCCATGTAGAAATTCCAATACCAATATACCTTTGTACAACAGAAAAAGTGGAAGAATTCACAGTGAGAAGTTATGGCTTAAATTCCTAACACTTTTGCTTACTACCAGGGTGACTTTGAATGGCTCATATTCATATTATCTCCCTCAGTAATATAAAATATTGGAGTGGAGGGATTGTATCATTTTTATGTTCTCCTCAGTAACTGTCATACTGACCAGAATATAGTAATCACTTAAATGTTTGGTGATTTAATCATGCATACCTAAATCCAGAACATTAGTTCTCATTTATTTTGGTCTCAGAATCCATTTTCTTTTTGAAAAGAGATTTTGAAAATATAGATTATGTCTACCAATATTTACCATATTAGAAATAATAATGTGTTATTGTTGTAATGAAAATAGTTTTGAACTCTTGGCCCCCTATAAGGTCTCGGGGAACCCCTAATTTAGACAAACTGTCCTCATACCCAGCAAATTCTATCTCTCATCTCCAACTTTAGTACTGATTATCCGCCATCACTAAAGGACTCTTTCTCCTCACCCTAAGAATTCCTATTTTCCTTCAAGACAGTCCAAGTGCTACCTGAAACATGAAACCTTTCTTGATCCTTCCAGGACAGTGGCTTCTCCTCAAAACTATCTTGTATTTAGTGGCTTCTCCTCAAAACTATCTTGTATTTATTTTGCATGTAGTAGGATCTGTCTTGTGTTTTGTTCCCTGCTTAGTTCCTTGAGGACAGGAGTTGTTTCACTTTTGCCTTTTGATTCTCAGAATCAAATATAGAACCTAGGACACAAACACTTAATAAATGCTATTTGACTGATCAGATGACCTCTAAAGTCTAATACCTCCTGGTTTATATCATTTCAACTCTAAATTTATGATCTAGTGAATCCAGGGAATGTACACAAAGATTAAGAGACTTACCTGGCATCACAACATTACTATCTATCAGAGATAAAATTTAAACTCAGATCCTCCTGAATCCATGCTCATCATTTTATCCACTATCCCATACTGTCTCTAGAGTTTACTTATCCTGCAAGTCAAACCATGTCTCTTGAAACACAATAACAAGATAATAAATATAAACTTGCACATAGATAGGGTATCACAACAAAATGAGAAGAAATAAAAAGAATCATCAGAATATACGCACAATTATATGCTAACAAAACTGAGAACACAAAAGAGGGAAAATAATATCTAAAATAAAATAAAAAAAAATTTCTAAACCATCAGAAGGACTGGGTAGATATATTAAATAACCCAATATCAGATAAGGAAATAGATCCAGGTGTAATGAAACTTCCAAAGGTGGGAAGGAGGTGGGGACCTACCCTGATAGATTCATGAGAGAATTCTATTACACTCTTTTTTAAATTATTTTTTTATTTTAATAGCCTTTTATTTTCAGGTTATATGTATGGATAATTTTACAGCATTGACAATTGCCAAACCTCTTGTTCTAATTTTTCTCCTCCTTCCCCCCACTCCCTCCCCCAGATGGCAGGATGACCAGTAGATGTTAAATATATTAAAATATAAATTAGATACACAATAAGTATACATGACCAAACCGTTATTTTGCTATACAAAAAGAATCAGACTTTGAAATAGTGTACTATTAGCCTGTGAAGGAAATCAAAAATGCAGGTGGGCAAAAATATAGGGATTGGGAATTCAATGTAATGGTTCTTAGTCATCTCCCAGAGTTCTTTCGCTGGGCATAGCCGGTTCAGTTCATTCCTGCTCCATTGGAACTTATTTGGTTCATCTCATTGCTGAGGATGGACAGGTCCATCAGAATTGGTCATCATATAGTGTTGTTGTTGAAGTATATAATGATCTCCTGGCCCTGCTCGTTTCACTCAGCATCAGTTTGTGTAAGTCTCTCTATTACACTCTTAAAGATCAATTAGCACTCTTGACAAATTATTCTCAAACGCTGAAAAAGAAAGCAATCTACCAAAATCATTTTGTGGGACAAATATAGTCTCAATTCCTAAATCAGAAAAAAAAGACAGAAAAGGATATTTATAAACCAATATCATTAACAAATATGCCTCAAAAAATTCAAACACAGCACCTAATATAATATAGTCAATATGGACATGGAGGCTAATCCTATACATGGAATTAGCATTTTCTTCAAACAACAACAACAACAATAAAAGAACTGACTGTAATGAATTGAACCAGCTATACCCAGCGAAAGAACTCTGGGGGATGACTAAGAACCATTACATAGAATTCGCAATCCCTATATTTTTGTCCGCCTGCATTTTTTATTTCCTTCACAGGAAATTGTACAGTATTTCAGAGTTGCTTTTTGTACAGCAAAATAACTGTTTGGACATGTATACTTATTTTGTATTTAATTTATACTTTAACATATTTAACATGTATTAGTCAACCTGCCATCTGGGAAAGGGGGGGAGGAGAAGGAGGGGAAAAATTGGAATAAAAGGTTTGGCAATTGTCAATGCTGTAAAATTACCCATGCATATAATTTGTAAATAAAAAGCTATTTAAAAAAAACAATAAAGGGCGATTGATTTAAAAAAAAAAAAAAAAGAACTGACCACATTCTCCTACCCATTTTACTTCCCACATTTAGTAAGAATCACTAAACAAGTGATTTGGAGGTAAATCTGCATCCAAAATAAGAAAGGAAAGAGAAAATCTTTATATGACATATACATGTCCAAATGAAATTATTTTGAAAGATATTCTTTAAAAGTCAATTTAGGTCTCAGGACTAAAGAAAGGGACTGCTACAAATCTTCTAATCTACACCAAATCAGCTTGTAAACTATAAGCTAACTTTGCTGCTGCTCTTTGATGTCTCTTTTTGACTCTATTTGAGGTTTTCTTGGCAAAGACACCGGAATGATTTGTCAATTCCTTCTCCAGCTTATTTTACAGATGGGGAAACTGAGGCAAGCAGAGAAATTATTTGTCCAGTAATAACACAGCTAGTTAAGTGTCTGAGGTCAGATTTTGTTGAGGACTAGAACTTGGAGAAGTATATTTGAAACAAGAATACTTACAACAAGGTGTTAACTCAGTGGAATTGATGAGATGATGGTTCTTTAGTTCACATATACTTAGTACTTAGCATGGTGATGTAATGGTTCTCTAGTTCACAAATACATAGTGTGCTATAATGATGTAATCATACCAAGTAATTTAAGGGCTGAGAAGGATTGTAAATGAAAAATTCCATTTTTGACCATCCTCCTGATGGCTCTCCTGCCTCCTGCACTCCTCCACTAAGCTCAAGATTGGTTCCAAGGTCCTCCAGAAAGCTAGCCTGAACATTACAAGATTTGAATTCAGAAAGATGAATCTTCTTCCTAACTTCAGACCTAACACTTTATCAATTGGACTACCTAGCTGCCTCATAATTTTTAGCTTTCTCTGGTTATACAAAAAAGATATGGGAGTTTAACCAGAAGTAGACATATGTGTGACTTTCATATTAATAAGATCCAAAATTTTTATGGATATATGAATGTATGCACCATTATAGCTAAGGGATGTGTGAGAGAGAAAACCGTGGATTTTAGATAAATCTCAGGAGTCACTAAATGGGGCAACATCCCCGGTTATACCAAAATGGTGATGAGACTATATTAAACCATATTAAACCAGTATACACTTAAATATACTATTGAGGATATGAGCTTGTTTATTAAGAAGTATGATGGATCAATTTGAAAGTTCCAAAGGGGTAACTAAGCAATGGATAAAACAATAGACCTGGAGTCAGGAATATTCATCTGAGTTCAAATCTGGCCTCAGATACTTACTAGCTATACATATATATATATATATATATATATATATATATATATATATATATATATGTCTTCTGTAAATCACTAACCGTTTTTGTCTCAGTTCCTCATCTATAAAATAAACTAGAAAACTAGAGAAGGAAATGACAAATCTCTTTAGTATTTCTGCCAAGAAAAGCCCAAATGGGATCACAAAGAGTCAGATACAAGTTAATAACAACAAATTATTATTATTATTATTAAAATTCTGCTTCACACAGTAGCAATATAACCTCTTAAACTCTGCTACTTCATTTATCTATAAAATATGGAATATGATAGCACCTAGCTTCCAAAGTTGTTTGTGAGAATCAAATGAGATGATATATGTAAAGTTTGCATGTATGACATACTCTAAGATCCTTAAAGGCAGAAACTGTATTATTTAAAAAAAAAAATTTTTTTGTTATTCCCCAGACTGAATTGAACTGAGCAGTTTCATAGAGAGACAACTTGGATCTTTGTGTCAGCTCAGAGAAATGTTTCTTATTATTCATTGTTTACAAACTTTTGTTAATTTAAAGTTTAGTGATTCTATTCATAGGTAACAAATGGCATTAAGTTCTTAATTAACTAATGCATTAATTCAATTGAGAGCAAATTAAGATGATCTGGTAAAAAGAATACAACTCTTTTCATGGAAAGACAATTTTAAGCTTCTATCTGCCAAATGTATCATCCTTATGGGCTAAATTAAGATATCTTCAGTCCATTATGTCCATCTAGAGACAGATATTTGCTTAATAGTTTCTGTATACCAAATAATATGGAGTTGTTTTTTATGCCATGATCGTAAAAGACAATACAGGAGCACCTGACAAAATCTCCATTTATAGACTAAATTGTAAACTCCAAGAGAGCAAAGGTTTCATCTTTAGCTAATCCTACCTTCTCCTAATTTAGCCTAACAAAGCATTAGAATTTAGAAGAAACAGGTACATAGCTCAATCTGATGGATGAACAAGAAATAATCTAAAAAATAAATTTCCAAAACAGCAACTACTTATTCAGGTCATATTATGTATAGATCCTACCACCCCAACATTAACAAATACCTTGCATTTTGAGAATGTATTTAGAGTTTTGCTATTGATATTAAATACTTTCACTATGTAGCCTGTTGTATTCCCACAAAGACTTGTGTAATAAGTATGGAAGTGAGAACTCTTATTAACCCTTTTTATCTTTCTTTTATTGAAAAGGATTCAGACAAAGAGGGGTGAAGTGACTTATTGGTCCAAGATAACACAAAGACCCAAGGACAGAGTTAGGACAAGGAACCAAGTCTTTTGACATTCCTTTTCCCCTTACACACACACACACACACACACACACACACACACACACAAAAAAAAAAAAAAACTATATAAACAACTTTCTTTACTACATTTCCCTATCTTTCTTTTTTTCCTCCTGAAATAAAATCAACATTGTCCCTTAAACTTCCAATTAGATGAATGGCCCCAATTCCCATTCGTCATCTTTCATTATTGTCTAGTGTTATCCATTGCTATCCCATCCCACCATCTAATGGTTCTTTTTATATTCACAATACAGCCTTTATAATGAAAAGACCAAACTTTCATGTTTCATAATTATGGGAGATTTTTGAAACTAGTTGTAACCTGCATTTGGCCTCATGATGCCTCTTGGAATAACAATGATTTTGCTTTTAATATATAAGGGCTCAGAACTGATGGTTGCTCCTCATCTTTTGCATATTAAAAAGGCTTCATTAATTAATATTCAGCTAGCTTGCCCCTTGCACACAGGACATCATCTTTACACTGAGTTCCCAAAAGACAAAAGAATAATTGTAGTTTAAATGAAAAGCTTTTGATATCCCTTTGAGTATAATGTTGAGATTACAAACATGAATGTGCCAGAGACATAGAAATTTAGTCATTTTGTTTCTGTCCAATGTCAACTCTAAGATTGTTTGAATTGATCTGTGAACCTCAATATCTATCTGATTTTGCCAGTTTTTTTTCCTTAATGGAACTTGCTTTTTCCTATTTCTAAAGCCTTTCACAGCCTTCTTCTTCCTACTTTTCTAGGTTTTTTACACTTTACTCTGCCAATGACACTTGCCTTCTTACTGTTCCTCCATCATCTGACTATGTTCCTTTTTAGTGGTTGTCTCCCATGCTTGGAATGTTCTTCATCTCTCCCAGGATACAAAATAAACCCACATAAGTCATCAGCATTCTTATATATCACAAACAAAATCCAACAGTTAGAGTTACAAAGAGAAATTCCATTTAAAGTAACTGCCAATAGTATAAAATATTTGGGAATCTATCTGCTAAGGGAAAGTCAGGAACTATATGAGCAAAACTACAAAACACTTTTCACACAAATAAAGTTGGATCTAACTAATTGGAAAAATATTAAGTGCTCTTGGATAGGTTGAGCAAATATAATAAAGATGACAATATTACCTAAACTAATCTATTTATTTAGTGCTATACCAACCAGACTACCAAAAAACTATTTTAATGATCTAGAAAAAATAACAACAAAATTCATATGGAAGAACAAAAGGTCAAGGCTTTAAAGGGAACTAATGAAAAACAAAATCAAATGAAGGTAACCTAGAAAGTAACCAGATCTAAAACTATATGATAAAGCAGCAGTCACCAAAACCATTTGGTGTTGGCTAAGAAATAGACTAGTTGATCCGTGGAATAGGTTAGGGTCAAAGGATAAAATAGTCAATAACTTCAATAATCTAGTGTTTGACAAACCCAAAGATTCCAGCTTTTGGGATAAGAATTCACTGTTTGACAAAAACTGCTGGGAAAATTGGAAATTAGTATGGCATAAACTAGGCATTGACCCACACTTAACACTGTACACCAAGATAAGGTCAAGATGGGTTCATGATCTAGGCATAAAGAATGAAATTATAAATAAATTAGAGGAACACAGGATCGTTTACCTCTCAGACCTGTGGGGGAGGAAGGAATTTGTGACCAAAGAAGAACTAGAGATCATTATTGATCACAAAATAGAAAATTTTGATTAAATCAAATTGGAAAGCTTTTGTACAAACAAACCTAATGCAGACAAGATTAGAAGGGAAACAATAAACTGGGAAAACATTTTTACAGTTAAAAGTTCTAATAAAGGCTTCATCTCCAAAATATATAGAGAATTGACTCAAATTATAAGAAATCAAGCCAGTCTCCAGTTGATAAATGGTCAAAGGATGTGAACAGACAATTTTCAGAGGAAGAAATTGAAACTATATCTAGCCATATGAAAAAAATGCTCCAAGCCATTATTAATCAGAGAAATGCAAATTAAGACAACTCTGAGATACCACTACATACCTGTCAAATTGGCTAGGATAACAGGAAAAGATAATGGTGAATGTTGGAGGGAGTGTGGGAAAACTGGGACACTGATACATTGTTGGTGGAATTGTGAATGCATTTAACCATTCTGGAGAGCGATTTGGAACTATGCTCAAAAAGTTATCAAACTGTACATACCTTTTGATCCAGCAGTGTTTCTACTGGTCTTACATCCCAAAGAGATGTTAAAGAACGAAAAGGGACCTCTATGTGCAAAAATGTCTGTGGCAACCCTGTTTGTAGTGGCTAGAAACTGGAAACTGAGTGGATGCCCAACAACTGGAGAATGGCTGAATAAATTGTGGTATGTGAATGCTATAGAATATTATTGTTCTGTAAGAAATGACCAGCAGGATGATTTCAGAAAGACCTGGAAAGACTTACATGAACTGATGCTTAGTGAAATGAGCAGGACTAAGAGACATTATATACTTCAACAACAATACTATATGATAATCGATTCTGATGGACGTGACTCTCTTCAATCATGAGATGAACCAAACCAGTTCCATTTGTTCAATAATGAATAGAACCCAGCAAAAAAAACTCTAGGAATTGAGTGTGAACCACTACATAGCATTTCCAATCCCTCTGTTTTTTGTCTGCTTGCATTTTTTAATTTCCTTCACACGTTAATTGTACATTATTTCAAAGCCCAATTCTTCTTGTTCAGCAAAAAAACCATATATTTAACATATACTTTAACATATTTAACATGTATTGGTCTACCTACCATCTGGAGGAGGCGATGGGGGGAAGGAGGGGAAAAATTGGAACAAAAGGATTTGCAATCGTCAATGCTGAAGAATTACTCATGCGTATATTTTGTAAATAAAAAGCTATAAATATATATATATATATATATATATATATATATATATATATATATATATATATAAAATTCTGTCCTCTGAGAATATACCTCTCCTTTTAGGAGGTGGGGATCATGCTTAATCATTCCTCTGGAGTCATGATGGGTTCATTGGGTTCGTAAGTCTTTCAAAGTTGTTTATCTTTACAATGTGATTATTATATAAATTTTTCTTATGGTTCATCTCACTTCTCTATCAGTTCATAAAGTTTCCTCCAAAACCATCTATTTATCATTTGTGGCAGGTGAAAGATGAATTGAGGAAACAAAGATTCAAGTTTCCAAGCTTAGTAATTTATTATACAATACATGCCAATTGCATAACAAATTGAGACCAGAACTCCCCAGTTTAGGACTGAACCCCAAATACAGGGAGAGGCAATTTTTATACATTAAAAACAATTAATAAAAAGTCAATTAATGAAAAGAAAATAATTAACCAGGATACATTAAGTAATCTAATTTCTAATTGGAAGGAAGCTTAGGGACTTTCCAAGTTGAGAGTAGCAGAGTGAACAGATGCAACAGCCTGAAATTAGAAAAAAGAGGTGTCCCATTCCCCCCCCAAATGTTTGTGAACAATCAAAGGAATATGAAAATAATAAGTGGTTGATTACTACAGAGCAATGATCAGATAAGACATAGACGTTGTTTGAAATGTATAATTTTAAGAAAACTTGCATCAATTTTTGGATCTGATTGCATTTCTGGTCAACACAAGGCAGGTCCTTAGGCATCTCTAAGCAGCAGGGAGAGGTGGTTCAGCTTCTCAGTCAAGCAGCTGTATGTTCAAACAATACAACAAAGTCCTCTCACAATTCCCATCATTGAATACAGTCTTATCACAAGACAGAAATTGGACTAGACCTATAATTGAATAGGAAGAGAACCAAACTAACTCCAGAATTGAGTTCTAAAATGAAGTCAGTGTAGTTCACTCAATTCCCATTACTATATGCTATCTTAATCCCTTCAATTCCTTTACATTTCTTATAGAGCAATAATATTCCATTAATTACATGTTGTAATTTCCTCAGTAGTTTCCTAAATTGATGGTTATCTTCTTAGTTACCATTTCTTTGCCACTGCAACCTGCTACTGATATGGGTCCTTTTTTACTTTCATTGATGATTTTGGGGTATAGATCTTAGAGAGATATTGCTGAATCAAAGAGTTTGAAAAATTTTGTAATTTGGGAGGCATAGGTCCAAACTGCTTTCCAGAATGGTTAGACCTATTAACAGCCCCCCCCAATAATTAACCAACCTGACTTTTTCTCCCATTCATTGGAAAAATTATCATTTTCTTTTCTGTCACTTTACCATTCTGAATGGAATGTGATGGAATCTCAGAGTTGCTTTAATTTGCATTTCCAATGGATAGACGTTATAAGGAGTTGGATTTAGGCTCAATATAAAAAACAATTTCCTATCAACGATCACTAAACAAAAATGAAAGAGGATGCCTGCAGAAATGTGATTCCCCAACTGAGAAAGTAGTCAAAAAACTGGTAAAGGTATATGAAGAATAACTATCATTTATATAGCATTTCCACATTTGTAAAGCACTTTACATATTTATCTCATTCAATCCTTGCAACAAGCTTATGGGATAAAAGGGAAATGGAGAGTGCTATTTTTTAGATTCCCATTTTATAGGAAAGAAAAGCGGGATTGAAAAAACTTACATGGGCAGCCCTCTTTGTAGTGGCTAGAAACTGGAAACTGAGTGGATGCCCATCAGTTGGAGAATGGCTGAATAAGTTGTGGTATATGAATATTATGGAGTATTATTGTTCTGTAAGAAATGACCAACAGGATGATTTCAGAAAGGCCTGGAGAGACTTACATGAACTGATGCTAAGTGAAACGAGCAGGACCAAGAGATCATTATATACTTCAACAACAATACTATATGATGACCAGTTCTGATGGACCTGGCCATCCTCAGCAATGAGATCAACCAAATCATTTCCAATGGAGCAGTAATGAACTGAACCAGCTACGCCCAGAGAAAGAACTCTGGGTGATGACTAAAAAACATTACATTGAATTCCCAATCTCTATATTTTTGCCCACCTGCATTTTTGATTTCCTTCACAAGCTAATTGTACAATATTTCAGAGTCTGATTCTTTTTGTACAGCAAAATAACAGTTTAGTCATGTATACTTATTGTGTATCTAATTTATATTTTAATATATTTAACATCTACTGGTCATCCTGCCATCTGGGGGAGGGGGTGGGGGGGGTAAGAGGTGAAAAATTGGAACAAGAGGTTTGGCAATTGTTAATGCTGTAAAGTTACCCATACATATAACCTGTAGATAAAAGGCTATTAAATAAATAAAAAGAAAAAGAAAAAACTTACATGACTTGCCTAGACAAATAGCTAATAAGCAAATACTTCTAAGGAAGTATTTGAATTGACTACAAGCTTAGCACTCTATCCACTGAAGTACATGTTAGGTCACATGTTTTTAGATGCTAATATATTATGATTCTTAGGGGGTTCCTTGTCTTTCTTTTGAAAGCTCACAAGAAGTAAAATAATCAACCAAAATGTTGATGCAAGTTGCAGGCAATTATTTTGCTCAGGAAATATTCTTCCTTTATGTGGAATATTTGATTCCTTAAGATTATTATTCCTATCTGTAAAATGGGAATAACAATAATATCTATTTTATAGGGTTATTGTGCTGGTGGAATGAGTTAATGTACGCAAAACCCTTTATTGATCTTAAAGCACTACATAAATGTAAAGCTATGGTATTAGTTATAATGATATTTTTTCATAAACAACAAACATTTTTAAATTTTGAAAAGGCTATTTTCATTAAATCTAACTATGATAAATCAGCAATGGAGTTATATAGGTATCAAATTGATCTAATTTTCAGGAGACCATTTTAATCTTAATGCTAATGAATAAAAAACAGAATTTCAGGGAACTCATCATCAATTAATCAATAAAAAAAAACTAGACCATCCACTAGCTGTTCATTGTTGAAAGATACAGAAAAAATATGTTTAGCTCCATACCTTCAGCAAATCTGTAATCTAGCTGTGGGATTAATGTGGTATATATGAAACAAATAATACAAATATATTCTTTATGTGCCAAATTGCTCCAGTCTACTCGATAAGCTGTATGGTTAGAATATTCCAGAAAAGCTTCAAGAAAAAAGTAGAACCAACTCTGGCCCAGAAAGAATGAATAAGATTAAAACAAACAAGATGTAATAATAATTATAATAATAACTAACATTGATTTAGCACATAGATATTCTTTAATACATATACTAGAGGTATTATTATCATCCCTATTTTTTATATAAAGAATCTGAACAGCAGAGAATATAAGTGATTCATTTATAGGGACAAGGTTTGCACTTAGGTTTTCCTGATTCCAGATTCAACACTCTAGCTACTCAACCTCTACAGAAAAATAAAAGGAACATTTCAAGTGATGAGAATAACATGGATATTGTGATGAGTGAGCATTATGCTTTCATGAGACAATGAGGACACGTGCTTATCTAGAGCAAAGGGATCATGTAGGGATACCCTGAGGGAAAAGGTTTATTACATAGAGTGTGGAGAACTTATAATGGATCTTGAAAACCAGACAAAGAAGTTTGTACAGGAACCAGGAAGACACAGAAAGTTTTACTACAAATGTAGTTGTTTTGTGTCCTTTGTTTTCTAAAAGGACCAGTGACATAACAAAATGATGTCTTGACTTGTGTATAAATTGGATTTAAGTAAGGCAGAGTTGCATAAAGTCATCAACCTCACTTTCTCTTCTAAAGTCACCAAAAATTAGTAACAAGACAAAAGTCAGAATAAGTAGCATTGGCCTGGGATGCAATGGATGACCTCAATATCTTCTATGTCTAACCAAACTCCACAGCCACTTCAGCTGTTTTGGTGGTTTTTGGATTCTGATTCATCAATTCCACTGGGGAAAATCTTCACATTTTCAGAACAGACATTCTCCTAACTCACCTATGGGTTTGAGGCCTGTCATTTAACCTTAACCTGGTTTAATCCATCTGTCAAAAAGGTATATGGGAGTATGACCATTGTATACATATATTTGCTGCAGCTTCTTGGAGCTGCAGGAAAGAATTTGATGATAAATGGACACAGAAGAAGGATGAACAATCCTGAGAAGGGCTTGGCAAGCCCTTTTGATGTGAGGTGATGTGATGACATCAGAGGTGTGTCAATCCTCCTTGAATACACTCCACATATAGTTAAACTTTTTGATTCCTGTTTCATTCATTTAGATTTGTATAGAATTATCACATTCTAATTCCCTCCCATTTTCCTCTTCCCTTCCCCAGAGTAGATTGGATAAAAGTCTTGAACTAATCAATGGCTTTGTAGTTATGGCAACTCACAACTAATATTCTATGTCCAGAAACTCTCTGTAAGGGGTGGTCTAAAATAAGATGGACTCAAGTTTAAAGGTTTGGCCCTGACTTCTTATAGGGAGCTCCAATGGCTTAAAAGCTGCCATCTGGCCAATGAGGTCTATTATTTTTACATAATTAGACTTTTCAGTGCTCTGTCATTCTTTGGCTCTTTCTTAAGTTGGCACCTGGTATTACTGTGGCTTTTGCTTATTACATACCTAATAGCCCTTTGATTTACTATATGCTTGAGCTGCCACGAACTCTGTTGCTAGTCACTCTGTTCAGATTATGCCTTTGAAGAGCCTATTTCTACCAATGACAAGATGAATTGTTGTCTATGCAAATAGACCTATGTCTGACTGGCTTTCCTCCACCTAAGCTGCTGTGGGAGGCCCATTGACAATAGCTACTCCCTTCAAGTCATCCCTGGACATTATTTTCTCTGTGAATATCTTTTCTGGGGATTTCCTAGCTGAATTAACAATGTGTTTCTGGGTCTCTTCTGAGGAGGTTGCCAACTAGGACAAACTGTCTACTGGGGAATTTGAGAAAATGTTAACTGAGGCCTAAGTATGAGATTGCCAAATTCACAGCTTAGGACCGACATTTAGTAGACATATTCAATGTACTTAGCACAGTATCCTGGTTCTCTCCTGCTTTAGGTAGCATGATGAGCATGATGATTCCTTCCTTCCTTGAGTGATAGTATTTGCTCAACCAAAGTGTATGCTTATAAATTTAGTCTGCCCAGGGTACGGCTTGCATCTTTTGACCCTGACAGATCCCAGTTGGTAGGACTCTTGGGACCAAATGCCTTCCTAACTTTTTGTTTTTGTGCCTAACTTTGTCTATTTTTGTCCATCTTTGTCTATGGTGCTTCCATGAAACATTTTGGAATTTTCAAGTTTGCCAGTGGGTCCTAAATAGCTTTGGCCTCCATTGTGGCTCATTGAAAGTATAGCCCCTGGTTAATACAATTTAAATGCCTCACTAATCCCTTGTTGGTCATGAGTAGTTGTAGCCTCTAGGGTTTCAGTGGCAGTTCAACTAGTATTTGATTTAACATTAAAGCCAGCAAAGGCTATATTTCTCTCCCCTTCTCAGCAGTTCAAATCCTGGGACTGCTCTTTAAAACAACACAACAGTGACGATAATAATTTCCCTAGTTTCAGCTATTAGTATGCCAGTGTTGTGCTTGTTTAGTTTCCTTTGGCAATATCATCATTATCCATAGTTATCTCAATACTTTCTATCTATTTGGAAGGACATAAGATTTTATTTTTTTTCCTCTTTCTCTACTCCCCAGATATCTCCAGAGAGAAAAAGGAGGTGCTATAGAGTTACTTGGTAAAATCGAATTCTATTAATAGAATTGGAACTCCTCAAACTTATGCTTGATCTGATCCTTGAAAGGGACAACACTCTCTAAATGACGATTAGATTTGACCCAGAGTTCAAAATGTAGAAAGAGTGAATTTGGTTTTGGGGGGTTTTTTGGGATAGAGAGGGGAACTTGAGGGTTTTTGTTTCCAACATTTAGGAGGCAAGATAGAGTCTAAAAATGATCCATCATTTATTAATTTATTCTCTTTATATGTATTATACACACAGATATATGTATATATGCATGCATAGAGATACTTTTATTTTGTCTTTATTGTCTCCTCTTCCCTCTTCCCTATTTAAAATAACAGATTTTTGTGATTAGGGAATGTTTGTTTTATTTATTATATCCCTATCTCCTAGCACAATCCCTGGTATATAGTAAACATTTTTTTAATGCTTGATTGATTGAATTACAGATGGCTTTTTCTTCTAAAGGGCAGAACAGTAACTTGGAAACAGATATTGCTCTTTTCTCTTTGGTTCCCTTCCAAAGGCTGCATCTTTTTGTCACTGTGCTCTCTCCATGTGTCTCTCTATCTTTCTGTCTCTGTCTGCCTCACCTATTCCCAGCCTCCACCTCCTTTCTCTCTCTCTCTCTCTCTCTCTCTCTCTCTCTCTCTCTCTCTCTCTTTTTCTCTCTCTCTCTCTTTCTTTTTCTCTCTCTGTGTGTGTGTGCGTGTGTGTTCTTGGCTTGACTGAATGACCTATGTCAAATAAGCCAGTCTAATGGAACCCCAGAAGATATACTAATTTGAATTTAATTCCATCCTACTTCAATGAATGCTTGTGGATCCATGTCTTTGGGGATTTTAAGAATTATAGTCTCAATACAAAAATATCATTTTTAAATAGATGTACATTTCTGTAAAAGTATCAATTTCCATAAGCTTATCAGTCCTCATTAACTACTTTCATCTAGAGCAGATTGGTAGGAAGTCATAACTTTTTTATTGAATGAGAATTATATCATTAGCCACTTACTAAAAGGTCTAAGATTTGTGAAGTAGAAAGGGAACTCAATGGAATCCCCAAAACTCTTTCTAGAATCTCTTCATTACAAATATTAATGCTATTTTTGAAAATTCAACTCTGAAAAGTTTATCTTCTGAAATGTGCATACTGTTTATTTGGATCATTTTTCACTCACTGAGTAAGCATTTAAGCAATGCCAGGCTCTGTGCTGAGCTCTGTGCTGAGGGAAAAGCAATCCCTCATCTCAAGGAGCTTATAATACATTGGGGAAGACCAGATGCAAACAACTATGTTTGTGTATATGGATGTGTGTGCATGTGTGTCTGCATGTAAGTGTATATTTGTATACATATATACAGAAGGGGTGGGGAAGTAGAGAAAAAAGAAGGGGAAGAGAAAGAGAAAAAGAAAGAAAGAGACAGAGACAGAAAGAGACACAAAGAGAGAGCGCATATTATAGAAACCAGGAATTTTTCTGGTTTTGCAGAAAACTGGGAAAGCCAGAAGATGAAATGAGGAAGGATAGCACTCCAGGACAGCCAGAAAATGTCCAGTCTAGAGAATGAGTGTGCTTTTTAAGGAATGGGAAAGAAGTTAAAGTTACTGGATTAAAGAGCACATGAAAGGCTATAAAGTATAAAAAGACTAAAAAGGGAGGTGTTGGGGGAGGCAATATATATTATGAAGGTCTCTGAACAACAAATTTTGATTCTAAAGATGACAGGGAGTCACTGGAATTGAAATGAAATGTATATAGAGTCTGGGGGTGGGGTAAAGTAACATGCTTTAGGAAAAAAGACCCAGGCTCAAATGAGGATAGATTGAAGTGGAAGGAGACTTGTGACAAGCAGACCAACCAGTAGGTTATTGCAATAATCCAGGTGTGAGGTGATGAGCGCCTACACCAGGGTGGTGATAACATTAGAGAAGGAAAAGGGATATATTCAAGAAGTATTACAAAGATACATTCAACAGGCCTTGGCAATACATTGGATGTAGAGGAGAAAGGAAAAAAATAATGAGAAATTGAGAAAGACATCTAGGCTGTGAGTTTGGAGGAGTGGGAGTCTTTTTACAATAAAAGAGAAGTTTGGGAGGCAGAATGTTTTGGGGAAAAGATAATGAAATCAATTTTGGAAATGTTGAGTTTAAGGGTATAAGTTTTAGGATATCCAGTTTGAGATGTCTAATATGTATTTTTTATACAAAGCTGTACATTAATAATAATTATAAAATCTTTTTAGGTGACTCATCTTACAAAGTGCATTACTAGGAACCATTCAGTAATAATTAGATGTATAGAATACTTGCCCTCTAGAAACTTGTGATTAAAAGCAAACAACATGAATACTAACCTGTTTTAGACATACAGCAGAATAAAAACTCTAAAGCAAAAAGTTAATTGATCATTCATAAGGCAAGGATAAGTGCAATCTGACATGAGGAATAGGAATAAATACAGAATATCACTGAATAGAGCTCTGAGCCTGAAGTCAGGACATCATGAGTTCAAATGCAGTCTCAGACATTTACATTGACCCTGAGCAAAGCACTTAACCACTGTTTGCCTTAATCCGCTGGAGAAGGAAATGACAAACCACTTCAGTATCTTTGTCAAGAAAACTCCATGCTCAGCACTGATGTGCTAGAGTCCACAGTTCATGAGGAATTGGACAGGACTGATCGATTGAACAACATAATATCAATGAAATTATGAAACTAGCTGTGAAATATCAATATCCAAATTACATAGTACAATCAAAATGCTTCTGTCATTCGGGTCACAGTCAGTAGAAATTTTAGAGGTCAGATCTTATAGGTTAACCTCATCAGGTGAAGCTTAATGATTTATCCAAGGTCACATGGGTAGCTAATGGCAACTTCAAAAAAGAAATATGACATGCAAACAAATATATACAAAGCAAGCTATATGCAAGATGAATTAACAGAGAAGAAGCCTAGAATTAAGAGAGTATGTATCATTGCTATTGTTGCAAGGGCATGCCAAAAATCACTGGTAATTACTAAAAAAGAAAGAAAGAAAGAAAGAAAGAAAGAAAGAAAGAAAGAAAGAAAGAAAGAAAGAAAGAAAGGAAGGAAGGAAGGAAGGAAGGAAGGAAGGAAGGAAGGAAGGAAGGAAGGAAGGAAGGAAGGAAGGAAGGAAGGAAGGAAGGAAGGAAGGAAGGAAAGGAAAGAAAGAAAAAGAAAACTTATGATTGTAAAAGGGAAACTTCCTTCTATGAGGGCTCATTGGGATTGTTCACTTTATTTTGGTTGCCTCCAGGAAAGCTTCTTTAATAAAGTAAGATGAAATGAATGTGGAAGCAAGTGGGTAGGAAGTATAGTTGAGATGAAGGCTAGAGTGTTTCATGAATGGATTCATTATGACTGGAGTCAGTTTAGTGATATTTCTGGAATAACTTTAGATGTAATTTTTTTAACCTCTAGACTTTATTATCATTATAGATTTAGAACCAGAAGTTACTTCAGACCTCATCTAATCTAGCGCTCTAGTTTTACAGATGAATACCTAAGGGCCATAAAGTTTAAGAGATGCAGCCCAAAGTCACATGGGTTGTAGTGACATAGTCAGGATTTAAACCCAATTCTACTGAGTCCAAATCCAATATTGATTCTACTTTTGCACACTATCTCCTACCCTTGATGACACTTCAATTTCCATTTGAGATAAAATGTCATTTGGAGAATTGATGCAGTTTATTTTTTGACTTCCTCAAAAGCCTTTCTTTCATCCACCTGAAAGTCTCAGCAATCCGTGAATGTTCATTAAATTAAGAATACAATTTGGATCTGACAGACAAATGATTTCCCCAAAGCAAGGTTACATTTAGCATGTTGTTTTCTTCTGTTTTATTCATTAAAAACTGTTCAATGTTTCTTAGTGTTTTACCAAGAAAGTAACACTAACATCTCATAGCCCCAAGCAAGGAGACATTTTAAGAAATCTCAACAGTTGAGATTGTATCATTCATTGACATGGTTTATCACTTTGGCCCATAATTTCCCCCTGCCATCTACAATTTGGGATCCAATACTAATATCCATAATAGAACTAACAATCAACAAAAATAGCAAAACTAACTAGATTTTCCTGACATACAGTAAAAGAATGAGGTCACAACAGAGTTTGAAAGAGAATACACAAACTCCAAAAAAGTCTACTTTTGCCTACATGAAAGGATAAATTCTCCAACTACAAGATCATTGTGTGGGATTCCTGGTAAATAGAGTTTCCAGAAGAAGCTATTACTAGAAATTTTTGCATCTGGTTCAAGTGAAAGGGGAAATGAGTGTTTCTAAGCTGCTGAATAATAATAATAATAATTGAAACAACCACCACCACAGCTAACACATTATAGAGGCAGCATGACATAATGAATGGAGAACTAGCCTGAGAATCTAAAAATCTAACTTTAATATTTACTTTAAACCTATGTTGGCTATGTAAGCCTGGACAAATGATTTTAGCTTTTAGTATTCTAAACCCCTGGTATCAAAGTAAAATAAAATAGGGACTACTAATCCAACCAGGAAACATATTAACTTAGTTTTAAAATGTAATTATGTCTATGGTTTATTGTATTTCATTTAATTTTTAAAATAAATTTCATTTAAATTTTTTAAATAGAAGGCCATCTAGTTGCCTTCAAGAGAGGGAAAAAAAATACTCAAAATGAAGCTGCATTGTAGCTCCCTCTGAGCTTTCTAACCAGGGATAAAACTCTATTGGCCCCAATCTATTTACAACTGTTTCTGAAGAATGACTTCTGTGATTGGGACTTCGAGAAAAAGAAGTCATTCCTCAGAAACAGATAGTCTCCTCTAGTTTGAATGGCAATAGTAGGCAGAGTCAAACTAATCATTACTGATTTTCAGGGAAAACCTCACAGGGAAAATTCCTGAATATCCTTTGGAGTGGGCCAGCCTAGCAGGGGAAAGGGGGTGAAGGAGAGAGAAGAAAAGCATGAACATTAAAAGAACAACTACTATGGGCCAAGCATCGGACGAAGTCTTTTGACAAATAGTGTCTCACAATAATTTTGTAAGGTAGACATTCGTTTTATCCTCATTTTGCAGTTGAAGAAACTAAGGCAGAGATTAAGTGACTTACCCAATGAAGATTTCCCCTAGTGAAATGAGCTGATGAGAAGAATTTTTTCTAATGTCCAGGAAGGCAGCTGAAGCAGGTGCTACGGAGTGATTAGCTCTTGGTCAGATATTGAAGATGCCAGAGTGATCCACCCCAAACCATCACCAAGAATCTTGACTTTGTCACTATCATTGAAGCCAAATAACTTAGTGCAACTCTGTTTCACTTAAATCTAGTTTATCAAAATCAAAAGATACCATTGATACCATTTTACCATTTAACCTACCTCAAAGTCCTGTTGCAACAGATAAGTGATAAAGTATCAAGTGTGGATACACTGGACGTTGCAGTCACAGTCCTCACACAGGCAATCCAAAACAACCCTATGGCTTGTCTTCTTACTGGACTGAATCAGGAGTAGGATCAGCAGCCCTCTAGGTATCTGAGCAGCCCTTTAAGGACCATACTGCTAACTTCTTGATGTGAGGAAAGGGCTAAATAAGGTACCCTAAAATTTTTCTGCTTCACCCATGGCAGGAAGGGATCCTACCAGAGTAGGAAACACACACAATGCACAAATTATTTGGATGTGATCCTACTCACCAGAATGTGTCCACACTTATGGACAACACGAAATCTTAGATCTGAAAGATCTAAATGAAAGATCTGAAACAAATTTTGTGAGAGAACTCATCCAAATAGCTGCCTTAAGTGAACAAGGTTAACAAAGGCCAGTTCACTGAAGTCAAAACTGGATTCCTGTTTTTCTGAAGTCATCATAGTGAAGGGGGGCACCTATGGCCTAAGTTTGGCAATCAGAACTAATTAACCAATAGATTTATAATGCTTACCAAAAGTAGTGAATAACTATGTGATTGCCACTTATGGCAAGGTGCCATACCACCAACATCATTGTGCATTTTACCACCATGATGAGCCCTGATGAGGTCAAAGAAAAGTTTTATAAAGACTTGGAGATCTTGATCATTTATGTACTAAAAGAAGAGAAGCTTAGATTTGGTTAACTATAGTAAGAGCAGGGAGAGACTACCAGTCATGGTAGGAATGAAGGAATGGAGTCAGAAATAATAACAGTCACTTATTACTGAAGACTCATGCAGTTCATGAACTTCTCATCAACAACACTGGTTTCTGTTTACCTAAACACAAGAAAACATTACGGATGTGCTCCTGAAGCAAAAAAAATGCCACTTAATAGACTATGTCATTGTAAAGAGAAGAAAAAGACAGAATGTGAGCATAATGATGATGTATGATGCAGACTGCTAGACTTATAGACTTTATGCTCTCCAAGATAACTATTCACATTCAGCCAAAGTAGTGACCCCACGGCAAAATGACTACCAAAAGAATTAATATCAATATATTAGAGTAATTCTAGAATGAATAGTTTGTTGCTAACTTGAAGGGAAAGCTGAGTCAACACATAATTAACAATAATGGAGCAGTAATGGAGTGGGAAGCTTTCAGAGATTTGGTATACACCACAATATTTACTGATCTAGGCCAGAATACTTGCAAACATCAAAACTAGTTTGACAAAAATGATGGGGAAATTCAGAAGCTGCTAAATGAAAAATGAGAACTCCATAGGTTTTACCAGGATGTTCATCCATTTCAAAGAAGACTATTTAATTCTGTCAAAAATTAAACACAAGTGAAGCTTAGAGAGATGCAGGATTCTTTATTCAATAAGAAGACAGAGGAAAATCCAGTTTTATACTGATAGTATCAATCTAACATACTTTTATGATGCTCTTGAAGCTATTTGTGGGCCAAAGATCTATGGTGCATCTCAACCACTCAATACTAATGGAGCCACATTGATTAGTAATAAGGACATGATCTTGGGAAAGAAGGCTGAATATTTCTATAGTGTTTTCAACAGACCATCATCAATCAATGCTGAAGCCACTGATTGTATACCTCAGGTTGAAGTCAATTCATCTATGGCTGAATTTCCAATTGAAGAAGAGGTTTTGAATGCTGTTAATCTCTTATTGTATGTAGCAAAGGACCTATTACTAATTCCATTCCAGCTAAGATTTATAAGGCAGGGGGTTTACTGCTCATACAAAAGTTGACTAAAATTTCCTGCATTACATGACAAGAAGAGGTTATCCCCCAGGAATTTAAGCATTCCTCCATTGTTCAGCCCTATAAAGGTAAAAAAAAAATTTAGTTTGCCTCATGACAGTCACAATGAAATCTCTCTCTTTCTCAGTCATTGCTGGTAAGATCCTTGCCAGAGTCCTCTGGAAGATAGTCATCTACCTGAGAGCCAGCATGGCTTCAGAAAAGGTTGAGGAATAGTTAATACTGTGTTTGTTGCCAAATAACTTCAGGAGAAATGCCAGGAATAGAACAGAGATCTGTGTACAATGTTCATCATTCTAATCAAGGTCTTTGATACTGTCAGTCATGAGAGCTTGTGGAAAACTACAGGAGAATTTTGTTACCCAGAGAGGTTCATTGGAATTGTCCATCACTTTCATGATGGCAAGCTTGCACAGATTCTGAATAATGGACAGTGGTCTCACACTTTCCCAGTCACCAAGAAGTAAAACAGGGTTATATACTTACTCACATGCTTTTTATCATGATGTTTTCAGTAACATTGTCAGAAACCTTCAATGAGGACAAAAATGGCACCAAGTTCTGCTACCATATTAATGGTAAACTATTTAATTTGAAAAGGTTATAAGGCAAGACTAAAAGTAGAGGGAGAGTTGGTGCATGATTTTTCTTTCATAGATGATTGTGCATTCAATGCAGCCTCAGAGCTTGATATGCAACAAAGTATGGATTGATTATCTTCTGCTTGTGCTAATTTTGGCTTAACAATTAATCTGACACCAAGAAAACACAGGTTCTCCACCAGCCAGCATTGCATCACTATACGGGAAACCATTGGTTACCAAAAAATGGAGAAATAGTGAATATTTTCAATAACTCCACTTGTCTTGGCAGTTCATTTTTCAGGGATGGACACACAGGTGATGAGATTGATGTACACACTGCTCAGTGTTTGGATTATTGTTTGTCCTTCAGTCTTGAATGACATCAGTGAGATAATACCATAACATATAAATGAATTGGATTTAAGTGAGGGAGGACTAGGCAAGATCACCTCTCTCACTTTTCCTTCTCAGAGTCATACAGGTCCAGTGGCCAGATGTAGATTAGAATGCCTGGAGATGGCCCTGGATACAATGGAAGACCTTGTCCTTTTTAAGCTAGGGTCTTCAAGAGGTCTCAGTTTGACTGGGGACACTCTAAAGAAAAGTGTGGAAAAGAAGTATTAGATTGCCTATGAAACTCAAGATCCAGAATGCCTGTGTACTGACCTCATTGTTGTATGTTTGTGAAACCTGGTCAGTACACCAGGGTCAAGCTAGGAAATGGAATCATTTCCATTCGAATTGTCTTAGGAAAGTTCTAAATATTGCCTGGGAAGTTAAAGTATCAAGAACCAACCCCCCCCCCAAAAAAAAGAGTATTCCAGGAATAGAGAACAGCCAGTGAAAAAGCATGGAATTGGAAAAGGAATACTGAGGATATCAGTATCACTGGATAGTAAAGAACATGATTGGGAGTAAAATATAAGATTAGAAAAGTAAGAAGAAATGAGGGCTTTGTAAGTGAAACAATTGGTTTTATATTTAATACTGGAAATAATGCAGAATCCCTGGAGTTTATCAGACTTGAATTTTAGGAATATGACCTTGACAATTGAATGAACCATGGATTAGAGATAGAAAAGCCTTGAATCCAAGAGACAAACCAGAAGGCAACAGTCCAAATGTGAAATGATAAAAGATTGCACCAATATGATAGTTGTATGAGTCTAAAAAAGAGTTCATTTTTAAGATATGCCAGAAAGTAGAAAGAATAAGACTAAGCAATAGATTATTTGAACAAGTGAAATGAGTGCAAATGACACTGAGAGCATTAGGTAACATGGAGGATGGTATTGCCCTCATCAATAAGGGAAATTAGGAAAAGGAAAAGATTTGAAGGGAAGGATAATGAGTAGTTCTATCTTGGACAAGATGAGTATAATATGCCTTTGGGACATGCAGTTAAATATGCCTAATAGGCATTTGCAAGACTGGGGCTCAAGAGAAAGATTGGTGAATGATTCTGGGAAAATGGTGGAATAGGTTGGTAAATTTCAAGTCCTCTCAATTACCCCCACAAATAGAACAAATTTGCAACTCAGACAGAACATAGACTGGTGAAAAATCAAGAAGACTTGGGGCAGAACTGGGGTCCTCCTGATTCAACCTGAGAAGATCAGAAGAAAAGCCCAGGGCTGAGCAGTAACCTGTCTGAAGTGCAAACACCTCCAGGCTAGCTGGAAGAAGCATCAAGCTGGAACCTCTAGAGCTAGCTGTGTATGCTGAAGCCTCAGCAGAACATAGAGACTTTCCGACTGTTTGTGGAGTCCGGGTTTGAGTCTGGGAAGACTGGCAAATCCCAATTGATTGGGAACACTGGGCCCAGCTGTGCCCCTGATGTGACCCTGGGTAAATGCAGAAACAGTGTGACAGGAGTACTGCTAGCCTGGGCACTTGCAGGAGGGTGGAGCTCTTGGGTTGGGATTCCTAATCAGAATGGAGAGATGAAGAAAAGCTTGAGCCATCACATCCCTACCCCATGATCATTAAATACTTCTTATTAAAAAATTGAACCAGCAAAGAAGAAAGAACCCTACCATTGAAACATAATTATAGGAATGGGGAAAACCTGGATTCATCTTCCGAGTAAGACACTTTAGTTAAAAAAAAATCTCTCTCCCCAAAGTAATTTGAAATGGTTCCCTGCTCAGAGAGAATTTGTAGAAAAACTCAAAAAGAATTCAAAAACTAAATGAGAGACTCTGAGGAAAAACTAAAGAAAAAATGTAAACCATCCAAGAAAAACAAGAAGCTTATGAAAAAAAAGTTAACCAACCAGAAAAAGAGGTAGCATCTCAAAGATAAAAATGCTTTGAAAATTAGAATTGAGCAAGGGGAAGTCAGTAAAGCTATGAAAAACCAGGAGATAATAAAACAGAATATGAACTATAAGAAAAACAACAGATCTGGAGAACAGATTAAGAATAGAAAATAATAATAATTGGACCACCAGAAAATTCTAACCAAAAAGAGAACCTCAACACAATAATACAGGAAATAATCCAAGAAAATTGTCCTAAAGGGGTAGAACATGAGGAGAAAGTGAAAATAGAAAAAAATCGCCACTTCAAAGAGATCCTGTGTGGAAAACACACAGGAATATTATTGCCAAATTTGGAAACTCCTTGAGCAAAGAGAAGATTTTGTAAAAAACAAAAAACAAAAAAAAAACAAAAATTCAAATATGCTAGAGTTACAATTAGAATTATTTAAGACTTAACAGTAGCTACAATAAAAGACCACAGGTTCTGGAATCATATCTACTGGCATCAAAACAACTAAGTTTGTGGCCAAAAATATCATATCCAGTAAAAATTATCTATGATCCTGAATGAGAAAAATATGGACATTCAATGAACTTGCAGATTTTCAGGACTTTCTATCAACCAAACCCAAACTTAAGAGAAAGGTAAGGATTGAATAACTAGATTTAATGATCATTCTCACTGAGTTTATCATCATACTTTTGGTGGTTGAGATCACCAATTGAAAGAGTGAAGCTTAAGAAGGCCCATGATTGGGAGCTGACAGGAAAGCAAAAGATATTGAGAAGAGCTTCATATATTAACAATTTTATTTCATTTAGATGACTCTAGTATATCTAGCAATAGAGGAACCATAGATATGATTTCATGAGCTGTGAACTTGAATAATTGATTAACCAAAATGGCACTCCAAATCTGAGAAGTACTAAATGGCTTTAGAGCCACTGGAGTGGGCTTAGGTTACAAAGGGAAATTCATTGGGGGTAAGATAGATTCTCAAAAGGATATAAAGCAACAATTATGCTTTGTTTTTTTCAAAGGAAGCTACGTACCTTTCAGGCTGACTTAACTCATATAGTGTATCCACTATTGGTTATCGTAAGTCAGGAATATGAACTCAGAACTGCTTCTAATGTATAGGTGAAAATGCCTCTTCTGCCTTCCAAAGAGTTACTAACCTGCCTGACATTTCAGGTTCAGGAGATATAAGGTTTCAGGATTTGTAGATCCTTTCCAGACTCTTTTGGCTTCATATAAGGTAACAATGGTCCCTCGGGAGTCTCAGATGAGAAAACCTTTCTTTGGACTGTTCCTGTAGGGGCTAGACAAATTCCCCAACCCTACATAAACAAATGGATTGGCTCAAGGAAACAAATGGATGTGCAAGTGACCCCATCTATGAACTCACACCAGTGGAATTACTCAGGAATCAATAGCCCAGCTTCTCTTGGAGGTTTTGGATTAAAAAAAAAACTCAGAACAGATGAGCCTATCAACTTCAAAAAATCTGAAAGCAAACCAAGGAAAGTTAAACCAGCCTAAAGGGAAAAGGATCCATCCTCCAGTCAGGATGAGGTAAATAAGACTGCAGAAATGAGAGCAAAGACAAGGACAAAATGGATAAAATTGATTTGCTTAGCTTAATGGGCCATTAGCAAATGGTCAGAGTTTTAAAAATTTTTTTTTCTGATTCTGTCAATGGGCATCCTTTTGATCAGAGGCAGACAGTGAATGAGGACATTGGTCTGGACATTGTTGCCCCATGACTATAAGTCTATACCCCTCCCAGATTTTCTGGGACAATCCAATTTTTTAAAAAAGAAAGTATATTTTAATTAGAATTTCTTTTTTAAAAAAATTTATCTTACCATGAATCATGATTTCTAGTTTAGAAAATATAGTTCCCACATGTAAAACAAACAGAATCTTCCTTGTTTTTCCCCCTTCTGTTGGTTTACTGACACTGCCTAGAACTGAAATTGAGATTATTGACTCATTTCACTTATATCAATCAATAGTCATTCATCTCAGAACAATGGGATACCACGGAAACAGGATTTGCACACTCCCTGGGAGTCCAAATATGCCATGGGGCAGGAACTAGTTATTTCTTCTACCTGAAATTTGTTTAACCTCTTTTTTATCTATCCAAATCCTATCCATCCTTTGAGACCCAGCTCAAATGCTAACCTTTCTTATGAGAATGAGATAATTCTCAAAGAAATTTCTTTTCATCTGAATTCCAATAGCACTTAATGTCCATTCCACTATAGTTAAAGTGTAAGATTTTTGCACCTAACAAGGATCACAAACCATTTCCTTGGGACAGTGGAATGAGAAGAAAGGGAGAACATTAGAATGGAAGAAGAACGCACATCTTGAGCTCTTTATTTTAACCAATTATCTTGCTAGATGTTAACATCTATAAAGTTCTTTGGTTCTGAATAACTAAGAGGGCTGCCAGTACCCCTTAAATTTGGTACCCCGAAAGGGGAAAAAATGCCATTTGAATCACCATTGATTGTTTCAGCTCTGCATGCTACTTATTTGTCCCTTATCATATTTTGTAAGTTATTGGTTTTTTTGCATGTGCATATCTTGTCTTTCCAATGAAACTAGAAGCTTTTCAAGGTCAGTGATTCTGTTTTTCACTTCTTTACTTGACCATTTGTACCTAGCACCATGTTTAACCCAAAATAGGTAAATAGAAGTAAACATTTATTGAATTGAGTGTTTTAATTACTTAGTAGCTTTCAGGAGGAGATTCTGAAACCTTATCAAATGGTGAGCTGTAGTGACACATTTGGACAGAATACTGCTGCTTCTGCATATATTTTCACCCCCAAACCAGTTAGAAAAGAAATAACTGAATTCCAAGAACTTGAATTCCAAAAACAAGCAATTAGGAACAGACCATTTGAATTCAACTCTTTTCCTCTGCCCACCTCAAACTGCATAAACACAGTTTTGGTTTGTTTTTGTTATTTTAGGAATAAAATTTTCCCTTGACTTTTTCATAGGAAACCTTATTGATGAGTTTTTAAATAGGGGTTACAAGATGTGTATGTGTGTGTCTGTGCAAATGCATATGTGTGAGTATGTTTACATAGACATAACCCCTATTTAATTTATGTAATGTTATTTATGTAACTTCTATTTAATATAATTTATGTAACCCCTATTTAATTTATGCCAATTTTATGCAACAGATGTATGTATTTATACATGTTTCCACATGTTTGTGCTCAAATATTTTAAATGGATGGTACACGATCTTTAGTTCTTTCTCTAGGTCTCATACTTACTTTGTAGCATTCTCCGTGCACAGGCTTGTTAAAATGTAGCAGGCACCATCAGTGTGTGCAAATGCGTTTTCTAACATCTGGATGTTAGAAAATCATTACTGCTGGAGTCCTCAAATGATGGGCCCCAGGTGTTTCTTTAGAATTGATTCTCTGAGCAACTTTCCCAAGAGAACCAAGTGTCTCAGGCTGTGTCCACACATGCAAAGTGAAGCAAAGAATTGAGCCAATTGTCTGAATAATACAGACCTAAGGACCCGTCTGTTGACTCAATTTGCTGGCTATTTCAGAAGGAGACTTTGGAATTTTTTTTTAAATTTGAGTCATATGAATAATTGCCTCAATTCTCCATATTCTTTAAGATAATATAGACACTGCCTCTTTATAAATGGGCAAGGTAAAAATGAAAGACATGACAGGTCATACTCATGTGTCTGAGTTTGGCTTTTGGCTAGGAATTCTTACTCACCAAGTGGCTTAGCAATCTAAGTGATAATACATACCCTTGAATGCATATTTTCATTGAACACATTTACATTAATCTCAATTATGCTTTCTGGATGACATTAAGAAGAGATAGCTCTGAGTACACCCAGTATGGAACTACAGATTTTGGTCACATCCATTCTATAGATTGACGAAATGGTTTCTGCCTTGCCTAGCTCCACAGTTATGTATCTGAATCTTGTTATCTAATTTATCTGTCACTTTCTCCGCTGAGAAATTTTACACTTGCCAAAGATGCTATCTTGTAGAGTGGGCTATAGTGTGTGTAGGATAGTAATTAGGGTAACTGCATCCTTGAAAGTAACAAATTCAAGCAGAAAGGTCTGGGGAAAAAATGAATGCATAGAGATCTTTCTCACGGCATTAATGCTCTCTTACATAAACCATTTGTGAAGTGATCAGCTCACCATTTGCTTTTCTTCCCCAAGGCAGCAAAGAGGTTTAATTTGTGTCCTGTGAAGCAGTAATAATTCTCTGACCTCACATGGACATGTGTTTGCCTTTCACAAACACATGGAGCCAACCCATCAAAAATTGTGATTTTTAACACCCTCTCCTTTCTCCCTCACCCCCCCCCATCTCACCAAAGCAAAGAAAGACTGAAGAAACAAAATTTTTGTTGTTCTTGTTTTATCATTTCCAACTCTTCATATTCCCATTTGGGGATTTTTTTGGACAAAGACACTGGAGTGTTTTGCCATTTCTTTCTCCAGTTTGTTTTATAGATGAGGAACTGAGGCAAACAGGTTTAAGTGACTTGCCCATAATCATCTAGCTAGTAAGTGGCCAAGGCCAGATTTGAACTAAGGAAGGTAAGTCTTCCTGCCTCCCAATACAGTGCTCTGCACTGCACCACCTAACTGCCTAGGAAGCAAGTAAATGGGACCAATTCTTTATCTGTGGTAAAGAGGGAAAGTAGACAGAAAGGAAAAATTCAAAACTCTGTAGCTCTGACATCATAGGCAAGTCACAACTTCACTCTCTGAGCCTTGCTTCCCTCATCTACAAAGTCAGGATAATAATAATACCTAAGGTATAAACAAGGGTTGTTGTAAACCTCAAACAAAACAATGTCTCTAAAGTGCTTTACAAATTTTAAATAATATTTTCAATGTCAGTGTTAGGGATCAAATTCATTCTCTGAAAGGTTCTGGAAAATTCAAGAGAATAGCTCCCTATTAGACATGAACTCCAATTAAATCCTTGCCCCAACATAAAATATCAATAGTATTCACACAATAATAATATACTCAACATGATACTATATATTGTAATAAACTTACATATATATATATATATATATATATATATATAAAATATGTGCCAGAAACAAAGCTTGAGCATTGACCTTCCACACTCTCTCTACTATGCCCTAATCATTTAAAACTTCATAAATTACTAACAACCTACTTTGGCCATCAAAATACATTCAGTTCCTTTTGAGCTAGGTAATTACCAGAACCCAAACAAAACAAAATGCATTTGGCTGCCTAGCAGTTCTATACAAGGCCTCTCACATGAGCAGAGCAGTTCTGGGAGAAAGAAGAGCATAAGGGGATGAGGAGGGAAGGAGAAACAAGGCTGGATGCAAAAGTCTATAGTTCTGAACCAACCCTTCTTTATTATGAACTTAAATGAGTGAAACTGATGACTTTGTGCAGCTGTTTCTTACTCAAATCCAACTTATAAGCAACTCAAGACATCATTCTCATGATGTCAGTGATCTTCAAAGTTTAGATGCAAACTAGCAAAAGTTTAGGATGCAAACAATTCCTTGTTTTTAAAAAATGTTTCTGAGGTATCTCCAAGGAAACCACTGAAAGGCAAAGTCCTTGAAATTAGGGGCTGCTCTTTGAATTTTTTGCTATGCCCAGCATTTAGCACAGTATCTAGCAAACAGTTGATGCTTTGTGTTTTTGTTGCTTGTCCTCCTACTCAAAACAGGACCAATAATATACAGTGTATTAGGCTGTCTGTGTCTGATCAGTTGAATACAATTACCTGGAATAGGGTAAAAGTAGTCCATTAGACTAGGTCTTCTTAAACTTTTTCCATTCTAGACTCCTTTTCACCCAAGAAATTTTTATAAGACCCCAGTATATAATATATACTTATATACTTATGGTATATAAGTATCCCATACTTATATTGTAAGTATGCAATCTTACATTATTGCATACTTACAATAATGTATTGTATGCAATACATTAGGTATGCAAATCAGAAATTTACTGATAATAAATTGTAAAGAAGTTTATTTTTAAATAATTCTTTGGTATATGTGTAATTGTACCATTTGTTAAATTTGAAAACAAATTTGCATGATAATGAGATGGATGTGCTTGTTTATTTTGGGGATATACTTGATTCTGCAGGACATAGAGTATTTAGGAACATTTTACTTTTGCCAATTTTTTATGACCCCCACACTCAATTACATGCACAAACCACAGTTTAAGAAGATTTGCATTAGAACAGTTGGGATGGAAATATCTTTGGATTGTTACAGCTATATTACAGCTCATGCTTCATTTGTGCTATTTCTATTCTACTTTGCTCTGGGAGTACATTTACAGGACCTTCTTTGATGCAATCACATCATGATAAGCAGTGTCTCCCATGTCTTACATCTGATTCCAAAGTGCTTCAAGGAGACCTTGAAAGTGTCTTTGTACTGCTTCTTCTAACCATGGTATGAGGACTTTTTTTGAGTTCTATGTAAAATAGATTTTTAAATAAGCATGCATTTAGCAGTGAGATTTATGTGTTCCATTTGAGTTACACTCTCTGCAGTAGAGTTTGAATGCTTGGCAGTTTTTCTCCAGAGAAGACTTCAGTATCTGGTACCTTATTTTGCCAGGTGATCTTCAGAATCTTCCTAATACAATTCAAATGGAAGCAGTTCAGTTCCTGTCATGGTGCTGGAATATTGGCCAGGTTTCACAAGTATATAAAACAGTGAAATCAGCACAATGACTCTGTAGTCCTTCAGTTTGGTATGTAACCTAACATCTTTCTCCCATCCTTTCTTTCACTAGTGCCAATTTTGGCCTGATGGAGGTCCACCACCAGCCAGCACTGCACCAATCATAAGTGGAACCATTAGTCACAGTAAATGATGAAATTTTGAATTCTATGGTTAACTTTCCTTACCTTGGAAGTATATTTTCCAAAAATGTCATTATAGATGATGAGGTTGACACATGCATTGCCAGAGCTAGCTCGGTGTTTGAGAGGCTTTGAAAGAAAATGTGGGAGAGAAGAGGTGGTAGGCTGCTTACCAAACTGAAAGTGTTTTATAAGAATTTGTTGGTGATAATTTTTAGAAGAAATCAAAGCTATCAAAGAAATATCCAAAAAGACCCCAAATCACTACTGATTAGAGAAGTGAAAATTAAAAGAACTCTGAGTCATCACCTCAACCTACCAGAGATTGCTTAACATGAAAGAAAAAGGAAAACGATAAATATTGGAGGACATGTGGAAAAATAGACACTAAGTCACTGTTGGTAGAATTGTAAACTGTTCCAACTATTCTAGAGAACAATTTGGAACTATGTCCAAAGGAAGATAAACTATGAATACTCCTTGACTCAGTAATATCACTGTGAAGTCTAAATCCTTTAAGAGATCAAAGGAAAAAATGACAAAAAGATATATAAGCTCTTTTTGTAGTTGACAAAGAATTGGAAATTAAGGAAATACCCATCAATTGGGAAATGTCAAACAAGTTGTGATATATGATTGTGATGGAATATCATTATATTATATAAAATGATGAACAAGATGATTTCAAAAAACATAGGAAGACATATAAACTGATACAAAGTGAAGTGAGCAGAAGTGAGCAGATCATTGTACCACAATATTGTTAACTATGAAAGACTTAGGTACTCTGATCAATGTAATGATCTAGGGCATTCCAAAGGACCTGTGATGAAGATTTATGCACATACAGAAAAAGAATTGATGTATTCTGAATGCAGAATGAAGCAGGTTTTTTTTTTTTTACTTTTTTATGTCTTACTTTTTATTGTGGGTTTTGTAAAGAGCTAATGTGGAAATATGTTTTGCATGACTTCACATGCATAATTGATATCCTTTTGCTTGCTTTCTCATCGAGTGGGAGAAGGACAGGAGGGAGAGAGAGAATTTAGAATTAAAAAATTTTAAAACATGAATGTTAAAAATAGTTAAATAAATGCTTGTTGACTGACTGTCTAACTAACCATCAGCTCCGAGATAGCACCTCTCCTCAAATAGAGCCTTCAATAGATATTCTCTGAGCACTTGTGATCCTGGCATTGTTTTAGGCACCATGGGAAAACACAAGAAATATAAGCCCTGTCCTTAAGATGGTCTACCATATGAATCTAGTTACAGAGTGAGAATTGGATTCTGAATCTCAGAGGAAGACCTTGAAGAAGTAATAGGGTTACATAAGCCAAGGAAAAGAATGAAAAGAAAGGAAAAAACACTAGCAGAAGGAAAAGCACCAGCCGAGACAGGGAAATGGTAAATGGGTACCATGCTTATTGGGGAGGGAAGCCAGTGACAGTTAAGATGCACATAGATAGTAGTACAGAATACAATTAAATGACTACAATAGATCTAATTCAAAGAGAAAATATCGGACAAGACTGAAGTATGGAATTTCTCCCTTTGGAGTAGGAAAATGTGTTATTTATATTGTCCTGAAACACATCACATGAATCTTATTCAGCCCAATTCTCTGACACATGGGTTGGCCCTGTCATAGACCCTCGCAAAAGGGAGTTTTCTTTTGATTTATACCGGACTGAAAGAATTCATCCCTATCCACTGCCTGACCTCCCTTGATTGGAACAAGATTGTAGAAATGGGGAGATGGTCTTGTGTTTTCTCTCCTCAACAAAGAAGTCATAATGCCTTCCCCTGCAAAGTGGAGGGGAAATTAGACTTATTAATCCATCAAGTGCATTTTGAGCCTTTGGAATAGATTTCTAAGGGAAGTATAAAACTTTTCTAAAAAACATGTAATATTTGAATAGATACCTGTTTACTCAAAAATCTTCACTAAAAGTCACTCTTGGTGACTTTTCTGGTATGCCAAATAATTGCTTTAGTCCCACAGCATCAGTTCAGTATTTGTATAGTTGTATCTTTCTATCTATGTTCTTTTCATAGTGTCTTTCACCAATTTTGTTCATTTTTTTTTCTTCCTGGGTATCAGAAACAAATTTTGGATAATTCTCAATATGGCACCAAACTTCTTAAATAGTGTAAATGACACTTGCAAGAATGACAGATGAGGTCATTCTATAAATAGCACTTCAATTCTGCAATATTTTGTGTATAGAGCACATTTGTATATACGCACATATATGCAAAAATCTGATTGAACTCAGTCAAATGAGTAGGTGTTTTTAAAGAAAACAATTAGCAGATTGTTAGTAAATGGTCTTTTTCTTTCCCTGTCTTTGGACAGGGAATTTGGAACTATGCTCAAAAAGTTATCAAACTGTCCCTATCCTTTGACCCAATAGTGTTACTACTGAGCTTATATCCCAAAGAGATCTTAAAGGAGGGAAAGGGACCCACATGTGCAAAAATGTTTGTGGCAGCCCTCTTTGTAATGGCAAGAAACTGGAAACTTAGTGGATGCCCATCAGTTGGAGAACGGCTGAATAAGTTGTGGTATATGAATATTATGGAATATTATTGTTCTATAAGAAACAATCAGCAGGATGATTTTAGAGAGGCCTGGAGAGATTTATGTGAACTGATGCTAAGTGAAATGAGCAGAATCAGGAGATCATTATATATAGCAACAAGATTATACAATGATCAATTCTGATGGATATGACTTTCCAACAGTGAGATGACTGAGGCCAGTTCCAATAGATCTTGTGATGAAGAGACCCATCTACACCCACAGAGAGGATTGTGGGAATTGAGTATGGATCTTACCATATCATTTTCATTCTTTTTGTTGTTGTTTGCTTGCATCTTGTTTTCTTTCTAATTTTTTTTCCTTTTTGATCTGACTTTTCTTGTGCAGCAAAATAATTGTATAAATATGTATACATATATTGGATTTAACATATATTAGATTACTTGCCATCTAGGGGAAGGGATGGAGGGAAGGAGGGGAAAATTTGGAACACATGGCTTTACAAGGATCAATGTTGAAAAATTATCCATGCATATGCTTTGAAAATAAAAGCTTTAATAAAAAAAGAATTGTATGCATAGAAAGACACTAAATGTACTGATAAATTGAACCAAAGCAATCTAATTTGTTACATGTAAATGTCTATACTTATAAAATAATTGGGAGAAGTGGAAAGACACAAAAGGATTTTAATTCATCTCAATCATCAGTTATTTAAGAATAGCACTATATTTTGCACCTAGCAAGTACTAAATACATGTTTGTCAAATTGAAAATTAATGCATTACTCAAAGGATGTTTTGTTTTGATTTTTTTCTTCATCAATGCAAGGAATTCCTAGTATGAAAATTATCTCCACTAATATAGACCCATGGTCTATGATTTAGTTAGATAAGTAAATGTCTGAAATTCAACTCATATGTCTAAAACACAAGCAACTTATCCAAGATCATCTACCCAGTAAGGGATAGAGATAGAATTTGATTCCAAAACCAGTATTCTACCACACCATGCTACCTCCATTAAAAATTATTCAAAATAATTGAGCTATTTGGGTGGGTTTTTTATCTTCTAAACCAGTTTTGGTAAATAGATACAATTGTTAGTTAAAACACTGGACCATTTGCCAAGAATATAATTTGAATAAATATTATTACAGATGAAACATCTCATTTTTGTGTTAGCTTGCTCTTGTCTACAGGGGGAAGAAGGGATGTGTGATGATTTAAAAAAAATAAGTCTCCCTCAGGGACATGTCACTTGAAGCTTATGTTTGTCATGCTTACGGTGCAAGCAAAAACACACACTAAATTCCATCTTTAAATTAAGCTGTAACCAAGCTTGTATATTCATTAGAGGAGAAAAATTCTCTTCTGAGAAGTTCAAATTGTTTATTGATTTTCATTTCTGTGTTCAAGTGAAGCTTGAGTAAGTCTGTCTCTCTGCAGTCCCCATGGGCCAGACGGGCCAACAAGAGCATCACATTTCAACCCTACTGAGCAGTTAGCTACCAAAATGTGAGAATTCCTTTAAAACTATATTAATAAATAGTTAGAGGGTGAGATTTCCAGTTCAATAAAGTTGATTCTTAGCAAGGGGAATAACAAACTTGGAATCGCTAGTGATAGATGACAATCTTTGGGAAATCCCTGAAAAATGAAAGCAGAACCAAGGAAAAAAAAACACAATTAGCAGTAGCAGAACCTTGACTGGAGGGAGGAGTAAAGAAAGTCATTTACTGCACAGGTTTGATAACTTCACTGAAATTTGGTAACCATTCAAATAGTCTTGAAGGTTTATTCTATCTGAAGAGTGAAATCTTCAAAGCTGGGAGTAGGTATTTGTTAGGGGACTTGTTTCTATACCAGATCTTTTCTAGAATCACTGTAAAAGTGACAAACGATGATAAAAATGAACATTTTATGTGTCTTAAAGCAAAACCAAAAAATTAGCTTTTAAAAAATGGATAGAAAATCATGCTGACTATTCAGGGTCATTTGAAAAATGCACACTCACATATAAATTTAAAAGTATCACTTCTAGAAGATATGTGTCTGCAAAGTCTTCTCTTTTATTATGCTAATTTTCTTTTAGAAGTGAAATTAGGTGTTTTGTTTTACTCAATGGAAATCTAGGTTTGTGTAGTTCCCTTGTGAAACCCCAGTTGTACCTAGAACTTCTCTGAAAAAAAATACCACCTGTTTAGGTCTCTATGTTGGCTCTTGGAGACTTGAGATTAGCAGAGAGCCAGTAAATGATCCAACAGCTAGGTAGTACAGTGGATAGAGCACTGGACTTGGAATCAGGAAAATTCATCTTTATGAGTTCACGCAGTCCTCAGACACTTATTAGCTGTTTGACTCTGGGCAGGTCATTTAGCCCTGTTTGCTTCAGCTTCCTTACCTTTCAAATGAGTTAGAAAAGGAAATGACAAACTATTCAGCCAAGAAAATCTCAAGAATGGGGTCATGAAGACTTAGGCACCACAAAGGAACAAAAAAGGTCAATGATCAATCATGTGTGTTATTAAACATTTGTGTGAAATATATCAGTTGCTTTGTTATATATACTATGGTTCTTTTCCCTCCACTTTGGTGAGGCATTTGGGGTTAAGTGATTGATCCAGGCTCACACAGCTAGTAAATACTAAGTGACTGAAGCCAGATTTGAAATGAGGTCCTCCTGATTTCAGGACCAGTGCTCTATCCACTGAGCCATCTAGCTATAGTTGTTACATATTTATTTATTCTAATGACACTGAAGACAAAGAATATTTTGCAAATACTATGAAATAGAGAAGAATCCTTCCCATCATAACCCCAGATATTTTATAACCTAATATGTAAAAATCTGATTTGGTAGAAGGAACAGGAGTCAAGAAAACCTGAGTTCTGCCAATAGGAAATTGATGGGACTTTGGGCAAGGATATACCATCTCTTCTCCAGGTTTCCATTTCTTCATCTTTATTGCCTTTCATGTCTCTTCTTTATGAGACTCAGCTAGATGAAGTAGTAGACAAGGAGGTGGTATGGAAGATGGAATGCCAGACTTAGAGCCAGGAAAACTTGAATTCAAATCCTTCCTCAGATTTGCTAGCTGTGTGACCCAAGACAAGTCAACCAGTAATCTCAGTTTTCTCATCTGTAAAATGAGAGTGATAGTAGCATCTATTTCTCAGGATTGTGGTTGTTTTTGTTTGTTGTCTGTCTTTCATTCTCAAAGGGGACCATGACATCAGGGAGGTAATGACATGACATGCAAATGAATTGGATTTGAGTGAAGGACTGTGCAAATCCAGCAGGCTCACTTTCTCCTCCAGAACCATCTGGGTCTAGTGACAAAATATAGATCAGGACAACTGAGATTGTCATGAAGATCAAATAAAATAAAACATGTAAAATGTATTGAAAATCTTACAACTGTAAAGGACAATAATAATTATTATATATGAAAGTATGTATTATACAAATATATTATTATAATTATTACTGTTATTATATTGACATGCAGATCCACAGGGTGTCCTTAAATCTAGGAAAAGCAGAAACTTTCTGGGGACCCAATATGACAGTGCCCAGGACAGGTTAGGGAAATTACCTACAGGGAAGTAGATATATAAAGAGAACATACAAGGAAAGATCACAATATTAGCTATGAGCTAATGGGTTGTCTACTATGAGGTAGCAGAAGGTTTTTACAGATTTTCATAAAACTAATGAGCTGGAGCCATCTATGCTAATCCAAGCCATTTGTCTTTGGATCTCTATTAAGGATCTTGACCGCTTGATTTGATTTAAAACTATGAAACCTATGTAGGTGAGGACCACATGGTAGGGGAAAGAGAGTGGTAGATTTTGTAGTTAGAGATATAAAATACTATAAAACACTGAATTGCTTGAGAGGAGAGACTTTTTGTCTTTCTTTTTAATCCACATATCACCATAATACAGGTTTACTTGTTTTGTTGTTGTTGTTTGTCTTTCACTCTCAAAGACAATCAGGGAGGTGATGCAACTACATGCAAGTCAATGGGATTTGAGTGAGAGAGAGCTGTGCCAAGTCACCAATCTTACGTTCTCCTCAAGAGCCACCTGGATCCAGTGGCAAGTTATCTGCAGGAGCTTACTCCTGGAGTAAGGCTAATTGACTAAATGAGGATATGAGTTCAAATACCAAATCTTCTACATAAAACCGGTGTGATTCGTAGAAATAATTTCACCAGTGGGTTTCAGTTTTATCATATCTAAAATGAGGGATTGAACTAGGCAATCTCTAAAATCTCTTCGTGGAATCTATGATTCTACAATAGATCCAGAAAAGTTCAAGCTGACAATTAAAGAAGATGCAGTCTAAAAAGGGAAGAAAAAGGGAATGTATAAACATAAACCAAAACAGTCAGAAGAAAAACTTAAAATTCTTTCAATGAGCCATATGCAAACAAATACTCCAATATTTTGGCTCACTTACTTAATTTTTCATACTTTTTTTGCCTTGGGTGGACAAACTTGTAAGATTCAGCTATGCTGCAAAAGAAAAGAGGAAAGAAATAAGCATTTTTAAAGCACCTATTTTGTGCCATATGTTGTGCTAAGTACTTTAAAAATATTATCTCATTTAATAAAAGCATGCCTATATAATGGAAATATCAAATCTTAGTTTACATAAAGGTACAACCTTTGTCAAAGTCCAAAACCCAAAAGAAATCAGGCTACAGACAAGGAAGAATTTTAATGGAAATTAGAAATGTGATTTCAAGCAGCAATACTAATACTCAGGACCATCATCTGCCTCATTACTATGACATTAGTGTGAGAATATTGGAAGCTAGTTTAAAAAAATCCTACAGGCTGAGAGATGTCTTCAGTTTATCTGTAAGGCTTCATTAAGTTGCATAATTGTAATTCAAAGAAAATTATTTTCATCAGTATTTTTGTATTAAAAGGAAGGATTTGTTATTGGAAAGCATCATCTTAACAAGAAACCTAATTTAAAAAAAAACCCAGTGTAGTCTGGTGTAAAAAGTACAGGTGGGAAACTTCCATTCTAAATCTAATTTTAAAAGAAACCCAATGCAGACTGGATTTAAAAAAATACTTAAGCATAAGTTTCCATTCTGCTTCTGGATCTAATGCTATTTACCATCACTTAAACCTGTCTCCTTCACAGAGCACCAGACATCCAGATCAAAACTTAAAAGTACAATATATCATGTAAAAAGTACAATATACCAATTAGATATCTTAAAAATTCAGATAACTGATTTTTCATTTTATTCTAATGTTTGGCATCATATAGATAATGACCTTCTGCAACCATAAAAGATGATAAACAAAATTTTATTATATTTTTAAAAAATCTCTAAAAGATTAAATTAGCTTTTGTTAAACTAAAGAGACATAGCCTGATAGAGGAGAAACCTGAGGGGTAGAACCAAGAGAAGTTGGTTCAGGTACCACTGTTGTTTAGTTATATGACTTCAATGCAACTCTTTGTGATCCTATTTGGGGTTTTGTTGGCAGAGATACAGAACTGATTCGTCATTTCCTTCTCCAACTCATTTTACAGATAAGGGAACTGAAGCAAACAGGTTTATGTGACTTGACCAGGGTCATACACCTAGCAAGTGGCTGAAGCCATATTTTAATTCAGGTCCTCCTGACTTCAGGACAGGAATTCATAAACTTTTAAGATACTATATTAAAGGGGGAGCTAAGTAGCACAGCAAATAGAAAAATAGGCATGAAATTAGGCAGGCTAAATCTTCATGGGTTCAAATCCCATTTCAGACACTACTACCTTGTGACCCTGGGCAAATCTCTTAAGCTTGTTGCCTCAATTTTCTTATTTGTAATGTGAGCTGTAGAAGGAAGTAGAAAATGAATCCTTTATCTTTGCTAAGAAAACTTCAAATGGGATCAGAAAAAGTTGTACTCAACTAAAACAATTGAATAACAATGAAATTATTTTTAAAAATTATATAGGACAAAGTTTTTTAAACTGTGGATCATAAAAAATTTGGCAACAGTAAAAGGTATCGAATAATCTGCCAAGACTTAATTCTTTATGTAAAAATAAACGAGTTCAATCATCTCATTAGCATGCAAATTTTCTTTTGTCTTTAATAAATGGTAAAAGCCAAAGAATTTTTAAAAATAAATTTCTTTATGATTTGTTATCAATAAATGTTTGATTTGTATACCTTGTTTGTATACCTGTATGCCCAGGGTCATGTAAAATATCTCTCTGGCAAAAAAGGGTCCTAAATTGGAAAAAAGTTTAAGAAATGTTGGTATAAAAGGCAGAGGAGCTCCGTGAGGGAAGACCTTGTTTCAAGTACAACTTCTGATACACACTTGCCATGAAACATTTAGCCAGCCATTTATCCTCTTCATGCTGTCCCCAGCTAACTTTTCTGAGAGCAGTTGTAATATAAATGAATTGTTGATGTGAATATATGAGGAGATTTTTCCATACCAGGAATTTCCCATAAATGATTAAATCAAGGTTCCATAAAATTATTAAATATTACTAGAATATTTGTTGTTCGAAAATATTATTTGTAATATGACAGATAAGGTGAAATTGTTTGTTATTAAATTTTTCTCTCAATGTTAATAGCTGTAGTATGATTTGACTTTTGTGTGCATTAATAACGGATTTCAAAGGGACCAACCTGGAAATTAATAGGCATGATTTAGCCTTTATTTAGTACTTAAAAACTAAATGAAATTAATTTATTTTTTAATTGAATAAAAAGAGTTCAAAAATTAGCTTAATAAGAAAATTTCCTTGTTTTTTGAAGTATTTAATTTGTTTTTAACCATCTTAATTCAATGTTTTCAACTTGTTTCCTAATTTGTTAAATGTGGCATTTTTAAACATTAACTTAATATGTGTTTTTTTGAGCTTTGAATCACTTTTCTTTGCACTTTAATTGATTCCATCTACCACTTTGCAGATGGCCCTGCTCATTTAATTGTCAGAGCGTCTTGGAATGTTAACACTGGAAGCCAAGTGGCCTTATTTTTACACAGCAGCCTTAGCATAGCCACACAAGTGTTACTTGAGAGGTGACTAAAATCAATAGAAACAACATATAAGAGGGCATACTAAGAGACTATAGTTAGGATAAATTTCCTATTGGAGGGAAATACTAAGTGCTGAGGCATATACCCTAGCTTAAAAGAAAAGGGAAGTTACACCAGAAGGGAATTCTAATTTGTGCAGCTTCCATTCTAATATAGGCACTTATCACCTCTGGAAATGACTTCTCCCTAACTGGAAGTATTTAAGCAAAGCCACTTAATGACTTCATATGCTTATTTCTTCTTTCTCCAATCCTCTTCACATCTGCTCAAAAAAACCTTCCTGAAGTACAAATCTATGTGACTCCTCAAGAATTTTTGTTGGCTCCCTAGGGCTAAGATGAAATATCAACTCTTCAACATAACTTTTAAAGCCCTTCATGACCTTATTCTGGTCTACTTTTCCAGGCTTATTAAACATTATTACTGTCCTTCACAGACCCTTCATTTCAGCCAAGATAGCCTATTTCTTTTCCCCAAAACTTTGCATTCGGTGCCCTACTTCTGTATAGTATAAAGTATTCCTGGCCCCCAGAATGTATTGTCTTTTTATCCCTTCTCTTAGAATCTCAAGCCTTCTTTAAAGTTCATTTCAATTGCATTCCTTTCTTCTGCCTCAGATCATCCTATATATACCACATCCCATGTCCTAACAGAATATTAAGATCCCTGAAAACAAGAATCATCCTTGTATTTGTCCTTGTATCTCTAGCATCTACCATATTGTCCTTGAACCCAATGGGTACTTAGTACATACCTGGTGGGTTCTATGCACTGGAGGATAAAAAGAAAAAAAAAACACATCACTTGGCAAGCAGATGTGTCTGGCTAAAGCCCATTCTGATATAATCCTTCACCTGATGAAAACAAGTCTTGGTTTACATGAGAATGCTGACAGGTGAATCATATTTCACCTAATGCCCCCATCAAAGACATCATTAACTATCTGAAAACAGCAGTTCAGCAATCTAGCTACTGAGAGCCCTGAAATTTCATGTTTATTCATGTCAGCTGTTGGGAAGCAACTGTGCCATCCATGTTAATAAAATGGCCATATTATGACTGGTCTGGTTTTATGATACAGGCAACAATAAGCCAAGTCACTGAGAATTTGCCAAAGTCTGTGGATGTAATTTGTATTTGATAAACTGGATGAAACGGTTGCTTCCTGAGTTGAGATCACAGTACTTGTGTGAAGAGATATTCATGCATGGCCTAGAATTCTGCCAAACAATTCAGATATCTGGTCTTGGAAGAGGCATTTAATGTACTGGCACAGTGTCAGACAGGGTAGAAAGGATAGTCAGAAAAATGTCTCAAAATATAGTACTACATTAAAGTAACTGGGTTTTTTTTCTTTTTAAAAAATATAGCCAGTTTTTATTTTTTAGGTTTTATTTATGTCTTTTGTTTTTACCCTATAGATATTTCCTCATATTCCACCATGTCCCATCTGTTGAAGTATTGATCATTAAATGAAGCCAATTGAAGCTATGACTATATGTGAAACTGTATGCAGCATTCAGTATTTGTAGTCATCTACCTCCGTTACCGAAAGGAAGGAGATATGTTTCACTATTGTTCCTCTAAGAGACTGTTTCCAACATCAGGGACTAGCAGCTACCTCCATTGCTACACATACCTGACAAGAATTGTGAACGTCAAAGGAAATAAAATGTATAAAGCATTTTGGAAAATTTAAAGCACTATATATAATTGCTAGCTATGTTCTAAATATAAGAAATGATGAGCAAGATGATATCAGAAAAAAAAACCAGAAAGATTTATGTGAACTGATACAGAGTGAAGTGAGCAGAACCAAAAGGACATTAATAACAGTACTTTCACAATATTGTTCAATAAAGAATTGTGGCTGAGTTAGCTTTTGTCAGTCATACAGTAATCCAAGACAATCCCAAAGTTCTCATGATGAAAAAAGCTATCTGCCTCCAGATAGACCAAAGCATACTATTTTTCACTATTCCTTTCTTTTTTATTTGCATTTTCTTCCCCAAAATGACTAATATAGAAAGGTCTTGCATAATTACTCATGTAGTACCTATATCAGATTGCTTACTATCTCATGGAAGGAGGAGAAAAAATAAAGGAATAAAATTTGAAATTTAAAACTTGAAGAAAAAATGGAATGAATACTAAAATTGCTTTTACAATATAATTGCATGAAAATAAAATATCATTTTAATATGTTAGCTATTATTATTTTTATTATCTAGTACATGTAGAGTGGTTGTCCTTAATTAAGAGAAGACTTCCCATCCCATCCACTTTCCATCCGAAACTGGAATTAAAAGGGGTTCTGGACTATATGAACATCAGTTGAAGGAACTGGAAATGTTTAACTTGGATAAATGATGTATTCTGTTTTCAAGTACATAAAAAGTTGTCTTATAAAAATGGAGGTATACAATGTTTTGTCCAAGAGGGCAGAATTAGAAAAAAAGGGTGGAAGTTAGATAGGCAAATTTAGGATCAAAGTTAGAAAACATTTACAAATAAGTTATCCAAGAGTGTATTAATTAGACTGACTTAGGATATTTTTTTCTCTTATTAGAGATATTTTTAGATAACTGGATATCTACTTGTCTGCTGAGTTGTAGGATGAATTTTGGGATCAGTATGGATTGGCATGGTAGGCTATGGCTATGGTGCCTTGTCACATTATGAGAGAGGGAACAGACTCTATGGTGTAGATAGAATTTCAAAAGGGGAAAACCCTAGGCTGTGGTACAGGAAGAAATTCAAGACATAGGAGGGCTAGGGAACACTACTGAACCAATCCTACTAAATAGGCAGGGAGAACACAAAGGTTTCTTTGTTCAAGAATAATGGAAAGCTTTACACTGGTCACAGTGGCAATTTTATGGGCATATAAAAGAATCCAATGAGGGAAGCGCAGGGTATCTCACACTTGGCAGGTTCCTCACCTCCTCAGAGGCTATAAAAAGCACTGACCTGAGCATGTTATTCTGAGGAATAAAAAGGGAGGTATAGAGAAGAACCAGCATTCCCCAATACTAACAACATGTAACCCTGATCTTTATTTTGTGTGTTCTTATAAGCTAAATAAACCTACTTGAAGGACAGCTAGGTGGCCCAGTGGATAGAGTACTAGACCTGGAAAGAGGAAAATTAATTTTCCTGAGTTCAAATCTCACCTCACATACTTACTATCTGTGTAGAACTGGACAAGTCACTTAACTTGCCTCAGTTTCCTCATCAGTAAAATAAGCTGGAGAAGGAAATGGCAAACCACTCCAGTATTTATTTTTGCCAGGAAAACCCCAAAAATGAGGTCACAAAGGATCAAACACAACTGAAAATGATAGAACTAAAAAAATATACTTGATGACCCATACTTGTGCTGGGTCAGTTAAGAACAGCTGACATACCCTTCTCACAGAGACATAATATATGACTGGATAATCTTTCCAACTCTGAATTCTATGATCTATGTAATCTTAAATTCTATAGAAATGGTTGTCACCATAAATCTTGACTTTCAGAAGAGATGCAAAGAGAATGAATTCCCATTGATCATAGAATTATGAATTTGGAATCAAAAAGACCTTAGGTAGCATCTTGTCTATTTTTTTTTAAACAAAAGGGTTAAAATTTGTTGAATATTTAAAGTATGCACAACATATAACATGGAAGTCTCTAGGAGCATAGGACTACCAAGATGCCAAAGGAGGGGCAAAATCAGAAAAATAGAATAAGTTAAAGCTTCAGTGATAGTCAGTATTGGGATTAGGCCCATAAGTGACTACTATACTTCCTGGATGGAGAAGGATGTATTTATTTTTACCAGAGCGGTAAAACAATTTGACCTAAATTGCACAAATATTAAGTGACAAGTCCAGGATTCAAAACCAGATTTTCTGACTCCAAATTTTGCCCTCTGATCACTGTACCACACCATTTCCCTTGTTTTCAGTGGTCAAAATCAAATTTTGTTAATGCCCATAAAGGGCATAGGTAGAAGTAAATCAAAAGATTTACTTCTTGTAAATATTATACCATAATATTACACTATATTAAGCTGCAGCTGCTACTGACAAATTAAATATAAAAATCACCCACATCTTTTTTAACAGCATTTTTGAAATGGGATGCCCCCAAGAAACAGAGAATCAGTGAGATGTAGTTATATGAGTAGGCTATGATCAGGAAATGAGTACTTTCAGATGATACAAACTAAAGGTCTATGGAAAGGAGAAAGATGTAGGAATTCTAAAGGGAGAAATCCTAAGTGGCAACACCTTACCTAGCCCTGGAGCACAGCAAAGCCCCAAATTATTTTCCTGGCTTTCTAAGGATTTTATGGTGAGGACACTAAATCGTGTCCTGATTTCCTGTGCTTCTTCTTCCCTTCGCCAGAAAGGGGCTCCAGTCTAAATTTATTGAGAAAGGCAATGGCACTTTGAGAACTGTATTCTTTTGCTTCCTCCACCCCCCCACCCCACCCCCGCCAAGAAATAGCCTGGGCATAAATCCCTCCAGATGGCCATCAAAGAAATTTCCCCTTTTGGGAAGTTCCTCAATTACAGAATGCCTAGAAGCAGTGTTGTGAGAAATAGAATAAAGAGTATAGCAGGAAAAAGAAGTTATATTTACCAAGACTTTCCGGTACAAATAGGTCCATAAACTAAAATTTGGGATCTCCCCAAGTCTGAGTAGACCCAGGTTATCTTCTGTCTTAGCCTTTGTTGACCTCACAAACTCATAGCTCTTTTTTTTCCTCTAAGACTATTATTACTTTTTATTATTATTATTAATTATATTATTTTTATTTATTTTATAAGTCCAATTATAACAGAATTGGCCTAATAACCAAGTTGCAAGTTATAGAATCTGACTTAAAGGAACCTGAGATCTTAACTAGTTCCAACCCAATACTGACCAATAATTTCCTCTACAACATTCCAATCAAGTTAGTGGCCCTCCAAACTCCTTTCAAACTAGTTCTCCAGTAGCTAGAAATCTATTGCTACCTAAAGCATCTCATTCTACTTTAACATAATTCTAATTATTAGAAAACTTTTCCTCACAGCAAATCTAAATCTTCTTTGTCACTCTTAACCATCTAAGTTTCCCTCTGGGACCAAGCAGAACAGGTATTATAATCTTTTAGCCAAATGATAGTTTCTAAATCCTTGAAGGTAGCTATTAAATCAGCTGTCCAGGTTTTTAATTGTGGTTGTTGTAATGTCTTTCAGACATTCTGCCACGTCCAACTGTTCATGACCTTTTGGACCCCATGAACTCCAATATTGTCCATGGGATTTTAGTTGAATTAAGTAATGGTAGAACTAGTCTGCATAAGTAATGAGGGACAAATGAGCTGCAATTTCATACCTTCAAGATGGAAGAGTGAGGGTTGGGAGAAAGAGACTTTCTTTTGCTATTCTTTGGATCCACAGAGCTTAGCACAGTGCCTGGTACATAATACTTATTGACTCAATAAATCAATCATTTTTATTTGCCTTAACAAAGACATGAACTTAGTGAATCAAATCTTTAATAATGTCAGTCACCCTTTTCTTAGCCTATTCTTCTTTTAATGATGTCCCTCCTACCTCAGATGCCTATTGTCCCTTTAACCTTCTTCCCTTCTTGTAAAAATTTTATCTCAGGGCCTTAATTAATAAAAGTGTAAATGATTAATGATAGATTAATATCTCCTAGGTGTATGTTTTTTAGCAGATTTCCCTCTCCTAAATCCTATTTTTACTGTTGGTAATTAGATCAATTCTGTCATTGCTTCTGGAAAGAGTACATCAATCTACTTTCCTTATGGATTACCCTCCAAATTGTCTCTCCCAGGCCATCATTACCTTATTTGTATTGCTTCCAACCATTAAAATGTAAGCTTTTTGAAAACGAAGACTACTTTTCTATTTGTATCAATAGCATTTGATACTTAATATTTAGTATATAGTATGTGTTTAACAAGTGATTGTTCCTCCATTCAGTAAGATTAAAATAGTAGACCTCTGCTACAGTTGTAGAGATAAGCTTATGGAAGTAGAAGTGAGGACGTTGGGAAAACAGGGAGCCTTCAAAGACTCCTCACAATAGCAATTGGTCACCTGTGTCCTGTTTAAAGATTCCACTGATGAAAAGCATAGAAGTAAACTTTTATGCTGAGCTGACATCTGTATTTTGGTCTCTGACACTTTTACATCTATTCCTTGTTTAAAGACCTTCACTCTACAAGACCCTACTACTCCCCAAGGCAACTCATTACATTGTTGGATAGTTTTTAATTTTAGGAGTGTGTGTGTTGAGGTTTGGGTTTTTTTAACTTGCACAAAAGGTTAAATATGACTCTCTATTTTCTATTTGTTGTTCCTGATTCTGTCCTCTGGAATAGAGCAGAACAAATCTAATCCCTTTACCATATGACAGCCTTCCCATACTTCAAGAGAGCTATTCTGTCCCTCCCCCCCCCCAAGTCTTTTTTTTTTCCCTCCAAGATAAATATCCTTGGTCCCATCAGCTAATTCTCATATGACATGCCCTTGAGGCCCTTTCCCATCCTGATCAGCCTCTTCTGGGTGTTCTCAAGATTATCTCTATGCTTCCTAAAATATGGTGGTCAGAGATAATCATAGTAACTACTCCAGATGGCATCTGGCCAAGACAAAATACAGTGGGACTAACACCTCCATGAACCTTCTAACCTAAGCTTTTCTCAGTTCAGCCAAAGATCATATTAGTTTTCTTTGACGATCAAACTACAGCAGAATAAAGAAGGCGGAACAAAAGTTTCACATTTGTTTTATCACACCATGTGAACAGATCACCCCTAGATCAATTTGGAGTTCTAATGCCTCCTCTATCTTTTTTTAAATACTATACACATGACCTTTTTTTTTTCTTGGAGAAACTACCCTATACTTATCTTTCCTTGAACATCACAACTGTGGGTTTCTCATCACTTCATTCCTGGCACATAGCAAATACATAATAAATGTTTATTAATTCATTCATTTATTCTGCAACTATTAGTGATTATTAGGCTGCCTTTTTAAGATGGCAGCTATAGCTCTTAAACTGGAATCAGGAAGAGCCAAGGCCAAATCTAAGCTTAGACACTACTTGTGTGTGTGACTCTGGGCAAGTCATTTAATCTCAATTTGTTTCAATGCTATAGAACAGGGATAATAAATAGGAATAATAGAGATGATAAACCTACCTTTCAGATTTGCTGTTAGGAAAAATAAGATAATGTTTAGGAAAACGCTTTGCAAACCTTAAAATGCTATGTAAGTGCTAGCTATTTTTAAGCCAATTCTCATCTTCCATCTGCCTTAAAATAGCATGGTCAAAATTCATCTTTCTTTGCTACATATCTAGTGGATTTAGAGCTGACAGGGACTTTGGAGGTTACCACGTCCAGTTTTTTACAGGTGATGACACTGACTCTGAGAATGCTTAAATGACTTGTCTTGGGCCATAGAATTAGCAGTTATCTGAGCTGAACTTGAAATCAAATCTTCCTGAATTCAAACTCAAGCCCCACTCCAATGAACCACTTAGCTGCCTAATAATAATCATTTTAATGCCTTTATTGTTTTGCTGTAATCACTCCACCCCCCCCCCACCATCATCCTCCCAAACCCCTACTAACATATGCTTCTTGAGGGGAAGAATAATTTCATTTTTGTGTTTGTGTCTCCAGCAGCTAACTATCTAACTTTGTTAGATACTCAATAAAAGCTTGCCAAATTTGAACTTGAAGTGAGTAGTGAAAATATTATTTTTCAGAATGAAAAACAGAATCTCACAGAGACTGAATCTAGGTCTTCCGATAGTGAGATCTTCCTTCCTGAACTTCTGGTTCAATTTGGAAAGGCAAACCTTGCTTTTCTGCACTATCTGGTTCATTATACCTAAAGGACCAAAACCATTGGAATTTTGATCCTGTGTCCTAGTCACTTATTTTCTGCAAGATCCATGAGCATGTTCCATCCATCAGATCCCTGATGAAGATTTTACAAATGTGAAGTCCAGGACCAAGGCCCTTATTATATTCTTTCACTCATGAGGCAGCTCACATCCATATATTTCCATTAGTGGGAAACACTTCCATTGTCATGAAGATTCTAATCTGAAAGACAGTTTTTATAGTATCATCACTGGAAAGTAGACTAGCTAAAGAGCATTCTAATCATTACCATTGAAAGCCTTCTATAAATGAGACTGTTACAATGTACCTCCCCCCACACAACCTCCATCACCACCCTTCCTGGTTGCAATAAAAATGAACAAATAAAAAGAGAAAACTATAATTGGTCTGGTAATTGGGCCATGAAAATGTACTTTATAGAATGGCAGCAAAAGAAAATCCACAGAAGCAGCCATTCCAAATAATCCAACTTAAACAGCTATCTGATTTTCCCCTAGTACTAATCTCTAACAATGTACATTTTCTTATATAGCTGGAGTATCTTAAAACAGTGTATTTTCAGCTTTTGTAATATGAAAATTTTGAAACATGTCAGCTCCACACTTTGGAAAGCCATAGGATTCAACTCGGGATTTTCTCACTTCACTAGTAGAATGTGAAGTCATCTCTGAAAAAGACTATCATTTTATTCAGAGCTCCATTAATTTGACCCTTTGTCCTCACATCAGGAGAAGAGAAGAGAGAAAAGTGGATTTTTTTTTCCTCTGCTATTAGCTGAAATAGACTATCCCAAACTTATCATCTTCTTTTCTCCACCCTCTCTTCCCCTCCCTCCATCCCCTCCAAGGAAATTTATTATCAGTTTATTTCAGATATATCAATCTACTATAATGACACTTTTTATAGATGGAACATTTTCCTCCAACGCACTTTCAAAATGCAAAACTGAGTTCTCCTTTGCTGCCATGAGGCCAAAAGTAATTTGAATGAGACCCATATTATATTTTCTACACCAGCCTATAGGGCTTATCCATCATGTTATACATGTCCATTTTTTAACTATAAGAAGACTAAGAGGTTTTTCATTGGCCAAAAATAAAGTCTCATTATTTTGATGCTACACTTGGGCCAGTGAAAAAACCTCAGTCTTCCTATGTAACTCTGAGATCAGGAACTAATGTTTAAAATAGAATTCAAATTCAGAGAAGCATGGTAAGATTTATATAAACTGATACAAAGTGAAGACAACAGAAACGATATAACAACAATATGCAAAGTTATTTTTAATGATGTAAATGTAACTTACAACAGCAAAAAAGAAACTGAATATTATCTAATTATACTGAGCAAGCTTAATCCTTAAGAAGATTTATGAAAATGTACTCTCCTACTTACACGAACTGATGCTGAGTGAAATGAGCAGGACCAGGAGATCATTATATACTTCAACGATACTATATGATGACCAGTTCTGATGGACCTGGCCATCCTCAGCAATGAGATCAACCAAATCATTTCCAATGGAGCAGTAATGAACTGAACCAGCTACACCCAGAGAAAGAACTCTGGGAGATGACTAAAAACCATTACATTGAATTCCCAATCCCTATATTTATGCCCACCTGCATTTTTGATTTCCTTCACAAGCTAATTGTACAATATTTCAGAGTCTGATTCTTTTTGTACAGCAAAATAACAGTTTGGTCATGCATACTTATTGTGTATCTAATTTATATTTTAATATATTTAACATCTACTGGTCATCCTGCCATCTGGGGGAGGGGGTGGGGGGTAAGAGGTGAAAAATTGGAATAAGAGGTTTGGCAATTGTTAATGCTGTAAAGTTACCCATACATATAACCTGTAAATAAAAGGCTATTAAATAAAAATAAATAAATAAATACAAAAAAAGAAAGAAAATGTACTCTCCTATATTTCTTATTTATACAGGTGGGAAAATATAGATGTGGAACATTTCACACACTATCAGAATTGATTCACATGTTGATTAGTTTTGTTGAAATGGATTTTTCCCATCTTCTTTTCTTTATTTTTTTTTAGTCTTTGTTACAAGAAATGACTCTTTTGGTAAAAGATGATTGAAGTGTTAAGGTTTTAAAAAAATTTTTTTTCTAATAGAGAAAATTATATATCTAATTAGGCAGGTACTGAACCTTTTTTTTCTTTTGTTCCTAACCATATTATCTTGTCCAGTGTTCTTAAATATAGACAACTTTTGGCAAATGTTGTTTTGAAAACAGACTAATCATCCCAATATCTATAGAAATTAAAAGAATAATAGATAGTATTTTCTTTTCCCTATAAATTATCTACACTGGTTCTCTACTTGTTCTCTGAAGAGGACCTACAGGAAAAGCTAATAATGTCCCAAAAGCCTAGAAAGTATTTGGGGACATGAAAACAAAAAGTTACTTTGGGCAGCAAGCTAGTGATCAGCCTGTTTCTGGAGATCATAGGGGTATATTTCTGAGGAGAAAATAAACTCAGATGTCATCTCTTCTAGCTGTCTCATCTTACAAATGGAGAAACTAAAGTCTCTGAAAGATTAAATGACTTGCCCAATGTCACACAGTAACTAAGCTTGAAACCAAGAAATTCGAACTCTACAAACTAATCCCCACATATTGGACTATAGGATGCTGTTATTTACAAAGTTTTGTTTGGAGGCTCAGAATTTTAATTCATGTATATTAGCCCAATATTTTTGTGTGCTATAAATTATATTGGGAAAGGTTCCAGAAGGATACTTCCCATTCTCCCTAGAAATAGTCTTGCCTAGGCAGCAGCCACAGCATCAGTGGCCCAGGAATGATCTTCATTCCCATCCTCCCTAGTGCTGCCTTGAAGACCTAAGTGGGTCATTTGGTCTCCGTGGTTTTCACAGAGGCTGCCAATAAGAGGGTCAATCAGGTCATTGGCTTCCTGATGCAGAAATACATCTCCCAAGGAGTGCACTCTGATTATCTACTCGTTTCACAAACTTGACAGAGTGTGATTGCAAACATCAGTGTCCAAGGGGAAAATGTGTCCCCAATTCACCTAGTTGATCACAACTTTAGAGGCTCAAATAAAATGATGTATGAAAAATGCTTTGCACACTTTAAAGTGGTATGTAAACATTAGATATTATTTGCATGTATTTATCATTTATATATTTTGGTTCCTAGTTCTTATACAACTAACCCTCCAGCATATGAGCTCAGCATCCCTACCCAAGAACAAGTCTATGAAATTTGGGAAATCTTTATGTAAAGTAAATGGGAATAAATCAATTCTTCTTTTAAACTACTCCCTTTTCATGGAATATTTGTAGCTGAAATCATGCTCCAAAAAGCAAATTAAAACAGCTTTATGGTTATACCTCACTCCCTGCAAATAATTAGTAAAGAAAAAAAAAACTGAGACCAGTGTGGCAATACAGTAATGCTGGAATTATGAATGATACAACCAATCTGAATTTTAGTTGAGATTATTCAAGGACATTTTCTAAATTGTCCAACCCTTTGACCCAGAAATCCCAATACTTGGTTGCAAAGACAGAAAAAAAGTTCAATATATCCTGAAATAGTGATTGTAGTACTATGATCCAAAGAACTAGGAAACAACATGGTATCTATCTGTTGGAGTATGGAGTCAATTCCATGGCTAATTGGCACATTAACCTGTTCTTTTGCCTATTGTTTCCAGGGACTCACAATGTGGGTGCCAGACTTTGTATAGATACCTGGTCATCTTCAGTCCTCTGTAGCTCAGAACTCCCTAGTTCAAGCAAATCACAAAGACAGATCTGAGCTCCAGGTAAAGAAAATTTTTCTAACAATCAAATCTGAAAGATCTGTCAGATTCTGAGTTGTGCACAGCCATTGTAGATCTTTTAACAAAGACTGGATGTCCACTTGTAGGGATTAGTCTAAAGGTTTTACTGGTCCTAGCACAGGTTAAACAACTTGGCTTTTGAGATGTTCTCCAATTCGGGATTATGCAGTTGGTTATCTACCAATTGTGTAATTCTGGGCAAGTCACTTAACCATACTATGCCTCAGTTTTCTCATCTGCAAAATGGAGATCTAAAGCACCTATTTCCCAGAGTTTTTATAACAACCAAATGAGATAATTGAGGTAATAATATTCATAAAACACTTAATAAAACTTAAAGCATTGTATAAATGCTATTTACTACTAATTTTTGTAAAAATAATGATAAGCCATAATTATGTCTTACATTTGAATACCGACTCTGCTACTAAATTATAAAAAATAATGAGTGAAAATATAATTTATTAATTATAAAAATAATTTTGAAATTGGGTCTATTTCCTTATCAAATGAAGGATTTGGGTTAGGTGACATAGAAGCTCTTTTTTAGCTCTGACTTTATGGCTTATTACTCCTACTAAAGTTTTGTAAAATTTTGCAAAGCACTTTACAATTTTATATTATTTTCTCATTTAAACTTCACAATGCCCCCGAGGCAAGAACTATTATTATTTTCATTTTATGGATAAGAAAACTAAGGTTCAGTGTAGTCAAATAATTTGCCCCAAATTACGCAAACAGTGTCTGAGGAAAGATCTGAATTAGGAATACTTGACCCGAAACCAAATATTTTCCCATTATAATAAACTGTGTGACTCTGAGGAAGTCACTTAACTTCCTCAGAATAAAACATTTGCCTCATGAAGCAAGAGGTAAAAGGTAACAAAATGTTATAAATCCTTGAAATTTAGGCAACAGAGCCAAAATCATTCATTATGAGATATCTCTATTATTATTAACTTCTTGACTCAGTGTTCTGTGCACACAAATCTATTCAACCACTTTGACTAAATCACTCAATTTTCCACTAGTTATTTAACTAAACCTTTTTAACAGTTTCTCACTTCTCATTAATCAGATATTTGATAACAGAATGGTCAGTCGATTTAATCAAAACTATAATGTCAACAGACCGATCCTTCATCTACATAAGTCAGAGATCCTCAAAACTACAGCCTGTGGGCCAGATGTGGCAGCTGAGGATGATTATCCCCCTCAACCAGGGCTATGAAGTTTCTTTATTTAAAGGCCCACAAAACAAAGCTTTTGTTTTCACTATGGTCCGGCCCTCCAACAGTCTGAGGGACAGTGAATTGGCCCCCTATTTAAAAAGTTTGAGGACCCCTGACATAAGTGGTAGCAAAACCCTCAATTAGAAAATGAAAAAAGGGGGTTGATTAGTATCAGATTTGCAAATGATTCACTCATTAAGCCCATCTATAAGTCCTATTTATTCCATATATTGTCAGTCAACTTTCACTTACACCACAACAAACTACCTAAGATCACAGGCCAGAAATTCTTAAAGACAGACTCATGATAATGGTGGAAGTAAAGGGGAGTTCCCTTGAAAAATACATTCACACATGAGCACAGAACAAGACTCTCCATCATTCATTTCTTCATGATCCTATAAAAGGGACAGAGGGGAAGACAAACATTTATGGAGAGGGAGATTTTTCTTGTAATGGCCACAATAAATATGTTTGTTGAAGAAAAATAAATGTAGAAGGAAGACATGCACACCCGATGTTGAAGGAAAGCCTGTTCATGCCTAATACATTGGAGAAATTGTTCAAGAGCTGTTCATCCATGATAAAAAATATTGCCTCTGTAATGCTGCCAAGGACAGGGAGACCTATGGTGGCCAATTGAATAAGTGCTGGCCATTCCCATTAAAGTGCCTAGGGGCAGAAGTAATTTACGCACCCAATTTTTCTAGCATGTCAACAACAACTAAAATTTCAAGGAGGAATATATGTATCTTGGACATCTGAGCTATTTTCTTCAATGCAAACACACGCAGAGTTGATATTTTGCACATACCCATGCAAAAGGTAGCAGATTTAAGGATGAGTGGGGAGTGGGATGGGTATGTTTTGCCTATTCCACCTGGCTACATTTCCTGCAGTGTTACCTTTCCATGACCCAGACCTTAAGCATGGGTGTCTGTTCACTGTGAAGACTTATTCCAGGTCAGCAGCTCAATCCAAACATATGGGAAAAGTATGAGTTTAAAAATATAAGATAATTCAGTAAAAACAGCACCAAAAGCTGCTTTCTCAACCCTTTGCCACTGAGGTATATCATTTATAAATCTTATAAACTAGCTTACACTGAAAGCTAGTTTAGTTCCTTCTTGCATGTGATACTGTGGCCAACCTTTGGGTAAATACCAAGTGTTAAAAATTCAGATTCCACTGTAGACTTGGGGTGAAACAAAACCCTACTGCCTGTAGAAGAATTTACAGCGACGTAGAGAGCTCTCTGCCAATCACAATTATCATCAAAAAAGTGAACTAGTATTCCAGGTCAAATAACTAACTCTTCAAGGAGAGGATGACAAGATGGATAGGAACTTAATGGATTTATGGTATTAGACGAAGAAGAAAAATACCTGTCTGGACTAATCATAAACTTTTCTTTAGCTGCAATTAACCTCATGTTGAAATATCGCAGGTAGGCTGGGTAAATGATGGCACTTAAGGAAGCAATGAATGTGTAAGTGTCTTGGGCTTGTCAGCGAAAAGGGTCTCTGAAAATGTAAAACTTCACTAAATAATAAATATAATATATGTACTTATGTGCAGAATATGTTGAAAATCATCCTGAAGGGCTTTTGTCCACAGAAATTCTCAAGGATTGGTAATGTTAAGCACATAAAAGTGTGTGTATGTGTGTGGGGTTGGACATTTTAAACCAGACTATGATTTTATTAGTATGGAAACTCTCAGTCTATTTTTGCTATAGAATACTGCTAACTGTTATAACATCTTATAGTCTTAAGAGTTATCCAGCTGGTGTACTAAAAGGTTTAAAAGACTTACTCGGGATCATATAGCCAGTATGTAGTCGGACTTGAACCCAACTTTTCCTAATTGCTTGCCTGGATTTCTACTACTCTATGATGCCATCATTCTAAAATATATTCACTTCATAAACTTAGCATTATATCTAAGATAAAGATCACAAATTAGAGATGAAAGGGGCATTAAAAGTCACCTAGTCCAAACTCCTCATTTTGCGATGAGGAAAATGAGATTTAAAAAAAGAAAGAAAGAAAAAGAAAAATTTTTCCTAAAATAAATAGTAGAGGGGAGACTCCAACCTAGGACTTCTGGCAATGTACCAAATTTCTAGAACAAAATTAAAACTTAAAGAAAAAAGATACCAAGAATTTCTTCTAGTAAGAATGGTACCTACTTTGTGAAGCTAATGTCATGTCTCTGTTTTTGCCTTTCCCCTATTTTCAGACATATTGGTAGTTGATACCTACAATGACCAGATTGCTTCTGACATTACTCTTAGATGTCATCTTAACAACTTCCTTAGTTATTTCCCTGACGTGGATGCACAGTTCACTTTGAACTCATTATAGCACCTACCTCACAATATGGTTTAAAGGATAAAATTGAGATAATTGCAAAGTACTTAGCTCAGTGGCTGCTGCATTGCACAAATGTTTAACCCTTCTTTCTCCTGTATCTCAGAATTAAAAGAGACTCCAGAAATTATCAATTTCAATCCATCTCTGACCAAGAATTCCTTTTCCCCATCCTCAACAAATGGTTATCCAATTACTGCCTGAAGGTCTTTGTGGGTATTTTGGACATTTGAGCTATTTTCTTCAATTCAAACACACAAGAAATTTGTGCACACATATGCAAAAGTATCAGGTTAGACTATGAATAGGAATGTTCTGCCTATTTCCACCTGACCACACACTGCAATGAAAATCTTTAGGGAGAGAGGACTTACTGTTTCCAACAACAGATTAATTTTGGTCCTTTCTTATTATTAGTAAGGTTTTTTCCTTATGACAAACCCAAATTGGTTTTTCAACCTGTATCTTTTTTTCTCTTTGAGATTAAGCAGAATTCCCTTCTCCATAACAACCCTTCAAATATTTAGAGTTTCCCCATTCATTCTGTCTTCTTTTCTCCAGGCTAAATACAATCAGTTCCTTCAATTCATTCTTATGGATATTTTCTGTGGTTTTACCATTATCTCATGAATTCATTTATATGCCCAACTCTGACATTGATCCCAATTTCTCTAGGTCTTTCTACAGATTTTTGAATCCTAATTACCTAGTGAATACAAATTGTTCTCCTCTGTTCAAGACATCAAACTAACAAGAGCAAAGACCATCTAAAAAGTGAAAGTAAATTAAATATAATAAAAAGTAAATACCATCTCAAAATATTAGACAGAATTTTGCCCTCGATAACATTAAAAAAATCAGATTTACATAGTACTTGAAAATTTTGCAAATCACTAGCTTGCCAAAAGTACAAGTATTAGCACCCCCATTTTGTGGATGAGGAAATTGGGACTTCTTAAAGTTAAAAAACTTACTTATTTATAGTTATACCTAATAAGTGCTTAAAGCAGAATTTTCACAGCAGAACAATTCTCTTTCTAACATTAGTCTGAGTAAAAATTAATTAAGTAAATCCTTTATCACATTTAGAATAAATGCTGTCTATATTGGGGTATACCCAACAAATGTTAAAATATAGACAGCTCTATGAAAACTATACCCTTTAAATTTGACATAAAATGTCAAAGGGAATCTTTAGAAAATTTGAAAGTTTAATCAAATCTACAAGTTTATCTATCATCAAGGACTACCTCTTTGCTTGGCATTTTCCCCAAAAGGAGTCCCCTGTAGTAGATGGCAAAAGCATGCCTGAAGGTGTGTAAATTTGCGCCATTGATCAAACCTGTTATTGAACAACCAGAGAACAAAAATAAAGAATTGCTTGCAGAATTTAGCAAATTATCTCAAACTAAATTATTGGATCAATTCAGCTCAAAGAACCCAAGTGGTTTAGGAGGCAGCATTAAACAGCAAAAAGAACTCTGACTTCAGTGTTAGGAAAATCTGGATTGAGATCTTGTCTTGGCAAGTCACTTAACTCTTCTGTTTGACTCAGTTTCTTCATATGTCAATTGAAGAAGTTTGGGTTGCTATTTTTCAGGTCCTTGCCACATCTAAATCTATGTGTTTAAGTTCTGACTTTTATTCTTACTAGTTGTGCAACTTTAGACAAATCATTTAAACCCTCAGAGCTTCAGACAACTCATCTGTGAAATGGAGGAAAAAATAGTCTTGGTATTATCTACCTCAGAGAGCTGTTATGAGGATGAAATGAGTCATATATGCAAAGAGCTTTGTATAATGCTGTATACATCATGTCTTTAAAGTAATCACATTGTTACTGCCATCAATGGAAATGCAGAAATAAGGACATCCACTATAACCCTTAGCAGTAAAAAAAAAAAAATCTAATCATCATGTCAAGCTAGAAGAGATCCCAGAGATCAACTAATCCATGAAAAAAAAAAAACAAAAAACAAAAGCACGACTGCCAGAAAACAGAAGTGACCTATTCCACATCACACAGCTAGTAAGTTGCAGAGCTCGAATTCCAAACCAGCTCCACTTTCTCTACATCCAGAGTTCTTTCAACAGCTCCCATACTTCCTCGCAGCCAACCAGCTGGAAGCCACAGCAGATGACAGAAGGATCAGAAGAAACTAGTGAATAAAAATAAAGTAACACCATCACCTCATCAAAAGGGTTTCAAGATGGGCTGCTAAATTAAGATGCAAAAAATGTATCCTTTTATGTAAAGAAATATGTCTGCCAAAGCCAGTGAAATATGGGGGCATTATCTGTCTCCTCCATAGCTTCCTGAAAATCAATCAGTCCAATTTTTCAGCCTCCTTGGATAAGAGGAAATTCAGTAAACTCTAACCCTTCAGAAAGCGTCTGTCCTTCATGGGGTGAATAGTGGTTGGGACAATTTGTCTTCCTGCCACTGAAGGAGCACTGGAAATAGGTTTTACATAGTCTATGAAATGAATTTTGTTGTGCCCTACAGACTCCAAAGTGATAATATTAGGTTGGATATAATTTGTTTTCAGTGTACTGATGAAAAACAAAAGTTAAATCAAAACAACAAAATACAAAACAAAATAAAAAAAACCAACTCATAAACATCAGAGAAATTAAATCCATTAAACTCATTTTCTAAGAATTTTGTTATTAATGTTAAAGCCAATAGAAAATAATTTCCTAAGACAGAGCAGCATTTGGCAGTGCCATAAAGATACAGATCTTTTGAGGGAAAAATATTGCTTAATATGGTTCAAAATTAGAGATAGCTAGATTGCACAGTGAAGTGAGTAAGTACTAGAACTGGAATCAGGAAGACCTGAATACTAATCCTGTCTCAGATACTTACTAGCTGAGCAACCCTGGATAAGTCATATAATCTCTATTTCCTCAACTCTAAAATGGGGTGATAATAGTACTTATCTCTTGAAGATATAATAATATTTGTAAATTGCATTATAAAACTTAAAACAGTATAAAAATGATAGCAATTATTATTATAATATTTTTTCTAGACCTTTCCAGAATGCTTTGAAGGATAGGAGTAATCTCAAAAATCTTTTATTAGGTACACACTTTCTGCAGAACCTGAAGGCTCAAAATTATCATTGATTGATATCGTAATAGTATTTCTTAAAAAATTGTTAAGAATATATTTCATAGTCTGATTCTTTTTGTACAGCAAAATAACGGTTTGTACATGTATACTTATTTTGTATTTAATTTATACTTTAATATATTTAACATGTATTGGTCATCCTGCCATCTAGGGGAGGAGGTGGGGGGAAGGAAGGGAAAAATTGGAACAAAAGGTTGACAATTGTCAGTGCTGTAAAATTACCCATGCATATAACTTGTAAATAAAAAGCTATTAAATTTTTTTTTAAAAAAGAATATATTTCATGTATTCATTCAGCAAATATTTCTTGGGCAATTGGAGCCATGTGATGCAATGGAGGTAATTCTAGATTTTAAGTCAGAGGAGTTAAAATCTCTTACTATCTGTGTGTTATTGGACAAGTATCTTTACCTTGGTTTCTAGGTTAACAAAATGAAGAGATTATAACAGATAGTCTCTAAAGCTCTGTTTCAAATCTTAGAATTTTGTAATTCAACCCATATCTTAATAAGAATTCATCACTAAAACATGCCCTATACCTACCTAATGATTGCAGAATCTTCAGCAAAAAACACAACAAAAAAACCTAAAACAACAAAACAAAAACATTATATTATAATCCTCACCATAATATTCCCAGCATGCATTCTATAACTTCTGACAAGATAAGTAGAGTAAACATTATTATTCCCATTTTACAGATGACAAAATTGAAACTAATTTGTTGGTGATCACATAGCTAAAACCTTTCTGAAACAAGGTTCAAATGCACAGTTCCTGAATACTGGACTTTTGTTTTATCTATTATGCAAACTGACTCTTTCTCATATAAAGTCTTTGATTACAAAATTTGGAAGTTTTAGAAGATAAAGTACTTTAAGATTTCAAGGAGGAAAGGGTGTGGCAGTGAGTATTCAAACCACTTCTTGGTACTTAGTATTTTTTTGGCAGCTCTATTATAAGTATTGACGATAATTTGGTGGAGTCAGGAATGACTGAGTTCAAACCTTCCCTACTCACTAGCCCTCACAAGTCACTTAACTTTTCTCAGCCTTGATTCCCTCTTCTGTAAAAATAGAAATAATAATAGCACTTAATATATCACAGTGTTTTTGTGAGGATCAAATGAAATAATGCACCAAAAAAGTTTACAAAAAATCTTAAATTATGTAAACTACATGAATGCTAGCAGTTATTAAGGGACGGTGAAAAGGGATATTAAACATGTTGGTTAACATTAAACTTGGCATTAGCTGTAATTTTCAATTATTCATACTCAGTTGATCTCTGGTGGCCACAGTTGATCCAGTGGAGTTTATTAAGGACTCCCATTGAAAGTTATTCCATAAAATACTAAAGAATACAAACATTTCTCAGTATCCCCCTATATGAATATAAAAATTGTCCAAGGATTTGATGAGTATGAGTCAATTTCCTACAATTATACTGTTAATGTTCAGAAACATGTAAAAAAATCCTGATTTATCATAAGTTCAGAGCATAAATCTACAGGATACAAAAACCAATGGTTCCTAAAAAATCCAGCTAGGTTTTAGTCACCTAAGCAGAAAGGATCCAATGGAATTTTACAGAGGGCAAAAGGAGGATGTAAAAATGTATACATTAAAGAAGAGATAGTAGAAGAGAAAAATCTCCATTAAATAAAATAATAAACTGAAAAAAAAGCAAGTTAATGCAGAGTAGAATGTAAACTCCCGACATTCAAAGGCTGATGCATTTTTTTGTCTTTGAGTTCCCAGTATCAAGCACCAATACCTGGTACATAGCTGATACAATAAATGTTTATTGATTGATTTGTTGAGACTATAATCAATGGCTAGTGAAGGGCATGTTGCTCTTTAAGTAAATACAAAAATTATAAATATAAATAATTATCATGAACTCCATTCCTTAATATGTAAATGTTTTTAGTACTAGCACCATGAAGTAATAGCGTTGGAAGGAAATAACATTCAAGCATAGAGAGTTCTGTGCTATTTCCACCCTATTGTACCATCACTGGTTTGCCCAGTTGAATTGCTTCTTCTCATTTCTTTGATTTAACAACTCTCTACCCTGCTTCTCCTATAGGGTTTGCTGTTACCAGGCTTTCCTCTTCTTCTTACCTCTATCACTTGCTTTCCCATAGATTCCCATAGGTCAAGGTTTTCTTGCCTTCCATAGTGACAATCAGTTAATCTGATCAATTCACCATAATATAAAATTGATGGAAAAAGACAACTGGATTTTCTTATGGTTCTATCTTTTATAGTTCCTAAACCACATGGGGATATTACAAAGAGGGCCCTTCTAGAGATGCTAATAATTATTAGAGTCCTTCTTTTGTTAAATAAAGTTAAATAAAATAATAATGTACAAATCAATACAGATGAGATTGGCATAAAATTTCCCAGACATTATTTGAATAAATATGCATATGTGTGTATATAAAAATATGTATACAGATAGATAAAACATGACAGTATAAATATAAATATTATGAAAAATATTTTCAATCCCAAAAAAAGATATCAAACCCTAACTTAACCTAGAACAGTGCTGATCCTTTAGATTGTTTATTTTTTGATGTTGTAGTTTTTTCCCCCAATAGAATTGCCTTTGACATTAAAAAAGTGTTGAAGATTATAGCCAGTCTGTGATAATTAAAAGTTAGATCCATTACAGTTCTTTAAACTGACTTATTATGTAAAAGTTTCATTAATGCATTTCCTTTGACCCTGAGATAAATTGGTACATTCTCTTGGTTGGAAATATGAGATGTTCCCATATCCTAAAATAAAGTAGAGTCTAGTGACCTAGACTGGAAACTTGGATATCTATAGGAAAGTTCATTCTGAACCACTTAATTTTCTCATTTCTCAGTTTTTCCATCTCTAAAAGAGAGGTGGCAATGCTGGTCTTCTCATTTTACTGTAACATTTTGGGACAATTAAGTAAGAGGTAATACCCCTGATAGAGGTAGGTTGGTAGATGCTTAACTCTCCCCCCCCACACCCAAAAAAAAGTATGACACACTTTTAAGTTTAATCTGCATTACAAATATTTTTCTTCACCTTTTTAAGACAGTCAAAAAAAATAAATTAGGTTCTAATTTGGTGTGTTTGTGTTTGCCAATTTCCAATATATAAATGCTCACACTAAAAATTTAATAATTGGCTTGCTTCTGATCTGTATCCATATGAAGATAGCTTGTGGAAAAATGAAAACTTCAGTTAATCAATCATTTGCCATGCGTACATGGCAAATGTATTTTTGATACCAATCAAAACAATCATTTAACTACTTTATAACATTACAATAAAATGAGAGGGCCAATGTTACTTTTGTTTTAAAAATGGAGAAACTTAAGTATAAGGAGATTAAGTGAGTCAGAAAGAAGTAGATAAAGTAGTAGAATCCAAGTTTCCAAATTTCTAGGCTACGTCACTTAACACTAGACCCTACTTTCTTTTAGGAGGTGAAGACACTACATTCTAACCAAGACAATGTACCAGACTTTTGATGGAAATGACAGATGGGTTTTTCTAAAATCATTTATGCTACTAGATTTTAAGAGGCTCGATTCATTTTCCATCTTCTCCCATCCTTTGCATAGATTTCTGCAAAGAGAAAATACATTTGTTGGATGAGTGAGTGAATGTGCTGCTCTAGGGTTGCAAAAACAATAACTAGACTTGTCTTCAAGAAGCCTCCATTTTATTGGAAGAGAAACACTATTTACCTAAGATAAGTTAACATAAAACATACACACACAAAAATCCACCCTAATCTTTGCAAGGGGAGAGTGCTAGCAACTTCATGGACCAAAAGAGTTATTTTGGAAGTGATATTCTGGTATTTATAGTTTGGGGTGGAGTGATAAACAAAGTGTTTAGTTTAGAGTTTAGAACAAGAAGATCTGGATTCAGATCTGGCATCTGAAATATAGGAGTTCTATGACTTTTGCCAAAAATAAATTGATCAATCAGTCTCCTTATCTATAAAATGTGTATTATAAAGCTTGCAAAACCTACTCCAGATAATTGTTTTACTGGGATAATATCCATAAAGTGCTTTGCAAACTACAAAACATTACATGAATGCTAGTTATTATTATTGGATATTTTTTCCTGTGCTTTGGCCAAAGTCCCAAAGCTAGTTAGTGGCAGAATTCAAAGGAAAAGCCAGATCTTCTGCTTTCCTAGTTCAGAGCTATTTGTAGTTCATTCCTATTTTCAGGGGGGGAAAATATTTCAATTCCTAATTTTTCCCATTTCAAGGCCCATTCAGCAATAGATATGAAAATACTTTGACATTGTTAGAAGAAAAGGCACTATATAAATGCAAGATTGTTGACTGACTAATATGAGATGGAAAAAGAATCCCATTAGAAAATATTAGCTCACCTGTTAAGGGCAGTCGGTACCAGAAACATTCCCAATGAGAAGCACGGGGCTTTCCTGTTACATTTAATTAAAAGATCACTTTTATGACAATCTCATATTAGGGGTGATAAAAGGATTGTAAATTGCTTCATGAGGTCACCAAGAAAGTTCCAATGCCCCATTAGTTTTCATTGTCTAGTCCCTAGATATCAACACTCACTTTTATAGCGAAGCACATAAAACACGCTGACCTTTCTAGTTTCAGTACACAAATGTTCCCCAAAATCATATTGAGCTTGTTTTGCATCTTAAACTTATTACTGCCAAGGGCAGATATAAAATGGGACTGGTACTTTATACACTGTGAAATAGACAAATTACAGGAAAACGACAGGTGTAGGTACATCTGAAATCTGGGACCCAACATGTCATTCTAAAAACTCTCCATCATCATTGACTTAGCTCTCATCATTTTTAATGTTATCTGTAGAATTAAAATTTGAAATAAACTCCAGAAACTGTCAATGAAATTCTTAAAAGCAGTCACTGGGATCTTTAAAGGACATGCATTTTAGGAAGTGTTGTTTGTTGTTGTTTTCTTTTAACAGAAAAAAAGACAAACAGGAGATGTTCAGGATCTAATATCTACCACGTTCCATGAGGATAACTCTCTCTGAGTTTCGATTTTCTCATTTCAAATTTCAGAGATCCATCAACAAAATGAAGCTTTTGCAATAGATGACTTCTAAAGTCTTTTTCAGATCTCAGATTGATATCTTATAGTCTATAAATGTATTAAAGGAGTAGAATTATTTTAATGTCTGGTGATAACAAAGAGACAATGTGGAGCCCTGGGAAAATAAGCTAGATTTGTATTGATAGAATTTGGGTTCAAATCTCAATTCTGCCATCTGTGTGACCTTTGGTAAGTTATTTAAATTCTCTGCACCTCAGTTTTCTCACCTATCAAATGAAAGGTCCATGATCCTTTAAATTCCCTTCCAGCTAAAATGTATGATCCTATGAGAGTGAAATGTAAAGCTTCAGGATAGTCTATGAGAAAGAACATTCATTTATTTGATGGTGGAAATGAAAAGTAGTTCAATATGGTGAATAAAATACTAGATGGAGTCCATGTGCCTCTGACACAGTAAGTCTGGATCAGGAAGAAGTCATTTAGTCTCTTGATACCCAAGACAGCTCTCTAGGACCATAGCTTTTAAGTACAGACAAGTTGGCATTCTGCATTTGTAAAAATATTTTTCTGTAAAGTGTGTTAATTTTTCTACACTGATAAAATCATAGATTCAGACCCCCAAAAGTCAAGGATGAAGATTGAAATAGTGGGCATGAGTTTATGAAAAATTCTGACCATTTGTGCAAATAGTATTACATTATACATTTATGGCTTTGTTATTCCTTCACTTGAGAATGCTTCTTTAGGTTGAAGGAAATGAAAGGTAGTACAAAGGAAATTTCAGAAGCCTGCTTTGAGCAATCTTCTATAAGTGACTTTACATAGTGCCAAAGTAGATGCCATTTTAAAAAAGTGATTTGTGCTAAGATCTCCATCATGAAACCTTGATTTGGGGTCACCTGGATTTACTCCTCCTTTCCCAGGAAATGGCTGGCCAAAACTGTCTGTATGCAACTGAAAGATAAAAATTTCAATTAGGTTGAGTGCTGTCATAAGCAGACTACATGAGAAAGCTTGAGATAATATGCATTACATATTGATGTCTATCAGCTCAGAGCACACAGCCATGTTTTATTTCATGCCCCTTTTGTAGGTTTGGCAGCCTCGGCACCCAATAAAGCCCTAATCATATTAATTTATGCCCCTATCAATTATACATTCAGAATCCCCAGATAGCTTGTCAGTTTTTATTCACTATTTTCTGAAAAATACGCCTATTACAGTTACTGAGCAAATAGTAAGACTGTCAGAAATGGAGATTTAAAGAATATTAATTAAAAGAGGAGGAATTCTTTAATTTATAAATGTTATATTATATGTCATGCATTTGTTAGTTTTAAAATCATTGATAGTGTAGAGACAGATGTCACATTAAAGACTTTCTAGAAAGGTAAGGGGAAAGTCTTCTAAAAACCTCTGTGATTCACTCAATTTCTTTTGAAACTAAATCTGACTCTGATCCTATGCTGTAAAAATAAAAGCCTCCACTTGTTTGTTTTAGTGTACATTTTAATTTTTGTCACTCAGAACAAAGGATTATCAATGAAATGTGTTCTTTAGAGAGTCTTTGTTTTAATGCTTTCTTTTTGAGCATCTGTCCCCAGGATCTTAGGAAGGTAGCCCCTGGAATCTGGGTGCTCCCTGCCACTCTCACGGACAACACTTACAGCCAGGCTGCCTAGAAATGCATGGTGTGCCAGCTCTGTCAGAGTTCCCCAGGACTCCCTTCAGTGCACAAATTAATGGGAGAGCAAGAGCAGCCTGGTTTGGGCCAAAGGAGTAAGGATCATTGGGATGCTCCAGAGTCAAGAACACTATAGGCACTTCAGATAAAAGGGCAAAGTCAATCAGAAGGTCCAGAGTCCTGAAAATGAATTATCCAGAGCAGAGTCAGCACTTGGAAAAATTGTCAAGTTAGTAAAGATTGTTGTGGATGCCCTTTCACCTCTCCCTTTTCCCGACCCTCTTTCTCTCTACAGGAATTTTTGTCCCACCCGCATCTAGCACAGCACCCAGCACACAGTAAGAATTTAATAAATGCTTTTTCATTTCATTCATTCCATCCATAACCCTCCCAGTCTTACAAAATTTTATTGTCTTCTAGGTCTCATTTAATGATTATAAGATAATTATGCACTGGGTCAAAAGATCACATCTCTCTGTCTCTGTGTTTTTCTGTCTCAGTCTCCCTCTCTGTCTTTGTCTCTGTCTCTCTTTCAAACTCTCTCTCTCTCTGACTGTTTTTCTGTTTCTCTCTGGCTCTGGCTCTGTCAGTCTGTTTCTCATACTCTTTCTTTTGTCTCATACACACACATTTTCTAAGTCTATATGTTTCTCTCTCTCTCTGGCTTTCTCACTCTCTATCTCTCACATTCTCTTCTCTCTTTCCCTTAGCAAAACTATAGGATCAGTAAATGGGATGGAAGTAGCAAGAAGGTGGATTTGAATAAAACATAATGTAAAGAGAATAGCATGCTAACAGTCTGAGAATAGAGGCTGGAGCCAGAATATGAAGAATTATAGATGCCAAACAGAGAAGTCTTGAAAAGCAATAAGGAGCTATTGGAGATTCTTGAGAAGTAGAAATCATCTTGGTGACAGTGTGGGGGATAGATTGGAAATGTGGAATTTGATTAGGAAATTATTGCGATTGTCCCAAGAAGTGATGAATGTCTGAAGTAGAGTATGAATGGAGAGCAGAATGCAAATGCATGTTGTAATACATATGTGCAAAACATGTTAAATAAATCAATAAAATGTTTTAATGGCCAGAAGAAAACAAAAAAGTGAATAAACACAAATAGAAAAGTTTTCTTAATACCTTTAAAATTGTGTGTATTAAGGGGTATGTGTGTATGTGTGAATTTCTTTGTCTTTGAAGTAAAGAGTCTGGGCTCACTCTCTCAATTCCTACTCACAATGGCACATATTGAGTCCTCAATAGGATGGTTACTATTTTGCTCTTTGTGGTTCTAGGACTAACTCTGAGAGTCGGTGGTTATCTAACATTTTTGCTCATGAGACCTTTTACCTATGTTCTCTTTCCCATTGATGATCAACCTATGTTAATTATTTGGCCATGCTTAATTAGCTTTTAGAAACAAATATTTACCAAGGCAATATTATACAATCACTCGGCACAAACATTCTCCTAGATAGGAAGCACAGTTTATGATGTAGAATCCAGGGGAAAGTGGATCCGAGTTAAGGGCTCCCCTGTGGCAAAGGCATAATGCACAGGTAGAAAGTAGAAGTCCTGTCCGTGAGATGCTCCTGAAGCTCCCCTTCAGAAGGACTTAGCTTTCTTCTGAAGCTTCTGGGAGTCAACTTGTCTTCAATGTGTCTCTCAGCTCCTGATGCTGATGTTGCTGTTCTGGTGACAGGCTTGCCTTTGCATATGGCACCAAATCTTCTGACCTGTCAAAGTTCAAAAGTTTTTCTTCTGGCCAACGACTGGAAGGGGCAGGTGGGTGAAGGGGCTGGAGAGGGGGGAATGGAGAAGGTAGAGAGACTTTTCCTGTCACTTCAAGTGATTCTGTATTATTAGGACTTCCTCCACTACTAGTGTAGTCCATCACTGGAATCTTAGTTCTCAACTAGCTTGCTGTTTCTAATCTATGCCCCACAGGGAGTGATATTTCCTATGTTCAAACCTACCTTATATCTTTGATTGTTTAATTGATTGACTCAGTAAAGGTCTGGGACTTTTTCATAACTAGTTTATACCTCTGACTGATTTATTGATTGATCAGTTCAATAAAGAAGTCAGGGGCTTTTACATTCAAATGGAGTGGAGTGAATGGCAGGCATACATATATGCATACATGAATACATATATGTATATATATTTGTGTCTGTGCTATTTAGATATGTATAACAATATTTTTAAAAACCAAACTGTAAATAACAAAAGTTCATAATTTCCTTTAAAAAGGGCTTTATTTTTCTTTATATATTAAAATGGTCATATTTATTGATAATTAAACTCATAATCAAAAATATCATTTTTTAAAAAGATGTTGGAAAAGACTTAGAAATTTATTGGAAGGGAGGAAGAGCAAAGGATAGAGTATAACTCCAGGGTGGCTGAAAGGTTCCAGCCTCAGAAAAAGGGGAGTTAGAAAGAAGGTAGGGTTAATGTAGAAAGATGAGTTCCATTTCTTACATGCTGAGTTAGAGATACCTACAGAATATCCAGCTGTAAGTGTACAATAAGTATTCAATGATGCTTTGATATGAGAAAAACACAGCTAAAATTCAGCATCCATTTCAACCTCATTCTTTCCTGTTCCTACAAGGAAATGAGGAAAGGAATACTGTCTTTAGGCTCTACTTCTAGACAGGAGATAGTGGTGTGCCTGCCTCCAGAAAAGTAGGAGCAGGGTCTAGAGAAATCATAATCCCAGTCTTACATCCCATGGCCCAACAAAAACCAGTATAGGCAAGAGATAGCACTGTAATCCCAGAGACCTAGGACCTACAAAACTGAAATTTCCTTTTGCAAACATTTAATTTCAAACTCTAATCATGTATAATCAAATTGGTACAGACAAAATTTGCATGGGACATGAGGATCACATTATTATAATGTAGAAAACACAATATAATATGATACAATATTATACATAATATGCAATGCCATGTATGTAGATTGAATTGTTTTTATTAAACTCTATCTTGATTTCTTACAGCACAATACTATTACATGACATTCATGCACAATGATTTGTTCTGCCTTTCTCCAATTGATGGTCACCACTTAAGTTCCCAGTTGTTTGTACAAAAACATAAAATAATTCATCACTAGACCCATGAGTTGAAAGTTCCTTGTGGGCAGCATTTGCTTCTTTTTTTGGTCTGTATCTCCAGCTTCTTTTTAAAGTTATATTTTAATTTTTTTCTAATTATGAAACTTTTTTCTTCTTTCTACCTGCCCTACCCTTACTGAATTTTTAAATTATTATATCAAATATACATAGCCAAGTTTTTATTTTGAGTTCCCACATTGGCCATATCTTCACCCCACCCCCTCAAAAAAGTGTTACATCTTGTCTATTAGCCCATCATTTTTCTGTCATGAAGTGGGAAGCATTCTATACAATTAATCCTCTGGGAATATAGTTGATCTTTACATTAATCACAGTTATTGAATCTTTCAGAATTGGAAAGATTTTTTTACAACATTATGTTCTTTTATTACAACATTAATATTATATTATAAATTGTTCTACTGGTTTTCTTCACTTCACTCAGTTATACTTCATGCAAGTCTTCCCAGATTTCTCTGAAACTACATCTCATTTCTCATAGCATAATATTATTCTATAGCATTGATATACAAAAACTTATTCAGCCTTTTTCCACTTGATGATCACCTCTCAAGTTTCCAATTCTTTGCCACTACAAAAAGAGTGATTTAAATAATTTTGTTCATGTGCTTAGTACATTTAAATCACAATAATTATTTATTGAATTGAATTCTATATGTATCCTGTATACATCTTGTTTGTACATAGTTGTTTGCATGTTTTGTCCACCATGAGATTGTGCAATCCTTAAGTATAGGAACTTTTTTTTCCCCTTTCTTTCTATCTTGAACACTTAGCACAATGTCTGGAATATAGTAATGGTTAATAAATGCTTGTTGACTTAACTTGTTGCAGACTTGAATTATTGGAGAAAAAAATCCCTTAGCTTTTTGAATCTTTGTTTTGAAAAGAATACATATTTTAACCAAATTGCTTTTAATTCATTTTGTCTCAACTTTGAAGACTAAAGTTTCTCAAAGAAAGAAACCAATTTCAACTTTTCACTCAATAAGGAACAGATGTGTTTGCAACTGTCATTCCAGAGAAATAGTGAAATAGACTATCTAGCTCCTGAAAAAGAGGTGATAGACCTATGGTGCAGAATAAAACATACATTTTCAGACACAGGCAATGTGGAAATTAGTTTTGCTTAATTATACATATTTGTTTAAAGAAGTTGGGTGTTTTTTTTTGTCTTTTGTGGGGTTTTTTTTTTCAATTTATGGGGGAGGAGAGAAGTAAGGAAGAGACAGGAAAGAGAATCCAGGACCGGGTTGCCAAAAACGAAAAAAAAAATAAGAAAGCCATAGTAACATTTTAATAGCACAGAAGAGAATAGAAAGAAGGCCTTAAGGAAACAAAAGACAAGCAAGACAGCTTCAGAAGTTAAGAGTTCAACTTATTATATACCTAAAAAGAAAGCCAGCTATCTATAAGGTCCTTTTACGAATTCAGATACCATTCTCTTTTTCTGTTCTGTTTTGAAAATGGAAATTCTCATTTTATTCAATGTCTTTTAAGTTTAGAATATTTTAAAATGGAAAAAAAAGACAGCAATGCCTCTTTTTGTAAAATGAGAGGATTGAACTTGATGATCTGTAAAGGTCCTTTCTAGTTCTAAACTCAATAATTCTATAAATTGAGGTCCAGAGGCATGATGGCACCATGTTACATATATTAGACATGTTAAAAGAATAGGTGAGGCTTAACTGCATTTAGATAAGTAGGCATTAAGTTTCACTTTTTAAACATTTAACTTTTTTATTAATCTGCATTTATATTTCTCTCCCTTTTAACTTAATCCTCCTTTGAGAAAAACACAACACTTGTAACAAAAACACAGTCACATAAAAAATTTCACATATTAACCATGTCCAAAATTGATTTTCTAATTCTGCTTCTTGGATCCATCACCTTTCTGTCAGGAAATGGATAGCATAGATCATCATTGGTCCTCTGGAATCATGGTTGGTCATTATACTATCAAAGTTCTTAAATCTTTCAAAGTTCATTTTTTAATGTTGGTATTGTACAACTTATTCTTCTGGCTCTGATTATTTCATGCTGAATCAGTTCATACAAGTCTTTTCAGATTTCTCTAAAACTGCCCCTCATTTTGGAAGCTATCCTCCTGAGCTGCTAAGGTCTTCTCACCACCCTCCCTTTATCCATCTTATCTCCTAAGATAATGAACCCCAAGTCCTAATTGCAAACATCAGCAGACAGTCTGAACTCCCTGAATTAGGTACCTTTTAAATCATATAGAGCTATATAAATGCAAGCTAATATGATTTATAGATTGTAGACTTCCCCATTCCCACTGCTGTGCCTCCAGTTCCATCTGTGAGCAGTGAACTTGGCAGCAACCCAATCAGTTTACTGCTGCTCTCTCTTGGTCTTCATCAAACACACAGATATCCAGAGACCTTTGTAATGCTGTGGTTTAGCCAGGGCATCTCAATCCTTCCTTGGGTTATAATATATGTTACCAATTGACTTAGCCAAAGATCCGTCTTTAATTTTTTTCTTCTGTCAAATATAAAAGTTGATATCTGCCTCTCTCTTTGTAAAATAGTGTTTCTTAAATAACAAGGTCAGGAATCCTCAGGGCCATCAAAGGGGAAGTCATGGAGACCACTTTTTCTTTCAACAAGCCTTTATTGACCATCATCATAAGCAGAATCCTCTGTTGGCTTTGTGTGGGTTACAGAAGAAAATAATACACAGTCCCTTGTTCCAAGAAGTATATGGCTTAGTGGACTTAGTGACACTCACAAGAAATATTTAGATAACAGGAAGGACAAAAGAATGGATAGAGAGAGAGCTTGTATCTGAGTCAAGAAGACCTGGGCTTGACTCCGATCTTAGATACTTATTGGCTGTATGACCCTGGACAAGATGCTTAACTTCTCAATAGCCCAGAGAATTCTCTAAGACTATATGTTGACAAGAAGATACAGACATGCCATGAGAGAGTTTCCTTGTTAGAAGTCCCCTAAATCAATGAAATCATAGGACTGGTTCAAAATTACACATAACCATGATAATAGAAATAAAATAGCAGAATTAGGTTTCTGTTTATGGGTTTACCCAAAGATGATGCAGTTGGAGGGGCAGTAACCCTACCTCTGACAATCTTATATATGTGACCTGAGATTAATCACAATCACTCTAGGCTTCAGTTCCTCATCTATACAATGAGATTTAGCAGAAACATCTCTAGGGTCTTTCCTATCTCTAAATACTATGAGCCTGTAACCTTATAAAGTAGAAGGCAAGATGTGGTAGAGTACATTTGAGTTCCTATTATTCTCAAACTCTGAGATGTTGTCAACATGAACACAGATAGATAAGACGGTACCCTGAAGATACACAAATAACCCAATCCCAATGTACTTCATGCCTTCTCTTAACCAACAGATGTCATAACCAGGAGTACAGAGAAATGCATGAAAAAAGCACCTGGGAAAACCCTAGGCTGCCTTGGCAGTTCTGACTCGTTGCATACATTTTCTTCTCACTTCTCTTTGTGTTCCCACTTAATTATCCACCTACTTAGTGAAATCATGCACAGGATGATGAGATCAGTCTAAAATCTCCTACAATATGGTGTTTCTTTCTGCCCTATCTTAGGTTATTACATCCCTATGAGAATGAGTAGTCAGATGTGGTCCTCTGAGTCAGGATACATCACCATGAGTAGTAGTTGTACTTAGTTTTCTAGCGTTCCTATTTTGACAGACACCTCTGTTCTGGGATTGTATCTTACCTCTAACTTAAAAAAAAAACACCCCACACTATAAAAAGGATGGCATTCATATCTGAGTTCAATGATGAAAGTTCAATGAGGTTTTCTTTCCTCTTTAATAGATTCATAACTCTCTGATCAACTGGGACAGGAAATCCTTCTGTTTTGGCTGCCCCACAGCTATGAAGTATCCTTTTGTCCTTAGAATCCTACTTAGTCTTTGCCTGGTTCATTTGGAATTCTCTAGAGCTCTGGAGATAGATAGAGCTATAGATATCTATATATAAGCCTTTTATTTTCAAAAATTATGCATACATAATTTTCAACATTCACCTTTGCCAAACTTTGTGTTCCAAATTTTTTTCTCCCTTCCCTAGATGACAAGTAATTCAATATATGTTAAGCATGCAATTCTTCTATACATATTCTTCTATACATATTTGCACAATTATCCTGTTGCACAAGAAAAATCAGATCAAAAAGAAAAAAATGAGAAAGAAATTAAAATGCAAGCAAACAACAACAAAAAAAAGTGAAAATGCTATGTTGTAATCAATATTCAGTCCCCACAGGACCCTCTCTGGATGCAGATAGCTCTCTCCATCACAAGACCATTGGAACTGGCTTGAATCACCTTCCTCTTGAAAAGAGCCACATTGGGACAAATAGGTGGTACAGTGAATAGAACACCAGCCCTGAAGTCAGGAGGACCTGAGTTCAAATCTGGCTTCAGACACTTAACACTTCCTAGTTGTGTGACCCTGAGCAATTTAACCCCAATTGCCTAAGAAAGAAAGAAAGAAAGAAAGAAAGAAAGAAAGAAAGAAAAGAGTCAGGTCCATCAGAATTGATCACTGGGTAATCTTGCTATTGCTGTGTAGAATGTTCTCCTGGTTCTCTTCACTTAGCATCAGTTCGTGTAAGTCTCTCCATGCTAAAGCTCTTGATATAAACAAAGCCATAGAAGTTCCAGGTAAAAGACAAGTAAATGAAGTTTTCCACCTTATATTAGGATCTCAGGAATTATAACTTGAGAGCTAGAAGGGAACTTGGAATTCATTCAGTCTGATTCCCTTATTTACAATAAAGAAACTAAAAGTTAAGTGATTGAGTCAAGATCACACAAGTAGTAAGTAGTAAGCAACAGATTGAAGAACTGAATGCAGGTGTTTTGAATCCAAAGCCAGGATTGCTTCTACCCTTTACTTTCTAGTGCAGTTTTAGTATTTCTAATTTTTTCATGCCTCTTTCAGGTTCAGTGAAGATGGATTTTAATCCTAGCTTACTCCAAGTGACTTAGAGAAGAAACCCAAGTCATAGTAAATCTATAAATCAAAACTCATTCATACCTGCCTAGTCCATTGAATCATCCTGTTATTCATGTCTTTCTGCAAACTCCTCACAAGGTCCATTCAACATGCAAGATGCCACCATCATTTTCTCCTAGAATTGAGAGATTGCCATCTTTTATTACTGGCATCAATTTCCCTTATGACCTTTTTTACTCATTCTTTTCTTGAATTCTTCACTGGTTATAAGTCATATACTTGATATCATGTGTTTTTGTGTCACCTAAATTTTCTAATGCATCTCTCTGTACTCCCCTTCTCAATTCAAAAACTATTCCTTATAACAAATATATTAAGAAAAAAATCAGTGAAATCAATTGAAATATTTTTAAAACCTGACATTATATATAATGTCCTACATCATGGAAACCTCCATCTCCACAAGAAATTATCTTCTTATATTTCTTCTTTGAGGCAATCTTGTTCTTTGTAATTTTGCAAGATTCTTTTTCAATTGTTTCATATCTATTCTTTCTATTTGCTTTGTTAAAGTCTTTGTGTGTATTGTTTTCTTGGCTGTATTTACTTCATTTTGCATCAGTTCAGGTGAACCTTTCATGTTTCTCTACACTCATTATATTGGTCATCTCTTACAGCATGCTAATATTCCATTAATGTACAACATTTATTTAGCTATTCCCCAACTAATGGATTTCTTTTTTTTGTTTCCAGTTCTTTGCTACTTAAAAAAATCCTACTAAAATTATTTTAATATGTATGGAACCTTTTTTAATGATCCCATTTTTTAATTATTTGAATATATAATAGGGGCTAGGTATAAAAGCAGGGAAATAATGCTATGTATAGAGGCTAGGAGCATGTATTAAGCAGTGTAATCTCTGGATTAAAGGATATGGACATTTTAGCCATTTTGTTTGAATAATGTTTATCAGGTTTCTGAGAGGGAAGACCTTCCCTTGGGAAATGCCTTATCTACCAAAGAGGATAATGTTTGAACTGAAAAGAAAGAATAAAAATGCCTAATAGACATTGAAGGCACAAATAATGAAGAAGATAGTGGGAAGCTCTGAGCTCTTTGATAAGTTTGTCATTAAACTTAGATGAATTATATCCCAGACTGAAGAAAATATTGGTAGAAATGATTATTGAATCACTACCAGTGTTTTTGAGATGATCAAAGGAAAGATGCCACAGAACTGGAAAAAGGCAAACATTACCCCAATTTTTAAGAAAGGGAATAAAGTAAGGTCTGAAACTATAAGTTGCTGAGCTGGATTTCCATTCCAGGCAAACATTTAGAATTTATAATTAAAGGAATGATTATTAAACATATAGAAAAGAAAGGGATAATCATAGCGATCCTGCATAGTTTTATCAAAAATAAATCATGCCAGCCAAATCTCATTTCATTTTTTTTTTTGGTATTAGATTGATGGATCATGCCAGCCTGGTATAATGAGCAAAAGAACAAATCTTAAAGAAAGGAAATCCAGGATTCAAATCTTACCTCTTACGTATGCTAACTAAATCATTTCATCATTAAGTGAAGTTGGCAATTCATTTGATCTCTCAGAAACTTCAAAAATTCTATAAGACTATAATTTTCATTTATAAATTGATCAGTTATGGTGGAGGGATTTGAAGAAGAGATTGCCTTCTTTCCCCTTCTCCCAATCTTCGCAGCTTCCTTTCATGTAGTCCTCGTCCCCATTAGCATGGAAAAGACAGTGTTTCTTTTTATATTCCCAGCATTTAATACAGGGTCTAGTAGACAGTAAGCACTTAATAAATATTTGATAATTTACTGAAACTCAGACCTAGATAATCTCTCACTCTTCCCCCAAAAAAATAGAATAAATGCTACAGATTAACTAAATTTAAGTAGAGAATTTGATGAAGTATTTCATATTAGCATACTAAATGAACAAATGTAGGTTAGTCAGTTAGGTGAACTCAGAAATTGTTGACTAGTCAATTAAGGCAATAAAAGTAGCTATAATTCTGGTCCCAGATTTAATAAGATGTGAATCAGAATTTTGCCTCAGACACTTATTAGTAGTGGGATGATAAAGAAGTCATTTAACAACTTTCAGTCTGAGTTTTCCGATATGTTAACTGGGTATAATAATACCACTTACCTCTCAGGGTTATTGTGAGGAATGAAAGTGCTTTGCAAAATTTAAAGTGTTATATAAATGCTCATATTATTATTATTAACCAACCCAAAAGATAATATTAATCATTCAATTAGTTAGTAAACATTTATTAAGTACCTATTATATGACAGGAACTCTACTAAGCACAATCATGGATCTATGCCTACCTGAAAGGAAGTCTATAGTGGAGTGGGCCAGATACCTGTCTTCTCACCTGTTGCATTTTTATTAATTAAGGGGATAAAGGCATAAGTAGCAAGTTTATCAAATTGGCAAATGACACAAAGTTTGAAAGGAATAAACAAAAACCTGGATGATAGAGTCATTATCTGAAAAGATAATTGAAGTACAGTAGACTAGAATATTGAGCCAAATCTAATACAATGACACTTAATAAGGATAAAAGTCTTACACATGGGTTCAAAAAGAGAAAAGAAATCTATTTAACAAGAACAAGATGGATGTTACCCATGTAGATAGTATTTCCTCCGAAAGAGATCTAGAGATTTTAATAGCCTGTGGCTCAGTATGAGTCAATAGATTTAAGTGACCATGGAGGTCATCTATTTATATATATATATATATATATATATATATATATATATATATATATATAGAGAGAGAGAGAGAGAGAGAGAGAGAGAGAGAGAGAGAGAGAGAGAGAGAGAGAGAGAGAGAGACTGAAATGCAGAGAAGGAAAAGGATTTATCCAAAGTCAGAGAACTAGTGAATAACAGAGACAGAATTCAAACTCAAGTCTTCTGATAACAAGTTCTCAGAATGTCTGTTTCCTTCCCAAGCCCTTCTGAGTAGTCCAAGTACAGAGAGTCAAAAGCCCAATTCTAAGCGACTTCAGGGACATTCTTTTTTAAATTATTACTTATTTATTTTTAACATCCTTTTAAAAATTTTGAGTTTTGAATTCTCTCCCTCTCTTCCAGTTTCTAATTATACATGTTAAATCACATAAAATACATTCCCATACTAGCCATGTTATTAAAAAAGACAATAAAAATAAATATATATATAAATATATATGTATATATTTCAATTTGTATTGAGAGTTTAGAATTCTTTCCCCAAAGATAGATGACATTTTCCATCATTTCTTGGATCACTATTGATCAGAGTAGCTAAATTTTTCACAATTGATCATTGTTATTACTGTGTACAGTGGTTTCTTTGCATCAATCTATATAATGTTTCTGAGATGATCTTCCTCCTCATTTCTCATGGAACAAAAAGTATTCTATCACAATCATATACCATAACTTGTTCAGTCATTTTCCAATTGATGGGCAACCCCTTGATTTCTAATTCTTTGCCACCACAAAAAGATCTACTATAAATATTGTTAAACAAATAAGTCCTTTTCTTTTTTTCTTTAATCTCTTTGAGATACAGACCTAGTAATGGGATAACTGAGTCAAAGGGTATATACAATTTCACAGCTTTGGGGGCTTGGTTTCAAATTGTTTTCCAGAATAGTAGGACCAGTTCACAACTCCATCAACAATGCATTAGTGTCCATTTCCTCTCCCCTCCTCTTCAGGGAAATCTTTAGGGTAATATCTGCCCATATCACTTCCTATGGTACCATCTTATTTTCCAAATAATCAGTTATCTTTCTGTGTTCTTTTGTCCCACCTCCTCTGTGGCACTATGAACATTTTCCAAATAATCAGTTATCTTTCTGTGTTCTTTTGTCCCACCTCCTCTGTGGCACTATGAACATTTTCCAGTTGATCAGTTATCTTCTTGTGTTCTTCTGTCCTACTTCCTCTGTGGCACTATGAACATTTTGACTGTGAAGAATTAGAGGAAAGACCCATTCCCCTGGAGATATTAAAACCAAAATTAGATAGTCCACAGAACAGAGACTGATATTCTGCCAGATCTGACCACAGTTTGATATTCAGTTTTATATGCTATATGTTAGAAAGTACATACAGAGCAGGAAAGAACAAAGAAAACAAGCATTTATTCAGTACCTACTGTGTGTATTAAGCAATTTACAAATATCTTATTTAAATCCCACAAAACCTTTGGAAGGTGGGTGCCATTATTATCTTCATTTTACATTTTAAGAATCTGACACAGACAAAGGTTAGTTGCCTTGGCCAGGGTCATAAAGTAAGATTTGAAGTAGAATTTGGATTTAGATCATCCTTACACCAGCCCTGGGCTCTGTTAGTATCTCTTAGCTGCTTCTGAGAAGAGCAACCAGAGAAAAACAAATAAGATGATGAATGGCCTCGAGATTGTTTTATGAGAAACAGGTGAAGAACTGGGGAATGTTTTAGCCTAAAGAAAAGACCTTGGTGGGTAAGATAGCAGTCTTCAAGTATGTAAAAGGCTGGCAGATAGATGAAGGATCTTATTTTTTCTGCTTAACCTTTAGTCAAGAATTAGGAACAATGGGAAGGAGATGTAAAGAGGCAACTTTAAGATTGAAGTAAGAAAAAAAGGCCTTACAATTAGAACCATCTAAAAAAATGGATAGATAAGCCTCCTTAAGAGGTAGAGGGTTCTCCTCACTAGAGATCTGCAAATCTAATTGGGGAACAGATATACATAGTGGAGGGGATTCTTTTTTGAACTCTAGGCTGGACTCAAGAGATTTGGGAGTCCCTTTCCATTTGGAGATTTTATGACTTTGCAATTCACTGACTTAGATCTGTGGTTCTGATAATGATGCCTTTTCCTTGAAAAGGAAATTAAGCTGTTTCAGTCACCATTCCAATCTTTTTCTTCCATCTCAGCTCCTATTTTACCCACTCCCTCCTTTTTAAAGGAATATATCCTAAAATGGAAATGAGAGGCCTTATAGTAATCAGGAGTAGGGCTAACATCAGCACAGCACTTGATAATTTTCTCACATTGTCTCATTAATGCTCAGGGCATCCAGGAGGTCGCTAAGTATAATGATTATCTCTTTGGGCCAGATTAGAACACCAAAGAACAGAGGGGTTAACTGACTTCCCTGTGGGGCACACACAAAGCCACTGATGCTTCTCTAAGTGCAGCTCATCCTAAGCTTCAGCTTGATTTCCACACTCACCTTCCCCCTCCCTTCTCCCTTCTCCCCCAGAAAATATAAGGGAAAAGTGATTTACTATAAAGTACAAGGGTTTTCCAAGGCCCTGAGGATACTTCTGTCTATTCCATGCCCAAACATAAGCTGGGCCACAGAACCCTGAAGTGACACAGACTTTATTGTAACCCGGAAATTGTCTTAAAAAAAGCAACAGTTATGGAAGCAGAGGACCCACGTTCAAATTGTTGTTATTCAGTCATTTTGGTTGTGTCTCATTCTTTATGACCCCATTAGTGATTTTCTTCCAAAAATATTGGAATGATTTGCCATTTCCTTCTTCGACTTATTGTGAGGAAACTGAGGCAAACAGAATTAAGTGACTTGCCCAGTCACATAGCTAAGTGTCTAAGGTCAGATTTCAACTCGGGTCTTCCAAACTGCAGGCCATTCTATCCACCTGTACCTAGGTGTAAAATGGGGAATTTGGACTACTCGCCATCTGAGTTCCAGCTCTAATTGATGATCCTCTAAACTCAAGGACCAAGGAAAGATTTTCCAGGTTAAGGAAAAGGCATTGTTTAAACCTTCCAAACATACAAGAGCTTTTTCTCTGATTCAGATTTTTGTACCTCGGCTCACTGATTCCATGTGCAGAGCTGGCTTTATAGAGAAGGGAGGAGGGAGGAAGGGACAAGCATTAAACACCTACTGTGTGCCAGGCACTAAGTTAAGTATCTACAGTATACCAGGAACTATTATCTTATTTGATCATAATCTGACTAGAAAGCACGCTATATGGAATGATTTCCTTTTCCTAGATTAAGATCCCTCTGCCCAACAGGTTACCTTTCCAAGCTGTTCTGATATACCTGAAATGGAGAGAACAGAATTTCAGCTTTACAGAAATTAGGTTTAGAGTCAAATGAATCAGTGGCAGCAGTGGGGGTTTCCAGACCTCTCAGCTCACAAGAGTCAAAGACAACTTGGATCAACAGGAAAGGTGTGTTATAGTAGAATAAGACTAGAGTGCAGTCCAAGGCAGGCTGAACCAGCATAGAGTGGGCCACCACAGAGCAGGAGCAGACCTTGGAAGGCACTGAACCAGTAGCAGAAGCATCTGCTTCCAGAGCTGTCAACTCACAAATGGTAACAGAATCAAACAACTGGTCAGAGGGGGATTACAGAAATCTTTTTTCTAGCCCTGAGGCAAGGCTCTGTTGATCCTACTCAGATCCAGGTTGCAATCCTGGGTGGTACTTCCAGGGCCAGAGGGAGGGGACCACATTAGAGCTTGTGGTCATGGTGGAGCTGGGATCCTCCATATAGTTCCAGGGCAGAAAGCAGTGCTTGTGGTCATTCAGAGGTCAAAGTACAGAACAAGAGAATAGTAAACATTTCTCCTTAGATCAGGATAGGGAACATCCAGACCATCACCACATAAGGCCTGCAAAAATCATTTTGCATAATAACCATTTGCATAATCAACTACAGGCAATGATGAGATGAAAGCTACATAGAACAACTTTATACTGCTTGAATTCTATAAGTTAATAACTTTGTTTGACCCTCAAATGATGTTATATATACCCAAATGGCCCTTGACAGAAAAAAAGTTCCCCATCTTAATCTTAGATCATAACACCTTAGAAGAAGTAAAAACTTGCAGATCTTTAGAAGTATCTCTGAAAACAGCTGCACAAAATCCCTGAAGCTTCGGACAGTGTACCCTCTACCCTGGAAACAGAGCCCTACTTTAACAGTTAAAAGTCATGTAATAGACTGGGAAAATAAGCAAACAACAGGAAAAAATTCTGATCATAGGAAGTTACTGTGATGACAAGAAAAAACAAAATGCAAGCTCCAGATAAGATAAAAGGTTAAAAATTCTTACATCTAAAGTCTCCAAGAAGAATCAGGTCATGGAATAATTCAAAAAGGATTTTAGAAATCAAATAAGAGAAAAATAGAAAGAGAAATGAAATCAATACGAGAAAATTGTGAAAGATAAGTCAACAGCTTAGTAATGGACACATACACACAAAATACTAAGAAAAAAAAATCTTAAACACCAAACTAAACCAAATGATAATGAGGTATAAAAAGCCAATGAGATTAAAAAGCACAATTGGAAAAAAATAGAGAGGCACAAACATTTACTAAAGAAAAAAACTCCTTAAAAAGTAGAATTGGACAAATGGAAAAAGAGGTACAATAGCTCAGTGAAAAAAAAATTCCTTAAAAATTTGAATTCAGAAATTGGAAGCTAATGACTTTATGGGAAATCAACAACAAAGCAAAACCAAAAAAAAAAAAAAGAAAAAAAATAGAAGACAATGAGAAATATCCCATTGAAAAAACAACTGACCTGGAAAATAAATCCAGGAGAAACAGTTTTTTAAATCATTGGACTACCTGAAAGGTGTAATAAAAAAGACATCATTTTTCTTTTTCTAATTATTTTTTTGTTTAAATTCTTTTTATTTTTTTCAAATACTTGCAAAGACAGTTTTCAACATTCACCTTTATAAAACCCTGTGTTCCAAATTTTTCTCTCTCTCTTCCCCCAAACCCCTTCCCATAGACAGCAAGTAATCCAATATAGGTTTAACATGTGTACTTCTTCTAAATATATTTCCATATTCATCATGTTGCACAAGAAAAATCAGATCAAAAGGTTAAAGAAAAAAAAAGAGCAACTCCCCCCCCAGGTAAACAAATAATAACAATAAAAAAGTGAAAATACTATCCTTTGAGCCACATATAGTCTCCATAGTTCTCTCTCCAGATGTAGATGGCTCTTTCCATCACAAGAAAGACATCATTTTCAAGAAATTGTCAAGGAAAACTATTCTGATATTCTAAAACCAGATGATATGATAGAAATTGAAAAAATCCACCAATCATTTCCTGAAAGAGATCCCAAAATGAAAATTCCCAGAAATATTATAGTCAAATTCTAGATCTCCCAGAGTCAAGGAGAAAATATTGTAAGCAGCTAGAAAGAAGGAATTTGAGTTTTGTAGAATCATAGACAAGATAACATAATATTTAGTAACTTTTATATTAAAAGATTTGAGGACCTGGAACTTGATATTCCAGAAGACAAAGATCTAGGATTAAATCAAAAATCACCAACCCAGCAAAACTGAGTATTTCAGAGGAAAAATGTATATTCAATAAAATAGAGGATTTTTGAGCATTTTTGTTGAAAATATCAAAACAATATAAAATTTGACTTTCAAATACAAAACTCAAGAGAAACATAAAAAGGTTGACAAGAAATATTAACATGAATGAAATTTGAAATTTCTACTGAAATTCCAAGCTAAGGAATGGATTCACAATCTTAACTTGTGCCTTTAGAGAATGGAGATGGCTAACCTCAAGTATTTTCCAAGAAAAAGGGTGTGTGTGTGTATGTGTGTGTGTGTGTGTATGTGTGCATGTATTTTCATATTACATATTTTGTATATTACACATATACATATATTATAATTATATGTTAAATAAAATTACAAATTAAATCACATTAAAATAAATTTGCTTAAAATCAAATGGTGTATACTAGATATCTAATATATTTCATCTACATTGGCCAAATAACAGGGAGTAACATCTGTACCAGGCATGGACACCACAACTTTCCAGGCACATCAAGTCAGCCATGAAAAGGTTCTAGATACAAAGCTGGCACTAATTGTGAGAAATTTCAGGAAACCTAAAACAAATAGTTTTAAATACATTTTAAGTCTGAGAAACATAGATTTTAAACCCATGTAAAATGTTATATGTTGAAGTTTGAATGGATATATACGTGTATATACATATGCCTTTACTTTTATTTAAAGATATATGTACAAATGTATAGGTATAAGTATAAATATAGATTATAAGTATAGATAGATATAAATATATAGCGATAGCTACAGAGATATAGAACTTTAGGTATAAATAGAGATATAAATTACCAGTTTAATAGAGGTAGAGAAAGACAAAGATTAGACAGAGATAGAGATGCACATATAAAAACTTTCACTTTCACTTTCCTGATTCCAGGCACATATAAAAATAGATAGTATATAGGATGTAGTTTATACAAAAAGAAAGAAAAGAATCCCTTCTTAGATATTTCCTTGCTGTATCTTGGTAAATCTTTTAATTTTCCTGGCCCTTCTTATCTTTGAAATACAGATAGTAATAAAAATCACTTTACAGGATTATTGTAAAGATCAAATAAGATTCTTATTTATATGTAAGATGCCTATAATCCTTAAATTTCTATGTAATGATAAGTTATCATTTATATCATCTTCAACTCTGTTAGAGTAACTATTCATTGTCGGAATAGATATTCAAATCACTACCATCCTCCGATAAAAAAATAAATACTGGTATCATTTCAAAAAAGAAATTAAATTTTAAGATAATATTCAGAAAGAAAATAAGTGATATTCTATTTGTAAAATGCTTAACCCAGTGCCTGATACATAGTAGGTGCTTAATAAATCCCTATCCCCTTCTCTAGCTTTATAGAGAGATAATACAGTGTATTAAATTCATGATAAAATATAAGTAATTGATAATTGACTCTTCCTAAGACGTGGGTTTTGAAAGAAAGGAAAAATGTTTAAAGATTCTGTGCTCCTAAAAGTGAGGAAGAAAGTCAAAAGATGAAAAAGAGGAGAGGGAAAAAGTTTTCAGAAAATAAGAGGCAAAACTTGTCTTTTTCATAATTGTGCTTAAATATATACACTCACAATTAACTCATGGTTCAATAATATTAGAAGTATCTTTAGGCATCAAATTCTGTTAACATTTTTAATAGAAATCATCTGTTGGTGAAAAAAAAATTATCTGTGAAACATCATGGAACTGTCATTTGACATCACAAGGATGAACATTTTCCTATTAGGTCTAGAAGGAATCTTGAAAAGTTACTAGTTCACTTTCCTGATTCCAGGCAGATTCATACCTCAGTCACAGACTAATAAACTTGACTTATTTTTCAATCTTCCCAGAGGACAGTCTACAACCTCCTTTAAAAATAATATAAGATACTGGGACACTGATACATTGTTGGTAGAATTGTGAATACATCCAGCCATTCTGGAGAGCAGTTTGGAACTATGCTCAAAAATTATCAAATTGTACATACCCTTTGATCCAGCAGTTGCTACTACTGGGCTTATGTCCCAAAGAGATTGTACTAAAGAAGGGAAAGGGACCCACATGTGCCAAAATGTTTGTGGCAGCCTTCTTTATAGTGGCTAGAAATTGGAAACAGAGTGGATGCCCATCAATTGGAGAATGACTGAATAAATTGTGGTATGTGAATATTATGGAATATTATTTTTCTGTAAAAAATGACCATCAGGATGATTTCAGAAAGGCCTGAAGAGACTTACATGAACTGATGTTGAGTGAAATGAGCAGGACCAGGAGATCATTATATACTTCAACAACAATACTGTATGATGATCAATTCTGACAGACGTGGCTCTCTTCAACAATGAGATGAAACAAAGCAGGTCCAATAGAACAGTAATGAATTGAACCAGCTACACCCAGTGAAAGAACTCAGGGAAATGAATGTGAACAACTACATAGAATTCCTAATCCCTCTATTTTTGTCCACCTGCATTTTTTATTTCTTTCATGGGTTAATTGTACACTATTTCAAAGTGTGATTCTTTTTGTGCAGCAAAATAACTGTATGGACATGTACACATATATTGTATTTAACATATACTTTAACATATTTATCATGTATTGCTCTACCTGCTATCTGGGGGAGGGAGTGGGGGGAAGGAGGGGAAAAATTGGAACAAAAGATTTTGCAACTCTCCATGCTGAAAAATTACCCATGCATATATCTTGTAAATAAAAAGCTATAATAAAAAAGAGAGAAAAAATATAAGAAATTCAATGTTCTATTTAACTAATATCCCCCTCAAACTGTCATTAACTATACTTTTCCAACAGCCAAGGAAAGAGTAAAAAATGTCTTGATATAGTGATCCCCAACTATAGTGTTGGAAGAATTTTTTCTACAAACTTGCCAAAATAATGGCAGCATTTTTCAAGAGCAGTAGCTATTTGGGCAAAGTAGAGTGAAGAAAAGGAAAATCTAAAGCATATCCTACAAACCTAGTAATATTAGAAATCTTTTTATGTGGTACCCCATATTCAAATCAAATCAACAAAGATATTTTGAACACTTACCCTATGAAGGTCCTGTGAAATAATATGACCTTCAAGTTTTGTTTTTCTGTTTTGTTTTGTTTTTCATAGGAGCTAACCATAAAACTTTGGCTCAGATAGTTCATTTAACTTATGACCATGACTGAATAATAACAACTCAAATTTACATAGTGCTTTAAAGTTTGCAAAGCACCTGCAATCAGAAAAGCTTATTTGTCCGTGGCTATTAAACTGGCAAGTAACTGAAATGGGATTAGAATTTCTTTGTCTCTCTAATTCCAGATCCAACATTTGACTATCACTCCTCCCATGTTGGCTTGATTTCTCTGAAAAAGAAATATGCCTTATATATTTTGGCTCTTCAAGGCAAAATAAAAAATAAAAAAGAAGAAGTAGCAGTTACTTAAGACACTGCAAACTCTGTCTAGTGATCTGACATCATGAAAACTTTCCCAGACTGCTTTGTGAAGAGATTGTCCTGCCGACAGAGATGTAGGGTTCATCTTGGCTCCATGAATTTCCTTTGGTCTGGCCCATGAAACAGTTGGAGGCTTGAGAGAGAACTCTTAAATGCCAAGGGAAGGGAGGGTAGATTATAGCTCAAGGAAGAGAAGCTGGCTCAAACTAACACCCTTTTGGCAAGGAAAAACCCTCCCAGGAACGTGGTGTCTAGGTAGTTTTGCTTCACATGACAGGCACGTGGGTGATGTATAACCTGAGACCGCCCTGTCCTTGGCAGCCAGACAAGTCTCCACTCGGGTAAGGAAGGAACTGTGCTGGAACAATTTCATGCAGCAGGGTTAGTCATCAACTGGGTCAGGCCAGAGCGTCCTTATCTTTCTACCTTTGATTGTTGCAAGAAAACTTTGCCAATCTTCAGAATACTCCAACTTATATTGTCTTCCCATAGGAGGATCCTGCCTTCATGGTACTGTATTGAAAAAAAAATAGAATTGAGGTATATGTGTGTGTGTGTGTGTGTGTGTGTGTGTGTGTGTGTGTATGAGAGAGAGAAAGATAGATAGACAGAAGAAAGAGAGAAAGAAAGAGAGAGGAAAAGAAAGAGAGAGAGAGAGAAAGAAAGAAAGAAAAAAAAGACAGAAAGAAAGAGAAAAAGAGACAGAAACAGATCCAGACAGACAGACAGAAGAGAGAGAGAAAAAGAGAAAGAGAGGGAGAGGAAGAGAAAGAAAGAGAAAAAGAGAGAAAAACAGACTGATTCAGACAGAGAGACAGAGAGGTATCCCCAATTAAAAATTGCACTAAGACTTCAAGAACACTATAGATATGTATAAGGTACAGACCTACACACCCCTACATACCCACTCATATGCATGCATGTATATATGTGTATGTGCTTATGCATATTGATATATATGTATAATTAAACTTTAAAAGAATAAAAAAAATTCTCCTTTAGACCTCCCTAGTCCTTGAGCTGAGTGGCAATATTGATAGCTTTCTGTCATTCTGTTTTAAGCATTCCAGTAGATTATTTCCTCCTTGGCCTATTAAAATCCTAAATGTCTTCATTGTTCAGAGCCCAAGCTAGTAGAGATATCAACTGTGCTAAATATGAAAAGGAAAGCAACTAGTAACAAGATTTCTAGCCAGTAGTCAAGGCTCTGGGTCCTGTCATTGGATCATGGAAATTAGAAATGAAAGGGACCTTAAAGGTGATTTAGTTCCATTCTCTCATTTTTTACAAATGTGGAAATTTAGACACAGAGAGGGGATATGACTTCCCTGAGCTCATGTAGGATGCAAATAGCTATTTGACTGAATTCCTTGACAGTTTGACAGAATGCCTACAATTTCCTTTGTATTATTCCTATATTGCTTGGTATAATATTCTTAACACACTGTAAGTGTTTAATGAATGTTGGGTAAAGGTGTGTAAAATGATACTAAGACAATCAACTAGAAAGTGAATATTAAATTAATAAACTGATCTATATAACATATAGCTCATTTCTCCTTTTTTTCCCCCCATCACTGTCATCACTGATATCTTTGCCTGAATCTACAGAAGCATTTTTCTTTTTTGTTTTGGACTCATATAGACATAGCCTGTGTCTAGAGTATAATCAGAATGCCATAAATTAATAATATTACTTGAGCATAAGACAAATCAGTATTTTGATAATTCCTACCTAGTATTCCTCCTATCATAGTATTTTCCTTACAATACTTTGTACTGCCTTATTTCCCCCAACCCTCCCAGTTTTGAACAATACATATGACCTCCTTGACTTCTACTTTTATTTATTTGAGGTTCTTCGTAAACTCTTCTTCAGTTAGGAATGCCCATCTGTTTACCCTCTTGTTTTAGGATTTAGAGTAAACCTTACCTAGAAGGACTCTCTCCCTTGATATCCATTAATCACCTCCAATCATCAGTGCTTTACCCTTCCCCCCAGTCTTATAAGGAGCAAGGTCTAACATCATGCCTACTGGGGTAAACTTAACCCTCCAGAAAATGTTTAGTTTCTATGCTCATGGCATTTTCATCCTTAATATATATATGTGCTTTTATGAGTATGTATGTGTCAGAATAAAGATAAAGATGCTCACTCAAGGACCCAAGCATAAACCAGCTGTAGGACAGGGATTAGAATTGGACCGGTGATTTTACTGGTATAGGGAACTCCTTGTGAAGACCCTTTCTACCAATGGAGGTTGGCAGCTTCTTTTTAAACAGTATTGAGAGGCAGGAAGCAAGGAGACACACATTATTAAATGCCTACTGTGTGCCTTCAAGCACTATACTAAGTTCATTACAAATTTTAACTCATTTGATCATCATAGCAGCCTTTGAAGATATAAAAGGATATCTTAGGGTTGTTTTATTTGCATATTTCTAGTCCATAATGATTTAGCTGCTGTTATTATCCTTATTTTACAGTTAAAGAAACTGAGGAAGACAAAGGATAATTCACTTGCCCCAGATTGCAAAGCCATTGTGTTACAGGCAGGAAGAGAACTCAAATCTTCTTGGTTCTAAAGCTGGCTTTCTTTCCACTCCTTCACACTACAAAATTATTTTAATAACCAGTTAATCGTTATAGTAATTTGACTTTTGTATGTTCTGTTTTGTTTCATGCATTTGTCTTCTTAATAATAATATTCTAGTTGTGCTGCTATATAGAAGCAAAACTTGGATGATAGAAGTTTCTGAAAGAATAAACATGTCTTTCACACAAAGGGCAAAAGAAAAGTGCATGATAGGTCAGTCAATCAATTAAAGTTTATTAATCACCTACTATGTCCCTGGCACTGTGCTAAGTGCTGGAAATACAAATAATAGGTGTGAATAAGTACAATGTACAGCATAACCAGTGAGGAATTATGGTAAGAAAAAAAAGCAGGAATTAAAGTTGTCATATAGGAATTATATGAAAAGTAAAGAAGATGGGCTGGTCACAGGAGGAGGAAGAAGGATGACAGAGAGTCAATGAGTATGCTCCCTATGTCAGCATGTTCCCTATGTCAGCAGAAATCTAGGCTCCTGGCATTGTATTTGTGGCAAATTTATGGAAGACTACGGATAAGATGCTAAGTGAAATGAGCAGGACCAGGAGATCATTATATACTTCAACAACAATACTAGATGATGACCAGTCCTGATGGATCAGGCCATCCTCAGCAACGAGATCAACCAAATCATTTCTAATGGAGCAGTAATGAACTGAACTAGCTATACCCAGAAAAAGAACTCTGGGAGATGACTAAAAACCATTACATTGAATTCCCAGTCCCTATATTTATGCACACCTGCATCTTTGATTTCCTTCACAAGCTAAATTGTACAATAATTCAGAGTCTGATTCTTTTTGTACAGCAAAATAATGTTTTGGTCATGTATACTTATTATGTATCTAAGTTATATTTTAATATATTTAACATCTACTGGTCATCCTGCCATTTAGGGGAGGGGGTGGGGGGGGGGGGGTAAGAGGTGAAAAATTGGAACAAGAGGTTTGGCAATTGTTAATGCTGTAAAGTTACCCATGTATATATCCTGTAAATTAAAGGCTATTAAATAAAAAAAAATAAATAAAAATAAAACCAAACCAAACAAAGAAACAAAAACTTCAAACAAACAAACAAACAAACAAAAAAAAAAAAAAAAAAAAAGAATTGTACAGAATGGGTAGAATCAATTTGAGAGTATATTCTGCTACCAGAGCAGGTATCCTTCTTAAAAGAAGGATAAGCTGATAAAATTTTTGTGTCTTGAAGAGTTGCCTGTTCTTATTTGTAAATCTGCTCTAATGGGTCCACTTTCCCCGTGGGCAATTCTTAGAATTCTATTGTGCCATAAAAAATTCATGGTAATTATAACAACAGCATGATTCAGAATAAAAATTAGCTCTTTCAATAAATCTGGATCCAGAGCAGATTTTTGAACCAACCAAACTAAAATAAATATAAATATAAATCATAATTTATTATTTATGGCACAAGGGGTCAAACAATAGAATGCCTACATTTCCCAGTGTTCTATGGGGCAGATACTAGCCCATCCAACTAGAGCTTCTTTACCCACTAGGTTAAAGCTCAGGCAGAAAGTTTTTCATTAAGGTTTTTCATTAAGGGGAAGAGAAGAAAATCATAGGTAAGGGAAGAAACTCAGATGAAGCCACATGGAAAAGAAGACCAAATACATCAAGAGAGTTCTGAAATGTTTAAAATGGAGAGACAGGAATAAACAGCTAAATTGACTTCTGACTGGGCTGCTAACCATGAGTAGGTGAAGGAAGCACCAGAGCTTCAAAAGATGTTAGGGTCTCATCTATGAATAAACTATGAATAAATGTATGCACAGGCTTCTTTCTGATTCTGTCCTCTGCCCTGTCATCAGAGTCTAGCATCAAGCCAGCAAATTACATTTTAGGGAGGCAATATCTCAGGGACTTCAAGACAGTGGCAGCAAGAGCATCTCTGATGGTTGATACCAGATGTGCATGTGTGTATGTGTGTGTATGTGTGTGTATGTGTGTGTTTCTGTGATGTCAACCCTAGAAAACCCCTCTATCAAAGCAGATCAGCAATATTTCATCTTAAAAAGTTAACTAGATTATTATGAAATTAAATAATTTTCCCATGGTCCCACAGGTAGTAGATATCAGAGGCAGGGCTTGAACCCCAAACTTTCTTGCTCTAAGTCATTCCTCTACATACTGTGCAATGTTGTCTCTAACAAAAGCATGTATATGTGAATGTACATATTGATTTAAATATATGCTATACCAATTGCTGGCTGGTAAATGTTTATTAATTGGTTCTCCTTCAAATAAAAGGTATTAGAGTATTGTTCTCTTAATAACACATAGATAGCTTCTTCCAGAGGGTTGAGTTGAGAATGACTAGGTAGCAGGGTTCACAGTTACCAAGCATTTCTCTGTCTTCCTCTGATTTATAAGCTATAAAGAAACTTCCTCTCTGTTATGTTCTAGGGAAGAAGAAAGGGGAAATTTATTCATTTGGGGAGTGGTTGCTGAAAACGTTCAAAAAAATTTCCTTTTTCTGTTTCAATTAAATGTTTTTGCCAACTGTGTATGTACTGTTGTTTGCCTAAATTTCTGTTAACATGATAACTATCTAAGCCCAAATTTTCTGTGGAGTTCCCTGGTTTCACTGGGGTGTGGGTACAACTCACATGGAGTTGGACTTATCTGAAAATTCTGCCTCACAAAAATAAATATCATTCAGTAAGTCTAGAGCTAGCTGGCCAAAAAAGCAAATTGTATTAAATTTAATCCCATGAATATTTACAAAGTCCCTAGCATGTGCATGACACTTTGCTGTGTACTTTGTATAGAAAAACAAGATTGGTAAGTAGTCCCTGCTTCCAGGAAGCTTATATTCTATTAGGAGATACAATATGTACACGTGTAAGTATAATTTGATAATTTGTGATAACTTGAGAAAGCAAGCCTTTAACAATTAGGAGATGAGCAAAGACTTCCCAGAAGAAATGTTATATGATCTCAGCTTTGAAAGAAGGTAAGGACTCTTAGAGGCAGAGGTAATGAAAAAGTGCCTTTTAAGCATAAGAACCACTTTTGAGAAGACATAGAAATGAGATGTGAAGTGCTAAACTAGATAAATTCAGGCTGGTTTGGTTGGAATAGAGAATGCATAAGGACAAATAATATAAATCCAGGAAAGTAGAACAGTCAGTCGTTAAGGGCTTTAAATGCCAGGCTAAAGAGTTTATATTTTATCCTTGAGACAATATAGGGCTACTAAAGTTTTTGAGCAGAAAAATAACTTGATGACACCTAGACCTAAGCTCTAGGAATTTTATGTTGGCATTGTATTAAGGGAGGATCAGTAGGTGAGGGGGAGAGACTAGAAATAGGAAGACTAGAAGAGATCATTGCAATAGTCCAGACAAGAAATGATAAGAGTCTGATCCAATGTAGGAGAAGCTGTGATGGTGAGAAAGGGATAAATATGAGAGACATTGTAAAGATAGATTGATATGATTTGGCAACTGATTAGATTGAGCTCTAAGGGAGAGGAAAAGATTAATAGTGGCTATATTATATTAAACATGGGTGATTGCTGGACGGTGATATTTAAATTTTGCAATATATTTCAATAAATATAATTGAATAAATATTTAGTAAACACCTACAACGTGCCAGGCACTGTGCTAAGTGCTAGAGATACAAAAAGGAGATAGTTCTTGCCTTCAAGGAGACTCCTCCATAATGGGGAGACAGAAAGCTAACAAATATGAACAAACAAGCTATGCAGGATAAATAAAAAATACTTAACAGAGAGAAGTCATTAGATTGAGAAGTTAGAAAAGGCTTACTGTAGAAGGTAAGATTTTTAATTGGGACTTAAAGGAGGCCAGGGAAGCTAGTAGGCAAAGATGAAGAGAGCACTCCAGCCATGGGAGGTAGCCAGAAAAAAAAGTGCCTGGAGCTAAGAGAACGGAGTATCTTATTTGTAGAATCCCCAAAAGGCCAGTATCACTGGATCCATGAGTATGTGGAAGGCAGCAAGGTATAAGAAGACCAGAAAATAAAAGGGAGATAGCTTTCAAAGGAATTTGAATGCCAAGCAGAAGATTTTTCATTTGATTATGGAGATGATAGTAAGCTACTCATATTTATTGAGAAAGGGGGTGATATGATCAAACTTTAATGGTGGATGGAAAAGTGGATCACTTTAATGGTGACTGAATGGATGGACAATGGACTGGAATGGGGAAGGGATGTGAGGTAACCAGAACCACCAGCAGGGCTCTGTAATTGTCCCAAGTGTTAGATGATGAGGTATGACAATGTTAGAAGAGAGATGAGGATATATTCAAAAGATGTTGAAAAGGTTAAATCAATTGGTTTTGGCGACAATATGGACATGACTAGCGGGTAGGGCAATGGGGTGAGAGATAGTGAGGAATTCAGAAGGATTCAGACTGGAAAACTGAAGGACTAGAGGAGGATATTGTCTTCCACAGTAAAAGGAAAGGTGGGAGTTGGGAGGACTTAGGGGAAAGATAATTAGTTTTGTAAGTGTTAAGTTTAAAATATCTTCTAGACATTGAATTTGAGATATCTGAAGGTCAGTGGGAGATGTGAGATTAAAGGTTAGCAGAGAGTGAAATGAGTAGAACCAGGAGAACATTGTACACAGCAGCAACAAGATTATATAATGATCAATTCTGATTGATGTGGTTCTTTTCAAGAGTAAGGTGCCTCAGGTCAGTTCCAATGGTCTTGTGATGGAGAAAACCATCTGCTTCCAGAGAGAGGGCTGTGGGGACTGAGTGTGGATTACAGCATAGTATTTTTACTTTTTTCTAGTTTGCTTGAATTTTGTTTTCTTTCTCATCTTTTTTTTTCTTTTTTGATATCATTTTTCTTGTGCAGCATGGTAATTCTGGAAATATGTATAGAAGAATTGCACATACTTAACATTTATTGGATTACTTCCCATCTAGGGGAGGGGATGAACTGGAAGGGAAGGAGAAAAAATTTTGGAACACAAGATTTTGCAAGAGTAAATGTTGAAATTTAACTATGTATATGTTTTGAAAATAAAAAGCCTTTTAAAGAAAAGGTTAGTATAAAGGAAAGTTTGGGATAGATTGACTTGAGAATCATCAAAAGACAAATAGTAAAAAAAAATCCAAATGAGCTGAGGAGATAAACAAGTGAAGTAATGTAGAGGGGGAAAAGAATGACATCTAATGAATCCCTATTAATTCCTCTCCAGACTGAATTTCTAACTTTCCTCTTTGGCTTTCATATCATAGAATCCTTTAATTCTGGAATCTCAATCACTAAACACCAGTACTACTTCACTCATTGGAAGAACACCCTCCCCCAACCCTATTGCTGAGGCATCTTTCTCTATTGATTAGTTCTTCAAATAACCTCCATTTTAAGGAAAAAACCCAGAGCAACCATGTTTTTGTTCTTCTCCAAATTTCGCTCCTGACTCTTCATAGAACATGTTTCCCATGGTGCATTCCAGATACTTTTATCTCAACTTTCCCCCTTCCCCACACTTTCAACTCCCTCTTATGTGTTGTCTTCCCTCATTTGAATGTAAACTCCTGGAAAGCAGGGGTATGCTTGCACTTGTATTCTCAGCACCAAGCACAGTGCTTAGCACATAGGAGGTATTTAATGTATATTTATTGATTCTATGTTTAAAGCTACTTGATGGAATGAGTTAGTGTAGCTACCAGAAAAAAAAAACTGGTTTGGAAGTCAAGAAACCTAGATTCTACAAATATGAGGTTCTGAAGTATTGGTGTTGTTGTTATTCAATTGTTCATTTCAATTGTGTTCATTTCTTCCTGATCCCATTTGGAATTTTCTTAGCAAACATATTGGAATGGTTTGTCATTTCCTTCTCCAACTCATTTGACCAATGAGGAAACTAAGGCAAGCAGGGTTAAGTGACTTGCCCAGAGTCACACAAATAATAAATGTCTGAGGCCATATTTGGATTCAGGAAGATGAGTCTTCCTGACTCCAGATCCAGGGCTCTATCCAATATACCATCTAGCACAGGATTTCTAGTATTCATTTTTCTCCTTTGGAAAAGAAAATAATACTATCTTTTGGAGTGTTGAGAATTACCATAAAATAAAATAAAATAAAAAGATGACTTCCCAAGGTAGAAATGGGGGGAAAGAAGAAACTAAAGTTCCATGAAAATGCAAAATGTTATTATACTTTTCATATAAATGAATACTAATTCACTTAGATTCCTTCTTAAGTAAATGTATTAATTCATAAAACTCAGATCTGATCATCTCTCTTTCTCTCTGTTTCTTTCTCTGTCTCTGTCTCTCTCCTTTCTCTGTCTCTGTCTCTCTTCTTTGTCTCTCTCTGTCTCTGTCTCTCTTCTCTGTCTCTGTCTCTGTGTCTGTCTCTGTCTGTCTCTTTCTCTGTCTCTCTGTCTCTCTGTCTCTCTGTCTCTCTCTCTCTCTCTCTCTCTCACACACACACACACACACACACACACACACACACCTATTCAGTAAATTTCAATGATTCCCTCTCACCTCCAGAATCAAATATAAAATCCCCTATTTTTATATTCAAAGTCTTTCACAACTTGACTCCTTTCTACCTTTCAGTCTTCTCACAGATTTTCATCCCCCACTATTTAATACCCTGCTCCCTGCCATGTACTCTGAGATCCAGTAACACTGGCTTTCTTATCCCACATAGGGATGTGGTAAAAACAGCTCTAACAGGATCATGAGAGCTTATTATATGAACATTTACACCTCAGAAATCTGAATGTCTAGACTTCAGAAAGTGACAAAGAAAATGTTAATATTGCAGATTAAACTTGTGTGTCATGCAGAATTTTTTCCCTAGAGAGCTGATTGTTAAACATTTAAGAGCACATCTTTGCTAGAACAAAACATGCCATCTCCAGACTCTGAGTATTTTTGTTGGCTGTCTTCCCATACCTGGAATGCTCTTTATCCTTTGTTCTCCCTCCTTTTTCTGTCTCTTGGCTTTTCTGTTTTCCCCTAATTCCCAACTAAAATTCCACTTTCTACAGGAAGCCTCTTCTGGTATCCCTTAATGCTAGCACCCTTTCTCTCTTGAATATCTACAATTAATGTTTTTGTACACAGATATTGTAATATTTTCCCCTTTTTTAATCATGTGCTTCTTGAGAACAGAGATTGTCTTCTTTTAGAGTTCCATTGGTTAGCATAGTACTTGGCACATAGTAGGCACTTAACAAATGCTTATTGATTGTCCAACTGATTCCCTGACTAACAAGCATTACTTCCTGCCTGGGGAAAAGATAAAACCAAAATGGAACCTCAAATGGCCATCATTTCATATAAAAATTCACATCTAAGTGTTGTTATACTTGAACTTAATGGTAATTTACAAAGAAGAAAGTGATCAAAATTCATGATTATTATTAAAAATAGTAGGCACCATGATGAAATTTTTATTGGTGATCTGATACTCTCTTAAGTGCTCTTTCAGTTTTAAAATTCTATGCTTAAGATCATTTATCTCCATTAAAATTTTCCATTTCAGAATCCACACACAGAGATCTGGCCTCTCATTTTGAAATCTAAGGATTGGGACTACCTACTTGGCAGGAAAATCTGCCTTTGATGCAAGTTTCAAGCAGTTTGGTTTGCCACCATGCTATAAAAGCCACGATACCAAGACTCTTTCAGGTCCCTTCACATCATATGGAGACTATGGCAAGTATTCAAATAAAAAAATACCATTTCAAGCAATTCTTGTTGCCTCTTTGATATGGCTGGTGAGGAGTATGGAAAATCTCCTGGATTTGAGTATAGCACTGTTGAAGCACCATGAATGCAAAGAAATTTAGTTCTTTCCAAAGAGGTAAACAAAAATGTATTTAGCACTATGGGGTAGGCACTGGGAACATAGGTTTCAATAGTCAATAAGCACCTATTATGTGCCAGTGCTAAGTGCTGGAAAAAGAGAGACAGAGAGACAGAGAGACAGAGAGAGACAGAGAGAAAAGGAGGGAGAGAGAGGGAGGGAGAGAGAGGAAGGGAGAGAGTTCTTATTCTTAAGGAACTCATAATCTTTGTCCTTAAGGAACTTGTCTTTGTTCTTAAGGAATTCACAATCTAATGGAGGAGACAACAAGCTAATAAATATGGACAAACAAGCTATATACAGGACAAATTAACAGAGATGAGACACTAATAGTAAGAGGCATTGACAAAGGTTTCCTGTAAAAAGTTGGATTTTTAGAAAGGACTTAAAGGAAGTCAGGGAAACCAATAGGCAAAAATGAAGAGGCAGAGAATTCCAGGGATGGGAGACAGCCAGAGAGAATGCCCACAGTCATGAGATGGAGTGTATTGTTGGTGAAGAGCAAGGACACTAATGTTCTGAATTGAAGGATACATGCCAGTGAGTAAGGTATATGAAGACTGGAAAAGTAGAAGGGGACTGGAAAGATGACAAACAAAATGAACAAGACAAAAAATAAAATCCATGCCATCAAACATGTTCCATTGGGAGAGATAATATGTATATTTATAAGTATATACAGAACAAATGTAAAGTTAATTTGGGGACACAAGAAGCTGGAAAGATCAGACCTCTCATCTAAAAATAGAAGAAAAAAGATTTCTTTGTTTGGTTTGAGCTTTGAAGGAATCTAGGGATTCCAAGAAGTCTCTGTATGGAAAATCAACAAACTTAAAATAAGTAAGAGCCCTTTCCATGTGAGCTTGGATCACCAGTTTCCAAAAATGTAGCTATTATAGCTTCATAGAAAATTGGGTCCCAGGAGAACTCCTATGTAGCTCCTAAAATTTCAAGTGAAAGATGTTATTGCCTCAGTCTCACCCATTCCATAGCCCAAAAAGGAAAGAATATTCAGGAATAAATAAGATAATAAATAAATAACAATAATAACCCACATTTAGGTAATGATTTAAAGTTTCCAAAGTGCTTTCCCCTCCCCTACAGCCACTCTCTGTGAAGTATTATAGGTATTATTACCCCTGTTTTATTGATGAAGAGATTGAAGGTCAGAATGCACAAGTAATTTTCCCAGTGTTAATAAATGCAGGGACTGTGACTGAGAGCCAAGTCCTCTTGACTACTATTTCTTACAATTTCCTCTTTATAATACAACACCTACAGAATAATCTTGTTTGTCCAAATCTTAACTGTATCTCCTATCTATATATATCACCTGGCTCATAGTGAAAATTTGCTCATAATGGGATTCTCCAATTCTACTCATGTATTTAATTAAAAGAAGGGCTGGAGAAGTCCCATAATGTTAACTTATACATAAAATGTTTACAGATACTAAATCTATTACGATTAGTTTAAGTTATGCTGCTTTATTACTCTAATTATTAACTACTTTTATCATACTTGGTGCCAATTCATTTTACACATGAGGTTTGACTATTTTTTCTTTGTCTTAATTTTTTTCACATAATATTTGAAAGATGGAATATAAAATATTCCTATTCACATAATATCTGAGACACATAAAAAGTATCATATTGGGTTGAGCCAGTGATTCACCTGGCCAGACTTTCTATCCATGATAGTCAAACCAACAGATGTCTGGAAGAGTAGGGTGCTTATGATGCAGTCCTCACAGGTTAAAGATACATATGAAACATCGTTTTCTCTTCGTCTAATTACTATGTTTTCTTGGCTTTGCCATCATCTTGAGTTTACTCTGGAGTTTTGGAGGGCAGAAGAATGCTTAGGTCATGTTTAGTTTTTATAGCATCATTTAGAAGGAATGGGTCCTTTGGGTACAGTCTTTGCCCATTGTCTAGATTTAAAGTTCTTTTTCTTGCAGGTGGCTTAATTTATATTTGTCAATGGCACAATGAATGCAAATAACCACACAGGTGACCTTAAAGGTTTTACATGAGAATGAAAAAAGCAAATATTTCTTATGAGTAATGTAAGTTCAAAAAGGGTTCTTGTTTTTATTAGGGTTTTTCTTCATTTCTATGAATATTTGGTCTCTAAAGAAGACATTTAGTTTGATAAAAATTTTGGACAAGTGGCTGTCTGTGGATATGTTTTTTTGTTAGCTGTGTCAAAGGAGGTACATTATCCTTATATGTTAAAAAAAAAAAAAGGTAGCCTCAGATTCATTAAGTTGTATGAGACTTTGAGAGGCTCATCTGGTTATTCTATTTTATTATTTCCCCTTCTATCCAGACAGATTTACATCTAAGTCATCAATGAGAGGATAATCAAAATGGAGACATAACCAATTTCATGAGATGTGTGGCCAAAATGATCAAATTAATTGAGCATTTTTTTTACACATTTAAATATCTTTAATTGAGAACATTCTGTACAAAAATCAGTCCAAAGCATTGCTTCTGGCTCTGACTAAAAGTTCTTTTAATTAAAGCTAGAAGCTACAAACTACTCCTTTTTCAAATCTTTAGAAAACTAAGTCATTGATGCTATCACAGCACAAATTATATACAGATTTATCAGTCGAGATAATTAAATCCTCCAGAAATAGGAAATTATTTTGGAGATCTAACCATATCTAGATTAAAATGATGTAATATTATATTTTTAGAGGCTTGATTTTAGCAAGAGAAAACACAAACAAAAATCTGTGATTTCACCATTCAAGTCAGAGTTTTATTCAAATATAGTTTACAAATATAAATTTGCCAAATTAATCACCAAGGTTAATTTTATCACATAAGATATTAAAAGATTGAAAATATTCATTTGGCTATGTAGGTCTGAAGTAAGATAGCATTTGTATAAGAATTTTTCATAAAATTATGTCTTTTATCCTCTTCCCCCTAATAGAATGTAAGCTCTTGGAGGGCAAAGGTTTTTCATTTTTTTCTTTGTATGCATACTTCTTAGCACAGTGACTTGAATATGTTAAATGCTTAATAAATGATCTGATTGTGTTGGATTAGATCAAATTGGGTAAATAATTGGTGAGTAATAAATTTATTACCAAGAATAATTTGAATAACTGCTTCATCTTAAAAATTATTACAAAAAAGTAACTGTTGACACAAAGATATGCTTTTATAAGAAAAGAAAAATCAATATTTTTCTGCTATTGGAAAAGTATTTATTGCCATGTTGACAAAACTTTCAATTGGTGGACTGAAAGCTATGGAGATTTTAAATTCAGGCTTTCCTAGCTGAGCTGTCTATAGGAAAATCCCAATATTATCTGAGTTGTAGAAACTTTTTGTCTTAATTCCTGCCAAACCAATATTTCATATTCCCTGACTAAACTTTGGTTTATCCATAAAACTTCTGTACTGTGTGAACTTGAAGAGGTTAAAGTTAAACTAAGCCTTCCTTGTCTGATTTTGAAGTGGTGATCTGGGTTGTTAAATAAAGTTTGACTTTACAAATTATAAAGAATTACAAAGAAATTATTGAACAGAATAGAAATATCACTGCATTTGGAGTTAGGAAAACTTGAGTTTGATTCTTAGCTCTAATACTTAATAGCTATGACTCCTCTAGTTAACAATCTTCAATGGCTCCCTATTGCCTCTCATCTCTTTTGCTTCTACTCAAAATCCTACACTGCTTGCACTGCTATTCTTTTCTAGATATTGCACACATGCTACACTCAAGCCAAACTAGATAATTGGTTTAATTATTATCTCTATGACTACTAGATCTCTATATGAAACTCTACTCTCATCCCTAAACTTCCATCCTGGATCAACAATTGCCTTTGAACATATCAAACTGGATATCTTTCCTCAAAAACTCTCCAAACTTCTCCATTTTTGTTAAAAACATAACCTTTATAATCTTGACATCAACATAGATTTCTGGTTTTTCCTTATCCCATATAGCCAATTAATATCAAATATTATCTCTTCCTTCACTGTAGCTCATTCAATGCCTTCTCTCAGGACAGCTAGGTGGCACAGAAAATAGGAATCAGGAAGGCTCCTCTTCCTCAATTCAAATCTGGCCTTAGATACTTACTAGCTGTGTGACCCTGTCACTTAACCCTATTTGCCTCTGTTTCCTCATCTGTAAAATAAGCTGGAGAAGGAAATGGCAAACCATTCTAGTCTTCTGCCAAGAAAACCCCATATGGGGTCGTGAACAGTTGGACACAACTAAAATTATTTAAATAACAATAACAACTTCCTCTCAACTCAACAACTTTAATACAGGCCCTCTTGCCTAGTTATAAAAATAACCTCCTATATGGCCTCCTTGCCTCAGATCTCTTACCAGTCCAATCCATACTATAATCTGTCAATGTAATTTTTTAAAATGTAGTTCTAACCATGGACTATTCTATTCAACCAACTCTATCAGTTTCCTATTGCCTCTAGACTATAAAACAGAAGCACATCTGTTTGTTTTTTAAAGTCCCATACAAGTTGGTCTCAATTTAGTTGGTCATTTTCACTGGGCATCACTCTCCCCTTCCCAAACTCTGAAATCCAACCACATTGACCTTTTCTCTATTCCACACACAGAATGTTATCTCCGGTCTCTGAACATTTGCAGTGGATATCTTTCCTGCCTAGAATGTGTTCTTGCCTTACTCTTGACTCATAGATCTCTTCTCTTAAGATGCACCTCAAGCATCATCTTCTGAATAAAGCTTTTTCAGATGCTCCTTTGCTGTCCTTCCCAAATGATCTTATATTTATATATTATACAATAACTTATATGTTATTCTTGTTGTTCAGTTGTTTCAATTGTACCCAACTCTTTGTGATCCCATTTGGAATTTTCTTGGCTAAGATACTGGAGTGAATTGTCATTTCCTTCTCCAGCTCATTTTACAGATGAAGAAACTGAGGCAAACAGGGTTAAATAACTTGCCTGAGGTCACGCAGCTAGTAAGTATCTGAGACCAGATTGCAAATTCTATCCACTACCCACCTTGCCTATTATATAACATACTGTATATATATTTTGTACAATGGGTAGCATAGTGGATAGTCTGTTGGAATTGGAAAGACCTGAATTTGAATTCTTCCCAAAACTCACATCAGCTATGCAATCCTGGGCAAGTAAGTTACCTAACCTCTTCAGCTTCACTTGCTTTATCTGTATAAAATCGTTGATTTTGGGTACACTTCTGGGGATATACTTTTCTCTACAATTGGCTCATACCCCTTCCAATTGTGTTCCCCTCCTCTTATTTTAGAAATCCAATGCTTGGCACCTCAATTGCATTTAACCATTTAATACTATATTAGCTTTTACAAAGATATTTACTTTATGGATATGGCAGAATGAATTTCCCCCAACATATTGAGGGCTCAATAGGGCAGAGGCATGTGGATTTGACTCCCAACTTAGTTCAATTACTTTATAGCATTAGTCCTACAGAGTTCAAGTCCAAGGGCAGCAGTGCTGGCCACTTCCAGGCTGGAATACCCTGAGAGCATCACTGGTAGACCAGCTGAAAACTCTATAGTCTTGATTCCTGGATGCAGATCTTCAGAGCTGGTGCTCCTGAGACAGATCAGAGACTTTGCACCCTGCACCTAGAACAGAAAAAAACAAATTAAAGTGTCAAAGACCTAGAACCTCTAAGACCTCCCTCCTTGCTGCATGATGTGAATGAAGAAACCCTTTACCCTTAGCCTGGAATGTAACAAACCACTGCTGAGACAAGACCTTTTAAAGATACCCACAGCTCAGGATATGCAGCCAGTGGGGAAAAGACTGCTGCCAGCCTCATGATAGTCCAACTCAGAATATCCACGTAAGAACTCCTATCTCCCAAACACTCAGAATGATGCAATCTTAGGTGGTCTAGGCATGTGCCAAACCCCCTTACATCCATTAAATGGAGATTATTTTTCTTGTTTGGTCATTTCAGTCAGTCATATTCAATCAGTTTGATCTTTGTGACCTTGTTTGGGAATTTTCTTGGCAAGACACTGGAGTACTTTGCCATTTCCTTCTCCAGCTCATTTTACAGGTGAGGAAACTGAGGCAAACAGATTCACACAGATTCACACAGCTAGTAAGTATCTAAGGTTGAATTTAAACTCAGATCTTTCTGGCTCCAACATTCTATCCACTCTGTCACTTAGTTGCCCTTGGTCATATTTATATAATGTATTAAGGCTTACAAAACGCTTTACTTATATCATCTCATTTGATCCTCACAACCACCTTGAAAGATCGGTGCTATTATTATCATTTTGCAGGAGACTCACAGAGGTATATTGCTCAGATTAAAACTTTTAAGTGAAAGACAGCTAGGTGGCAAAGTACATAGAGCAATGGACCTAAAGTCAAGAGGATCTGAGTTCAGATCTAATCTCAGACACTTACTTGCTGTGTCACCTTAGATAAATTATTTAATCCCAATTGCCTACTCTAAAAAAAAAGATAACGTTATTTAGAACTGCAGAATTGAAAATAACCTAAATGTGCAACTGTTGGCAAATGGATAATTAAACTGTAGCACATAAATATAATGGAATATTAAATGCCATTTCAAAGATAAATAAGAAACATGAAGACATTTGCCAAAAGTTAAATGAAGTAATGCATAGGAAGAAGAGGTAAAGAATAATAAATGTGCCAACTATGAATATGTGAAAATGAAAATGTATACATAATTACAATAAAATTAAAGAATAAAGAAAATAGAAGGGGAAACAAAAGGAATATCTAATAAACTATTATGGACAAATTATATATGGAAATTCATTTTAAAATGTCAACAGTAATAATGTATGTTTATTTAGTTTAATGATAGAATGGGGAAGGAGGAGGGAAAAGGAAATGTTTAGTCTGACTGACTGTGATCCCATTTGAAGTTTTCTTGGCAAAGATACTGAACTGGTTTGCCTTTCTCCGGTTCATTTTACATATTAGGAAATTGAGGCAAATGGGGCTAAGTGACTTGCCTAAGGTCATACAACTAGGAAGTGTTTGAGGTCAGATTTGAATTCAAGATGTCTTCTTAAATTCAGTTCTAGCCCTCTGTGCATTATATGGCATCACCTAGCCACCCCAGGAAGAAAGGAGGTAGTCCCCACTCTAGACAGAAGCTTCCTGTCCAGTCCAGATTTCATGATCTCCTCAGTGAACTCCTTACAGTTGGTCAAATACAAGTACAACCAATTAACGTATAAAATTTAAAATATATATATTTCCAAGTGCCAGCTTGATTCTTCACTTAATTCAAAACTCCAGTACAACAAAAAAAATGTGAGATGTCTTTTGGAGTTTAAAATGAGCTTTGACTCATTGTTTTTAAATGTTTTATTATCCACTGACCAAAGACTACCAAACAAAGATCTGTTTTCTTACAATTTCTAAACAATATTTTGGAAATCAATCCAATGTCTAGGGAACCAACATTTATGAGAAACTTCTCTGAGGAATTGAGAAAAAGCCTTGCTTTGTCATCCATGTACTTTACCTGATCTTTACATTTTGACCTTGTTTATATTTTCTGAAACTGTAGGTGAAATTGTCGAGTTGGTCAATAAACTAATCCAACCATCAATAAAATACACCCTCTTGTTTATTAATATGTGATTAAAAATGTATATGATGAAAAGATATTGACTGCAGCCAAGTGTAGGGTGACAAGAACAATTATACTTCCTGAGCTTCATCACTGCTTGAACTATTTAACCCAGTGAAAGTCACAGACTTATTTATAATCAAAGCTGGGTTGTTGTTTTTTTTTAATGGCAAATGCACTGTTGAGATTCATTAAGACTTTAATTTTATTTGATTTCTTTTGAGAACTTTACCAAGTCTCCAGACAGAAATGAAGAATATGAAACCTTCTCTTTTCATCATTAATTCTAAGATGATCTATATTATCTACCTTATGAGGTCATTCTGAAGTTCAAATAAAATAAATAGATGTAAAATACTATGTTTTTATTGTTGTGATTTCAAGACCCTTCAACATCCTGATTGCTCACTAATTTATCAATGCTTCCCCCCTAAAATATGGTACCCAAGACATAACACTATGCTCTAGATCAGGGCTTCTTAAATGTTCTCCCATTCAGGCTCCCTTTTTGCCCAAGAAAAAATTTCTATGATCCTGAGTATATAGACATATAAAATAGGTATACAAGTCAAATATTTACTGATAACAAATAATAATTTCTTGACCCCACTTTCAGCTGCAACACACTTTATGGGGTTGTGAGCCACAGTTTGAGAAGCTTTGCTTTAGATGAGATATAAGCAAGGCAGAGTACAGAGGTATTATTACCTTCTTAATAACTTGAAGGCTTATCAAGGGAGTAGATCTCTTGCTAGTCCCAAAGGACCAAGCCAAAAAGGAGATCAGTGAGTGAAAGTAGCAAAGAAACAAATTTATGTTGGGGGGGAAGTTCCCAAATATTGAAATGAAACAAACTCTCAGAAGAATGTTTTTCCCCCTTCAAGTAAAAACTGAATAACCACTTAATGACCATTTTGTGGAGGGATTAATTGAACTATATGAGCTTGGAAAGAGATCTCTAAAGGAACTAGTCAACCAAATAGCATTTATTAAGCACCTACTACATTAAACTCCTACAACAAAGAAAGACAAAAGGTAAACATTGAATCTCCCCATAATTAGTCTGTATGTATTTTTCCCCTCAGTAAAATTCAAGACTCGAGGTCAAGGACTATTTTCATTTTTATCTTTGTATTCCCTTTATCTAGCACAGTGCTAAACACATAGCAGATGCTTGATAAATGTTTGCTGAGTTGAATATTCTTAAATCTAAACACTAGAATATTCACTTCAAGGAACATTTTTGGGAAACTCCCCCCCAAAAGCCCTGATGCTTAACCCAAATTAAACTTCAAAGCCAATACATAACAACTGCTATTAGAAATCTGCTGCTTTTAATCAACTTCTAACTCTAAACATCTCCACTAAATTTAAATTTTCACAATACCAAAATCACAGTGAGAGATGAAAATTCATCAAACAAAATCTTCCTTTCCCTTTCCTTCTTTGACATAAAGATAAAGGTTTCAGTATCCTTTAACCAGTGGAATCTCTACTATTGAAAGCTTCAATTCTTGGACAAATTCCAACTTAGGTAATTGTGTTCTTCCTACTTAAGTTCTCCCTATAGCCTCATTTAGGTAATGCATAGTGTTCTTCACTCCTTGTCCCAACTCTGCTGATATGTTTCACCCTAGAGGATCCATTGGACTGCAGGCTTCAAAGCTCTTTCCTCCATATATGATACTAATAACCTATTGACAACAGAATGTATGTCTTGAGTTATTTTCCTTAGTAGAGGAGATGAGCTTCCATTGCTCCATATTCATACTCTCATTTGGTCACCATCATACACACATTCACTACAGAACTAAGCAGGGTACAATACAGCATATTTTATTTCTTGGTGGTAAGAATTTCTCCACATGATACAGCATATTTTACTTCTTGGTGAAAAGAAATGATCCACAAAAAGGTAAAAGGTGTGACCTTGACTTCATCAGCACCATAGCCTAACAAACTGAGCTAACAAAACTAGATACTGGCTATGTTTAGTTACCACCAAAACATTCAGTTGACTGTGTGATGCCAGAGAATTGACGAAACTAATTCCCCCCACCCCGAATCAAGCAGCTGGTTTAAAGCAGCAGATTTCAAATAGCAGCTGTTTTCATACTGAATTTTGAGTTAAGTTATCAGGATGTTTCTAAAGGAGTTTCCCAAAAAATGTTCCTTGAAGTATAGCTTTTTGTTCACTCAATCTAAATGACTGGCAAATGACTTTCTATAAATCTCTTTTGGATTGTGTCAATTCATGGTTATATGGACCAGCACAGACTGTGAAGAAATAGAATACTAATTATTATTATACATGATGGCTAGCTAAAACATGGAATAAAAATTAGACTGGTTTATCCTAAAGGATTGACTTAAAAGCAATGGAGGGGAAGGAGTTAGGAAAAACATTTTAAACTCGATAAAAAAAAAAAAAAACTTCTTATAATTTGAGTTGTTTAAAAGTGAAACAGACTACCAAGAGAGATAGTGGGTTCTTCTCACTGGAAGATTAGTGATCACTTGTCTAAAATGTTAATGCTGAGAATTCCTTTTATGAAGAGTTATACTATGTAGCTCTGAAGTTCCTTTCAGCTCTGACATTTTGTGATATTGTATATTTTAATTGCTACAACAGTTTTATACATTTGCATCTTTGCTTCATTCACCTTTTTTTAAAAGAAAGACATCATTTCTTCAACAATAAAGTTATTAGCATTTTTACATTTTTTCAGTTCCATTTCAGCCTTGGTCAAAATGAAAAAAATCCATAGTGTCTTAAATAAGTATCAAGTGATGCTAAATCCAATTGTTACCAAATTTTGCTGTGTACAATTTACTCTGAAATTTGACTCAGAAAAAAAATATGATGATATAGCTTGGTAGTGTTTCCTATTTAACTCAATTTGAAAATGTCTTTAATAGGAAAATCATGAAATTATTTTTCTGATGAATTTCAAGAAATTACTTTGACATAAATCTAAGAAAGAGGCATTCTCCTTTCTAGACTCCTAATTTTGGTGATTATAATTAATCCTGAAATTTTTTTGCTAGAGCATTTATCTATTTTGTTTATCTAAAGTAGATTGAACCTAAGTGAGGAGAACCAAAACTTATATTTTATTTCTGATTTTGATTCTAAATCGTGGTTTGTGTATGTATAATGGTACCATTAAGATAGCAGTCTAATTCAACTCAATCATAAATCTGTTTTTTTTTATTCCAGTTAAATATAGATGTTAACTAGTAATATAGCATTAGAAAAAGAAAACAGAATCTTTATACTTTATTGATACCCACCAGGAAGAAAGTCTTTTGACTGACACATTGAGTAGACTCCCAGTAGTACATAGATAGGAAAGTATTAACAAGGAATATCATAGAGCAAGAAGAGATGGACTTTCATCCGTAGGATAGGAGATACTCCGATGGAATCATGGATCCATAGAATTATAGAAATTTTAAGATCAATGTCATAGAGGGCTTTTATTTTTTCCTATAAAATGTTCTTTGATGCCAGGGACAAAGACTAAATTTCTGGGTTGGATATGCCATTGGCCTAAACTAATGTGCCAATTTTTATTGTCTTGTGGTCTGAGCTCTTAGTACTGATTCAGCAGTACTAAGTATAAATACGACAGAAGCTGACTTATTAAGTGAGGAAGTACAATTTTACATAATTTATTTCTGGATTATAACCCACTCTTTCAACCAAAAAAAAGTGTTTAAAATATATTTTCCTAATTTTTTTCTTCCATCATCAAAAAAATAGTTTTAGGGGAGAGTAAGCATGACATAGTGATAAGAGTTCATCCTTAGATTCAGAAGATTTGGATTCAAGCTTCAGATCTGTCATTTACTTAGCTATGCAGATATGAGCAATTCAGTTTTCTTTATTGTCTCATTTTCCTCATCTGTAAAATAGAGATAATAACAATAACAATAATATACTAACTATATCTGCAAATGTGTATAATATCACTATTACAAGAATTTACCCTAGCATGATAGTGATATATATTAGTATACCCCTCACCCTCTACTTCCCCCACCATGGATTTAGCTAGATTTTCCATAAAAGTCAATAGGACTTAATGGACCAGGGGAATAGGGGAAAGGTCAAGATGTGTCTCTCCTGATCCAGCTTCCTGAAGGCATCTGGCCCTCTTAATATGACTTCCTGGTTTCCTAGGGGTATAAAAGGCACTATCAGTGTCATTCAAAATTAGTAGATGCTAGAAGACTCAGCAAGATAGCACTCCCTTTCTTAATAGATTATTTCCATATAGAGATGTAGTTATTTCCTAGTAACTAAATTCTACTGTATCATTGTTGCCTTATGTTAGGATTAAGTAATTTTCATTTAATTAATTGCTCAGTGAATTAAGAGCCTCATTTTGTCTGGACAGCACATCTGAACAGGGTATTCATGTCAGACCTGTCCTTAACACCTAGCAGTGTGCTAAAGTAAAGGATTAACCTAAGATGTATATTTAATCATCAGTCTAATTTTTATATCTCAAATTGAAAGGGGCATGAATTGGAAAGGGTGTAACTTGACTCAGTTGCCACTATGGTTACCATTTTACCTCAACATGCCTATGTGTTGCTATTTTTGCTTTTGCACTCATAACATTTTTCTTCACCTTTGACTCTTTCAAGTTGGGCACATCTTCTGGGTATCTGTTAACCTTTTGCTTAATTGCTATCCTTTCAATTGCTTCTATTGCTCCTATTGCCAGAAAAAACAAAGGCTTTCACTTACCTGCAGGGGATTTTATATATTCTGTCACAGGTCTGTAACTGTAGTGGTGAGAGGGAAACTGAGAGACTTTTTTTTTCCTTTCATGAAATAGTGGAGGGGAGGGGGGGATCAAGAACAAAGAAAAATAATGTAAATCTAAAAGAATGTGAACAAACTAACATTTTGAGCAAAAATCTAGGGCTTTTGAACCATCAATAAATCCTTTTAAATCTATAAATCCTTTTAAAAAGTACAATATTCATTTATGCTTTTTAAAAAAAACTCCAAAATATATCAATAGATCTTTTTTAATAGACAAAAAGTTTCTCTTTCTAAAACCAAAATCTAGCATGTAATGGGGATACACTAGAAGCTTTCCCAATAAGTGCAGGAATAAAGCAAGGATGCCCCCTTACCCTGCAATTATTTGGCATAGTTCTAGGAATTCTAGAAATGATGATAAAAGAAAGAAATTAAAAGCATAAATATACAAAGAGGGGGAAATAAAACTATCCTTTCTTCTGATGACATATCAATTTATTTAGAGAAGTGCAGGAAATCAGCATTAAAAATTAATTAAGATAATGGCTTTTAGTGAAATTTCACATTGTAAAAGAAACCCATAAAAATCAACAACTTTTCCATATAGTAATAACAAAATCCAAGAGCAAAAATAGAAAAGAAAATTGCACCCAAAATGCCTTCAAAATGCATAAAATATAGGTCAATTTACCAAGAAACATTTAATACCTGTATAGGTACAACAACAAAAAACTACTTTTTAAAAAAAAATTAAGAAAAATGTAAATAACTAGAGGAATGTTCAATACTTATAGGTGGGCCATGCAGGAAGATGTTAACAAAAATAGATGACATATTTGCTGTTATACCAATCAAACTATCAAAGGCATACTTTACATAGCTAAACAAAATAATAACATCATATGGAGGCAGAGAAGAACTAGAATATTAAAGGAATAGTGAAAAAGATGCAAATGAAAAAATTGTGTTTCTAAACCTCAAACTATATTATAAAGCAATAATCATCAAAATCATTCCCTACTGGTTCAAGAATGGAAAATGAGATCAATAAAATAACAAAGGAATAATTAGAAATAATTAAACTTCAAAACCTTGTGTTTCAAAAACCCAGAAACATAAATTGTTTAAGAAAAAAACATCCTATTTGGGGGGAAAAAGCTGAAAAAAAACTTAGTAGTAGAAGTTTCGGAGTGAACATAGGAAAGATATAGCATTAGAGTTTGAGGGATGACAGGATCACGTGAGGTGGTTTTAAATTTTGTTTTGTTTTGTTTTTGAGATAGCTAGAGGCTGAGTATGTTTGTAGACAGCATGAAACAATTCCGTAAATAGGGAAGGATTGATGATGAGAAGAGAAGAAATGATCAATGGGAAAGTTCCCAAAGGAGAAAGGGATATGGCATCAAGGTACAAGAAATAAGGGGAAGGCTAAGCTTTGGCAAGCCTTTGAAATGGACACTGTAAAAAATTGAGTAGAAGATATGAGCATGTGTGCTGGATGAATAACCTTAGTTTTGTGTTTGTTTGTTTGTTTTTTTCAGTAAAGTAGGAGATAAGGTCATTTATTGAGACACAGGAGGTTTGGTGTAGTGTTGCAAGTTTGAGGAAAGAGGTTTGAGCTTATTGACTTACTAAAGGAAAAGGGATAGAAATAGAATGGTTTCATTTATGATCACAATGGTCTGAGTGGAATGAAATGAACAGTTCAGTGTCCAGCACATGTTTATAGAGCATGATTTGAAATTAATTGAGTTGGAAGATTACAGCTAAGGTGAAGTGGGACAACCCTCTTGGAGGTAGCTGGGGAATTTTACCTGGGTCAGGCCATAGAGTAAAACATTGACAGAATAAGCGCCATTGAACCTCATAAATCAGAAATGCTGGGGTTTTGTTGTTTTGTTTTGTTTTGTTTAAGATAAAAGAGAAAAACTATTAGGAACAAAGCAAGAAGAGGGGGAAATATAGTCACTTGTAAATTAAGCAGATTCTTTAAAGGTACTTCAAGATTCCTAATCCTAGTGCCCTGCTCCAAAATTTATGATGTAGTTTATGTGCTTATTAATATAATTCCTTTATGATATGTATTCTTTTTATGAGCTTAATATGCTTTCATTTAAAATGCAGGTTTCATATGTTCATGTGTCATAACGTTTCCATTAAGTTTTAACCATTTACTAGAAAGGGTACTATTTATCTATAGAGTTCTAGAATATTAGTACTAGAAAGTCCCTTGTTGATTTTGTAATTGTTTACATTTCAGTTGAGTTCAACTCTTCATGATCCCATTTGGGATTTTCTTGGCAAAGATCAAAGGATGATTTGTCATTTCCTTCTTCAGCTCATTTTACAGTGGGGGGGGGGGGGAATGAGACAAATATAGGTTTAAGTGACTTGGCCAGGATCACACAACTAGAATTATCTGAGGTCAGATCTGAACTCAGAAAGATAAGTCTTCCTGACTCTGGGTCTGGTACTCTATTGTGCCATCTAGCCGTTTCAATCTCTCTGATTGAATGTCAGTGTTGGAAGGGACTTCAGAAGTCATCTGATTCCACCTACACTTCAACAGAAATATTCTCACAATGTCCCTGACAAGTGCTTATTGAATCTTGACTTGAAGGATTCATTCATTGTTGAGGAAGACCAACTTACTAATGCATTGGATTTTAATCAGTTTGTTTTTATAGCTTGCCAAAATCTGGATCTCTGAAACTTACACACATTCTTTCTAGCTCTCTCCTCCAGGATCATGTGGAATAAAGTGACACTCTCTTCCAAATGACAGACCCTCAAAAACTTGAAGATTATGCTCATGTTCTTCCTGAGTCTTTTCTTCTCCAGGCTACAATCCCCAATTCCTTCAATGGATCATTCCATAACTAGGAATGCCCTTTACTATTTATAGAAAGGTGAGTTATTGGTAGTATGGAATTTCCCTGTTCTGCCAATCAAGCAACTGTCAAAATTATTCACTAATTCAATAGTAAAAGAAATTTATACAATAAGGGAATTCTAAAGCAACTATCAAGGAATTTTGCTTCTGGGCAGTATTTGGGTTCTGATGAAGTATAATATTATATCTTGTCGCAGATGATAATATTTAACAATATTGTTCATAGTAAATATAGGCAACATGGCACAGTGAGATAAAAGTCTTGTTTTGGAATCAAGAAGACCTAATTTTCAAGCCTTGCCTCTGACAAAAATTATGTATAACCATGAAATTCTCAGTGGTCAGGAAGCCCTACAACAATGTCATGAGTTTTCAACCTGCATTGATGGAGGGCATTTCCACTCCCAGAAATTTCCTATTCACATAAAATTACAGTTCTGGACAAACTTCCTCCCTCCATAATAATATTCATATTCATATACATACATACATACTCTCTCTTTCTCTCTCTGTTGGAATGGAAAGGGAATCAGTGTTTATTAAGCACTTACTATATGTCAGGCATTTTATAAAGATTATCTCATTTGATCTTCATAACAACCCTATGTTGTATGTGCTATTGTGATCTCTATTTCACATAAAACAGGTAACCCTAAATTAAATGGCTTGCTCAGGGTCATACATGTAAGTTTCACCTAAATTCAAATCCAGCCTCAGACCTCAGTAAATGACAGGTCTTCCTGCTTTCTCTATCCCTTCACCTAGTTGCCTCTCAAGAAGTGTCATTGTCATTATTCTTACTATTATGGCATCTGCATAAGTCCCATTTGACAGCAAAGAAAACATAAAATAAAGCAAGAATCAATTGAGACTTGACATCCAAAGTAATTTAAACTCATGCTAGCAAATCAGAGGAAAGACCATAAGACAAGCTATCACTTCTATTTCCTATTCCACAACTGAATCAAACCAGTCTCCTCTGGCTTTGAAGTTTCTCTTCCACTACAGACTCCATTGCAGTTGAAGAAAATGTTCACTATTGCTCCATTATTATTATCAGTAATAACTCTACCAGGGAGTTAATAGCTTCACTTATTCCCCAAAACTAGAAAGAGGTAGGATGTTATGGGCCTATTAGGTGTTGGGGACCTGAAGGACACAGGAAGAATCCTGTTCATTTCAAGTCCATTCTGCTCTCCTATAAGCCACTTACCTACTTCCTTTGAGGAAAGGAGGGAGGAAAAAACACAAGATAAACGCTCACAGGAACTGATGATATAACACTGCAGCTGCTAATGCATATGGATGTGTCATGCAAATGTCCCCAGCAGAAACAGATTCTTTAGTTTAAACCTGCAACGCATTCAGCAATAAAAGAGTTTCCAAATCAAACTGCTGACTCCTTTTTTTCCCCCTTATCAAAACACCACAGCATACATCTTTCCAGGCAAAGTAAATCAAAAAGAGAGGCAGCTGGAGAGAACCAACTCTTGTCTTTCCCTGGATGTCAGGTGTGTGAGCTACCGTTCTGCGGATTAATTTGTGAAACTGGAATAACTCTGGGGGGCTAAACCTCAAAAGAAGGTTATGGTGTCAATGCCTGTTGATTTCTTCACAAAAGCCTTGTCTTTGAAAAGAAGAGATAGTCATTCACCAATATTTCCCTGCCTAAATAAAATGTGGATTGTTTACACCTTTTATGCACAGAACAAAGATCTGTAGAAAGCAATGGAATGCTGAGCATAACAGAACCCTCATCTGTGTCCATTTACCCTTTTTGTCATATTTGAGTCTTGCAGATATTTTGATAAGTTGGTAGGTAGCAAGAAAAAAGATCAAAAGGGAAAAGTAGGGAAACAAAAAAAATTAATAGAAAAATTAAGGAGTAAATTGAGTGAGAAATTTTTGCCATCTGACATTTTCTAAAAGGGTGGATTTGGAGTTTTTCATTTAGCTGTGAATTTATTGGGATATATAATTCTCTGCATAATGGTACCTTCTCCTTATGGAAAACTTCTGGATTGGGGGAATGAAAGATGTCAAAGAAACACAAACTATTACCTGGAAGAGAAAGTTAAATAGTAACTTGAGAATAATTCACTCGACTTCATTAGAGTTGAGTGGGAATATCAATTTTCCACTTTTTATAGGGCTGTGAGCTGTATTAAGTACTTAGAAAACAGAGAGAGTTGGGAATAATGTAAAAAAAAAAAAAGAAAAGAAAATGAATATGTAGTCTGGGATTAGAACGCCTTTGGGTTTTTTGAATAGACAGTGCTGATATTTTTCTAGGTTAGTCAATTGCTTAGAGTAAAATTAGACAGCAGTCCAAACCGAGTTCCAGTTTTTCTTAGTCCCCTGAACTTCTCCAACTCAGGCTTGGTTTGCCTCTGAATAGCCTCGGGTCATGAAAGGCTTTATAGTTTCCTACTTAAACCGCAGCTGGGGTTACCAATCCCTGCGTTTGACTTTAACGCTCTCCCATGCAGGGAAATCTCTGCCCTCCTGCGTGTGGTCACAGGGTTTGTTTCCTTGACTTGTGAAAGCGAAAGGCAGTGAGGGAGGACTAATATTCATTCCCAACCTTTCCAATCTCACTCTTTCCTACATGTCTCTAGGTTTACTTGGGGGAAGGGGGCAGGACAAAAAGCAAAAGGGAATTGATCTTTCCATTTTAATTCCGGGAAGAGATTGCTGTCGCCTCCTACCCCCTTTCATCCCCCCCCAGCCACAGACACACAGTAGAAGATCCGGGATCAGATACTGCTAAAGAGAGAGACAGAGAGAGGGGAAGGGGGGTGAGATGAGAGGAGGGAGGGAGGGAGGGAGAGAGAGAGAGAGAGAGACAGAGACAGAGACACAGACACAGAGACAGACAGAGAGACAGACAGAGACAGAGAGAAAGAAACTTAGTTGAGATGGGTAGGATGCATTGTTAGACCCCTCCTGATATACCTTACCCCCCATCATCCCTACCCCCACTCCACCGCTCCCCAATTTACCCGGAAAGTTTAAAGGAAGAGAGAAGCCCCGAGGAACATCATTGACTTTTCCCCCCTTTCTAGAGGTTGGAATAGCCTAAACGATTCCAATTTGCCCCCTCCCACCGCTTTCCTTTCCCTTAACGCAGGCAATTCCTCGCACGCATCTGGCTGCGCAAACGGAGAGGGTTTCTATTTGGGTAATATACATATTTCTAGGAGGAGGCTGGGCCGCTGCTTCTTCGCTGGGTCAACGTGTTAATTAAAAGTTGGTCCGAGTTGGTCAGCTCACAGTCCCAGATGTGCTTAACAGCATGCAATTAACACATAAGGCAAATCTTTTTGAAGATACCAGAGTTGAAAACCCCAATAGAAACTCCACATACCCCCACCACCACCCTTAACATGGAGGAGCAATGGCAAATCGTGGGAGAGGGGAAGTCATTAAAAGACATAATTAAATGTGGGCTGCCGATCTTGAAGGGTGTCCTGTTTAAAAAAAAATTCCCCCAAATCTATATATTTCAAAAATAAATAGCAAATTGATTTTTTTCTCCAGGACGAGAAGGCATGGGATCTGTTTCTCCTCCATTCCCACACCATGTATATTAAACAGAGAGAAAACCGCGTCCCTCGCTGCTGATTGACCTCCCCAGCAGTTCCTACTTTCGCCAGAACTTCAATATGGGGCTTTGCAGCGGAGAATTGCAAAGAGGTTCTCTCTAAGCTAGATTGGTTTTTACATCTAGGGATAATTATCTCGCGCTCTAACTTCCAAACTGTTCATTATAGTTTCGGAAAAGTGGAGGGGGGAGAGAGAAAGAGAGAGAGAGAGAGAGAGAGAGAGAGAGAGAGAGAGAGAAATGGAGAGAGACAGAGAGAGAGACACACACAGAGACAGAGAGAGACAGAGAGAGACAGACAGACAGAGAGAGAGACAGAGAGACAGAGACAGAGAGAGACAGAGAGAGAGAGACATACAGAGAGAGACAGAGACAGAGAAATAGAAACACAGAGAGAAACACACAAGAGACAGGCACAGACACACAAAGACAGAGAGAGAGAGAGAGAGAGAGAGAGAGAGAGAAATTTATATAAATTGGGAAATAGTGAAGACAATTGTAATTTGGAGAGAAGCAGCAGCAGTTCCTGATACCACTTGTCTGAAGCTGTAATGGTGCATCCACTGTGTCTTGCAGTAATGAAACAGGCAGGCTTTGCTTTCTGTTTTCAGGCCTTCACAGCAATTTGTCTTCACCATCACTGTTCTCATTGGGTTATTTGGGTTATATCACATTATTCATGTTTCTTTTGTTTTCATCTAACCCCAAAAAGACCCCAAGTGAAGACATCTATCAACATATAGGCATACATATATTGCCTGTCTCTGTCTGTCTGTCTCTCTCCTTCTTCCTCCCTCCCCCCCCCAAAAAAAAAGTCAACTACACTCAACTCCTTCCTCACTCCTTTTCCAACCTGTCCAAGTTCCCGTACAGATTTCTTACAAAACATAAAACTAGATAAGTGTTTTTTTTTTTCACCAGACATGTCGGTTTCCTCTAATCTTACAACTCAATCAATTTCTAAGCCATCAACTTCAATTTCTTTTGGGAAGTAGGGATCTCACCACAATCACTACCACCAGTCATCACTACCTCAAAAGAATGGGAAAGTACTAATCACCACTTATCTTTATTTTCCTAAACTAAAATGACTAATTGACAAAACATAACAAAAGAAATAATGAAGTTGGCTTATCGTGTTGATTCATTCAGATCTTTGTTTGGGAGAGAAGAGGGAGAGGGAGAAGGAAAGTGAGAGGGAGGGAAGGAAAGGGGAGGAGGGGGGCTCTGGTAGACAGAGACACTCAGGGACAGACTACAGAATATCTGGAAACCGACCAGATTTGTTGAATGTCAGTTTGAGAAGGAAGCCTGAGCTATGATTTAAACGCCAACCGATTCATTGTCATCCATGATCTCCGCCACCATCACCCCCTCCTTCTTCTTTCCTGTCTGTCCCTCTTTCTCTCTTTTGTAGGATACAGAAGGTGAATAATGAAACCATTTTGCTAATAGTTTATGAGCCATGAGATTGGAAATGTATATGGATAGACCGAAGCGCCAGACTAAAATCACTTGAGAGGAGCGCAGGGCTTTGCAGAAAAGAAACGCTCTGCGTCCTCCCTCCCCAGTCCAGAGGAGAGAAGAAAGAAAGGGATGGAATCGTGTCTTTCCCTTTCCCTCGCCCTTCCGCCCAGGGTAGCAAAAGCAGAGTCCCAGTGGGATCACTCAGTGAGAAACAACCCCAGACCCTACTCAGTCTTCCCGGGGGTCTGAAGCAGGAGCGAGATGAATTAGGGAGATGGGGAGATAGAGAGAGCGAGAGATAATCGTTATCACCAGGATTTTTCTGCCGCTGATGGGATCTAAAAAGATCCATCACACCCGGCTGCTTTCCCTTAGGCAGAAAACAAAAGAAGCGAGCTGCATCTGGAGAAAGTGAAATGGGAAAGGGTTTCCTCTGTCTTTTTCTCAAGTAGCTGTTCCCCCAAATAAGTCCTTAAGACTCCTGGAAGTACATCTAAGGTTCCCTCTCCCAAGAAACACTGCCCTCTCCCTATACAAAGAATTTCCTGCCCCTCTTTGTTTTAATATTTCCAAAGTTTTGAAACATTTTCCTGAAAATTGAGGTGATGGTGGTGGCAAGAACTGTGACAATCACAGGATAGCTCACAGTGATCATGGTAACTGGTTTTAGCCAACTGGTTTCTACAGACTGGACTAAAGGTGTAAGGGGTATAAGAGTTCCTGGGGCTCCAAACACTCAGGAAAGGCCAATGACCAGTAAGAGACCGTCCCACTTCTGGCCTGGTTTTCTTGGGGAAAGGGAGGGAGGAGGAAGGGTGGGGTCAGAGACTGGGAGAGGGAAAGCACACCCGATCTCTGTTTTCCAAGATAGGTCAATTGTTCCCAGCAGGACTGCCGTGACAGGTATGTGGCCTGGGACCATGGGGCAAGTGGGAGGGGGCGAACCTCCCAACTCCCCAGCTGTGAACAACCTTTAGCAGCCAAGCTGACAGAGAACTAACTATACACCCATGTCTCCAGAGACAGAGGATTGTTATTTTGAGAGAAAGGCAACAGAAAAATGCCAGGACTTCTGTAATGGCCAGGTTACAGAGACACATCTGTAGCTGGCTTAAAGCTGGTTTGGTTTTCCAATAAAGACAAATACACCTAAGTCCCGAACAGAGCCTGAATATGGGGAAGGGAGTGGGGAAAAGAGTGAGGAAGGGAAGTAAAGAGAAGAAATGTAGATTCTATTATCCCTCTATCTTTCCCCCTGCTTTCCACATCTTGCTATGCTGATCTAGACTCACTGGGCCTAAACAAGAATTACTTTTGCTTTAATATTGGAGCTACCGGTGAGTATAGCCAATTTCCTGCTCCTCCCCGACCAGTATTTGTTCTTCCCCTTCTGGATTTCTCTTGGTTTGGAAACTTCTGTCTAGAGGAAAGGGTGGGTAAAGGAGGAGAGAACAGACAAAAAAGGAGAGAAACCTTCCCATTTCTTTATAAAAGGAAAGTAGCTGGGTCACTAATGCTCAAGGGAAGGGATAGAGGAAAGGAAAGGCTACTTTCTTCCTTCTCTCCACTCTCTACCCTTTCCAGCAGGTATCTATTCCTTGGTTGGAGATGACAGGTCAGGCCTCATCTAGCAATTGGACCTTCAAGAAAAAGAGTGCATCAGAGTGCCATTTGCTCTTCTCCCTTCTGTTTAATTTTACCCAAAAAGGTTACCATCCCTCGGTAACAGAAACTTTTTGCTGCCTTCACTAATCTTTTGAGGGACATGCCCTATGTAGGACAAAGATTGAGGAACTGTACCTTTCTACCTGAGCACAATCTCACTGGTGCTCACAAGAGCGCTACTCTCCTGCTTTTCCGAGCAGGGCAGAAAACAATGAGGAGGAATAGCCCCCCTAACCGCATACAGCTAGGTCCTGAAGCTTTCCTTTTTAGAAAGGAATGCCCTTATCGAAAACTACAACCGAAATAATCCGGGCAACAGCAACACCGCGGGTCTGAAAAAAGCAGAAGCGAAAAGAGTGAGGGGGACAGAGGTCAAAATTAAGTTGGAATCACTGAGTCAAAAGAAGGTTCGCACTGTACTAGGCCCTCAGAGTGCTTCTAGGAAACTGGCTTCTGCAGAGCGGCCGCACTCTTTTTCCTGAAGGGACCGAGAGAGTTCCTTACTGAATAGACTAACTTCATCCATCAATCCCGGCACTAAACCGAGCCATTTCTGCATCTTTGATATCTCAAACCCATACTTAAAGATAGGATCTGTGCCAAAGATGAGGAGGTTATCGCTGGTTTTGAGACCTGCAAATCAGGGGATCAACCTTTCATGACGCATTCAAACTCTCCTCTCCTATCTCACTTTTTCTTTCCCTCTGAAAATAGCTACCCCACTTTAAGTTCCCTTTTCAGAAGGCTGAGAAAAAAAAAAAAAGAATCCTGGAAGTGTCCCCAGAATGCGCAACCAACCTGATCACCTTATTCTTCCCGGCACTGGAGATGAAAATAGACCCAGCTCTCCCACTACCATCCCCTAGCCATTCATAAGTTAACTCCCCCTTTCCCCCAATCGACCCCTCCCTCCCCCTATTAACCTAAGAGCTAACTAGATTCCGCTTTCCTTGGCGATTTTTTCCCCCAATGACTCGTCCCCTCAACTTGCCGGCTAAGGTTGATGGGAGGCTGGAAAGAGGACCAGGAGGGGTACTGGGAAGAAGGGTGGAGACACAAGAGTGAAGGGACTCTTCCTCCTTTCTTCCAACCTCGAAAGTCAAACAAACACAACTCCGGTAAATTGCAATAAAATCAAATTCCACGCTCCCTCCTCACTTCTAATTCTCCTCCACCCCTAACTTTCACTCCAGCAGCTGCATATGGGGGAGTCCGGTCTTCCCTGGGAAAGGGGGGCTCCAGCGCAAAATTACGCCTTCTCCTCTCATTTGTTAGCTGATTCCATCAAAAAGTTCTCTATTTATAGGCTACACACACCAGGCGGGAGTAATCTCGGCGCTCTGGCTTGTCGGTTTTCCAGCGAGAAGTGAAAGCGTTCCCCGTAGCGGGGGTGTGTGTGTGTGTGTGTGTGTGTGTGTGTGTGTGTGTGTGTGTGTGAGAGAGAGAGAGAGAGAGAGAGAGAGACTGTTTTATTTGGTGAATTGTTTTGTTTTGTTTCTGCCCTAGCTGCTACCATCTACAGGGGGGAAGAAAGCGGCAAGATCCCGAAGCCAGACTTATACTCGCTAGTTGTTGAGAGAGCGGATCCTGCAGGCAGGCCAACCATGTGAGTCCGCGCCGCAGACACACTCCGCACAGGCAGGCTGAGAGCAGCCGCAAGTGAATGCGCACTCGTCCTTGTCCCTGTCTGTGTCCCCGCTCACTTCCCTGCTTCTCCCACTCCTCCTCTGCCCTTTTCACCTTGCTTCACTCTTCTCTTCTCATTCTTTCTGTATTCACTCCCCATCTCCGCTGGTTCGCATTCTCTGATCTTTCTCTCCCCCCTCCCACTCCGATTTCAACTCTGTCCAGTTTGCGTCTTAAAAAAAAAAAAAAAAAAAAAAAAAAAAAAAAAGCAAGCCACACTTTCTTTTAAAGAGGAGAAAAAGCATGAATCAATGTAATAGAGATAAAAGGAAACCAGGCTGGGGAGGACTGGGAGCACAGGCCGGTTAGGTGGCGGGAAGGATTTTTTTTTTCCCCCAATGCACAGGAGTAAATGTGGGAGATGGGAGTGAGGGTTACATGTGCAGATATACGTCTTGCCTCAAAGTCTTGGAGATGAGTTGGCCCTGCAGGTAACAAAGGGGCAGTGGCGTTGTAGCACGGACCATCGGAACAATCCCTCAGCAATGCGAGCATTGATCTGGCTAAATCACAACCCAACGAGAGACAATCAGTCAGGGTAATAAGTGGGGAGGGGGAGGTAGACTTGTGAGGTGGAAAGAGAACAGACGAAGACTTAAATTGCAATCCCTAGACAGAGAAGAAGAAAAAGAGTTTAAAGTGTCTTTCTTCTCACTACACATAGGACTACATTTCGAGTCCCTGCATCTGAAGTGATGGAGGACTGGGGAAGATTTCAGGGACTTAACTTGTGACGCGTGCCTTCCTTACACCAGTCGCACCAGAGATAAAGATAACGTGTGTTTAAGAAATCAGAGGTCAAAACAGAAATCTTTGCACTTGTGTGGGATGATTTGCCTGAAATCTGCCCTGACTCTTGACATATGGGAAGGGGACCGGATGGGTGGAAGGAATATGTGCTATTGTAGATACCTGTGCTTCTGGCGCCTATAAAGGACAGTGGGGAAGATAGAGCAAGAGGAGGCCTTTAGGTATATGGTCCTTTCTGTGCACCGCAGCTCAGGGAGCAGGGAAGATGTGTGACCCGGAGAGGAAGAAAGAAATTTTCCAAATGAGAAAAGGTTTTGAGGATAAAGAGGCAAAGGGATCCTACGTGTGTGTGCGCGCGTGTGTGTGATTTTGCAATCTGTTCACACCGGTACCGAGAAAATGCGAGAAAAGCTCTAAAAAAAAAAAAAAAAATGCTGGGGAGCAGAGATAAGGACAGGTGGTTTTAATGCTTCTCCAAGACTACCCTTCGGCTTTCCCATCTCCCGGGCACGAACTTCGGGTATTTAACCTTTTCCCATACAGTCCACCACCAAGTTCTCAGGGAGAGAGAAACTTACGGGAAATGTCCTTTCTCTAGCCTTTGGAGAGGAAAGACCAGCATCATTCCTGGCTAGCACTTCTGCCCTGAGCTGGCCATCTTATTGCCCCGTGATGAATTAAGATCCAGAAAAACTAGGATGATTGTGCCTAAAGTAGTTATAAAAGCGATTGAGGGCGTTGCCGCCACAAATGATTGGTTCAATTAATCCATCATTACAGGTAAAAGGTAGAATATAACCTTGCTTCCCCTTCTTAAGCATACATCTCGGTGCCTTTCGAAGAATTTATACACTCCTCGTTAGATTTACGCTGCTTGAGGGTGAGGTCTGTTTTTAGCTTTCTTTTCTTTTAGCTTATCTCCAGTGCTCAAGTGGTGGCTGATCCGAGTAAGAGGGATTGACTGACTGACAGGGTTTTGCTTGGCTAGAACTGGTACCGGGATTTAGGGCCCTTCACTGGCAGCAGGCCGTGGAATACACCTTTCAGAAATCTGAGTTCATTCTGGGACCCCAGGGCTAAGGGCAGATGTGTCCTCAAACTTAAGGGCTGAGGAAACTTTCATTTCCTGCAGCTATTGGGGCTGTGCTTCCTAATGTGGGGAATGTGGGCTAGAGAAAAAGTCACTCAGCTTTCCAGAGGTATGGGAGATCTGGAAAAGGGCAGACTATCTCTCTCACAGATTCCCTCTTGAAGTTCCCAATGTATCGCCCATTCCCCCAGATTTCTATTTGAGACAGGAGGAAGCTAGGGAGAAACTCGTTTGCCCTTTCACTGAAGCACAACTTTGAGATTTTTTGTTGTTGCTGTTGCCCCTTATCTTTTCCAGTGAACTTTTTTCCTCTGGGAATTAGAAGGGGAAGAGGGGAAAAAGAGAAAGGAAGAAAAGCAAAACAGGATAACACAATGAAAACTCTCTTGCTAACTTGAAGCACAAGTTTCTGTCTTTCTTTTTTTTTTCTTTTATAATAGCAAGGCTTCTCTTGTCCTCTCTTCTTTCTCTCTTTTTCTGTCTCCCTTTTCTCCCTGTTTTTATGCCACACATAACCTATAGGAAACACCCCAGGTTATTGGGATGCCATGTTATCTAAAACCCCAGGAGAGGGGATGATGAGTGTGAAAGTACATAGATACACTTTCTACTACCAGGATTCTTAATGCCTGACTTATGGTGCGTTTTTTTCCCCTAAAAGGTTCATGTTTGAATGATCACAGACAGTAAGTTCGAGTAAAGGGAGAGGAGCAAGAAATATTAGTGCTATTCTGTTAAGTTTTTATATCTAATATTCATAGCCTATTGAATAACAAGGGTTTATTTCTCATTCCTACGAATGGAGATTTTGAGAAAGGGAAAGTTCCTTTTAGCTAAGAGAAGCTATGAACTCTCTGGATTCTATTTTAGTGCTATCTTAAGAGAGAAATCTATTTTTCTGTTTTTGTTACAAGACAAGTCAAGATTCAGCTTTTCCTAGGTGCCTGCACTGAGGGAAGGCCAAAAAGAAAAAGGAAGAAAAAATAGGAATACAAGAAAAAAAATATGGAAAAGGCACTGAATGGGAAAAAAAAAAGAATAGACAGCATTTGGAATAGCAAGCTTCCAACCTGCTGGAGATTTTCTCCATCCCTTCAATTATCCTTCCATTATTTCTTCTCTAATGTCACAACTTTTCTCTTGCTTTATGTCATAGCTGAACCTTGAGACCTATCTTGGAGAATAGATAGAAAGTACTAGTACTTTTGACCAAATTATTTGGGATGAGATTTCCACAGTCAAAATTTGCAAAGGGCATGAAGGGGAAGGGGAGGAGAGAAAAGAATAATAGAGGAAGAAAAATATAAGAGAAAATTATAGCCATAAAAAGAGTGGTTCTTTTAGGGTTGTAGAACCCCTTGTTTCCCAGTTTTAAAAAGCAAGAAACTGGGAATCGGAGGGGGAAATTCCATAATCCCAGAAATAAAAAAGGAATGAAAAGCAGTATCTATCAATGGAGCAAAATAATGTCCTAGCTGAAATTTTCAAAAATAGATCTGAACATTAATAAACCAGGCATAGGAAGGAAGTTATCACAGGCTCACTGGATAGAGCTACTTATTTTACCTGCACTTCTCAGCACTTCTTAAAAACATCTTTTAAAGTAAATCACAGTAGAAATTGTTCCTGTATTAAAACAATCAGCAATTAAATGAGGGACTTTTCTAACTGCTTGGCAAACTAGTTTGGAGTACTGAATTTGGGATGATTTATTGTTTATTTACAGAAACTTGAAGTACAGAATGAATACAAGAATGGCCAAGATTAAGGAAAAGTTATACTCTTACTACTTCTCTAATCCTGATAGCTCCCCTGCCAGTGTAAATACCAAGTAGGCAACTCTGATGTTCATCAACTGAAAAAGGATTCTCCATTCTCATTAATTACTTATTCTCCTCTAATGATGAAATCTTTGAGTATTTTCTTCTTCTCCAGGAAAGAATCAGGAACAAGTACAGAACAAGATTATTTAAATGTTTAGTAATTTTTCGGAAATCTAAATTGATCCACAATTTCACTCCCTATAGCACAGATTCTAACATGTTTTGGGTCATGGATCCCTTCTCAGTCCAGTGGAACCCATGGATTCTTTTCTCAGAATGATGCTTTAATGTGTTAAATAAAATATATTAAATAATAGCAGAATACAATTTTATTGAAAAGCAAAATATTTAGAAAAATCAAGTTCACAGGTCAAAGATTAAGAATTCCTGTTCAATAGGTATAATATACAAAAACTTCTCTAGCCACTTTCAAAAAGGCTAAATTTTGTCTCTCGTGTCCCAAATCTCCAGGTACCATTTGAGGACCCATATTTTCAAACCATATGTACATAAGTCTTGCTATAACCCTCAGAAGGGAAAGTAGTAAAGAAATAATTCATACCAACAAAGACAGGTTCATAGTATCCAAGTAAGAATTAATTCTTAAAGTTTTGGAAAGAACATGAAAGATCTTCATGAGAAAAACATAGGTACTAAGAAACTCAGGAAATTTTTCTTCTAGGATTTTACTTGATTAGTAAGTGTTCAGAGTAGAGCATTAAAAATGTTAATAACTCTGTGAAATAAATAGGCTTTCTTCTTCTCTGGTTGACCTGTATATAGCTCCCCTTCAATTTAATTTTCTTCTTTAACTAAAAAGATGACAGTGTCAGACAATTGTAACTTTGTGTATTTATTCCTCATCAGAACTCAGTTTTTCAAATGGTTATTTTTAGAATGTGACCATGTGTACTAAGATATCTTGAGTATCCTCATTAGTGTCTCCTGTTCTGAATTAAGTTTTTTTGTTGTTCATCAAGTTTTTCTTCATCTACAACAGATTGTCTTCAGTTTGTGTTTTTCTCCAAAACAGAGGCTTTCAGTGGACAGAGGATTGGACCCAGAGTCAAGAAGACCTGAGTCTCAGACATTTACTTACTGTGTGAGCCTGACCAAGTCATTTTACCTCTGTCTGCCCCAGTTTCCTCATCTGTAAAATGTAGATAATAGTATTACCTACCTCCTAGGATTGTTGTGAGGATGAAATGAGATAATATCTGAAAAAGATTATGCAAGTAGTAGTTATTAAATTTAAGTTATTTAATTAGACACAATTATTTAATTGATTTGATTTTAAAGTATTATTGTTAAAAATAAAAACAAATATGCATACATTGAAGCTCACAATTGAGACACTCCAGTTCTTCTGGAATTCAGCCTAAAATTTTGTTTTGATCTAAAAAAAGACAGATATTTAAGAGGAGTATAAGATTTTTAATCTACATCATCAAAATATCTGTATAACCCTTTCTTTTCCCTTAAATTGTATAAATGGATCAGGCTGACATTTAAGTAGATTTATTCCCTACATGGTAGCTTTCACTTTGATGAGATGTCATGAAAAACAAACAGAAAACTTTTCAAGCTGAATTTTTCTAGTGATTATTTTAAAGTCATAGCAAAGAACATAGCACCAGAGGAAATGCAAAAATATTCAAACTTTCCTAACTGCTTGATTTATTCTCAGAACTTCAGTGGAATTGTGTCAAATTCATTAAATAATTATGTTTTCTAAAATACGTGAATGTGTCCATTCATTCACCAAAACAAAGGGTGGATATTTTAATTCAATTTCCCCATAGTTTTTGTTGGGTGTTTGGTGGGCTTTCCTATACTACCATACTTTCCCATTCTACCTCCCCCATCTCTTGTTAGACTAAAAGATGTTAAGAAAATGCTTACTATTTTCTTACGCAAGGAAAATATTTTAATAATATATATTCCCCTTCCTAGTTACATGTCAAGAAAATTTTTAGCATTCATTTTTACAAGATTTTGAGTTCCAAATTTTTCTTTTTCCTTTTCTCTCTTTCTCCCTCCCCTCCCCTCTTCCAAACATAATAGGCAGTTTGATACAGTTGATGCATGTGCTATCATATAAAATATATTTCCATATCAGTTGTAAAAGAAGAAACGGATCAAAAGGTAAATATGAAAAAAGTAAAAATAATATACTTCAATCTGCATCAGAGTTCATCAGTTCTTTACTGGATATGGATAGCATTTTCCTTTTTGAATCCTTTGTGCTTGTCATGGATCATTTTGTTTCTGAGAAGAGCTGAATCATTCATAGTTGATCATCACACAATGTTGCTAATACAGACTGTGTGCAGTATTTTCTTGATTCTGCTCATTTCATTTTGCATCAATTCATACAAGTCTTTCCAGGTTTTCTGAAATCTGCCTGTTCATGATTTCTTATTGTACAATAATATTCCATCACATTCATTTACCAAAGCTTATTCAACCATTCCCCAGTTGATGGGCATCCCCTCGATTTTCAATATTTTACCACCAAGAAAAGGGCTACTAAAAATGTTTGTGTACATGTAGATCCTTTTCCCTTTTTAAGATCTCTTGAGGATACCACAGTAGTGGTATTGCTGAATCAAAGCATATGCACAGTTTGGTTGCTCTTTGGGCATAGTTCCAAATTGCTTTCCAGAATGGTTGGATCAGCTCACAACTCTACCAACAATGCATTAGTGTCCCAATTTTCCACATTCTCTCCAACAGGAAAATAATTTCCATACTTAATATATTTACTGTTATCCCCTTCCCCAATTTTTGGATCAATAGTGCATTTGTATCATACTAATAGCAACAATATATATCTTCAGGAGAAAGTGTTTCATTATTTAGAACTGAAGCCTCCAAACTTATTTGACCGTTCACCCTATCTGTAAAAAAAAAATGAGCATACATCCCTAAAATATATATACAATACACAGCATATACTCTTTATGTTTTATGTTAAATCTCAGAACATAATGGAATGGGAGCTAACCTTGAACCTAGGAAGACCTGCCCCTAAAACCTAGTGGCTATGTGGCCCTGGGCAAATCTATTAATCTCATTGTGCCCTTGGAAATTCTCTAAATTTTTTAAGTAGCAGAGAAGGTGCTGACCTACTTGGGTAGCAAGCTTCCTGGAAGTTCCCTCTTGAAATCACTGGCCCAGTCCTTATCACTAAATATGTACATGCTCTACTGCATTATAATTATACACACAATTATACATATAATATATACATATTATAAAATTTCATAAAAATAGAAATTAAAAATGAATGAGATAGATGAAATTATATTGGACACTACTAAAGTCAACAGGAAGTTGCTGGAGTGTATTGGTTATTGAAAGATCCACTCAGATTTACAATTTCAAATGTCTTTGGCAGTTGTGTGAAGGATGGGTTGAAAAAGGGGAAAAGAGCCCCTTCTCGTTGAGAGCCCAATGAGGCAGTTGTTTCAATAGTCTAAGCTAATAGTTATGAGAACCTAGGCTGTTGAAATAAAAAAGATGGAGTCAGATGGGAGAGAAACTGTGATTGTGGAAATTGCCAAGGTCTGACAATTTATTAAATAAGTGAAGTGAGTGAAAGTAATGAATCACTGACTGTGAGTTTGCAAATAAATGATGGTGCCCCCCATAGGAGGGAGATAGGAAAGTTTATAATGAGATATAGTCATGTTATCTAGGCCTGCTCATCCTATGAGATGTATCATATACCACCCAAAATGTAAAGGGAAGTAGTATGGGCTCTTATTAACCAAGGCATTGCCCTAAAGCACAGAACTTCACCTGCAATGGAGCAAAGCTCCAGTTACCAAGTGATCTGGTGATTACTTGGATCTGTTGGATATTTGGAGGGACAGATTTCTCAGTGGAACTTTCACAGCTGTTGCTATAAGTGAAAAGGTGTTGGTTAAGTTGTCATTGTCCTGAGGAGTCTATAATTGGTTGAAAAAAGGAAAATGGGAGTTGGAAGTGGAATGAGAGGTCAATTAGGAGGAGGGTCGGAGGATAACAATAGGTGGTTATATTCTAGACAAGCCCCACTATTGTCTATTCCTCAAAGACACCTCCTTTTTGACCAATCCCACAACAGTTCGGGTCATGTTGGCTCCTCAGGCTATCTTCCTTGGTATTTTTGAGACCACTAGCCTAAAAGAAAGAATTAGACAATAAATAAGGGTCTTTGAAGTGCTTCTCTGTACCTTTTCTTAAATATTCTTTTAACTGAAACAATTGTGGTTGGTAGCTGCTAGTTTATATTCAAGTAAATATATTGACATGTGATAAATGATATTACTATTCTCACCAGAACTATTAATGTGCTGTAATATTTGAGTAAAACTTATTCAATGCAATTCACAAGGGGAAACTCTTCCCTACACAAATACAGTAATCAATAATGGCTAAATCAGCTGAAATGCTGACAGTGCAAATTTGGAACAGAGAAAGAGCATTAGAGAAGTTGACGTTTCTTCTGGCAAACTAAACTAGACAATGACAAACCGAAAATGCCATTCAAGAACAAAGGGTTAATAAGTAAGGGCAAAATTAAATCGAGGAACTAATCAAGGAAAAGTTGTCTGTCACTGGTCTTCTGGGATGCATTTTTCACCATTGAAAGGTTTTTTGAGTTGTGTGCTTAGCACTGAAGGGTGACTTTGTAAGGGTATGATGCTTTTGGGGGTACAACACACACATTCCTTACTCATACTGATGATACTCAGACTGATGGGGTAGGGGTTTAGTAAGGAGAGCTCTTCTATTTCTCTGAAACTTCCATTTTATTAAATGTACTTTATTAGACATTGTCCTAGATTGCCATTGTAAATGTGTGCCTGAAGTTACTGCTGTAATTTGAGGAAAGGAAGCAGTTCAATGACTTTAACTACCCTCAATGAGAAAAACTCCTAAGGAACTCAGATAAGTGTCAATCCTAGTGAATGAAATCTTTTATTTCAAGAGGTTGTGGGTGGTGTTTTGGCTTTTTTTTTTAATCACATTAATCTACCAGTAAATAAAATTTAAAGGCCTCCTATGTTTAAATAACATTAAGGATCTGCCTTAAACTAACAACTACCAGGAAAATCAAAAGGAAAGGCTGACAATATGATCTGAACAGAGGAGTCTCTCACATTCAAAGTGCAGACACGTGCCTACATAAACCTCAAGTGACTTCTTTGTGAAATTCCTGGAAGGAAAGGGAAAACCACAAGAAAAGTCGGTGTATAGCCTGGAAAAGGAGATACTAGATTGTTTTAATATATTCTAGACACGATAATTCTGTCAAAAGACAACAAGATAGAGGAACATTATAGGACTAATACTCTGTCTACACAAACATATATCACTTTTGAGGGGAAGAAGTTGATGAAAAAATGAACCCCCAGAGCAGTTATATGAATTCAACCCAATCTTTTGGCTTCCAGAATGGTCTGTGTGCACAGGAATAGTACATATTCATACAGAACAGACATATTCATAAACAACTTTTTTAAAAGGCCACATTTAAAAAACCCTATCACCACAGGTTATTGCTACTGCGGCTAATCTAAAAGTATAGTTGGCTTGTCAATCACACACAGGAAGCTACCCACTGAGTACTACTCAGCTTCTTGAGTAAAACTTAAGCCTGTGTTTTAGGTTAGATGGGATAAATACATGAGAAAAAGCCTTAGCAAAGAATAAACCCAAGTACATATTGACTCCTGCTGAAATAGGCGATGGTATGGCAAGTTTAGGAGAAGCAAACCTATCTATATCCCATCAATCAACTTATCTGATCTCCTGAAACAGAGGTGGATTAAGAATGAGGTTTTGTTCATTACCCTTAGAGAGGTTAAGGAAATGTGGATCATTTACCATATTCCACTCACCTGTAACACACTGTTTAGCTACTCCCAGATTCAATGGAGCAATAGCTTTTCAACTTCTAGCTGGCAAATTACTTTATTGCTAGGCATACCTGAGATGCATAAATCAAAGAGCAAAAATATTTAATTAAGTTGTGAAATAGCATAAATAACAAAGGAAAATAACAGGTATAACATATCCATATAGAAAGGGATGCAAACACCTATATATCCGCTTGCATATCCAGGTGAGTTACACTCTAATTTTGCTTTCATTTCACTGACTCCCAAGACACAGCCACTTTAGAATTCACAGTTCTGGTGGGAGATAAAATGTAGCACTATCATTCAGTACTTCTTTGGGGTGGCTGGAAAAACAGAAAGCTCTGGCCTAGGTTATGGAATAATCATGGACCAGATGTAATGAACCACTAAGATTTGTGGATGCTTCCTCTTGTTCAGTCATTTTTCAGACATGTCCAACTCTTTGTGATCCCATTTGGAATGTTCTTAACAAAGATATTGGAGTGATTTGCCATTTTTTCTCTAGATCGTTTTATAGATGAAGAAACTGAGGCAAACTAGATTAAGTGACTTGCCCAGGGTCATACAACTAGTAAATATCCAAGGCTTGGTTTGAACTTACAAAAATGAGTCTTTCAGACTCTAGACCCAGTGTTCTATCCCTGTATCCACCCTTTGTGGATACTATGGCTGGATTATTGCAAGGAGTCATCTTTTTTCTCCCTACTTCTGTCCATGTTTTGCTTCCTGTGCCTGCTAGTGCTACCCACTACTTTTTATGCATGATCCCCGTGTTTTTTTTAGATACCCTGACCTCTTCATGTATCAGAGTTCTTACCTAGAAAGGTCATCTGTAAAAATAAGACAAACAATAGAAATACTTGACTACATACTTCAAACGGTATTTGTAAGGAAAGCTGTTTATAAATATGAAAATTCTACTATAGGAAAGTTAGTTTTTATTATGAGTAAAAATCAAATGACAATTATGCATGCCCATTTCAAGGATTTATTTAAAAATCTAGACTCTAATATATAGGATCAGAGCTAGAATTGGAAGCAGTGATAGGTTGGTACGTGTTTAACAACCAGCTATCTAAAAAAAATGAATTTATGACATACTTTTGATTTAATCTGAATTATTAACATTTCTTCTATTGCTTTCTTTTAAGTCTAGACCATCAGCAAAACAATAAATCAAATTCTGATTGGTAGCATTTACTGATTACTGGTAACAACTAGGTGTTTCAGTCAATAGAGTGCTAGGTCTCAAGTCAGGAAGACACCTCTTTCTGAATTTAAATCTGACCTCAGAGACTTACTACTGTGTCATTTTGGGCAAGTCACTTAATCCTGTTTGCCTCAATTTCCTCATCTATAAAATAATCTCAAGAAGGAAAAAGTCAACCACTTCAAGTCCCCTTTGCCAAAGTTGGACGTAGGGAAAACCAACTGAACTGAAGTGAATACCAAAGTGTAAATGCTCATGTTAAAAATTTAACAAATGACTACCTCTCTTGAACAACTCTGAGTTGGCTCCAGCACAACCACTGTCCAGAAAGAGGCCTTAGAGATGATCAAGTTCTGCCCACTCATCTTACTGATGAAGCCCAAAATACCATAAAGTTATTTGCCCGAGGTGACATAGGTAGTTACAGAAGAAGGATTTTAACTCAGGTATTTTGCATCTAAAGGTAGAAAAAGGTTTTACAGTGTTCTAGCCTAATTTTTAAAAATTAATATTTTTCACACTGATATAGCTTAGGAAACATTCATCTAAAACTTTGAAAATGGTTATTTGATATAGAACAGAATGTTAATTCTATTAATTATTTAGGTACAGCTCGGGGAGAGTGGATGCAGTGCTAGAAATGGGGAAAAGATTTTTGATTCCCTGTGATTATTGAGTCTTGTTATTTCGACCTTCCTAATATCTCTCTTGTATGATCTCTTTCTTCTTCAACATTGCCCCCATCCTGGTAAAGGCCTTTATCACTTCATTTCAAATATATACACAAATATATGTATATAATTTTCCAGTTACATATAAAACTTTTTTTATATTTGTTCTGTGATGCTAAGTGAAGTGAGCAGAACAAAGAGAAAATTGTACATAGTAACAATAAAATCATGTGATGATCAATTATAATGGACTTGGCTCTTTTCAACAATGAGGTGATTCAAGGCAATTCCAATAGACTTGTGATGGAAAATACCATCCCCATCCAGAGAGAAAACTAGGAAGACTGAATATGGGCCCAACATAGTATTTTCACCTTTTGTTGTTGTTTGCTTGCTTTTTTTTCTTTCTTGTGTATTTTTTCCCTTTTTTTGCTCCCATATGACGAATATGGAAATACATTTAGAAGAATTGCATACATTTAACCTTGCTTTCTTGGGGAGGAAGGAAAGGAGAGGAAAGGGAGAAAAATCTGGAACAAAAGGTTTTGCAAAGTTGAATATTGAAAAATATCTTTGCATGTATTTGGAAAAATCAAATGTCATTAAAAAAAAAAAAACAAGCAAACTGTGAGTTCCAGATTCTCTCCTTTCTTCCCTACCCATTCTCCTCTCACCTTGAGAAGGCACATGTATCACCTCATATCTTAACTCTTGCAGTAGTCTGCTGACTGGTATCCCAGCTTCAAGTCTCTCCTTTATATGCTCCAATCTTTCCTCCAATCTATCCTCTACTCAGTCATCAAATAGATCTTCCTGAAATATAGATCAGACCATATCATTCCCCTTCCCCTTTTCAATAAACTCTAGTGTTTATTGAACTTCGAGGATCAAATAAAAAATTCTCTGTTGAGCCTATAAAAGACTTCGTAACCTAGCTCTTTCCTACCTTATCTGTTTTTTACCTCATCTCCTCCTAATACTATGCAATTTAGAAATGTAGGTCTTCTTAATATTCCTTAGTCATGTCCTGACTTTTTTTTTCATTTTCCGTGGTTGTCCCCCCCATGCCTACAATTCTTTCTCCTCATCTCTACCCCCAGACTTCTGTGATTTCTTTGTAGTCTCACCTATTGATAGAAGCCTTACCTACTTAATCTTAGTGCCTTTCCTCTGAAATTGCCTTTTCCCCTACCATATATCTTATTTGTACATAATTGTCTATATTCGATTATAAGCTTCTTGAGAGTAGGAACATTTTTTTGCCTCTCTTTATATCCTTAGTATTTACCAGTGCCTGTCACATAATAGGTCCAATGCAAGTTGACTTAATGATTGATTATAGTAAATGCCAAACTAGACACATTCCTAGTGATGTCAAATTAAGATTCCAATTTGTAACTTAATTTGTGATAAAGGAGTCAGAATTGACTTTTGAGTTTGGAGAGAGTGATATCTTCCCTTTAACTTTCTACATATGTAAGATGATATAGATAAAGTGAAGTGGTATGACATAGTGTGTTAATGAGCAGGATTCATGTAAGAAAATCCAAGAAACCAGTCAGTGAGGTATGATAGAGAATGTTGATATAAAAATCAACTGAGAAAGGTAAGCAATACTATCATTTGAACATGCTACAAACTAGTCTGTCAGAAAGAGGAAATAGATGAGTTCTAGAAATTGGTTTTAAAAAAAACTCAAAGACACAGAATGTGATGTTGATAGAGGACTTCATTTATCCAGACATTCATCAGCTGTATTTCTTTGTCTGACAAAAGCAGAGTAGTTAATAATGTTGTGGCTTTCTTTTGGGAAATTGCAAAATCTTTTTATTGGCCCTAAGCTTCCCATGAAAGCAAAATTCCATTTTTTTTCAATACTAACATTCTACCAGTATTGCTATACATCAATATGAATGTAACTGCCCCTGAAGAATGAATACCACATAGAGGGCATGGGACAGGAACACAGTAGTTGTGAGCAGACAGCAATCTATAACCAATGAAGAACTCTGAAGGACAAGTCTAAAAAAAATTATCAAATATATGATAATAGGCAGGGAAAATAGGCTGACCTCCTGGTAAGAATGTGGGATAAAGGGAAGACAACATGAATGGTCCATTGGTACCCTCACAATGTTAGAAAAAAAATAAACAAGACTCGTAACATATTGGGCTCCCCCACCTCATGGTGAACTTTTGGGTGGACTCAGACAGGAGTTACATTAGGTGGACAAACAAGGATGGGTTGTCTGTATCACTGAAAGGAACTCTTACATTGAGATCACAGATCCATTTGAATCTTGAATAAATATAGAAGCTAGAAAGAAAAGTAGATAAAAGAGGTCAAATACAAAACAAAAAAAAAAAACAACAAACATGGCAGACACCTTAAGAACAAGTTCAGTAATGATATAACCCAGAATGAGCTAAGACTAGTTATGGCATACAGAGAACAATAAAAATGGGCTTATTTAAAGCCATTTTGAGGAAAATAGGAAACTCAGACAAAGAATAGGACTGCTGTTCAAGTTACTTGGGGTGATACAGAATAGAAAATCAGTCTCTTTTTTTACTACTAGAAATGGCAGAACAAAATTGTTAAAGTTGAATTGATCAGTAGATAATAAGGATTTTTTTTGGTTGGATTCAAGTAATCAGGTCTTCATGAACTATATCTCAGGACAACTAGCAGATGGAATTGCTGAGTCTTTGCTCTGTGATCTTTAGGTCATAGAGATAGGAAAGATGCCACAAGCCTAAAGAACAGTAACTCTTGTCCCTATTTCCTAAAAAGTCCCATTAAATCTACAGGTTTAGAGATACCTGGAATGTCCACTATTCTGGTGAAATCCAAAATATACATCCATCAGGGTACAGCCTCTCACCAAAGAATCCATCATTCAATAATCATTTATTAATCACTTTGCTACGTGCTAGATATTGTGCTAGGCATAGGGGAAACAAAAACACCCTGAAGATACTTGCCTGTATATTCTCAGCTTTGCACAGATGCTCCAGACTTAGAGGGGCAGCAGGGGAAAGCAGTCTAGACTTCTTCTAGTGAAAAACAGAATTTAATCTTTTGATTTAGCCCCAGAGAATTCCAAAACAGTGGGCAAGTTAATTCTAGGATCCTGAATTATTCTAATATAAAAAAAGAAAGTTAATAAAGTCCCCAACATTTCTTGAGAGACCTCTGCCTCTAAATATGGTGATGACCAATTTCAATACAATTGTGAAAAGTGAAAAATACACTGTTGTAGTCCAATGTGGGGAGGATATATGATAACAAATGACCCAGGTTTCCACAGCATACTCTGTTCATTGTTTCACATTATTTTGATAGCTTTAAGCAATAGCTAAAGATGTAGGACACAAAGGAATTTGGGGGTATTTTCCATATAATTTCAGTCAACTTTCCCTGATGGACTTGATTTCTTCAAGTTTCCAGAAGAATTGTCAGATAACCATTTCTTATGGTATAATACAGTGATAGAATAGTAGAACATATGCTGGGCCTGGAGTCAAGAACCTCAGACACTCACTAGCTGTGTAACCCTGAAAAAATCATTTAAATTCTGTATGCTTTGGTGTCTTCAATTGCAAAATGTGAATATTAATAATATCACCTACTTCAAAGGGTTACTTTGAAGTTAAAATGAGTTATTTGTAAAAAAAAAAAAAAAAAAAAAAAAAAAAACTTGGTTAATAAAGCAGTTAGTGCATAATGGCATTTAAATACTTGTTCCCTTTCTCTTCTCGCTACTGTCTTAAAACATATTCTTGAGATTTTTTTAATTTTTTCTTCAATGTTGAAACATTTCAAGGTACTATATGTTTAGTTTCCATTCTTTAAAGAGATAAATACTTTGTGTAAGGCACTATGATAAATACTTTGTGTAAGGCACTATGCTAAGAACCATGAAGGAATACAAAAATGAGTTAAATTCAGCCAACCTATGTCTTTAAGGAAGTTATAATAATGTAATAGATAAGGAATGATAGACAAGCCATAAATTGAAATGGGAAAGTATAATTATAATTTCCTCTTCTGTGAAATAGAGGTAATACTTGAGAATTCTACCTGTTTCTATAAGAAAAGTGATTTGCAAACTAAGTACTACAAAAGAGTTTTTGTTATGACTATTATTTTAAATTCCTCTTTAATATTAACAATAATATGCCAATGATAAATAATGTACATCATTTATAATATAGATTAGTTACTTATAAGAAATATTATTAATAACAATTACAGCTTGCCAAAAAAAGTGATATGGAAATTCTAAAGAAGATATTACATTTAGCTTGGGAGGAGAGGGAAGAATGGGGAAAAAAAGTTTTCTCAAAGAGATAACTTTTAATCTGAACCTTGAAAGCTAGATGAGACTAAATTTGTGGATTAGGACAGGGAAGTATTACAAATGAAGTGGACAGCATGAACTGAGAAAGCCAAAGTGACCAAATATCTGATCATTCTAAGTGGCATTTAGGTTTTGTGAAAAGTAGTAGTGGGAGATAAGCTTGAAAAAGAAAGTTGGAGCTAGCTCATGGTGAGTTTTAAAGAAATCCAAATTTTATTAAATAAACAACTGAAAACTATTTAAGATTTTGAAACAAGAGAATGCCTTAATCAGAGAGCCAAGCTTTAAGAATTAATCTGACATTGGTGTGCAGTGAATTAAATGGTGGAAGAAAGTTAGGAAATTAATACATTATGGTAACTAAAAGGTAATGAAATTCACCTGATTTCGTGTAGAAGTAGACTAGAAAGAAGAAGAAAATACAAAAAAATATATTTTCAGAAGTAAAATTTACATGGCTTGGTAAATGATTGCATGTTGAATGGATGGGCTTGAGAGAATAAACTATAATCCAGCAGTTTCAAATCTGTGTGACAAAAGAGGATGTAATGCCATTAACAGAAATAGTGAAAATCAGGAGGAAGAATTAAATTTTGGTGGGAGATTATTGCATTCAATTTTAGACATATTAAATTAGTGGTGCCAGTGGGAAATCTAAGTTTATCTATTTAGCAATCAGAAATGGGGAACAAGAACTTAAGAGAGAAGCTGTAGATGTAGTCATAGGGAGGCATCTATATAGACATGATAGATTCTGCTTGTCAGAAAGTTACATTCATCTGAAATACAAGCTGAGAGAAAATTAAGCTTTCATACTCTGAAATTATCTGGACAATCATCTAAATTATGTGTAGACACAGCCCTTCTTTGTGTTTGTCTGGAAGATATCTGTTAAGTACAAAAATCTAAAATGAAGCCAATGTAATCAAAGCCTTGAGTTCACATTTACCATCCAATTCAATCTTTGTTTCAAGTAATGCTTATGTTATTTTAAAAATTATGTTGTGTTTACTCAGGAGACTTTCTCCACTCAGTAAATCAAAGGCCGTCAAAGAATAAGAAAAATACAGAGACTAGTTATAAAAACTAGCTCATGCCCACATGTGGAGGGTCTAAAATAAATTAGAATGAGCCTAAGGGAAAGTAAGATAGTAAATGAAAAAGACATGAAACAACCTTTGTTACTTCCTTCAACTTTCTTTTGGTTAGGTTTATGTGGGAAGCTATGATTAGGTCTCCATGCTTATGACACAATTTGACAGGGATTGACATTTAATGTATCCAATTTTCTTGCGCTGTCTTAACAATGAGTAAGTGGAAGACTGGTATTTATGAGCCCCCACTGTGTCATCGAGACAATTCAATTCAACAAATGCTGGAGGCAGGGTGGTATGCTGTTAAAAAATAAAAATAAAATAAAGCTTTGGATTTGAAATCAGGAAATTTAGATTGAATCATATGCTACTTACTAGCTACATGACCCTGGACCTCAACTTCCTCTTCTGTAAAATGAGGCTGTGGGACCAGATGATCTCTGAGGTCCTTTCTAGCTTTAAATCTTATGATTATCTTTAGCACATTCCATATGTAGAAACTTTGAACTAGATATCAGTGGAAAGTCAAAGTTTAAATATTAAATGGTGTCTGACCTTGTGTCATTTATAATCCACTAAAGACATAGAAAGTTGAAGAGGCTATTTTGATATAATTCAAATCAGTTATAGTCATATATACATACATGCAAATATAAATATCTATGTGGGCATATATGTAAATATGTGAATATATATGCATTTATAACTCTACCATCCATCTATCTATCTATCTGTCTGTCTATCTGTCTGTTTGTCTGTCTATTTGACCTGTGATTTTGTTGGTATAGGGAACTATCATTGAAGAAATTTTTCCTTCTGAATACATCAACATTTCTTTCAACTTAAAGTCTAAGCACATTATCTGGGGTATTGGAAGGATTGGTCACTTACCCAGAGTCACATTGCCAATATGTATAAAATCCTGACCAGGAAGCCACTCCCTATCTATGCCATGCCTAAATATACTATACATATACTCATATATCACATACACACATGCATGTATCTATATTGATTAAGCTTTGTCTGAACCTAAAATAGTAAAACCTAATAAATTTACAAACTCAAGTTTGTTTTATACATATTATTGTCTCATTTAATATATTTTAAAACTGCCTTATACAAGTACCTTCTTGCAGTCATCTGAGGACAAATAGCACATAGTAACTAGTGTTGTTAGATTTGCATATATCTTTCTTCTTTTCTAATATTAGAAGATAGAAGAGTCAGCTAGATAGCACAGTGGATAGAACACTGGCTCTGGAGTCAGGAGGATATGAGTTCAAATTTGACATCATTTGACTTGATACTTACCAGCTGTGTGATTCTGGGGGAGTCATTTAACTCTGATTATCAAGGGAGAGAGAGAGAGAGACAGAGAGAGACAGAGAGACAGACAGAGAGACAGACAGAGACAGAGAGACAGACAGAGAGAGAAAGAGAGGGAGAGAGAGAGAGAGAGAGAGACAGAGAGACAGACAGAGAGACAGAGACAGAGAGACAGACAGAGAGACAGAGAGAGAAAGAGAGGGAGAGAGAGAGAGAGAAAGAGAGAGAGAGAGAGAGAGAGAGAGAGAGAGAGAGAGAGAGAGAGAGAGATTTAATTAAGGACCTTGTCCCTTTAAATTGAGGCTATTAGTATTTTGTCATTATAAGTATTTCCTGTTTATTGTTCCTGGTTATTAATTGTCCAGAGCAAGGCTTCTTAACTTTTATTTATTTACTTATTCATTTTGCATCATAGACAGCCCACAGATAGTCTGGTGAAACCTAAGGACCACTTCTTAGAATAATGTTTTTAGATGCAAAAAATAAAATACATAGGATTAAAAAGAAAATCGATTAAATTGAGATAGTTATCAAAGTTCATAAACCCCAGTGTGAGAACCTTTGGTCCATAGTATGTAAAAATAACTCACATCTATACTGTATAGGGCTGGGGAGTTGGCTTGGCAAAATGGACTTATGGTATATCTCATCTGAGTCTTATGAGTTGTAACTGCAGTTATTAATGATAAAAATCAATACTGATCATCACATAATTGATAGGGCTCTGGCAATTCATACTTATTTTTCTGGATAGCTGTGGCAAATATGAATAACTGTAGCCACAAAATCTCAGGTCAGGTCTCTATAGTACAAAACAGAATGTCAGCAATTTCCTAGAGAATTCAGATATATGCCAAATGGTATGTAGATTCCTTGGCCATGAATGTTTATTAAATAACAATAACAATAGCTGACATTTAGATATTGCTTTCATGCACAAGATTATTTAATCCTCACACCAACTCTACATGGAAGCTGCTATTATTATCCTGTTTTGCAGATAAAGAAACTAAGCTTTTAGGTGATTTGGCCAGAATGGTACAGGTTAACTCAAGTGCCATGTTGTCCAATGTGCTTTGTTGCTTCCAGCTGTAGCATAGTGATTTGGAGGAAAGTGTGAGGAAATTCATAGGATTTGGAAGAGCTGGATTAAAAACAAAACACCTGCAATGAAGCTGATACATATAGTCACTCTGATTGATTTCACCAAATTAACCAGTCATTTCAGTAGAATAAGTGGTTCAACTAATTTTTAAAACTTAATCGACCAGTTATATTACTGAACCAACTTGCTATTTTATAGACAATGTCATAAAAATATTCAAGGTGGTCAAATGTCATAGTCCACTGTAAAAAAATCTTTTTGATAGGAACTCAATTAGAGAGAAATTTGCTCTTAAATATTGCCTAGGTCTTTGATATAGATGTCTTGGTAAGTGAGTGACTAGGTTTTTTTTGGCATTTTTTTCAGTTTATCAAATAACTCTTTTGATTTTACTTTTTCCAATGGCTGATCTCATTATAATTTACATGTCTTTTCAAAAGATTTTCTCAAGAACTTGAAACATATTCTAAAAGTTTTGAAAGCGCTAAAATTAAAATCAATCTCAAAGAAGTTCAAGACATGTGTTCATTTGAGTTGAGCTTAAAGACAGTGTGATCATTTAATTGAACATGATTATTAGTAAATGAAGGGAATACTAAGTGAAAAGAACTCCATATTCATTTAATAGTTATTATTCAAAAACAAAGTGTTAATAAAAGTCAAAGGATGGAGGCTTACCATCAACACAGACCTAAGCATTGCCTTAGTCCCTAGAAATTCATACCCAACCACTCATCATTAAGTCATTCAAGTAACTTTTACTCCCTAAGATTTGTTTGCTTTTCTGGAGAATGGCAGTAGTCAAGAGGAATATGGTGTGCCGGTAAACATTTAACAACCAGATCCCAGAAAAGTCTAGTTTAATCTGCATTACCATTTTTCCATCCCCTTTAAAAAATCTAGACAATCAACAAAAAAATGAATAGAAGGTTGTAGCTTTTGACAGTTTCTGAGGTGTCAGTGCTCACACTGAAAGTTCAATGGGCTTTAGCCAACCCACACCAATGGACTCTAACATATCTCTGAATATAGGAAAGGGTGGGAAATGATAAAGGAGGGAAGATTTAAGGAATTGCAATTATGCACTCATCTATTTGTGTCTGTGGTGAAACAGAGTTATGGAATTATAAGAAGGTCATTGCAAATTTTTTTACTCCCTACAAAATACCCTTCTCCCCTACTTTGTCTTTGGTATCACCTGGCCCACTGCCTGTGCAATGGATTCCTCCATCTCTACTTGACTAACTAAGCAAGAATGAAAACCTATCTTTCCTGTCTGACTAAGGCATGAGTATTAGAATTTTACTAGATAATTAAACAGGAGAGTCAACTATAATGCAAATAGTATGAATACATAGACTTAGAATAAAAAGTCTTGGTTGCAGTTTTCAGATCTCCAGCTGACTACAGCTTCAGCTGTATGATCTTGGGCAAGTGACTTAACCTGTGTTTATTCTATCGTAAAACTAGAGTTTGGGTCTAGACCAGAGATGTTAAAGTCTGAGCCATGAGGCTAGCAAAACTCCAGAGTGAAGTTATGAACCAGAGTAAAATGTGAATGAAAAATGTTTTAAGAAAATAAATAAAAATACAATACAATACACAAAAATATTAATTTGTGATTGTCTATAATATGCAGCGATTCATTGGTTTGAATTGACACAACTGGACAAGATGATTTAAAAATTCTTTTCCAGCTCTATATGTATAATTTTGACTACATGGCAATTATTTAGCAGCAACCTGATAACCAATTTCAGTGATGATCAAAAAGAACAAATACACCAAAAATTCAACAGGAAGTATTTAGACTAAAGACAAGAGTTTCCCATCAGATGAGGGTTGCAAAATACTGAGGAATATTGTGTCATCTTCTGCCTATACATGTATAAAATCCAGGATGGCCTACCAAATGGACAATATTAGGACCATGATACTCAGGATTTGTTTGTTTTGTGAAATATCAGCAGCACAATAGTTGGTGCAGACTGGTTTATTATTGTAATCTATCCATGGACATCAGACAAATATTTGGTGGTCGTTAGTTTTATTTGTATTAGATTGAAATCATTACACTGATACTGTATTTGGAAAATTGCCAATGACATGTCAACAAGACTTACAGCTTGTCAGCAATCAGTTGCTTATGATGTTTGCCTTATATATTTCTTTCAAGAAAATTAATTGAGATTTATAGTGATAAACCAGAAAGGTATGAATCTATATCCATTTCATATATAACCTTTGGGAGAAGGGCAGGGAAGACAGGAACCTAGAACTATGATTTTAGCAGTACCTATATAGAAAGCTTCTAGTAAGATAATTTCCTCTACTATTACAGGTTAGCAGCTATTATACAGTCTATGGTCAAAATGTAGGAGTGAGGACTCTTTTTTTCTGCCAAGGGCCATTTGGATATGTATAACACCATTGGCAGGCCATACAAAATTATCAACTTATAGCACTCAACCAGTGGGAGACTATTATACTCAGCTTTCAGCTCATCATCACCTGCAGTTATCTTAGCAAATGATTTCAGGGGATCTTATACTAAATGTTCCCCATCCCTGTCTTAGAGACTTACCTGAGAGAGAAGAAATCAAATGATTTGTCTGAGACTGAATAGCCAATATGTGTCAGAAGCAGGATTTGAATGTGGACTGCCAGGATATCCAGTTCTCTTCCCATTACCCCTTCAGTAATAAGCTTTTTTTGCCGAGGCAATTGGGGTTAAGTGACTTGCCCAGGGTCACATAGCCAGGAAGTATTAAATGTCTGAGGCCAGATTTGAACTCAGATGCTCCTGACTTCAGGGCTGGTGATTGTAATAAGCTTTGAAAATCTTTTTGTATTATCCCTTTTAAGACTCACAATTTGTGAATTGTGTATCATGCGTATTATTCTCACTTTACAGATGGACTATTCACAGAGGTTAGATGATTGTCCCATTGTTTCACAAGTAATAAATGACCACATAACCACAGTGATGATTATTTTTTGGTCAGAGCAATTTATAAAGAGCATTGATCAATCAACAAACATTTATTAAACATCTTCTATATACCAGGCATTGCATTAGATATTAAGGATACAAAATCAAAAATAAAATGGCCTTGTTATCAGGGAGCATATTACATTCTATGTAGAGAATTATGTTCATGTTTAATTGAATACTTTGTGTCTGAGAGTAATCTGCTCTGATCATATTTGGAACAATGTGTTCATTTTTGGAATCCCTAAGACAGTAACAAGCCAGAGAGTTATACTAGAAGATAATCAAGATAGTGAGTGATATCAAATGATGAAACTTTGAAACCTGTAGGAATTCTGTCAATGCAATTACCAATCAGGATTCTGGAACACTGAGGAACTGGAACAAGTTACCCGCTTCCTAACAGAAAGATGATAGACTCAAGGTGTAGAATAAGACATACAGTTTTTGGTCACAATCAATGTAAAAAATTTGTTTCACTATTATGTATATGTGTTTAAAAAAAAGCTTTTTTTGTCTTTTTCTTTCTTCTTTTCAATGGTGTGGTGTTGGAGAAAAAGTCCTGTAGTTATTTCCCTTGAATTCACTCTTTGACAAACCAACTTTTATCTTATTCTCTTAAGTATTCTGCATATACTCTCTTAAACTTTGCAAACCATCTTTGGCTTGATTCTATCAGTCCAATTTGTCACAGCAATCCTAGTCCCTGCATATGTGAAGGGTACTAGCAAGGCAAACATTTATAAGTGAGCCTGGTTGTATTTTGCCCTCTTTTATCCCTTCTGTCTAAATACAGGGTATCCCAAAAGTCTTAGCACAGTTTTGAACTTTAATAGTTTTAACTTTAAAAAAAAGCTTAAAGCTAAACAATTTCTAGATACTATTCTTATTTAGATTGTTTCAAAAACTACTATAACTTTAAAACTGCGCTAAGACTTTTGGAACACCCTATATTAAATAGTTTTAGCAATCTGGGATAGCAGAAATGGGAAAAATTCTATAATTGAATATTGAGTGGAGGGATATCTTGATAATGACCATTGTGTTCAACTGCTCTGAGTAGCATACTATATATAAACCCAGTCAAACCCTCTGACCCCACTTCATTGCAGGTTAGCAGTTTATTTGTAACTTAGGGTCTTTAAAAGTTGCTCAGGATATTGATAAGTTAAATGACTAGACCATGATCACATAACTGCTATGTGTCAGAGATAAGATTTGAACCTAGATCCTCCTGCCCCTAATGCCAGCCTTCTAGCCCCTATATTTCACTTGGCTTCTCTAAACAGATGTCTACATAGATATATGAGTATACATATATGTATACACAAATGTATACATCTATATTTTTACAGATACATAGATACAAAAAGAAGAAAGTAGACACAAAAATACTTAGATAGATAGATCTTTCATTTCATAGATGTGGCTATTGCCTCCAGTGGCAAAGATTATAATCTATCTATATCTTATTATCCAAGTCCTCCATCAATTCTTTACCAAAAGGTCCACCTAGTATACCTGGATCTTTTCCTTCTGACATTACATGGATACCAGTAGAGTATGTGAACTTTCTGCTAGTTATTGCTTGCTCTTAACCACATTTGTCAGGTATATGTCTTTCTGATAATATTCTTCATATTATTTCTCCTATACAATTTTTTGTTGGTAATATGTCACAGGGCACTTATATCCACACCTACCTCTCCATTGACCTCTGGGTGACCCATAACTTTAATTCTTCAGAAACTGTGATATTCTGTGACTTGTGGCCTTATAGCATTACTGGAAGAATATTGATGTTAAAAAGATGGGCTTTTTTTTCCTCTCAGGGAAAGGGATTACTCTATAAGAACATTGCACAATTTTCTAAAGGCAATCAACTTTCTCTCCTCTTCCTATATATGTATATATATTTTATATGGTCAAGTTCCATAAATAATTATATATAAACAATATTTGCATTCATATATGTTCCAAATGTTTTTGTACCAGAAATAGACCCTATTTAATGATGTATGGGTTTAAGTGGACTTTATTTTAAGTGGGCCACCCTGTTTATATAGATTTCATATTATATATATACATATAAATATGTACATATAAATTTCCATAGCCAAAGGAAAAGGTTGTATTTTATGGCTTAAAATTACATTTCTTGGCTCTGACAACATGGTAATAAAATCTAACTATTTCCAAGTATAAGAAAGATGGAAAACACTCTTTAAAACATCTTAAATAATAATATTGAAGTCAGTCCTACATTCCTTTTGCATAAGTAGCTTCCATTGAATTTTGGGGGAGTTTTGCATATATTACAGCCAACCGATCGGACATAAACATGGCCCAAATAATTGATTATCAACTTTTCTCTGAACTTTCCATCCCACTATCCACAATAAGATGTTCATATATGCATTAAAATACAAACTATTAAAAATAATTTATTTGTGTTTCATCTTTCCTATATCTATTACCTAATAAAACATAATTATTAAACTAACCCTCCCCAGAAAAAGGAATACTATCTACTTATGTGTTAGAAGAAAATGATGATCAAAAATTACTCAACATTTTCTACTGAGAATCCATTTGACATTCTGTTATATTATGGCTAATGTCAAGATTAGTTTTAATACTAAGCAAAATGGGTATTAGTTTTACAGCTAATTTTGCTCATTAACTGGACTTAGAGAAGGGTTAGCACGTACTTGAAGAGCAACCAATTTCTGGCTTTTAATTATACCAATTTAATTATAACAGTGTTGGGAATTTCGTTTGGTACTTCCCAGACTATTGATATTATCCAGCAACACTTGGCATTATCTAGAGTTTGGACTTTTGCAGTAATATTATATCTAGATTTTGACACTACTGATCATGATTATTATCACATAAAAACCTGGTTAGCAGGTTGAGTTTTGTCAGCTTATCCAGATGTATTACAGGTACATTCAATGATCAATTGCTGTGATCATTATTTTGGATGCATATAATGAGTCTGGTGAGGGCTAAGTAGAATTAAAGGACCTACTTAAAGTATGAAGCCCAAGTCGGGGTGATCACTTCAGTCTAGGTTACTGTAACAGCACAGAACTAGGGAGAATATCTAGTTACCAATGTTACAACTCTCACAAGTCAATAAAAAACTAGTAGTAAGTTGAGTCAAGTAAGAAATAAGTATTGTAGTGACAGACTACCAATACAGTTTATAATAGACTAGGACTAAGCAAAATTCAAAGTCAAATAATCTAATGGCCACCAAATTTTCAAGAAGGCAAGAATAGAACATATTTTATACACTCAGAAAAAGCCTGTATTATCTGAATATAAACAAAGTACTATATTCTTAATTAGAACTTAATTCTAATAATACTTAATTTAAAAAATTAATCCAATATTATATTCTGGGGGGAGGATGTCTTCCAGTATCTCCAATGTATTAAACCTATATGGTGAAGGTTAGAGGAAGAGACAAGAAATCTTTGATTGTTTGGAGGGATCCTAACTTCTTTGATATCAAAATCTTTATCTTTAATGACATAGTTTCTACTTGAAACCTATTGCAGGGATTATAGAAATGGAGACTTAGTTAATGATGACTAGTGGAGAACCATATTCACTGACTTTTCAGTGTTCCACTATTTTAGTTTAGCTACATACAGAATTGGTTTGCATTTCATTGGGTCCCATTAAACGGTTTAAGCATTTCATGTTCCTTTAAGTTTCATACCTAACTATAGACCAATGAAGTCCCCCTGCATCCCATAATTTCACCAGTTTTCTTGATATACCAAGTATTTAGGGATTTATTATGTGTCAGGCATTGTGTTAGGTATTGTCATTAAAATACCAAAAAAAAAAAAAAAAAAAAAAAAAAAAAAAAAAAAAAAAAAGAAGGAAGGCAGGAAATCAAGAAGGAAGGAAGGAAGGAAGGAAGGAAGGAAGGAAGGAAGGAAGGAAGGAAGGAAAGAAGGAAGGAAGGAAGGAAGGAAGGAAGGAAGGAAGGAAGGAAGGAAGGAAGGAAGGAAAAGAAAAGAAAAAGAAAGAAACAGTTTTTGTCTTCATGGAGTTTAGATTTTATTGGAGAGAAGTGGCATGAACACCAGAAAGAAAACACAAAATATATACAAAATCATTTTCAGGAGGGCAGCATTAGCAATTGGGGGTGTGGGTGGGGGATTGGTTCAGGATAAGCTTCTTATTGGATCAAACATGAACTGAGCAGGGAAGGAAGATAGGAATTTTATTAGATGGAGAGGAGGATGGAATACGTTCTAGGTATGAGGGAAATCTTCTGCTAAAGCAGAGAATGGATTTTATGCACAGTGAACATGAAGTTGACTAGTTTGGCTGGAACCTAGGGTATGTAGTAGTAAGTAATGTATGATCAATTGCCCTAGCCTCATCTTTGCCTTAGGGGAAAGTCTACAAGGAATAAACTTCAGGAAAGGGCTTTATGTTAATCATCATACTGATCACTAAAGAAGCATCATCCTTGAAGGGTAAACATCTTGATGATGAAACTCATTTATTAATTAATGCCAATAAAGCCGTTTTTACATAGCAAAATGCTTGATTTCTGCTTTAAGGATAATGAGAAATGTATTATCATTTAATCCTAAAAACTAACTAAAAAGAATGGGTTCCTGGTTTTAGGACTAGAATGAATCTTAGTAATTGTTAAATCCAAGCATCATATTTTACATATAAAGAAAATTTGTTCTATAGAGGTGGATTTGCTGAAGTTCACAGAGATAGTAAACTACAAAGATGGGATTAGACTTTACGTGTAGGTCTTTTCCCATCATACCCACTTTTCTTCCTACCCACCTTACCTTATTATTCAGTATCCTTTCCAACCTTTTCCCTGCCATTACAACCTAAGAGTCCTATGGCCTCTTAAGCCTTACCCAATTTGATAACCAAATTCAAGCTAAAAGTATTAAAGACTAATTAATGATGGCTTAATGCATTGCCCCTCACAGATAGTGACTTCTGGTTCTTCAAACAACTAATCAGCAAGAATTTTTTGTCAGCTTAAAAGTTTATACTATGTGCCTAGGTTTACAAGAGAAGTTTAAGATATAATTCCTGCTCTCAATATTTGTTTTTAATTTGCTGAGGAAGATGCCACGTATATGAGGAAAAAAAGTAGAGCACAAGATAGTATATGATAAGTTGCCAAATATGTGACACATAATGCACCCTCAAATTTATGAGTAATGAGGAAATTAGAAATTCTATGGGGCTGAACCAGTGGAAAAGATATTTTCAGGGTGATAGACCTTTCCCAGTACCCATCAAGTCATACCTTATAGCTGCCCTATTCTTCATATCTCTAAAATTATTCCAGACACTGACTTCCTCTCAAAAGGTTCATACATTTACTAATGGCAGAGAAAGATGTCTACTGGTAATAATAGTCAAAATAGCTAGTATTTATATATTACTTTAGGGGAACTAGCTGGTACGATGGATAATGTCAAGCCTGAAGTCAAGAAGACTCCTGAGTTCAATCAGGCTTCAGATGTTTATTTAACTGTATGATCCTGAGCAAATTTCTTAACCCTATTTGCCTCAGTTTCCTCATCAGTAAAATAAACTGGAGAAGGAAATGACAGACCATTCCAGGGTCTTTGCTAAGAAAACCCCATAGGCTTTATATGTAGAGTCCAACACTACTAAACAACAATAATATGATTACTTTAAGGTTTACAAAGCACTTTTACATATATTATTTCATTTGATCCTCACAGCAACCCCAGGAAGTAGATATTATTATCATGCCCATTTTATATATGAAGAATTTGAGGCAGACATAAGCTAAGTGACTTTTCTAGCCAGGAAGTATTTGAGGCAGATCTTTTAACTTTTTAACTTTTTACCCAAGCCTAATATTGTATTTACTATGCCACTGTTACCTAGCCCCTTATTATATCAATGGCATGATATTTTCACAATCATTGTATACTTTAGTTCAACTGAAGAAAAAATGTTCTAAGAATTATTGCTGTTCAAAAAGTAGAAAAAAGAGTGCTCCATCACTATAACTGCTTAAACATACTGGATAACCACTTATGGAGGGAGGATAGAATGGGTTTCTTCTTGCACAACCAGGAGACTCTTTGGACCAGATAACCTGGAAGAGTCTACAATTCTGTCACTCTGTAGTGAGGTCATGGAACAAAGCAAAGTTAATCACTGGGAAGATCTAACCCAAGACTTGTCCATAGAAGAGAATGAGCTCACCAGCTAAAGGCTCATTACCTATAACATAGTAATCATGAGCAAAGAACTAAAATGTCTTTTTTTAAAGTATGTGAATTTTGACTCCTTTAGCCTAGTTCACCAGTTACTTAGTTCAAAAAGCATTTATTAAGTCCCAGGTACGAGGTAAAAATTTAGAGATACAAAGAAAGGGAAAAAATGCCTTGTTTTTAGGGAGCTCATATCTAATAACCAGACTGCACAATACTATGTACATACACAATGTACAAAGTGTTTTGTTGTTCAGTTGTGTCCAACTCTAGGTGACTCCAGTCTCCATGGAAAAAAACCTGGATTGATTTGCCATTTCCTTCTCCAGTGTAAATCTCAAAGAGAAGGTAATAGCAAAGCAGAAGTACTGGAAAGGCCTCTTGGATAAAGTAGCATTTAAGCTGAGTTTTGGAAGAGTCAGGGAAGCCAAGGAAATACAAATGAAAAAGAAAGAGTATTCCATGCAAGGAGGACACTAGAGAGAAAAGGCAAGGATTTGGGAAATAGAAGTGTCATATATATAATATACTAAATAGGCCAGATAGTATACTATAGTGTACTTGGAGGTGAGCAGAATGTAAAAACAATGATAAGTTAAGAAGCAGATAAACTACAAAGGGACTCAAATATTAAACAGGGAATTTCATATTTTATCATAGAAAGAAAAGGGAACCTTTGGAGTTTATTGAAGTAGGAAGCATAATAATTTCAAACTTATGCTTTTAAAAAAATCACTTTAATAGCTGAGTGGAGGATGGGTTGGGATAGAGAGAGACTTGAGGCAGGAAGACCAATCATAAGGCTCTAAGGAACATCCAAAATTCTAGTATTAAGAATATTATGATTTCAGAACAGTCTTAAATTCAGCAATGGAAAGAAAGATGGTGAATGTAATTAGGCTGCATCATAACAAAGATTGGCAAGAGAGAAGTGATATAGAGGAAATCTTCAAGGACATACATGATTAGGAAAAGATGTGACTGCAGATAGCATGAGGGAGGGGACAATGACATGTGCAGCCCACACGCTACTCTGGCACCCATTAAATAGGAAGAGAGTCCCAAAGGTTTCTAGTCCATGGGATAGATCTTTTATGGGGAATTAATGGAAGTCCATAGACAAGAGTTAGGCATGATGGAATACCACAGATGTGATGGTGTAATTTCCATTGGCTGAAGATTACATAATAGTACTAAGGTTTAGATATAAATTAATAATAGTTTTCTAATGTGGCTTACAAAATGTCTTTGGGGAAATCCCCAAAGAAGATTTTAATAAGTGTTCTAAGCAATGGAAAGATTTCACTTCAACAAGCATTTATTAATCCCCACTATATATCAAGAATTGGGTTAGATTTTGGGATACAAAAACAAAAATCAAAGTCTCTAGCCTCAAGGTGCTTACACATTAGGAACAGAGAAAAATAAACATATAAAGTAATTTCCAGAAAGAGGGCATTAACATCTGGGGAAGGAGGAAGAATCAAATTGGGTTTCTCTCTCATCACCCCTAGCTTCATCCAATCTGGAGTCTAGTCTTGTTTTTTCTGTCAATGCACATATTCTTATCCTTCTCTCTTCTAACATTCCCTCATCAGCTCATACCAGGACTATTACAATAGTCTAGTGGTTGATCTCCCAGCTTTTTCTCACTCCAGTTCATTGTCACATTCATTTTCCTAAAGCACAGGTCTGACTATGTTACCCTCTCCTCTAATATTCAATAAACTTCAATGACTCTCTAGACTTCTAGGTTCAAAAAGAAGTTTATATTTGGTGATCAGAGCCCTTATAATTTAGTTCCTTCCTAACCTTCCCTTCTTGCTGTAGCTCAGTCACACCCATATACTCTATAATTCATGAATCCTAACCTCTTTGAAGTTCCTTTCAACTTTCTTGAATTCCATCTCCCCACTTGGGTTATTTTCTTGTTTCTCCATACCTGGAATTCCTCCTCAGATAAAAATCTCACCTTCTGTAAGAAGTCTTTCTTAGATGTTGCAGCAGAGAGAGCACCAGCCCTGGAGTCAGGAGAACCTGAGTTCAAATTCACCCTTAGATACTTAACACTTCCTAGCTGTGTGACCCTGAGCAAATCATTTAACCCCAATTACCTCGAAAAAAGGAAGAGAAAGAAGCCTTTCCTCATTCCCTTTAATGCTAATGATTGCCTTCTGTTAATTATCTCAAATATATCTGATGATATCCAATATGCCTTGTTTATACATTATTATTTGATTGCATGTTGACACCCTTTATTTGACTGTGAGTTTTTTGAGAGCTGGTATTGTCTTTTTGCCTAGCTTTGTATTTTCAGTGCTTAGCCCAGTGCCTGACACATAGTAGGTACTGAATAAATGCTTGTTGACCAAAAGAGCTATAACAGTATAGTGCTATTTTTGTATCTCAGATTAATCTGGTTTTAACAGATGGTAAAATAGTTTCTGGCAGAAAACATTGGGGAATTACTGGCCTTGTAGAAATGACTGGCCATCCATATGTTTTTGTGAACAGAAGAAACTCCTCCTGTTTTTGCTTTACCTCCATAATCACAGGGAATTAAAAGGAAGAGGGAAGGGGGAACGCAATTATATATTACCGGCTGTATGTCAAACACTGTGCTAAGCACTTTACAAATATTATCTCATTGTTGTGATGGTCACAACAATCCCGTGAGGTAGATGCTATTATTATTTCTTCTTTACAGATGAAGAAACTGACATGAAAAGAAGCAAAATCAATTTCCCAGAGACACACAGCTATTAAGTGTTTGTACCAGAATTTGTACTCAGGAGTCTATACTGATTCTTAAGTTTTGTGCTCTGTCCACTACAACATCTTAGCAACCTCAAAAGTCTTTTGGTAGAGAAGAGGCAGTGTGGTGAGAAAGACACAGTGGTGGAATATGGAGTAAGAAGAGCAGAGTTCAAGTCCCAAGTTATCACTAACAAGGTATGTGATCTTGACCTTTGATCCTTTACTTGTAACAAGATGGTGTTTTCCTAGACCTCTCCGAGGTTCCAGCTTTAATATTCCATTTCCCCCTCATCAATCACTTATGAGTTAGTGTCAGTTTAAGCATTGTCTCCCCTCTCTCTGCAGGCATTTGTACTTTCAACTTTATCAAAGAACTAAAGATAGATTTCATACCTCATCCCAAGAATTTCCAGATTCATTAAAAAAAAAAAGGCGGGAAAGATATTTACAGAAGACCAAGGTCTTTTTGCATCATGTAAACATACCACACAGATGGCTAATAATAGTAAACATATATAATATCTATATAGTGCTTCTACCCTTGTGGCAAGAGCTGTGGTAATAGCTTTACAGATATTATTTCATTTTATCCTTATAACAACCCTAGAAGGCAGGTGTTTTTATTATCCCCATTTTGCAGATGAGGAAACTGAGGCAAACAGCACTTAAGTGACTGCCCAGAGTCATAAAGCTAGCAAATGTTTGAGTTCAATGAGTTTGAACTCAGATCTTCTAACTCTAGACCTAGCCCTCATGGGACCACATGGTGGTCTCAACTACCTATATCAAAGCCTGATCTTGACTTTCTCATTCATCAGCCTTATTCTTATGCATAAAATAAGCTCTCTATATGAAGCAGGATAAGAAACTGGAACAGGCAAACACTCATTTTAATTACTGCCCAAAGATTTTTTGTGTTTCAAGAGTGAAAAGTAACTGGAGAAATTGCTTTGTTTCAGATAACTTCAATTAGTCTTTAGTTATAGAAAGTTACAATACTGGGAAATAGTCTGGAAAGAACTTCATTTCTGTTAAGCCCAGATAACTATGGCATCACACTCTCCAAAACTCAGAATAGGAATAAACTAAAAGAGAGACTCTAGAAGTTTTCAGGAGGAGTGGGAACAAAAGAACCTAGATTTTGAGTAAGAAATTTATAGTATGGACATAAAAAAGCTTTTAAGAACAGATAAAATCAAATATAATTTTATTTATATTATTTCATTTTTCACTTGATCGTGGCTTATATCTTGCCCATTATTGTGTCATTTGTTTCCAAACTCATGTTTTCTTTCTTTATTGCTAATTTTTTTTCCTTTCAGAACATCTTAATTTCTCAGTATAACTCTCTTTTACCCAGACAGATAGCTTTTATAATAAAAAAGAGGGGGAAAAGCAGCTTGGTTTTAACCAAAACATCAACCAAATCCTATAATGCCACACTCCTAATATCTCACTTCTGCAAAGAACATATTGACCATTCTTTCTTCTTTGAGATCAAGTGTGCCAAACTATTAAGTTTTCTATAAAAATTCCATTAACTGGAATGCTTTGTTCAGCAGAATTTTTGGTTGGCTTAAAGTTAACTTCAAAACACTTCTTCATTCCTCTCTTTGAAATTCTTCTCAACTGCATTACTATGATTCCCTATATTTAGGAAGATAGTATGCTGAAATTATCTTTCTTGTCTGAAAATGTTACCCTTGGTGATGATCAATGTCAATGAGAGGTGCTTAAATATAGAGACTTTGGGGAAGGAGAGCACTAGCAGTGTGGGAAAGGAAGAATGGATCAGAAAATATCTACGTATTATAGAAGAAGGCATATGAGGTTTGCAAAGGCACATGAGGCCTGGGAGATGAACTATTGAGTTCAGTTGATTTTATATTAACCTGTTCCCTGAGAGTTGTTTTTTTTTTTTGAAATTCCATATATAAGCTTGTTTTCTTGTGATGTCCTATGAAATGTTTCATATAATAAATACTTTGTTAAAACTGAGCATTCTGACTAGTTTGATTGTGTTTAAATCTGAGCACTGAATTTTAAGTTACTAAAGGTCTGGATTTGAGAGTGGGTTGCAGAATGTACATTCATTTCATTTAACCTAAGTCAGGTTAACCTAAGTTAACCTAAGACTTAGGTTTTGGGTTTGTTTTTTTTCATGTCAACTGAGAGCAATATTTGCGTGACCAACTTCACAGGGTTATTCTGAAGAACACATGGTGAGGCAACTAGGGGAAGAAGGGATTGGAGTCATGAAGACCTGAGTCCAAATTCTCCCTCAGATTCTTACCATCTGTGAATGGGTAAGTCACAACCTTTTTCAGGCTGTTTTGTTGAGTTGTTGAATCATTTTAGTCATTTCTGATTCTTCCTAACCCTATTTGGGGTTTTCTTGGCAAAGATCCCAGCTAGAGTGGCTTACCATTTTCTTCTCCAGTGCATTTTACAGATGAAGAAATTGAGGCAAATGAGATTATGTAATTGCCCAGGGTCACACAGCTAGTAAGTGTCTGAGGCCAGATGTGAGCTCAGAAAGATGAGTCTTCCTAACTCCAGAACTGGTACTGGGACACCTGGCTGTTTATCCATCTATAAAAGGGGAAATGATAATATCACTTATATTGTGAGGCTCAAAAGATATAACATGTATAAAGTGTATGGCAGAAACTTTAAAGCACTAAATAAATACTACCTATTATAATGAAAGCTGTATAGAAAGGTTAGATTTCTGCACAATAAATTGCATTTCCTATAGTGTAATGGAAAAAGAAACAAGGACAAGGCAGGAAGTTTGGAGAACTGAATTTTAGTTCCAGTTTTGCTACTATTTATACTTGTGATATAAGGACAAGTCTCAGTTTCCCCAAGTGCAAAATGAGGAAGTTAGACCGGCTAATCTCTAAAAATACTTTGTTGTTCTAACATTTAATGATGCTAATATTCCTGAAACATCTCCACTGATTATCATAAGCTAAATATTTTTATTGTCTTTTGATTAATGTCTCGTAGGTACCTCCCTCAGTCAGAGTAGTTGCCTACAGCAATGCTGTCCTATACAAAGTGCTTCATAACTTTAGAGAGTCTTCTCAAACTTGAATTTAGGAGAGAGTTTAATAATAATCTAGTCTTTAATAGGCCTATTTGATTTCCTGACATGAGAAAATCAGTAATGTCCACCATACTCAGGGCTTGCCAGATATATTATTAGTGTTGCCATTGATATAAAAGTACAATAGCCTAGTTAAAGAACAGATTCTTCTCAATTTACACTTTTCCTCCTATGCTACATCTTGCTTACGTACACCAAATATTATAAATGCATTGCTACATTTAATTTCAGAAGGCTACAAAGTTGATTAAAATGAATTTTTGTGTTGAAGAATGATAATTGCTCAGAAGCCTTCCAAATGGATGTTGTTGTTGGGAAAGAGACTCATTATTTTACCTAATCCAAATTTGGCAACATGTCCTAACTGTGAAGGCAAAAAACTGGTGTCAATGATCATTTTGTTCTTAGACTCCCAATAAGAGTAATTACTGCCATAATTCGTTTTAGTGATTCAGACCTCTGCCCACCAAGGAAAGATGTAAACCATCAGGCTACCAAACAACCATCAGTTTTCTACTTTTTGACCTTGAATGATTTAGAGGGCAATTCAAATGTGGATGCCTTCTTGTCAAAAGACATACATCCTTCTCCCTTTCTAATTTTATATATATATATATTAGTACTTTGTGGTTGGAGTTGTCATTGTCCAGTCATGTCCTTACTCTTATTGTTCTTATTTGAAGTTTTCTTGTCAAAGACATTGGAGTAGTCTGATTATTTTTGCTCATTGTTTTTATAGATGAGGAAGAGACAAGCAGGATTATGACTTACCCAGAGTGACAGTAAGTGTCTGAGATCAGATTTGAACTTTAGAAGATGAGTCTTCCTGACTCCAGACCCTGCACTTTATCCACTGAGCCATCTAGCTGTCGCATACTTTGTAATAGCTTCTTCCCAAACAAACCAAAATATGCCATCCAGAACTGATCTAGATGACTATTAACCTTTGTTAGAAGCAGTAATCATAATACTTAACCAAGATAGAATGAGCAATGGATTGGAGAATCAAAGGATGGAAGTTCAAATCCCCTCTCTTTCCCTTTTAACTTGTGTGACCATGAGCAAAAAAGTCATTTAATATCTCAGAACTTCAGTTACTCATCCATAAAACTAGAATGTATGACTTGATGACCTTATCCCTCTACCTCTAAATCCATGATTTTTTGATCTTATCATTAAATTTTTAAAAACCAGTAAAACATAAATAATATAATATTTGTACCATTATAAGATTATTAACACTTCTTTCATTGTCCACTCTTAAGTATAATAACAATGATGATGTAGACAACTCATCAGTAACTGGAAGAGAATTTATTACCCTGGGTCTTATATAATCTAGTTTTATTAAAAAGATTTCTTGCCCAAACTTACTTTCTCTTAGGCTCAGTCAAGTTTCTTTTTTCAGGTCTTGACTTAGGATGATTTTTGTAGATGAATAGCAGCTGAACGGTAGCAAGTAACCACTGCCTCCTGCCCTCCCAGTCCATTTTTCTTCTTGATTTTTCTTATTTGTTCCTCCATGATCCAAGTTTTATTGTTCAGCTTGGCTTATAACTATTTTCCCCTTGCAAAATTGAAAACCCCTTGTGTCAGCCACAGTAACTTGGCTATCAGATCAACCAGTCTGGTGGATTCCCAGTGTATTTCAGATTGAAAACTACCTAAATTTAGTAGGTAATCTTAGTTGCCTGAGGCTAACAAATATTTAAAAAGAAAACCAAAACAACTTTCCTATGGTCTTACAATAAGTTTCAAAGATGAGATTTGAATGCAGGTCATTCTAACTCAAAGACTAGCACTTTGCCTTTCTCTTAGACATCATGATAAATGTCCAATTTATCAAGTAGTAAATCTTTGTTGAATTGGTGTTATCCAGAAGGCCCTCTGTCATTGGCTCTGTCTGATTTTTTAACACAGAAGGTACTTTGCTTTAAATAATCTTGATATAAGTACATCAGGCTTAATGGGAAAAAAAATTAATCAGAAAGTTGAGTCTTTACAATGTGCAATAGAATTCCTTTAAATACAAAGTCCCTTAGTGCAGCTGAGAAGATAATTTTATTTTTAAAATTACTCTTACACACAGTTTGTTTTAGAAACATGACAACAAAATAAAGCAAGGCACACCCTACAGTAATAGTACCAAAAATCATATTTGTGTTTCTATGGTACTTTTACCTAGTAGAATTTTATTTTACCTTCACACATACACACAGCACATAAAATAGGAGAACTGTCATTTTCCCAATTTTGTAGATGAAGAAATGGACACAGAGATGAAGTAACATATCATGTAAAGTGATATCAAAATGGAAGGCCATCTAATTTAGTCTTTTTACATTGAGGAAATTGAAACTACTAAATGTAGGTTAATTACTTGCTCATATTCTTAAAGGTAGAATCAGAACCCTGATCCTTTCACTATAAAGATAACATTCTTTTCCTGTATAATGTTTATGATTATCAGCAACTCAAGGTCATATTGTATCTAGTTCTTGTCTATATAGTTCTTGATCTATAGAACTAGCTATACAAGTCAGTGCTTCTTCAACTAGATTGAGTAGCTCCAGCCTAAATCATTATCTAAAAAATCTAGAAGTGCCATTCTCGCAATTATTCTGCTCAGTTCAAGGTGCACCCTTTCCCACATACACCACAGCTTTGAGAAAAGCTGGGTGAAGGCATCAATTACAAGGGAAAAGGGGGAAAAATTTTTATTAGGGACCTCCTATGTGCTGTGTACCATACTAAGAACTATATAAATATTATATCATTTTGATCCTCAGAGCTATCTTGGAGGATAAGTGTTAACATTATCGTCATTTTAAAAATAAAGAAATTCAGGCATATAGTGGTCAATTCAGTGGACTTATCTAGAGTCACATAGGTAGGAAATGCCTGAGGCTAGATTTAAACTCAGGCCTTTCTGATAGCAGATTCAGTGCTATATACATTATGCTACCTAATTGTTTAGATAAATGAAATTAGATCTGAGACCCAAGGAAGGGAAATACCCAAGAGAAATCAAACCAGTTTATAAAACAGGAAAACTTCAAGCAAGTATATATTTTAATTAAAACAAAAACTGCAAGTGCTTTTGCAGCTACTGAAATGTCCAAGTCATATTCAACTTTTCCCTTACCTTATACAATCAGCTATCAAATTGAGGAGATTCCTCATTTCTCACATCCATTCCATTTTTTCCACTCACGTGGCCAGTATCCTAATTCAGGACTTTGTGATCTTTCTTCTGGAGTATTGACCAGCTGGCCACCCTGTTTTCCCCCTGTTCTTTCATTCTTCCTCCACATCACTGCTTCCTACTTCTTAGATGAGACTATGGTCCTTGCCTGCTAGGTGTCTTGCCACCTGGCTGTCCCATACTTTGTAATAGCTTCTTCCCAAACAAACCAAAATCATTCAGAATTGCCATTCAGAATTGATCTAGATGACTATAAACTTTTGTTGGAAGTAGTATTCATAATACTTAACCAAGATAGAAGGAGCAATGGATTGGAGAATCAGAGTTTTTTGGGTTTTTTTAATAGTATTCTAGTCTTGTCTTTCTTCTATTTACCCCATATTTGAATTTTTGAGCTCCTGGCAAAAATATGTTACTCTGCATGAGAATCCACAGTGGCTCTTTATCAACAAGTAAAGGCTCAAGGGTTCCTATGCATAAAGTAGGTACTTAATAAAGGTTTATAGATCTAAAATTATTGGTACAATAATTTATTAGGCTTTTGCTGTTCTATTCTCTTCTATCATTTACTTATCAACATAAATGTGGGAATAACAAAAAATATTGTATCCTTTTAAATTTTAATGAGTTAATTTTCCCTTTTTAATCTAATCTGAACAATAATTAGAATTTCATGTCTTTTTATTTTTCCTAATTTCTAAAATCCCCTTCTAGAAACCTCCAACAAGCTGAAGATAAAACAAATACAGGCATAGACCTTTACTTGTTGATAAAGAGCTACATATTATGCTTGAGTGCCATGTTTTTATTAGGAGCTCAAAAATTCAAATATAGGGGTAGATAAAAGAAGAAAGGCAATACTAGAATACTATTTTTAAAAACCCAACTTATATAAGAAAATAAGGATTGCAACTCTGTGGCAACCTTTTGGATATTCTTTTCCCATATCAGTCTGCAACTGCCTGGATGCTATGCTTTTGCTATGGATTTAGATTTAAGACAAATAGTATTGGGGGAAATAAATTAGGATTTTCAATCAGGTAAAAAACTGTCACAAATTTAGGACTATACAGTATATATTTTTTTCAGAATTTCTTTAAGTTATAATATTAGTAGGTAGAACAAATAGATAACTAGGGATAGCTCATAGAATCTCAGAGCAGGATGAGCCTTTCAGGGTCATCCAGGACATTCTTTAGCTGAAACATAAATTTCTTCTATAATATTCCCTACAAGTGATCACCTAGTCTCTGTTTGAATATCACCAGTGAAGTAGAACTCACTATTATTCTGAAGGCAGCCTATTTTACTTTGGACAATTGTAATTTTACCTTTTTATTTTAGATTTTTATTAAACCTGCATAAGGATACGAAAAATTTCTCTACCGATGTACTTGCTCTGCAGTTTATAGTCTTAAAGAGTTTTCTGAGGTACTGAGTAGTTATGTGACTTGAGTAGGGACATACAGTTAATATATGTCATGGGCAGGATTTGAATTCAACTCTTTCTGATTTTGGTGGGTATGCACTACACCTTGCTCCTTATATTAAACTGATATCCTGATACATTAAACTGATGGTCCTAGGTTTTTAGTCACACAAAATGAGTCAAATTCCTCTCCAAGTGACAAGCCTTTAATAGATAGCATTCATGTCCCTCTACCACCTAAGTCTTTTCTTCTCCAGTTCAAACATCCCTAGTTCATTCAACTTATCTTACTGGTCTCCAGTCTTCTTATCATGCCAGTCCTTTCCTTATGATAACTCTAGTGTATCATAAAAGTGGCAGCCAGAAATGAACAAAATATTCTAAAACATGGTTGGTCTGTTCAGGGCAAGATTATGGTAAGACTATAACTTCATTTGTTCTGAATAGCATTTCTATTAAAGTAATCTAAGGGCCTATGGTTGGTTGGTTTGTTTTTGACATTGTGTTGATTTGTTTCTTAACTTAATCACCAGATATTTTTCACATTATCTTTTTCTACCTAAACTGTTATTGTTCAGTTCTGTTCAACTCTATATGACCCTATTTGGGATTTTCTTGGCAAAGGTACAGAAGTGGCTTGCCATTTCTTTCTCTAGCTTATTTTACAGATGAGGAAACTGAGGTAAATAGGGGTTAAGTGACTTGCCCAGGCTCACACAGCCAATGAGCCTCTGAGGCCAGCCATATTTGAATTTAGGAAGATGAATTTTCCTGACATCATGCCTACCTCTCTATCGGGCCACCTAGCTTACACTTACATAATTGACTTTTTGAATCATAGGACAGAAATTTCCATTGATTGCTATTGACTTTTCCTATTAGATGAATTCATTGTTTGTAGCCCTTGAAAATAATTTTAGAGCCTAGCCTCCACCAGTTGTCAATTAGCTCCCACCAGCTCTGTGTATTCAAACAATTTAGCAAGTATATTATTTGTGTCTTTATTCAAGTCACTGATTTAAAAAAAAAAGTTGAAAAAATAGAGCCTAGGACAGCATCCCTCTAGTACTCTCTCTGCAGTCTGATCACCAGCACTCTTTGCGTCCAGGTCAACCAGTTGCAAATCCACCCAGTTACATTAAAATCTAGCTCTCATTTCCTCATCTTGTCCTTAAGATGATCCCGAGGCACTTGCTAAAAATCCAGGGACATTCCAAGGTGTTTGCTTGGTCTGCTAGTCTAGTAACCCTGATGACAATGGAAATGAGGTTGGTCCAGCATGACTTGTTCTTAACGAACCCATGATGACCCATAGTGATCACTATTTCCTTTCTAAATGTTCTTAAACTAGTTTGTGACTATTTCACCTGAATGGTACTATTTTTAAGCTGAAAAACTGGCTATCACATTTGGATAAAAGGTTCTTTCCCTTTTTTAAGAAGCTTCTTCTAAGATGCTGGGGAAATCGGAGCATCCTATAAATATGAACTAATTCATCCTGCACAAAAACAGAGGACCAAAGTTGAAACATTAAAAAAAAATATAAAAGACTGAAAGGCACAACCTTTAAGTCAGTTTATCTAGCTAGTGGGCCACAGTCAGCAAACATTTCTTTTCTCTAGGTACTTTTAGAGACATGGAGCTTTTCCAACAGAATACTCTGGTACCTGCATAATTGCCAAATAATCGCTGTTTACTAGTGATTTAGTAAACTAGTGTTTACTAGTGATTCCTGGGCTGTGTGACTTTATTGAGGAAAGACCAAGCAAATTACTTTTGTTATTTCCATTAAACTAAACTCTCAAATTGATAAATTATTTTTTAAACTACAATAGCTGTATATTAGCTTGGAAACCTTTTAGAAGTTTCTACCCCAGTCAGTTTTGCCTTTCAGATACTCTGCTCTCTTGCATGGTTTATTTCTGAGAGTTCTGTGGGGAGTAGTTAGTTCTTGGACGATCTTTATGGTCTGGAATATTATGCTATAGAGAAGAAATCCTTAAATCAATTCTACTTCCTAACAGACAAGTTACTTAGTGCAGGTAAGAATTTTACAAACAATGCAAAGCACCAAATATTTATATCTGCTAACACAGTATGGTTTTATTTAGCACTAATGTACAGAATGTAGATGTGCCATATAACTTATAATTAGCTGCTCAAGTGGAAAAGACTAGGAATCTGAAGACAGAAGAACTGGATTCTAATCCTGACTATCATTTTTGTCAGTGGTGACCTTGAACAAGTTAAGTCACCCCCTGAAGGCCTAAGTTTTCATATCTGTAAAATGAAGGGATTGGGTTGGATGATTTTTAAAAGTGCCTTTTAATGTTAAATCTCTGATTCTTCCATCCTTAGCCCTAGCTTAAACTCCTAAGGATAATAAAATCACATATGTTATTTCTATCATGTGGCCATATCATCACTTTCCCCATGTTCCCAAGAGCAAACATTAGGTTTATGCTCAAGGCTTTGACATCATATTAGATACAAAATCTGATTATAACAATTATGACAATATATAATAAATATTACAATTGTTCATGTATGGTCAAGGGTAATTAGACTGAGTTTTTTTTTTTCTTGCATAGATATTTTTCTGGTATGAAATAACCTAAATGACTAGTTATCTTCCCTACTGGGCTACATACCAGCAGTTCCCTAAATTTCATAATGTTCCAGTGGATCCCCTCCATAGAGGGTTGAGCTTTTTTTTTTCCTCTTCCCCCTCAATATTCTCCATCTCCCCCTCCTTTCCCCCATTTTCTAAAAAGGTTTTAAAGAACATTTCTGAGACAAAAATAGCCTCAATTGTGAGAGGCCTACACACTGGGGTCCGCCACAGAGACAAGTCAGCAAGTGCAAGCCAAGAACATTAGGGGAGACTCCGTGTGGATGCGACTCGGCCGTTTTGGGTGCTGTTTCTCTGCTTGGGCCCGGTGGGTAGAAGAGAAAATGGATTTTTTTTGGGGGGGGAGGCTGGGAATCTGGGGGGGAAAAGTTGTTGGGTTGGGTCTAAGCTCCCTAACAAATCGGGTCTGGGGTAACATCCGGGCTGAAGTGGGGGGGATTTCCTCCCCTCTCTCCTGCGCCCCTCCTACTCGTTCTTTTTATTTGCCCCCGGTGGGGCTGGCTATGGTCAAAGAAAGCGATTGGCATTGAATGTCACCCTGAAGGTAAAATGAAAGACAAAAGATGAACGCATGCTTGCTTTCTGTTTGCAGTGGCGGCGGCGGCAGCAGGATTTAAAGGGGGGAAAAAACAAAAAAACAAAAATCCCCAAACATCACACGCACATCCACCCACACATCCACATCCACACACAAACACACACGAGCGTCAATTATGCAAACGCGGTAATGCAATCAAATCATGACCGAGCTGGAATTTTTTTTCGGGGGAGGGGGGAAGAGAAGAGAGAAATGCATGTCTATATTTATTTATTTATTTATTTTTCCAAAAGAAAGCGAGAAATCCATGCAAACAGAAACGTGCACATACCACGTAGGCAGCCGAGGAGAATCTGGCAGCTCCTCTCTTCTTCTGCCAAGTTATCATTGAGAAAACAGACAGGCATCATGACGTCCCGGGTCACAGGGAGTGCGGACCGACGCTACCAAGAGAAAAGGGAGGCGCCTCAGAGCTCGGGCTAGCGGCCGGCGCCTCTCGGCCCCTCGCAGCCCCGACCGGTGAGTGCGGCGCCGCTCGGGACCCAGCCCCGAGCTGCCAGGCCGGCCGAGCGCCCGTGTGGGCAGAGCGGCCGGCGCTGCCCGCCCTGGTCGCCGGCCGGCCAGCACCCCCTCGCCGGCTGAGGTCGCGGGAGCCCACTTAAAGGAGGCGTGTGTAAGATGTGCAAGGTTCCTGCATGGGGGTTTTGGGGGGGTGGGGTGTAGACTTTCATAGTCAAAGAAACCGGCTTCGGCTTCTTTAAAAAAAAAAAAAAAAAAAAAAAGAGAGAGAGAAAGAAAAAGAAAAAAAATCCAACCCCTGACGACTCACCCGATTAACCTGCTGCAGTTCTGACCCTGCCAAGGTAAACTGGTCCAAACCCTTCTCATCAACATCTGGAGACAAGACATTTTGCATCTGGGGGGCGTTCTTTATTTGAAATCCCGGTTTGGAATCTTTTTTGCTCTTCACCCCCTCCCCCCTACCACCTTCAGACCTCGTCAATTTCACTTGCTTAGAGTCCCTTAAAAAAAAAAAAAGCAATCCCCCCCATAACACAACCAAACCTTCCCCCCACCTCTTGTAGACTTGCCGTGATTGCAAATCTGTGTGTATGTATGTGTGTGAGGAGTAAGAGAAATCCTAATTCCATCAAGATATGTTCTTTAACCCCATCCCCATCCCCTTTTCCAAAGAGACACTTGAAAGTGGCAAGGAGTAAGGGACAGAGTTAAGGCTACGGGACCTGGGCTTCTTGGCAGTGGCGGAGGAGAAGGGATGTTTAGGGGGAAAGAGTGATGTCGTGGACTTAAAAACTGCTGTCCCCGAATGTGGATGCAGTTTTCTCGTGATTGCTACTGCTGTTGTCCTAAGTGTCTCCTTCTCGTCCTTTCCCCCACCCCCTCCCCAAGCTCTCCCCTTCCAGGAGTGGGGGGAATTTCAGAAGTTCAGCGGATCAGTCGGCGGCCGCTGGAACTAGCTCCTTCTCCCTCCCCCCCACTTCCCCACCCCCTGCCCTAGTCTATCAGAACGCCCGGGAGGGTCTAACCAGCCCTGCCGGGGCTCCTTGGAGGTTCCCAGGGACGCTGAGGGCAAAGCTCCCCCCGCTTCCCTTCCCGCCATCCCTACCCCCTTCTTCCTCCCTCCTCTTTCAGAATCTTAATGACCAATTCAGGAAGAGTCAAATGGGCCTGGTGAAACCCCCGCTAGCCTGAGTGGTGTGGATTATTATGTATGTATGTATTTATTGTGCTTGCTTCGGTTATGTTGTGACTTGCCACATGGGTCTGCTTAGCTAGGGGAGCACGTTTGCTGTGTTTGTGTTGTAGAATCAGTGGCCGTGCAGTGAGACACAGACACACACAGAAAGCCAATGATTTTGCAAACACAAACTTAGAGAGGGCAACATCGAAAGTCTCACCTTGTTCATTCCCTCTTCCCCTTTTCTAAAAGGTGGTAAATTTCACTTTCTAAGGGTGTACTATGAGAGGCAGTTAGTTCCAAGTATTACCTGTCTGCTATTTTAAAACGTTTAATACTTTAAGAGCAGGAGACCTAAAGATATTTCCATGTGTCATAAGGGCAACTAAGTTATTTTCTCTTGTTTTCAAAAGACTTTTTTTTAACCTCAAGGTATCCACAGATCCAATGAGAAGTGGTGTGTGTGTGTGTGTGTGTGTGTGTGTGTGTGTGTGTGTGTGTGTGACATCCAGATTCAGAAAAATCAGGAAACAAAAAGGAGGGGAGATCTCAATGAAAAAAGAGAGGAAATTGGAAGAGTTTCAGGGTCATTTATGATTTTGCCCTTAGATATTATCTAAGTGAGTTCGTCCACACAAGAAAGGGTTTGCACAGTTGTGAAAGAGGGAAATTTGAACATTTCTCAAATTAGAGCCAGGGAAAAGGGGAAATAATTGCTAGAGGAGAGGGATAATGGAAATGAGAAGGCTTTGAAGAGTTTTTTTTTTCCTTTTTCTTCAAATATGAAAAGTATCATATTTTGATAAAAGATAGTTTGGTTTCCCGGATTTTTTTGGAAAAAATGCATTTGCCTCTGATGCTTAATTTTGTTAATTTCAGTTAAAATTCATATCTTTATATCACATTATATAATATTGGAAATATGGCTTTTGAGATTTGTATTATAGTGCCCATGGAAATATTCACAGGTCTGGTTTATTGTGAAGTGATTTATTTAGTGAAATGACTGTTCCTTGTCTTTAACATGTCAGTATTGCATTTAATTCTTTATGCATATTATATACAGAAATCTGACAGGCCTTCTTTAAACGAACTGTACAGTTTAAATATACAAGGGAGAAGATAGCCTTCTGATGGGTGCTGCTTAAACAAAATAGAGCAGACCCATCAATTAGGTTTCCATGTGTGCAGGACTCAATTTATGCTATACAATTTTTCAGAAATTAAAAGGCTACCACTAGAGTACCATGCCCCTATCTCCAACTGAGCACCACTTATTACTGCAACAGTATTTCAATATTAAGTGATCTTCAAGATATTTCATTTTTCATTTTGATTTCTGAATTTGAATCAGCATGAGAATGGCAGTGCAAGCAAGATAAGCTCTAACAAACTCAGTAGCCAGTTGAAGACTCCTAGGGAAGGTGGTGCTGAGGAGAGATCTTGGATTGTATTTGCTAACCTTGTTCATGGGGACATTTCAGTTGTGACCAGAATTTTGGCACTTCCACAACTAATGGGCTTGCATTTAAAATTGATCCTTTCTCCCTCCCCTCTCAGTCTCTGTCTGTCTGTCTTGTCCCTTCTGAAGATACTCTATGTACCTTAAATGCACACTCAGGGCAAAACTTTCCATGAAGCCTCATGGCATTTTCTAAGAGACTCATCTTTAGATCTGTGTGTCAAAAGAAAGAAGTTATTTATGAGTCTCTTCTGGTGTTTACAGCTATAGTAAGTAAGAATAGCTATAGTGGTCTTTTACCCCCTCAGTGTCTTAGATGTTTAACTCTATTAGATTCACAACAAATCATAACTCGGGAGGTTTTGTGTTCTGTGCAGATGACCTATGAAACTGGTTTCAGCTAAATACGAAAACCTCATTAGCCCAATGAGTGACATGTGAGTCATAAATACAGGATTTTTCAGGATCTTGTTTTTAAATGTTTAGAAAACTAAGAGGAAAGGAATTTTTAAGGGAAATGCCAGAAGCCACATTAATGAAGAAAAACACTATTGAAATACTTTTGAATAATAGATAGGATATGTAATGGTCAACCACGAGATAAAAATTTTACACAGTATTTTTATGGTTCTAAATTGGCTGCATTGTAAACCAAGCTTACTACTCTATTAAGTCATTATGCTTTTCAATTATTTAACATCTCTGACCAGGGAATCTAGTGTGGTCTTTGTCAGTGCACATCAGAAATTATATGTAAGGTAGTAATTGCTTGTTGTTAATGTGACGGCCTTCTTGTCAGCTGAGAGCAAGGTTTAATTTTAACCTATCAGGACAAATCTTACAAACTGTGAGCAGAGGGGGGGAAATCATGTGGAAATAGCCCCACTCCTATAGAATGGCATAGCATTGAAATGTACCTAATACAATTCAAGATCTCTCACTAAGAAACCTTGACAGTATATGCCTTCTAGGTACTGTGCATTTGGAAATACTATATCTCCATTTAAATGTAGATCTCCGTTTTTCTCTGGGGAGCAGTTGGTGAATCTTTCAATTGAACCATGGGTATGAGAAAAACTAACTGAAGATTTCCCCATGAACAAGAGAGGTTGCCGTTTTGAAATAATGATTACCAAGTTTCCTAATATTGTGATTTTATATTGATTTCAAATGTCTTTGTTGAGATTAAATAATATACTGTATACTCTTGATCAAAGAAAGCAGCATTCCTTTGTCACCCTCATATGAAAGTTGTGAAATCATGAGACTGTTTTCTATTCTTGAGTTTGTCTTTGCCATCTAAACAGAGGAAATGGACTGTGGAAGGGGAAGCAAGGAACTAGGAGTGAGGCCACCTGGGCTAGGCCAATATTAAATGACTTTCTCTTTGAGCGCACATGAAGACATCAGTCACATTTATCTTTTGAGTATACCCAGTACCATTTAAAGAAGTCATGATCTTAGGATCATGGACATAGATCAGGAAGGGACCTCAGAGGCTGTCCCTTTCAACATCTTACCTACAAGGAAACTGAGACCCAGGAAGATTAAATGATTTGACTAAGATCATATCGGTGTTAATGACAAACTCATACATCCTCTGACTTCAGATGCAGCATGCTAATCTGTACCAATATCTTTTGTCAGACTATAATACTAACTTTTGGTTTATAAAACATGGTCACAAAACCGTATCACAAGAAAAATAACTTTTTTTTACTCCTAATTATCTCAAATTCAAAAATGAATTAGAGCCAATGTGGGATAATAGATAGAGAGCTCCCCTGGAAGTTGGGAAGACTGTGTAGCTTGTGTGACCTTGGATAAGTCACTTAAACTTTAATCTTCCAAGATCAAAAATGACAAAGAAAACTGACATTGGTAGAAAATTCATTTTTGTGGAGGTCTCTGTGCCAGTGACATTACAGGTCTACTCTCTATCTCTATGAAAATAAGTGGCTGCTGCTTCCTTAGCTTATTTCTAGCATCACACTGTACCCAGACATATAACTGTTTATTTTGATTGTGATGATGGGTATATTTGTAAGATCCACAGTAGGGAAGAACAGTTAAGACATTCGTGATTCCAAATTGTTTTTACTTCAGTTCTAATAGAGCACAATCCTTTCTGAATTAAGCAAGATATTGATCACAGACATCTTCAAGTGATTGACTGATTTTTGGATCCCTGTTGTGAAATGTGAGACATAAGAAATTCAAATGCCTTATAATAATTTGTGGCATCCAAAGATCTGTTTACATATTAAATTCCTTTCTCCCTCACACTCCCTAGAAGTATAAAAAGGATACTAGTTAATGAACTAATAAGTTAATTGTAATCATTATTAATTAATAATTAATAAGTTGTACTTGAGGACTGTAGGGGAGTTTAGTTATGACACATATATGCATACATGAAACCTATTGCTTTTAAAAAATGTTTTAGAGACTAAAACTGAAATAGAAATCTTAGAATAGCAAAGCCTGAATATTATCATTTGGATGGCTATTTTGAAAATAGAGGAGATGCAGTATCAGAATACATATCCATAGAACTTAGCATTTACCCCAGGCCTCACTTTACAAGGCTGGTTTTTATGGACTATAATATTTATATGCATGCTTGCTCATATTTATTAGCATAATTATAGATTATGTAGCTTGTTTCCTGAAAGTGTTAAATGATAAACTTTGGTGTAAGTTGTATTTTAGAAGTATATTTGTCCAAGGAGGCAATTTTTATTGTTGTTAATAATGTAGCTACATGGGGAAAAGAAAAGGCAACTTTTTATCTGGATTTCTTTTTTTCCTGTTGGGGGAATCTAGGGGCAGTTGCTTGTGGAGCATGTATAATTGATTTTCATACATTTAGTTTAAAAAGGAGACATAACAAGGAATCTGATATGATGCTTGGAATATATCTCCTTTCCACCAATGTTCTTGAGGAAAATGTAAGGTTGCAGACATCATTTCATGCCCTGTATATTTCCAAACATAAATCAGGGAAATTGTAGTGAGCTATAGCTCTTCTTAGAGTCTGTAGCTACAGTATTGCACACAGTGTAAACACAGGCTGTACATATATTTCTCAAGTTATTTTATGTGAGAAGATATCCAAATCTCACATTTTGTTTTAATAGTCCAGCTTAGTTATTAGGAATTGATTTTCTATTTAGAATGGATGGCTTAATTTCCTACTGTTGCAAAAATGGTAGAAGGTAACCAATTTAAGGAGACAATAGATATGGTCCCACAGAAAAGTAATATTTTTAGCTTCAAATCCTTATCATTGACAATGTCTGACTTAATGTTCATATTACAATTTGGCATTTAACATAAGGCTAATAAATAATCGATAATAGATATGAGTGGTATAGGGAATAGAGTACTTTATCTTCCTAAATTCAAATGTGGCTAGCCGTGTGACTCTGGGCAAGTCATTTAATCTTATTTGCCTCAGTTTCCTCATCTGTAAAAATGAGCTGGAGAAGTTCTAGACCAAATATTTAAAACAACTCAATAACAAGTTCTAGAGCAAATATTTAAAAAGACATAATAACCTAGACAGTTTTATTGAGTATGTGATTAAAAGTCAAACACTGACAAATATATATAGAAGAGTAGTGAGTAAATTTATTAATTTTGCCTCTGTTTATACTTCTCTCATTAAAGATAGTGACACACAAAAGTGTGAATCTAGCCTAAGTGCCTAATGGGAAATAAATTTAAGTTTCAGAAATTCCTATATCTAAAGCCCGCCTCCCCCACCCCATCCCATCTTAGCCTTGTGTCTGCCATGGATTTTTTGATCCATTGTTGTTCTTCATCAAGAGACTTCATGTCCTGATTCCAGGTTTTCACTGGTTATTCCCCATATCTATGATGTTTTTCCTTTTTTCTTTCTTTGCTTCCTTCAAGTCCTAACTAAAATCTCATCTTTTACAGGAAGCCTTTATGCTTTAATGCTAATGCTTTGTCTCTGATGACTACTTCCATCGTTTGTGGAATTTATCCTTTATGTGATTTGTTTGTATGTAGTTATTTTCATGTTGTTTTCCCCATTAACGTGAATGTTCAACAAGAACTCGATGTCTTTTGCCTTTCTTTATATCCTAGCACTTGGCACAATGCCTGGCACTTAGTAGGAACTTAATAAATGTTTATGGACTGACCGATTCTTCTAACTTACAGAGAGACTGTACCCAATCAACTTGTAGTATGGGAACAATATTGGAAAATTGAACACTATTCACAGTATTAGTAATTAAGACAAAATGAAATTGAATACAATGTTTTTAATCAAAATATTAGATTTGGGAGAAATCATTTAGTTCAGTCCCCTTATTTTGCAGATGGAGAGAGGAAGGTCCAGAGAGGTTAAAGGACTTGCAACTAATTCCTAATTGACCCTAATTTAGGAGATCTTGGGACCAGTGAATGGTTGGAACAGAATTCAAACCCAAATATTCTAACTCCAAATCATGCATTCTTATCCTTTATGATGCCTCTGGTTTCCAGTTTCTGGAACTCTGGTTTCAGTGTTTGAAAAAATTAGCATTGGCTAGAAAGAGATCTATGGAGGTATCTGTGAAAATTCTCAGTGGGATCTTGTGTAATTTTTAAGATATCAGAGGTGTTGGGTTTTTTATTATTCTTGATTTCATTCATGGTTTAGCTAAAAGACACCTAGATCTGAAATTGTGAGAGCTAAATTCAGATCCTTAATTCCAGTTTTGCCCTGTCAGTAGCTAGCTTTGTGAACTTGTGCAACTTTCTATTTCTTCATCGGTAAAATGAGACAGAGCAGATCTCATCAAAATTCACCCCTTCCCATTCTAGTTCTAAATCTGTGATGAAAATCTTTTAGCTTTCCTAGAGGCTGCTAGGTGGCCCCATAGATAACAGTGTTTGGCCTGGAGTTAGTAAGGGCTTCCTTCAAATCCAGTCTCAGACATTTACTAGTGATCCAACCCTGAGCAAGTCACTTACTTCTTGACCTCTGCCTGCCTCAATTTCCTCAACTATAAAATGGGAATGGGACTAATAATAACACCTACCTAACACCGACTTCCAAGGATTGTTTTAAGGATAATATTTGTGAAGTACTTAGTACAATGCTTGGCATGTAATAGGCACTTAATAAATTATTTCCTTCCTTCTTTCTTTTTTTTTCTTTGCTACAGATACTTTATGAGCACCATTCTTCACAAAATCAACCAAACAGGGCTATTTTCAACCTGCAAATATTTCAAAGAGAGAGTGAGGGAGGAAAAGAATACCTTGTTAGTGGCTTCAACTTTTTAAAGAGTATTAATTTTGGAAACTAAAGTTTATGCAGAATATTATTAATTTAATAATTGTACTTCCCTGCTTTAGGTATTAGCCAAAATTTGTCCTATGGCATCAACAAAGGTTGATTGACATCTTTAATTTGAGTTGATTCTGATGTATTTTTTAAGTTAGGCACTGAGAAGTAGCAATCCAAATGTCATTGTTGCTGTAATTTTAAGGGATAATATTAGATCACCAATTATAATAGAACATCAACTGAACTCTTCAATTTTGCATGCTATATGAAATGCTATTGAAGGCCGCTTTAATTTTTATATATGTGATTCATGGATTGCTATCTGTCTAACCAGTTCTTATTCTTGAAATGGATCCAACTATATTGTCAGATTCTGGCCTGCTCTTCAAAGGACAAAGTTCGACACATAATTGGCAGTAATCCAGTAAATTTGGACTGTTCAGACAGCCAACCACAGGAATACAGATCCAAAAATCTACTTTTTGGCCTCTCCAGGATTGGCTGTTGGCTAAACCTCAATTTGTGGGGCATGTTGAACTTAGCTTATGCCAGGGGAATCAGGTAGTATTCTGAAAATTCTTTTTGTAATTTAGATTCATTATTGAGTCGATTTTATTCCAAGACACACAAAGTGCCTTGTGACCTGAGTAGATTTTGAATAAATAAAATAAACAATCTCTGAGGTGATTTATTATAAGTCATTGTTGAAAGTTAATAAGTGTCCTCCAGTCAGTGCTCAGCTACTTGAGGGTAATGGAAAAGACATGGATATTTGAAACCTAAACCCACTCTTTGCCCTAGTTTGATACCTCCATGATGCTCACATTTTGCAAAATTGACTTTTTAAACATTTCTTTTTAATTTGTCACTATCTATTGAACATCTACTAAAGATATAGAATAATTAGAAGGGGAAGAGCTGTTAGAACTAATTTAATGCAGCCCCTCTAATCATCTTTCTCCCCTGTGTCATTTGACAGATAAAGAAACTAAAAAATCAAGAGATACCCAAGGTCACAAAATTGGGAGAACCATTTCTTAATTCTAGGTAGCTAGTTGACTCAGTAAATAGAGCACTACACTTGGTTCCTTTTTACATCAATTCCTTCATTTTTAAAAATGAGAGTGATCATAGCCCCTGCCTATCTCAAAGGGTTGTTGTGAAGCTCTAATGACATTTTATACACACACACACACACACACACACACACACACACACATATAAAGTGCTTTGCAAAACTTAGAGTTCTATAGGAATACTAGTTATTATTATTAAGCACCTGACTCCCTCAGTCTACTATATCTCCCACTATGTCAGTTCAATTCATCAAATGTTTTTAATATTTAAGGTTTTGTCATGTGCAAGGCTAGGTCGTGATTATATAAGTACAAAAATAAAAGATCTCACACTAAAGAGCTTATATTCTAATATATGATCATGTGATCAGCATGAGTGTAGGTATAAAAGAAACATAAGTCCCATCTTTGGTTCTTTTAGACTTATTGAGGAAAGAAACGTCAACATACAAGAAACAGTCAACTTAGTTCAGAAGCCACTCTTATCCAAAAAAAAATGGCTTTGATTAAGATACTAATCATCAATGGTATGGTCAAAATGAGAGACAGAGGCCTTGAATAATCAGCCCCTGAATAATTGAGAATTGGCAGTGTTAGATATTATAGATGAAAACCTCAGTGTACTGCTTGATCCCTTTAATACATTTTTTTTGGTGGAACTGTCAATTTTCCTTTCTGCCCTTTGAAGGAAAATGAATTATAATGGAGAATGCCAAATTCTATCCTAGACGGTATACTTACCTGTTATGGTGACTGAAACAAAAAAGAGGAGCAAGTGATTCAAATGTAATGAATCAGTAATGATGTAAGCCTATTGTGGACATTGGGATCCACTTTGATTCTTGTTTTTTTTTTGGGGGGGGACAGTTTATTCTGACCTAAAGAGTTGACAACTTTTGGATTTTTTATCCCACCCCATATTACGGGAAGTAATCCAGAAGAAAACTCTTGTAGAATGGTATTTCCCTTACTCTGTTGTATTCTGAGAGTAGCCTTGACGTAGTTATTACTCAAACATTAACTGAAGTAAAGTTTGAGCAGCAGTAACTGAATTACAGATAATAATAATAAAAATGAGAAGCAATAACAAAGCATGTAGTAGTTGGAGAGTCAATCTCCAAGTCATCAAGATCTGGGTTCAAGTTCTGCCTCTGATTTGTGTACTAGGTAAATGACTTCAAACAAATTGCTTAATATTTTAGCACCTCCCCCAAGGTTTTCAAGATGAGAATTTATAGACCAGTTGTAGATCTGCATTAGTGGAAGGAGTTTCCACACTAGGAGTGGCTTACAAAAGCAAATTCACATCTGATAAGGAAGGAAGGAAGGAAGGAAGGAAGGAAGGAAGGAAGGAAGGAAGGAAGGAAGGAAGGAAGAACTTACTTGGAGTCCCAGCTGAGAGGGTCAAGAGGTGTATAGACAAGAGGCAGTGGTGAGAGGGAGAGAGAGAGAGAGAGAGAGAGAGAGAGAGAGAGAGAGAGAGAATGAATGAATGAGAATAAGAATGAATGTAGAATGTGGGACCAAAGTAGTTACAATTGTTGCTAATTCCTAATTTGAAAGTCTATCTTAATAAGAGGAAACAATGTGATATGGCTATCAGAAAAATTAATGCCATTTTAAGCCATATTTAGAGAGGAAGAATGACCAGGAATAAAGTATTCTGACTTTGTCCATATCTAGACCATTGTCCATATCTAGAACATTATATTCAATTCTGGGTCCCATATTTAAGGAAGAGATACTGAGAGTGTCCATGAGAAAGCAGTTAGAATAGTGAAAGCCCTTGAATTGCTGGCCTATGACAATTGGCTAAAGGATCTGTGAATGTTAGCCTGGAGAAAAGTTAGAGGATACACAATAGATATTTTGAAGTATTTGAAAGGTTGTCACTTGGTAGAGAGAGATGGGATGAGGTTTGCTTGGCCCAAGAAGGAAAAATTGGGACATGAGCAAAAAAGCTATCTGAGAAATAGAGTGGTCTTAAAATAGAATGGAAGGTGTTGGAAGGGGGTGTATTTTCCCATTCTGGGGGGTCTTTAAGGAAGATTGAATGATATTTGCTCAGGTATATTGTAGAAGGAACTCTTATTCAAGTGTGAGATGGAAAAGATGGCCACTGAGGTCACATCCAAGCTCTGAAATTCTCTGATCTTGAAGTATATGAGTTTTCTATAACAAAATGAAAAAAAAACCCTTCATTTTATTGAATTTAGACTTAACAAAATACTGTTCTGACTTGCGGCCAGTCCGTCAAGATGCTACTGACACAGAATGAATTTAGGACAAACTCAATTCATTGCTGTTGTCAGAGTCCCCAGTAACCCACCTGGTTCCATTTCCAAAGTACCACACATTTCTTCAGGTATAAAGACTGCTGCTGAAATAAAGCGCATCTTGAGTTCCACTCACTCAACCCCACATCTTAGACACTTTCCAAACTCCTCCCTGACCCAGTGTAAGTCCCGTTGGTTTGAATTGTGTGAAGTTGTCAAAGGTTGCTTTGCTCTCCAGAGCTTGGCACCAGCCCCACTGAAATGTGATGCCATTGGTTTTCAGTAAAGGTTCCTTTCTGCAGGGCTGCAAACACTCAGATCAGCTGCTACTGTGTATACACAACTAGGGAACAAACCAACCGGCACATTTAAAGCAGCCTTTTTAACCCCGAGACTTTCCAAGATCTCTTCCTCCCCCAGGAAGTTTCCTTTTTTTCTATTGTCAGACTTAGCACCGTGCTCTTGTAATCAGATCAGAGAGCTAGGATCTCTGCTGCACAGTAGAGAGGCTTCCTTAAGATATTTGTCCTTGAAACTGCACCAAACTCTTGGAAGAACCCAGAACCTGTAAGTATGCATGATTTAGGCAACAATAAATAGTACAGGGCAAAGCTGCAATCAACCATGATACAATATCCGATTAGCAGTGCAGGAGGGATTTTTCCAACGTTATGTTACCTTCATTTTCAATTCGTTCTGAGGAAACAAATCAATTCTAGCTTCTGATACAGTGACTTTGCAGTAGATGGGGTTGTAATATGTTTGATTTAACTATTTGCTCTTCTCGTTTGTCTTTTAATGTGACTGATAGGACCATCTTTGCCATCCTTAAACTATAGAAAGAACTTTAAAAAATGTATTAAGAATTATAATTGTTGGTCATGTCCAGTCTAGAAATAAGTTAGCTTTGGGGATTTTTTTTTTTTTGGTAACATCCAAGAAATAAATAAATAGGCAGGAGGATGAATTTGTATAATTTTTCTTACCAATAAAATATATTAATTTTGCAACCTTAATTCACCAGTAAAGAGCATTCCAGTATTGTTTTGTCTTAATTGAATTCTACCCAGTGCTGTCTCTTTGGTGTTTTACTATCTTGTATTTGTCTGTTTAAGTTACTTTGCTGGGATTGCAGTCTGGTTAAACCTGTATTTAAGCACTATTTATATTCTAGGCACATCCGGGTAAAACAAGTACTCAAGATTTTTTTTTAAAGATAGTGGGGTACTTAGAAAAGGATAGTTTTATTTACCCTTGAAAGCTTATGGATGTACAACATGCATGATTGTTCAGTGTAGACCACAGCCCCTAAGCGTCCCAGGTTCTAAGTCAAATCTCTCTACCTGTCCACTTTTGCAACTCCAGATAATAAAAGCCTTGAGTTCTCTTACAATCGATGTTTAATATGTAACAATACTTATGTTTATAATATTAATTTCTCCTGGGTTAGCCTGATTGATAGCTGGATTGTGGTTTCTTAAGAGCTTGCTCCCTGAAACCCACACAAGAGCTGCATTCCATTTAACTAGTGAATGTAAAAACGAGTAACCATGGATTCAGCCACCGCTAACTGCCGAGTGCAATGAATTGTTGTAAACAATACAAATGAGCCAGGAGAGCAGAAGCAACCAGACATGAAATGATTTTAATAGAAATTACGGTAAAAGGTCATGTGATCCTGTATCAGCTTATGTTGAGTATTAAAGGGAAAGTCTTCTTATTTTTGTTATTGTTGTTTGTTGTTGTTGTTTTTAAACCATCCAGTTCTATCCGAAGTGGATAGCTCCACAAACTTGGCAGCTCCATACATTGAGCATCCTTGGAAGAGGGTGGGCAAAAGTAATTTTGAGGAAATTCTGGTAACTTGTGGATTTCCATGAAGTACGTAAATTACTAGAAAGAAAAGAAAATCTTTCTATCTCTGGGATGGTTACCTTCAAGGGAAGCCAAGGTTAATTGTAAAAGCTATGTTTTAGTGTTTTCATAAGAAAGGTCATCTCTGCCCCCTTAGGTTTTCAGAGTGATTTTTTCCTTGACCTGAACCTCTTTAAAACACTGGGTTGAATTTTCAATCTGTGTTTTCTTGAGAATTGTTATCCCCCAGTGTCAACCTCTGCAATATGGTAATAGGCACATGCAGATCACATGACCGCTGCTGTCTCACCTCAAGGTTCTCGTCCAGCCAATTCTTTGCTGACTTATATGAAGCTGATTTTTAACACAAAACTTGGGCTTTTCTCTATAGTGGGGTAGTATTAAGAACACTGGACTTGAAACAGATCTAGGATCTGATCCTGGTTTTTGCCACTTTCTAGCAAGGTGACCTTGAGGAAGTCCTCTCTTTTAGACTCGATGGCTTCATTTGCACACCTTGGTATGGACGGTCTCTGGAAGTGACCGTGATCAGAATATTTCAGCACCTGACAAGCAGCTCTGTGGTAATGATGAGCCCCTCCGTGTTAACCAGGGCTGGTCAGATATTTGAAAATTCTAGCAGTTCTCCAACAAAGGAATTCGTGATCTGCATAAAAGGGCATCTAGCCCTTCCAAATACCTAAATCACCTCAAATGTAACAAAAGTAGTACTAGATATATATCACAGGCAAGGCTTGAACCCAGACTTCCAATGGACCCAGATAAGAAAAATAAACAACAACAACAACAAAAAGACTTTTTCTTTAATGCTCAATATAAGCTGATGCAGTAGTACATGACCTTTTGCTGTAATTTCTATTAAAATTTTTTCATGTCTGGTTGCTTCTGTTCTCCTGGCTCATTTGTATTGTTTACAACAACTCATTGCACCCAGGCAGTTAGTGGTATCTGAATTCCTGGTTATTCATTCTTACATTTACTTAAAAAACTTGTTTTTCATCATTGGGCCTTTGATTTTTATCAGTGTGAGAACTCCTTATATGTAAACTTCTTCCACCTATACAAATTACAATTCTTTCATAACTTAAAAAGACTTGCTTCCTGTGATTTACATTTGTACAGGGAATATAGGTCGAATATTAGACTTCCAAATTCCAAGGACCCCAAAAGCAATAGTAGTTAGTATTATCAAAAGAAGAAGATAAAAAATTTAAAAAAAAGAAGATAATGAAGAATAATGCATACATATATGCAAGGGAGCATATAACAAATTTGTGAACTCCCTAATAGCTTTTAACCAAGATCGAATTAGTGGTTTGTGCTTATAATAACAGCTCAGTTCTCAGCCTAATGGTTTGTTTATTTATCTGATGACTGCATCCTTATGATATATGAGTATATTAAAAAGTGTGTGTTTGAATTCCAACATTTCATTTGGCAATAGAAGAGTGAACAGAAACATAATTTATCACTTTGTATATGCTCTATGGTAGAAATATCAACCTGGCATATAGAGCAGTCCAGAATTAGAGTTGAGAAAGAGGTTTTAGGCCACAGGCTTTAGGGCATCTGGAAATCTGAATCACAAACAATAGACATCACAAGTATTTCACAAAAGAAAGAACCCATTTTTGTGGATATATGCAATATGGAAAAGAGATTTCATGAACCAAAGATGGATATTGACCCTGAATTTGTTTTTTCATGCCCAGCTATCCCTTGAATAGATAGCATAGATAGTAAGTAGCATCATCTTAGACAACAAAGAATAATGATATATTTATATGTTACTTTGCTATATAACATATAAATATTTATGGGTCTGTATATACCCATATATAGCGATGCATACTGTGTAATAGATTTTCAGTCAGCCTTTTTGTTTTCTATTATTATCTTCACCCTGTTAGGACTGATCAGCAAATGACAGGCATAAAACATTGACTTATAATTTTGAAGCTCGGCAAACATGTAATAGCACCAGCCCCCTCCATAAACACTGGGGACAGCTAGCCTGACTTCGAAGAATGAACATAAATGTGACAAGCAAGTAAATAGCAGAAGAGAGGGCTTCCTGCTTACACAGACACTGCACTGTAGGAAGTATGACAAATCCAGCTAGCTCCCACATTTGATTATATATTAGATTGTAAGCTCCTTGGGGGTAAAAGTTGTTTTATTCTTTGCACTTGCATCCTTAACCAAACAGTGCTTAATAAACACTTGTTGATTATTTGGTATTACTTTACCAAATGGGTTTGATAGTCTACCAAATAGTCATTAAGATACTAATAACAATAAAAGTTCATATTTATGGAATGATGTAAGGTTTACAAAGTGTTTTCATATAAGATAGATAGTACTGGTATGGTTATGATGATTTTACAGATGGGGAAACTGAGTCTCAGGGAGTTTTTTTTTTTAAAGCAGATTGGCTAAAGGGAAGGGAAGATAATAAACATCTATATGGTGCCTACTATGTGCCAGGCACTGTGCTGTACATTAAAAAAATATATATATCATTTGATCTTTCAACAGCCCTGAGAAGTAGGTAATATTATTCTCATTGAGGAAACTGAAGCAGATAAAGGTTAAGTATCTGAAGTTGGATTGGGTTTTAGCTCTGACCCCAAATCATTGCACTACCCACTGTGCCAATAGGGCTCCCAAAAATCATACTTTCTAGTTATTATTGTTACCTAGTTATATTAATGTCACTTGGTCATTAATTAGTCATAAAACTAGTTATGACTTAGTATAATTATACCAAAGTCACACTTCCTAGAAATTATTGCTGCTATTATTTAAGAGCACATCTATTGACTCTAAAATCAATGTCCTTACCACTCTACTATCTTACCTTCCTGTTGTTCCTTACTAGAGGATCCAAAAATGCCCTGTTGGTCAGCAGGGAGGCAGGCTTAATAAAAGAAATTAGACATAAAAACCTTCAATTCAAATAAAGACTTTAACAAGTTAAACAAATTGGTTTGATTTTTTTTTTCTTGCCTTAGTTTTCTCAGTAAGAAGATTAGGAATAAAACTGTTTTTGCACCTGAGATTCCTTTACTGCAAAGTAAAGTAGAATCAGGTCCTATAGATGGATATTATATATTTTTCCCATTACACTGTAAATCATACCATGCAACATTATGTCCGCTACAAGTGAAGCATAAGAGGTGTAGGGATAAGTCATGGTTTAATATGCAAACTTGTTTTTGCAGGTTCTTCATTGTTAATAAATGCAATCAATGAGTTCTATAAAGCATAAATTAATAATGAGTATTTATATAACACTTGACAAATATTTTCTCCTTTGATCTCCTGGGAGAGATAAGTTTTATTATTATCCCCATTTTACAGATGAAATAAAAGGGAACCTGAGGACTGCTGTGAATGTAGTCCAAAAACAGATTTGAACCCAGGTCTTTATGATTCTAGATTTAATACTTTTGTCCACTGTGGTCTCTCCCACCAGTACCTCTAACTTAAAATCAGGTTTAGGATATTTTTAAAGTAAAAGCTTGCTAATGTTGAAATTAGAATTATCTAAAAAGTGTGAGGGGCTATTTGAGACAGTAGTTAACTCCCCCTCAATTGATCTTCAATTGAGATCTGGACAAAGGCAATTTGTAGGGATGTTGGAGTGAAGATTTTTGGATAGGTCAGGGTTGGACTAGGTGGCCCATGAATTTCTTTCCAATTTAGATTCTGTGCTAACATTCTCTCTCAGCTTAAGAGCAAATTTCAGGGGCAACTAGATGGTGTACTGGATAATGCACTGGTCCTAGAATCAGGAGGAGCTGACTTCTTTGTGGTGACTTGTAGGCTTCATGTAAATTTTAAGTTTAATTCAGGTAGTATAGATGAAGGCAGAAAGATGTTCCTCAGTGTTATTGGGACCTCCTAAATGAGATCCCAAAATGTGGGGAAGCAAACATATGAATACTGACTATTCTCCAACATGTGATTTTTAAAAGACATACAAGAATTAAAATTATGAAAATACCATAGATATGATCACACACACACACACACACACACACACACAAAAAAAAAAAAGATATGAGGTTTCATGTTAGAGGTTCGAAGGATGAATCCATGGGCTTTCTTGAAATCCAAGGACTGGACAAACTTTTAAATTTCTAATATATTTACATGTTGTATGTGAGGAGACCCAAAAAGTCATAAAGTAGTACAAAGTAAGGAGTGGAGGAAAAGAACTTAGATGTTTTGGAACTTAGATTGTTGGCACGTTGAAGGGTATGGAATAGAAAAGTGCATTATCCTGGGTTACAGACTTAGTTCTGACATTTTCTTATAATAATAGTAATGATAAAATAATTCATTTGGATAGAGCTTTAAATTTTACAAAGTGTTTATTCACAATATCCTTGTCAAGTAGGTAGTGTCCTATGTGCTCCATTTTTATTTCTGTATAGATGAGGAAACTAAGTCAGATAGGTTAAATGACTTTTCTATAGTCATACTTAGTATTATTTAAATTGACATTCAAAACCAGAGATTATGGACAAATAATTTCCCCTTTCTGACACAAATTCATTTTCCTCCTCTATAAAACAGAGATAATATCTTCACTACTGAAGAACTGTTATAGAATCAAGTGAAATAATCTATGTGGAACATTTCATAAAATATGAAGTGTTTTACAAAAATGTTACTAGATTATTATCATTACCTGAAATTTCAAGGAAAGGAAAAGAATCACTTTTTATTTCCCCTGATTTTGGTCATTTTGAAGGACAAATAAAATGTTTTGGAAATTCTTGGGATAGCTAATAAATTATAACAGAGTAAATATTTCTGAGGTCTAGTGGAGAGAGTATTGGATCTGGGACAGGAAAACCTGGGTTCACATTCTACTTTAAATGCTTATTTTCTTCATGAACTATCAGATTCAGTTTCCTTCTTTGTAAAGTGAAGATAATATAGCACATCACATTACAGGACTGCTATGAAAATCACACATACATACAGCCCTACACACAGACGTGTATGTCTGCATATACATATGTGTACACTTACACAGAGACATTTATGTCTGTGTGTGTATATACATATACATATACATAAGTATATATATTTTATATACATATATTTCATAAGTAAAAGTACTTTATATATGCTCTCTATATATGTGTGTGTATATCATTTTGTAAATCTTCAAGAATTAAATGAGCATCTATTGATTGTTCATATGAAAAACGTAGGGGAGGATAAGGCCTTTTATCAGAGTAAGATCAAGTATCTAAGTCGACACTTTTAATAGTGAAATCCATGAAACAGCAAACTGGAACAGAAGGTACAGATGATTTGATATTTTTTCTCTACCCCATCCCCCAAGTCAGTTTAACACACATTTATTAAGCACTTATTATGTAAAAGACAATGTGATGGATATTGTGAACATAAATATGCAAACCCAACTAAACTCTTCTAGGAGATGTATCAGAGCAGTTAAGGGCGTTTGCCTAACTAATTTTGTCAGCAATTGATTTTTTGGTTGTAATGTGTAGGAGGCAGTACATTCACATCTCAATCACACCCCAATGTTTCCTTTTTGAGAAGAATGGAGAGAAGATACCAAGAGGGATCTCTAGAAACTACATTCTATGTGTCCCTTACATGGTACTGTGAAGTCAGAGACAGCTGCAAAATGGGTGACTTACAGCAGTGCAGCATGGTACAGTGGGGAATATGCTGGATTTAAGGAAATGAGATCTGGTTTTGAATCTAGCTGTAGCCATTCACCTGTATAACTGTGGACAAATCCCTTAACCTTCTCTTGTTCATTTTCTTCTTGAACTAGAATTGTCAGCATTAAATTTCTCATCCCATCTGAAGGGGCCACTTAAAAGCATATTCAGGGTGTTTCAAAAGCTTTTGTGCAGTTTAAAACTTTTAAATATTAAAAAAACCGCATTGGGGACATCATGTATATCAAAGCAATAAACTTCATATTACTTCTCAACTTTCTCTTAAAACTACTGACAAAGTCAGTAATATGATGTGATAATGTATGAGTGACATGGAGTATCTGATCAATGCTTCTAGGAAAATCATAGAATATTTGAACTGGAAAGAATGCATTGATCCTACTTTGGCAATCTCTTATATACTCCTTTTCCCTCTTTTCCTTAATACTGAAACCATATACAAGTTGAGATCCTCATCAGTTTTCATCCTTTTCATTTGCATCCTCAGTACCTAGCACAGTGTCTGGAACATAGTCATATCTTAATAAATGCTTGTTGATTGATTAATTCTCACCTAAGTTTTAATTGTGACTGCCTTCACAGGCAGTCCTCCTGTGTTCAGGACCTGAACTGGTCTTCCTGTGTTGATTTTTTTCTCAAAACAGACCATCCTTTACTCACACTTTGTAAGAAATAGTCTTCCTAATTGCATCATTCTACAACTCAAAAACCTTTTCCCATTGCCTTATAAATAGCGTGTATATTTCTGGGCTCAGCATTCAAATCTTTCTGTACTTTGGTTCCAAATCTTTCCAGTTTATCTCATACTGCTCCCCTCCTACTTTGCATTTCAGCCAAAGTGGACTAACTACCCACTCTACTTTTATGCTGTGCTCTTTTAATTCTGTCCTGTTGTTGCCATATTCTCACTATGTGGAATACATTCTCTCTTTAGATGTCACCCTCCCCCAATAAACCCTTCTCCAGACTTCCACCCCCGTTTAAGCTGATCTCTCCTTTCTTAAATTACTTGTAATTCTTTATATTGATTGTCCTGTCTGTTGTGCCATCATTATTGAAGTACATGTAGTTCCTTCCTGCTTAATTAGATAGTAAATTCCTTGAGGGCAGGATCTATATACCTATCTCTATAGTCCCAGCACTTAGCACAGTGTTTTGTGCATAAAGATCACTTTTTAATAATTCCTTGATTTAGATTGAATTTTCATGATCATATAATCTGCCAATGAAAAAACTAAAACTCAGGGAGTTTTTGGTGACTTATCCAAGATGATATTGCTGATTTGTCAGTTGATACTGGAACCTGGATCTCCTGGGCATCAGTCCCATAGTTTTTCTTCTAAGCATCCTGCTTGTCATAGGATAGATTAAAAAAAGATAAAATATTCATTTGCAGTAGGAGGGATTTAGGATATATAATAAGTGATAACATAGGTTAGATAGGATTATTAAACTTTTTTTTTGGGGGGGGGGTTCTCTTATGTAAAACAAACAAAAAAACTTAGAGAATTTAAAACATTGGGCCAGGATGAGGAAGGGAGGAGAGGGATAGGGAACAATTTAATTTAGGTATTTTGGATTTGAGAAGAAAAGAAATAAGGAAAGAGAAGCAAAATTTTATATTCATTTTCTTTTATAGGGCATGTAGAATAGTCTTAAATAAATGCAGTTAATAATGCAAAAAATGTATATAATTCAGTTCTATGTTTTGATGTCTTGAAATAAAGAGATAAAGAGGAAGGGTAAGAGATGAAAAGGGAAATGGAAAAAGGGGGAGAGGTAGAGAAAAAAATTTCTTTTCATTTAAAAAAAAAGAATAGAAAAAACAGATCCTGATAAATACAATAATTAATGCAAGAGTTGATGTTCCCTCCAGTGACTCAGATCATCATTCCTGAGTAGATGGATAGTCTTAGTAGACAGTCTTCAAGAGTTGCTGGAGCTGAAAAATTCATTTTCCCATGGGTATCCTTGATGAGCTTCTCCATGCTTAGTTAGGCGGGTCCTTGGACAACAGACACACAGTCCATCATTAAGCCATTTGAGGGTGGGGTGGGGTGGATGGGAGGGAGCTGGGTTGGAGAAGAGAACTTATGATTTTCATAGGTTAGGTAACTCCTTGTGCAGAAGTTCCATTTACCTATGTAATTCAGGGCCTTTGGGAGTCCCTGACACCCTTTCGTGTCTACAAGGTCAAAATTATTTTCTTAATAATATTAAGATGTTATTTTATAATTAAAATACACCTTCCTTTTCCAACTACTTATCTAGTTGAGACCAATTTTCTTCATATATTTCAATCAAAATAACTTGTCACAACTGATTGAATAAAGAAGCAGATATGATACTTTGCAGTGAACAGTATTTGAAGGTTGCCTGGGAAAACTGAGAGATTTAAGTAGGCTGCCTAAGGTCACATAACCAGTATGTATCAGAGGCAAAACTCAGTTCTTTCTATCTCTGGGTCAGCATTCTATCCACTCCTAAAGCCTATACTGCAAGCAAAAATGGAGTTGATCCACAAGCCCAATCTGTCTGGATGTTGGGGACTGTTGAGTATAAGAATTAAATATTTACATTTGCATTAAGGGAGCTTTATGATTTCCAAAAGGCAATCCAGCTTGCTCTTCTTCTTTAGTTCAACTCTAAGCCTACTTCATTATCCCATCTGTATGCCCTATTCCTGGTACAGATATTTATGACATCTAAGTGAAATAACTAGAGTACTGGACTCAGAATCAGGAAGATCCGAGTTCAGATCCCTCCTTAGAAATTGACAAGTCTTATTAAGTCTCAGTTTCTTCATCTGTAAAATGAAGATTATATAGTACCTATTTCATACAGTTGTATGAGATAACATATATGTGTGTGTGTGTGTGTGTGTGTGTGTGTGTGTATCATGACCCCATTTGGAGTTTTCTTGACCAAATACTGGAATAGTTCATCATTTTCTCCAAATCATTTTTATAGACGAGGAAAATTAAGTAAAACAGAGTTAAGAGGTTTGTTGAGGGTCATTCAGCTAGTGACTATCTGAGGCTGGATTTGAACTTAGATCTTCTTGACCCTAGAGCTGGTACTCTGACCAGCTACCCCTTTTGAATGTTCATTGTTATTATAGAAAAGCCCAATAGATCATCCAACCATGTACATTGTGTAGTCTGGTTAGTATATATTCCTCATCTACTTGATCTTCCCTGTGTGAATATTCAGCCCAAACTCTTGATTGGTTATGGATCTCTTTCAAAATGCCCTCTAAGGTTCTGAGACTTAATGCAACCAATATAATCAACCAGTTTATCAACAAGCATTTATTAGTTGCTTACTCACTAAGTGTATAACAAGCACTAAGATAAATTTTGGGGATGCAAAGAAAAAGCAAAAACAATGTCTGCCCTCAAGAAACTTCTATTTTAGTGGGAGAGACAATATGCATACCAATATGTATGTATCAGATACAGAATGTATGGAAGATAAACTTAGCTCAGCCATTTTCGAAGTATGATCCATAAACCTCTGGGAATCCCTGACAGCCTTTTAGAGAGTCTTCAGGAACTACATCGATGGTATCTTACTTAACCTTTCAGTTTCCTAGGCATCTTTCAAATACTAGAAATTGAAAAGTAAGTCCTAGATAACATTGGTAGAGCTTCCTCAGAAGGAGTTGCCTAACCAATTAAAATTATAGATTCTTTTTTTTTAATCCAGTAGTGTTTAATTTTTTCCAATTATATGCAGAGATAGTTTTAAACATTCATTTTTGTAAGATTTTGTGTTCCAAATTTTCCTACCTCCTTTCCTTCTCTTTCTTATCCTCAGGATAGCAAACAATCTGATAACAGATTAATACCTGTACAATCATTTTACATATATTTCCATATTAAGTTATTTCCTGAAAGAAAAAAACGGGATAAAAGGGGAAAATCATGAAAAGAAAAAGCAAGCAAAAAAAGTGAAAGTAGTATGTTTGATCCACATTCAATCTTCATAGTTCTCTCTCTGAATGTAGATGACATTGCTAAGAAGAGCTATCATAATTGGTCATTACATAATCTTGCTGCTACTATGTATGATGATCTCCTAGTTCTGCTTGCTTCACTCAGTCTTTTCAGATTTTTCTGAAATCAGTATGTTCATCATTTATTATAGAACAGTAATATTCCATTGCATTAATATAGGTTATTCAGCCATTCCCTAATTGATAGGCATCCCTTCAATTTCCAATTACAGGTTCATTATTTTATTGTAAATGAATTAATAGAATATTTTAATATAATTTTTTATTTCTAGAATGGTAAAAATATATATGTACTTTCATATATATATAATTCAAATAAACAAAATCTCTTAGTGTTCTTAGTAATTTTTGAAAGTATAAGGGATCTTCAGATCAAAAAGTCTGAGAACTATTGGAAGGAATGGGTAAGGCCTTATGGAGAAGGCATCATTTGAGCTGAGTCTTGGCAAAAACAAACATTCTGCTAGGCAGGGGGGGTGGGGAGGGAGAATCTTTCAGGCATGGGGGATAGTGTCATATGTAAACAGGAGCATCGGAGGACACAACAATCTACAGAGATTGTCAATTGGACTGTGTTATGTATCTCCTCTATCACACTGGCAAACACCTTTGGTGAACATACATCTTGCTGTTTTATGCCTTTGCTTGATGTTTATGATCAGAGGGGTCATTGAATAGGGTTCTTTCTGTTGTGATATCTTTCAGCTAATCTTGAATGGTTTTGATATATGAATAGGAGACTTTTTTTTTTTGGAAAAGAGCCATTAAGGGAGTGTTTTGTTCTATGAAATAAATACTGCTTTTTACTACTGTAAATTGACTCTGTAAACTATTACTTAATTTCATATCATCCTGTAGGGTCTGTAGAGCAGGTGGTTTTATGCGCCCTATTTTACATAGGAAGAAACAGACATAGACATAGTAAATGAATGGCTTAGGGTCACATAGTAAGGTAGTGATAAACCAACTAAAGTTAGCTTCACTTCTGATCCTGATTGTTTCCATTATACCACAACTTGGGTCTGTAGTTATAGATGGTACAGATATAATTTCTGAAGAACTGGAGAAACTATAGAAGGAGGAACCCACCAGAATTCATAGTGAGGACATTTTGGGGACAGAAAGATGGAGGGAAGTCTTCTGGCAAGAGTTTCCTTGGGGGCCTGGCATTCTAACTTATGCTATCATCTGCCCTTTTTTAGGAAAGGTGAAGGTGACATGGTTTATAATTCCTTTCTATTCCTGAGGCCTAAGACCTGGTTTCTTGACTTCATACTAGGCACTTGAGAACATCTTGTACTTTCTTGTGCTCTAGTCTCCTGGGGTCCACCAGACGCGTAGTATTTTCCCCAGATTGTTGCCTGCTGCTCTCACACTATGTCCGACTGGCACTTTATTTGCAGAACAGATGGAGCACTGATCCAAGAGGTACTCTCTGCTCTTCTTAGTTGTTTTGAAGAATTGGACTTTTACTAGGGAAGGTTGATGCCAAATTAGTGGACAGTCTGTCACTGGTCTCAGACTCTTTTTAGAGACAAAAGAGGCATTCTGTAACAGAAAGCAATAAGCCTGGAAATCCCCTCAACCAAAAGGTTGGAGATAGGGTCAGTGGTCTGGGAAATTCCCCTTAGGTCAGACATTTCCAGTATTTCCAAGCCTCTCCTTTCCACACATCTTACCTTAAAGTGAAAAAACTAAGAATGCTTCATTACCATCTGAGAAGTGGTTTGGATTGGGAGAAGTAAGAACAATGGTCAGTAAACATTTATTTAGTGCTTACTATGTGCTAGGCATGGGAATACAGATAAGAAAAAGAAAGACAATCCCTGTCCTTTCCCTTAAAGAGCTTATAATCTGTTAAGAGGAAAAAATATACAAGAAAGTTTAAAAGTTGTGGGGAGTTGTTAGATGTATAGTACCTATGTGCAAGGACATAATGTTCATAGAGCTGAAATGAAACATACCAGCTGATGGAAAATAAGGAATTAGCTGTAAAGTTCTGAGCTCTTTATACTAAAAGGGTTGTGAAAAATTTATTATATAGAAGAGTGTATAGAAAACAGTATGATATGATTCCACTTACCTATTGACAAACAGCTATTTCATTATTTCTGGTTTTCTAAAAGATGCATAATTTCCTTGATGTGGATGAAATCCAGTGAGGTCATCAACTGCTCAGTGGCAAAACAGATAGTCCTTCTGCATTATTAAGTCCCAAAAAACTTTGCTTAAAATCATCTTGTGACCAGTCTTCCAGCAGTGGGTCCTTCAAGGTAGTCTTTTTTTCAGATGGCAGGTGCCATTGTACTCAAAGCCTTTCTGACTTGGAAAGATTTACCAAAACTTCTGTTCTTCTGGTGTAATTTTCAGGAACCCAGATTTCCTTGAATATAATGTGTGAGGGCTTGAGAATAGGGAGTGAAGGCTCTTCTTATTCTTATCACTGAAATGACATGCATATCTGCCTTTTCCTTTTTCTCATATGAACCATTGCCTCTAGGTTAATCCAATTCTGAAAATAGGTAACTTTATGAAATAGAATACCAAAGTCTGAAGCTGACATGACAGAAAAGGGAGAAAATGAAATTATTTTGAAAAGAGTGTCTTAGTGGAAATTGTTGAAACTCACAGTGGCTTGAGTGCTGTGTTTCAAATTGTTGATACTGATATTCTCAACTCAGAACTGGAGAGATCAGGATAGAGAATGGAAAAGTGCCCTCTTCAAGGTCATGTTTGTGATAGAAGTAAGAATAAGATGTAGATTTCTGATTTTTGCTTCATCTTACTTGAAGCTAAGATATAGCTCAAAGACAAGTGAACGAACATCTATTAGACACCTACTATGTGCTAGACATGTCTTAAGCACCACAGGTTCAAAAAAGGCAAAAGATAATCCCTGCTCTCAGAAAACTCTCAATCTATTGTACATGAAAACAACTATGTACAAATGATATTATGCAGGAAAAATGGAACATAATCTTAAAGGGAAAGCACTAAATTAAGGGGTAGACAACATGGAAATGACTATATACAAATGATATTAGGAAGAAAAATGGAACATAATTTTACAAGGAAGCACTAGATTAAGAAGGACAAGGAAAAACTTCTTCCAAAAGGTGAGATTTGCAGGAAGCCAAGAAACAGTGATGAGGTTATTGAACCTGTAGGAAATTAAATTGAGGAAGGAAGGTGTAAACAAGAGAAAACATGACCTTATGCTTGGAAAAATGGTTATCTGCATGTAAGGAGTCCTACTCAGCCTGCCAAATAATTGAATAGTAATCATTGTCAGAAGTGTCATCTTAAAAGACGAAGAATGATCAAAGGCCAACATGTGATTGAGAGGTGCTACATTCCCTTATCAAAGCAACTAATACCACATGGGAATAGATATGTACTATTTGAATATGTGACTAAATAAGTGACTAAATGCCCCCTTGGGAATGTGCAAACTTTACAAGTCCCTTTGATTTCAGTGATGTAGCAGAGTGTAAGGTCTCATGGACTCACGTTGAGAAACATTTGCTATAACCTATCTTGTTAACTCAGGCAAACAAGATCTACTTTTCCATGTTACCCATGTGTATTAGAGTGGATTTCTTGGCTTAACATGTTCTATTCTAAGACCATGACACACACGGATACATTTTCCACAAAGAATTATACTCCTCAGACCATGTGTTTGATCCTTCTGAGATGACTTGGTGTTAGTCAGCACTCGACTCGCGATTTCACGAGTGCCAAGTCCATTCAAGCTATTCCTGTTGCCTCAAATTGATTGGCAGAATGTACAAGTTACAGTAATGTGGATGTCCTCACCACCCTAGGTCCTTGGTCAATAATATGGGGGCTGGCCAGAAATGTAGACCTCTGAACAAAACAGACTCTCAGGTTTTCTCTGTTTATTGCTATTTGTATGCTGGAAGTTCGCTATATAATTCTCTTCATTGGGTTATTTAATAATCAACCTAATTGTGGTTAAGTTTCAGTTTAATACCCCTAGAAATTAGAGGAAAATATCTCCTGGCTTCACTATAGCGTGTGACACATGGAGTTCATAGACACGGGGACACAGTAAAGGTGAAAGATAAAAGATCGATTCCTACGGATCCTATAGTTCCCAGCTTTTAAGGCAGTATTTCAGAAACTTTGTAATTATTGTGGGTAATCTTGCAGAAAATTAAATGTTGAGTTTGCATGTGTGAGGAAGTTTGGACTTTTTTGCTCACCATAGCTTGTTAGTCTTCCAGCAGCTCTCTGTGTTGTGGGGCTTCTTGGCTACCTGTCAGGTCCTGGGCTTCCCTTTCCTGCCCTGACGGAGATAGGTGACATCCCTACCTGACGCCCACTGCCTCATTTCTGTGCCAGAGCATGCTTTGGAGGAGAAGGGGCACCTGTAGTTTGCTGGTTTCTTTGAAAGTGGCTTAGGACCCTCCTGAAGTTGTCCAGGTAAGAGGAAAAGTATGTCCAGGGGTGCTTTAGGGTTATTTATTTCTTAATGGATGGTTTTGTGATTATATAGCTTGTGTTATATCAGTCCTTTTGTGTGACTCTGGGCAAGTCACTTAAACTCTGCTCACCTCAGTTTTTTCACCTATGAAGTGGGGACACCTTTGTCCCAGAATTTATGAGGATCAAATGAGATAATATTTTTAAAAATACTTTTCAAACCTTAAAACTCTATATAAATGCTGGCTGTCATCATTATTATTTCTTAATCTCTCAGTGCTCCCAGCATCTCTGTTAGACTCCTAAGTTACAGAACATATCCCTATTTGCACTGGATAATGTAGTTTCTTCCTTGGAAGTCTCCAACACTGAAGAAATCATGGATCTAAACTCATGATGATAGTGATGATGATGATGATGATAAATAGGTGACACTTATAAAACATTCTACATACATTGTCTTGGTTGACCTTCTCAACAACCCTCTTGAGGAACACCCTATTATTATCTTTATTTTTTTAAATGAGGTCACTGTCACTGAGACAAGTTAAGTGATGATCATGTCATTGTACATATCATACATAAAGTCTAGTCACCAAGAGGCATTTGGGAGCCACAGCGAATAAAGTATTAGGTCTGGAATCAGAAAGACCAGAGCTCAGATATTACTTCAAACACTTAATTAGTTATGTAATCCTGGATAAACCACTTAACTTCCCTTTGCCTTAGTTTCCTCAACTGTAAAATTGGATAGTAACAGCACCTGCTTTCCAGGGTGAGGAACAAATAGGATAATATTACTATTAAAACTGTATAGATGCTAGCATATTATTATTAGCTACTATTCCATGCTGGCAGGCTGACCTGATGAAATTCTAAATAAAGATGACAAAATCTAAATGAACCTTTATCTAAAATGTGCTTTTTGTTAGGGATCAGACTTGGGGAATGGAGGAGGAGAGAGGAGGGTATGGAGAACTGCTTGGTCCCACTCCAACTTTAGATTTAGCAGGACTATAGCAGTCAGTCAGTGAGCTTTTATTAAGTGCTTACTATATGCTGACCAAGGTCATAACCTGCAACCTGCCAATCAGGTCCTGGGTCTAGAAATATACTGACTAAACGATAGGAAAACAAGAGAGCAGGAAGCCAACAGACAATAAGATGCTTCAAAGTTCATGGGCTGGATTAGATATGGATAAGCTGTATAATTCAATGAAAAGAATGCAGATTTTGGAGATAATTAGTGCTAAGTGCTTCTAATCTATATGACCTTGGACATGTTACCATGTCTGAAGCCTTAGGCTTTAGTTCCTTTATACATAAAATTATGGGCTCAAACTAGACAATGTGAGGGGTCCCTTCCAACTTAGACAGATAATTATATGAATACGAATATTATTTTTAATGAGAAAACAAAGGAGGCTTTCAGCACAGTAAGTAAACCTCTATGATAAACTTATGAACAAGAGTCACATAGCATGGGCAGACATGGATGGATTGTGGTTTATATCTAGCCATATTTATGAGATCAGAGATCCATTGTAGATCAACCACTATGAGAAGAATATTGTATTTCTCCATGGAAACCAGGATGATCATCTTTGAGAAGATTCGTTTTTGTTTAAGAAGAGAAAAAGCGTTGATTTCCTTTGACGTTTGCAAGTTTCACCTCTGTGACCCGCTTCCATGTATAACGTCTCAAAATAACCAATCTTACCTAAACTAGCCTAAAGATTCTCTGCAAATTACAGGGGATAAGCTTCCAGTTCACATCACATTTGCAGATGCAAAGCGGTCTGTTAACATCTGTGCCCCCCAGCCTGGTTCGTGTTCCCTTGGGTATCATCCTCATACTATGCATTGGGAAAGTGGAGACATGGCTCTCTTGCAGGGATTTCATCATTGGGGTGGTTTTGCCCCATTAAGACCTTATCTTTCAAGGAAAAAAAAAACAGGTGAAATTTCTCTGAGGAAGCCTCAGGGGAGAGTCTGCAGGAACACATTTTCAAATGGAGTTTCCCTTGCAAATGCCACATTGAAAGGTCTTATTCCCAGAGGGGATTTCTATGGGAACTAGAATTTAGCTGGAGTTGTTGTCCTCCTATATTCTAAGAATTCCTAGGCAGATTTTAAGTTTGTTCCAGCTAGGGGTTTTTACCTTTACTAAACTGGTATATTGTATTAAACCCAGGTTGCCATCAAAACCCGGAAAGGAAAACATCACAAATCACTAGAAATATATCAGCATTCTGAGCAGTAGAATTTATGGGGCACTAATGGATAGTCCAGGCTATTTATCTTCCTAGTAGCAGTTGAAACACCTTTGTTTTTTGTCTTGTTATAAAAGGAATTCTTCATCAAGGAACTATAGGTTCCCCAGGCCCATGTATAAGTTTGCATGTACAGCCAGATTAGTCAGTCAACAAGCATTTATTAAGTGCTTACTATATTTTCAGATACCTACAAAGGATAGATAACATCATACATATACTAAATAATTAGTGCTTTGTAATTGTTTAGTAAAACCTTTAGTTTCCCGACTACAGAATGGTCCTGGAACCCAAAAAATGCTTGTTAGATGAGTGGGGGGAAGGAATGATATTCTTTTTTTTTTCTTTTGACACTTCTAATTTCTTCCCTTTGTTGTTGAGTGAATTTCAATTATTCAGAAGACTTTTTTCTTTTCTAAATTTCTTTTTTCCTTATCAAGGCTTAACTGCTTATTCTCTGCCAATTTGGAAAATTTTTTTCATGGTTTTTCCAGTCTTGTCCCCCAATTCCCTATTTCACATATGGAATAGTCCAACCAAATTAGATTATTGTTTGCCTTCAGTAACACATAAGCATTCTCTACCCTTTTTGCCTATTTTCATGCTGTTGCTTATGCCAGAAATCTCCTCCTTCCCTTCCCTGTCCTATAATATCTATTTCAGATGTTGCCATTTTTATGAAGTCTTTCTGATTCCATAATCTTATCTCTATCATCCATAGTAACCTTCTGCTTAGCTATTCCTCAGTACTTTGTTTTATACCAACCCAATAAAATTATGTATTTTACCATAGAATTATCTATTCCATAGCATTGTATATTATAGTTAGATATTTGTCTTAACTCCCTATTAGACTTTGGATTTCATGATGGTAAAAATTTATATAAACTTTATATTTCTTTTATTGCCTTGTTGTATGCTCTAATATACATGGTAGATATTTATTACTAAATTAATGTATACTTTATTAATAATCATGAACCTAGCCCAAGTTGGGGAAAAGGTTGTAGTGCTATGTATTAATAGCTAAGCTCCAATGGAATCATCTTAAGATCATAGAATTGTTGTTTGTCCTTTGAGAATATATTGAAGAGAGCCAATGATATTAGAAAGGTGGTGTCTTGACTTACAAACAAATTAGATTTAAGTGAGGTAAAGTTCTACAAAGTTATCAGTCTTATTCTCTCTTCCAGAATCATCTGGCTCCAGTAGTCTTGATGACTGGAGATGGCCCTGAATTCAGTCAAAGATCTTGTCTGAGGCAACATCCATTCAGTAAAACAATTCAGAGGTAGAAAAGACCTTTTGGATCCAATCCATCCATTTATTGGTTGAGGGCTCCAAATTCAAGTTGAGTGATCTGGACCTAATTCTGACCAGGGTTTGACCATTTCCCTGCTCTTTGTTCACGTTCCTGACTTGGCAGAAGAATACAAAAACTTGAAAAGAAGTACTAGTCATATAGCTAAAACCATGAACCCAGTAATGCTTTCTGGTTATTTTACTCAGTAAATCTAGTGCTTCTCTAATACTGTCAATTCTAAGAAGTAAGTGAAGAGAATAAGAGGATCAGAGACTTAAGAGTTGAAAGAAATCTGAAAAACCATCTGGTTCGACCACCTCACTTTAAAGATAAGGAAACTGGGATCCAAAGGTCTACAGTGATTGATTCAAGGTCATCTCAATGTCAGGCATGGATTTTGAACCCAATTTCTTTAACTCCAAAATTAATGTACTCTAAACAATTTGCTAATCCTTTATGCCTTGGAACAGGACTTCTTAACTAAATCATCTTAACCAGGCTTAAAATATCTATGTTTATATCTATGTCTACATATATTAATAGAGAGATAACTACATTTCAGTATAATTAATTTCCTTTGTAATTTCCTTTTATTTCATGCATTTTAAAAAATATTCTCAGATGTCTATCCCCAAGTGTCTTGTTTAAGACACAAAAAAGTTTGCTAATTCCTGCTGTAAGAGGTGAACTGGCTTGTGGAATTAACTTTTTTGTACCTTCCTCCTTGTATCCTTCCTCCCATACTATTTATGAAGGTCAATTACTTAACTTTTCTCATTTCATTGTTTTTCATCTGCAAAACATGCATAAGGATACTTGCATGGTAAAGTATAACAACAGTATAACCACAAATTAATCTTTTTAATCTAGAAGGGAGAGCAGCAGGAGCCTCGGTTTCTATTTACTCTGTCCAGTTTTGGGACTAATGAAAACCACAGTCTGTTTTGTAGAGGTTGTCTTTCCCTGTAATAAAGTAAGAGAGCTATGTGTTGAGTATTTCATTCCTTTAGTTGAATGTTCTTCTTTCTCTGGCCAAGGTTGGCTTTGAGCCCCAGCAGTGAATTTATTAAATCACTTCTGGCTGTCCTTGTTTATAACTAGCTCTTTTTATATCAAGGCTGCTAGGATTGGTTAACATAAATGATGTGATAATGAGGAGGGAGTAAAGGTCATAAAATTGTTAACATGTATGAGAGGATTGTGGGCTTACCCTACCAGGTGAAAGAAAGGTTAGTATACCAAGAACATCCCCACTTCAAAGTTTGTAGCCAGTTTGCTGCTAACTCAATTATCTATGCCATAGAAAGGTTTTACAAACATATCTGTAACCTAGATACTGTTACTTCACAGTGGGAGATTGCAGAAGGTGCCAATTTCCTGTAGCCCTCTTTAGAGTCAGTTAGATTACTTTTTCCAAGAATTTAGTCATCTCTTGTGAGTTACATTTTTATAGATATGTTTGTATATGTTTAGCAATTTTGTGTCCCTCTCTAACAGGGTTTCTCAGATGCTTCATCATGGCATGTTAGTGGTCCTACGCTCTGCTAGGAGAGAATTGACATTGGCAGGTTCCACCAAGCTGGCAAAACTTCAAGTAACAGGCTGGTATTAGTTGCCAGAAAGACCAGCCTAATTAATTTGGAGACATTTTTTAGTAGTAGTGATTTAAAAAAAAATTGGCCACAGAAATTCATGCAACTGTCCACTAAGGTCTGTCTTTGATTTGATGGAAGAAGTACCCTCATTGATAAAATCATGGTCTTTTTGAAGTTTTTAAATTTATATGGTAGAGCAGATCCCCTTTCCCTTCCAGTGAAGAATGTAGTCTCCAACAGTTTCTCACATTCCCATGAACAGCAAGGTAGTGATACACAAAATCTAGGGTACCAGATCAGAAATTATATCCATTGTGATGGTAGATCTCATTTTAAGGAAAAAACGAATAGTTAAATGGATGGATGTTATAGTTTGCTGTCATTTATTTAGAAATTATTGTCTAGTATTAGGGGAATTGCCAGTACCTTTGGTTATTTCTCCTCGTCGTGAAGCTGTTTCATTTTCCTTTTACCTCCCCCAGAAAGTTAGAAAATAATTTTTTTTAAAAAATCAAGCCAGTTAATTTTGTCTTTTATAGATTTGGAATTGGGAGGGAATATAGAAGCCTCTGAAACCAGAATCTTTACTTTACATATGACGTGTTAAGACCCATTGGGTTTAAATGACTTGCTGAAGTTACAGAGATATTAGTAATAAGAGTCAGAGCCAGATTTGGAACCCAGGTCTCCTGATTCCAAACTCAGAACTCTTCCCATTGTATCATATAACCTTTTTAGTTTTGGAAAACATAGTTCTCATTGCTATATTACCAAATCTTTTATGACTTTGGAAGATGTAAAAGGATTTGATAATGGAAGAGGGAAACAGGCAAAATTGAGATATTTTGACTATAGATGAATTTCATTTATCTGTCAAATCCTTTTCCTGTTACAACATGAACCATAAAGAGCTGGTTATAAGATAATTACCAAGAAAAGCCATTTAACCCTTGTCATTTCTCTTTCTCTCATGGGCTTAGATTTCCTACGCCAGCTATTATTTTCATTTCTACTACTTAAAGTTTTGTTTTTGCTCTGGTGCATCTGAGTGCTGGGTATATGATCCACCCTTCAGTGTCTGTTTTTGAATGCTTAATATTGTTGAATTTTCTGCAAATGGTGAGATCTGAAACGTAAAGAGGCAGGGTTACCTAAAGCCTTCACTGCACTGAAATTGAATACAACACCCTGTTCCTTGACACTAAAATGGGGCCTGCTATTGTCAAGCTGAGGGCTAATAGACAGACCAGGGGAGAAATTTTCAGCTTTTCATTGTCCCTATTCCTATACAATCTGCTGTACAGTGAACCACAGTTTGATAATATGGCCATTATAATGATAACTCAGGCAGGGGACAGGGGATGGGGAAGAGAGAGAGGAAGAGAAAAAAAAGGAAAGAAAGAATGAGAGGGAGATACAGGAACAGGTAGATGGAAAGGGGTAAGAGAAGAAAGGGAGAGAGAGAGAGAGAGAGAGAGAGAGAGAGAGAGAGAGAGAGAGAGAGAACTGAACTGGAGCTTCATGCAGAACCAGCCACCACCGCATCCTGCATGACATTCCAAATATTAATACAAATAGAATTAATTCACATGCCAGGGCTTGGGAGGGAATCCATTTTAGGAGGGCACTTAACTTCTGCTGGAGATTTCCCTATGACTGCCCATGGTGAAAAATGTTTGCTAATGAAGGCAGTGCTGGAGCCGCCCTCAATCTATAAATTCACTCAAACTAATTTATTAACTAACATTTGGTTTTAACTAGAGGCGGATCCGGGTTAAAAAGTAGATGTATGTTCCATGCCCTTTGGTTATTAGTGAAACTGTTATAAGCCCCCACAGCTTGACTTATCTTGTGTGTATGTGGGTGTGTGGTATTGCTTTGGGGAGGGGAGAGAAAGCAAAGATGATATTCCATATGCCATTAGTAGATTATTTAATTCCTTATTTTCTGAGTTTATTGTGGATTTAATTTCCTGGACTCTTTAAAAGCTTTCACCTAAAGACATGACAAAGAGTGGGCTGATTCCTTATGTTTTGTTTTGAGTTTGTGGCAATTCCTCCACTAGACTAAAAGGACTTATTTGTGTCTCTTCACTTTCCCCCTCCCCAACCGATCTTTCTATTTCTGTACACTGAATTTAATAAAGAAACTATCATGGAGTAATAATTCCTACAAGCTCTGGACATTTCTTTGGGGGAAGAAGACTGACCTTTCCCTGTTTTTAATAAACAGAAATTTGTGGATTTTGGTTTTTCTCCTCTCCAGTCCAGTTCAGCTGTCATTTTTATTCCATGTTTAAGGTGGAGTGAGCCCAATTTTTTTTGAAGTGGAGACTTTAGAAGAGTCCTGGAAAAGATGGAAAAATAAATGGACCCTATGTGATTTGTATCACTTGTGCCATTTCATAATAGTGCAGTGTACAATGCATTTGAATTATCTTTATTTATCTTATTTGCATTAGTATTGTCAGTTTATTCTGTCTGCTTTCAAAAGAAATTGAGGTGATTTGCTAGTATGTAAGATGTACAGTGTGGGACTTAACTCTTGGGATTAGCAGATCTTTTTATCTTAACTATGACATTGTCTTTTCCCACTCCCCAAAAAAGGGAATTCAAAAAGAGTTATAAGGTATTTCTCTTCAGGACATAAGGCAAGAAAAGGGAACTAATCAAAGAATCATAGAATGGGTAGAAAGACAGAAAACTAAGATTATACAGTTGTTGTAGATGAGAAAGGGACAGTAGACAGTAAATACAGAGGTGACCAGGTGTTTCTAAATTGAAGAGATATCAAAGAAAATGAGGACTGAGAAATAGGCATTTGATAACCAAATAACTGTTGACCTTAGTTTCAATAGACTGGCAAACAGATTACTTGGAGATATTTTTTAATTTGAAAAAAATGTATTTTTAAAGTCTGGTAATTTTTTTAAATAAAGATTTTCAACCTCCCCCCCAATTATCTTGGAAGATGGAAGAATCATAAATAATCTCAAATGAGTTTCCTATTTAAAAAAGACCACTGATGAGGGAGCTGAACCAGGTGAGTGAGTTGTGAGTAAATGGGGATATTAGATAGAGGTTTCTAATACAGATTAATAATACAAATTACTGTCATCAATAATATGTGTTTATGTGAATTAAGTACTACAATGACTACTACAAGGACTAGCAATTTCTGAACAATTCCTACACAAATCACTGTATTTTAAATACTACACAAAACACTTTTGCTTTAGATCCTTATTCTAGCCTCCTCTCCTGATGACCTTAAGTGCTTCAGATGGTCTCCCATAGTCACAGATCTGGAAAGCAATTGGATTTTGTATCACTTGGTGCCAGAATCTCACTAGAATTTAAAAACTCTAGCCCAATCTCTTCAAACTACTAAAATCTGCTGTTCTATATGAGGATTTAGAAGTAACTTCTAATTAAGTATCCCTCCAATTGTTAGAACTTGGTTTAGATTATTAGATTGTTAGAGGAGATAACCTGTCCACCAAAGTTTATTTGATATATGGCAGAGAAGAGAAAGAATCTAAAAGTTAATAAAGAAATGTACCAATTATTAGGTAGGATTGTTGTAACACGCTACCCTACCCTCACCCCAACATTTTTAAAGGATTTAGTTGGGAAGAAGTAGAATTAGAATTTGAAATGAACTTTTCAGATGATTTGATGAACAATTATTTACTAAGGTTCTACTACATGATGGAATATGCATCTATCTTTTTTACTTGTTTTCAGAACAAAAGTTGCTAGTACAATTTAATATACCTCAGATCTTTTGAGGAGCTGTGGAAATAAACATTGGTCCATGTAACTAATCTCCCCCCAAAATCAGGTAGTTTGCCTGTTAAATTGACTATGTTTAATAAACATCCATTTTTGTACCTTTTTTTTTATTCTGAATCTGGGTTGGATCAAAGCTGAATGAATTGCCCAAAGGCAGAGGCCTGTGGCTATTGGGTTATAGAATGGAGAGCTGTAGAAAAATGGGAATGTTGAGGAAGCAGAGGGGGTGACATTGATCATTGTGGGTAGGGGTAATGCAAAATATATAAGCCAAATATAATTTTTGTGACCTGATGTTTTTTACAACTTTGTGAAAACAAGGGGCAAAATGAAACATGATTGCATTGAGATCTATATAAGAAAGCAGAGAAAAATTAAAAGCACATACATAATAAATATTACTCTCTTTGATGATATTGTTCTATTTTAACCACCATCTTATTAACCCACCCACCACAGGCACCAACCCAACCATTGCCATGTTCTTTTCATCACATTTCCTGTAGTTTAGGAGCTGAATTGAGCTAGCTTTTGTCTTACTGTTCTTTATTACCTGTTACACATATGCAAAACAGGTAACCAGGTTTAGAGGTATATCTCTTCTGTATCCCTAGAAAGGAGTATGTGTATATATTGTGTTATAAGGTTTTTGTTTTTTGTTTTGTTTTTAGTCACTGTATTTATACAGTTAATTGACCCTGTGAAAACTGAACCCATAATCTAAACCTCTTTAGAATCCTACAGTTCAAGTGATTGAGTTAACAAGTAGAATTAGCTCAAACAAGGTATCACCATCTTTTCTTATACTAACTTTCCTCAAACCCTGAAATTGCAAGGCACCCTTTATATAAGCACCCAACGGCACCCCACAGACTCTATCAAGGTCTGCAGAGTGTTCTATAAATTTAAGCTGGAAATGTAATTTCAGATCTCAGAGAGGCCTGTGTTGTTGCAGTGATATTATAATCAATGACTATAGCTCCCTCTGAAGCTCATAAAATGACCTCTTTCGACATTGATTTCTTTTCTGTTCTTTTACCTGACCTTTCTGCACCTCCTATGTCTCTTCATTTGCTAAGGCATGATATTTTATTGCCAAGCACCCTCATGATAACTACAGTTGCCATACATTTAGCTTTGTTCAGATCATTACTGTTTAAATAGTCTCTGTTACAGCAGGGTCTGATCCTAGGAAGCTAGGAATTGGTTCTGTTGTCCCTTTAGTTGAGAATTCCATTGTGCTGTTTTCTGATTACATTCATTGCCTAAAAAGATTCCCAAAGGCTTTCTTGTCCCCTTCTTCTTTTTGGATTAAATAAATATCAAGAAGTGATTGCAGGTCCTTGAATTCATGTTTAATCACTCTCCTGATCTGAAGTCTCACTTTACCAGTGTTTTTGTAAAGCCACAAAAGATTATGGACCTATAAGGTAGGTAACTGTTGTGGTCTTTCTGAACCCTAAATGTGACTTACAGAAATAAAGGCAATAACTAAGTCTAATGTTTATATAGCTACTGGTAGTTTACAAAGTGCTTTTCTCACAACCATTTGGACACAGATGTCCTCATTTTACAAGTGTGGAGACTCAGCCTCCAAGAAGCTCCTTATCATTACATAGTCAGTTGAGAAGCAACTTCATCATTCAAAATCAGATCTGTTTTTCAGTGGATTTAGAGCTGGTAGGGACCGAATCATCTTGTCCACTCTCTTCATTTACAGACTAATACCTGAAGTAGATAATTGATGTAGTCAGTGTGTACTCATGAATCTGTGATCTCATTGATGTAGAAGTTTCCTCATTGTTGCAGATTAAAACATACATGCACTAACACATCATGTGTGACTGTAAACCTTATCCTTCTCAAAAAATTGCTCCAAAGGTGTGTACACTCAAAGTGCCCAACTTTGTGCAGGTGATAAGTAAAAATCAGATTTTAACTTATTCCTGTCTTTGATTCCAAGTTCTGTGTCTTTGTTGTATAATGAGAAATATAAACATTGGACTTTTTTGGAACATTTCTAGTCCAGACACACAACTAGTGGAGACCTAGTAAATTCTCAGGAAACCATTTAATTTTTGAAGACTAGTTTAGTTTTCCCTAAATAGTAAGGAAAGAGCTAGTCAGGGAGGAAAAGATTGTTTTGTGTTTCCATGTAAGAGCTTCCAGAAGGTTTCTAAGCACCTGATATGTGATGGGCTCTTTCTTTCCAGGCATCTGCTTTCTTTGCCTAGCTCAACATTCCAGGGAGGTTTTCTCTTACAGAGCTCAGAAGTGAACATGTCAGCACCCAACAGCTACCCTGTTTTATAAAGAATGCTCTGCTGACAACTTCGCAGCTGCTAAGGAAGACGCCAAGCCTTCCTCGTAAAACGATACCCCACACAAAGGCCTGTGTTCTGTTGGAACCCACCATGTCATTTCTAAATCCCTTTCCTTGGGGTCACAGAGAGGCGCCAACCTCTTTATTATTACTCACACCATTTTACAATAGCAAACAATTTCCACAGTCAAGCCTACTGCTATTCTTGAAAGATCCAAGGGATTCTGGGGTTGGGTCTGATGCAGCAGAAAAAAATACTATATGAAAACAAGATGAACAGTCTATCTGATATTTTTAGTTGAAGGAAATATTTTGGAATACATATACAAGAAGACAAATGCTTTTTGTGATAACTCTTTTTTTGTATACTTTGGTAAATGACCAATTGGTTGAGTGAGTATTTTGTGACCTTTTGATTGTAGAAAAATGTAGATTTTTCAAAAGCATTATTAGCCACCATAGATATGTGGGATGATTTGACCAAGGAAGACTCTTTTCTATCTTCACATCTCAGCTGGCAGATTTTTTTCCACGTAAGTTTTATAACATTTCTCTGATCTTCAAGAATCAGAGTTAATTTGACTGATAGTTTAAGCCATGGTTAAATGTAGTTACCTCTATAGATAACAGTTGGCAGACAGAACAGATTCTTTAAAAAATTGTTAGAGGTCATTTGTTTCCAAAACCATTTAAAGAATGGTCCATTGTCAGTTATCTTTGTAAACCTGCTTTCCACCAGTTCTCTTTCCATCCCCAAAGAAAAAGAAACTTTATCTCTTTCCAGAAGTGCTTTGTCAAATGTTGACTGACAAAGCTTGGAGCAGTTGAGAAGGCTGGTGAGAAACTTGTGGTGGAGTTGGCTGGAAAAATTGTGGCTATTATCTCACAAACAGACATTAATTATGAGCCTCTGAAACTCATGACTCTCCCCCCATTGAGTATTTTTTTAGAGAAGTAAAGTAATAGGGAGATTACACACACATATACACGTATGCATACACAATCTAAGCAAACATAAATTTTATGTAATGTATACATATTTTATGCATGTATATACACCTAAATGTATATATTTCATATACACATACATATATAAAATACATCTACCATTTTATATAAATGGAATTTTACCACAACTGCATTAATTGAACATTTTAGTTGGAATGATTTTTCAGGTAAAGTTCAGGTGACTAGTAAGATTATTATAGAATTGATTTTTTAAAAATACTGTTTTTTGTGTTTGTTTTTCATAGTAACTAAAACTTATATCAGCACCTATTTGAAGGTTCCCAATCATGTCTGTGGGCAATTGTGGGACATATTCCTTTAGTAAAGCTCAATACTGAGCTGTTGTTCTAGGATCCTCCAATACAATCTATGATGATAAATTTACTTTCTAAATATTTACAACACTTCTTTCTTTTTAGTGATATAATCTTTTTGGTATATTTTCTTTAAATTCAATATTGGCAACATCGGGTTATATATTTCCATTTCTTAATCCAGAGGAAGCATGGGGTAATGGATAACATGCTGGTTAGAATTATAAAGACCTAGAGTGTTGTGTCAATTACTTGGGACAAGCCATTCTTTTTACATGGTTTTATTTTGTGACAGCAGTGGGCATGTTGTGTGCTTCTAGCTTGACTTAGAATGTCTGAAGTTGACCCAGTTTGAGCTGATATCCCCAACTTTAGTTATTTCTCTGTCAGTTGTGTACTGGATTTCATGCCACATCTTTGTGTTTCATTGCTCTCTTTTGCTCTGTTTTTTTAAGAAAGCATATTACTCCAAGGAGACATTGAAAAGTTGTCACTGTTAAAGAATACGCTTCAATACTGCACTAGCTCTTTGTATGGTGAGGTCATGCATTTTAAGATCAGGCAGGACCACAGGGATATAGGATTCGCTATGCCAAAGCTTAAAAAAAAAGTTTGGTTAAAAGCACAAAAACAATGCAAAGAACAGACAAATTGGTGCAAAATAGCTTAACTAATCTGTAGAAAATAAACATCAACAACCTTCAGAGGAAATTGGCAGCTGGAGGAATTGATATTGATTCCTCTTATATCACTTAAGTTTTTGGAAATGGAAGATCATCAAGGAGACCAGCAAACAAACTGCAAACTCTTGTTATGAAGAAAAAAACACTTGTTATGAGCAAGACAATGCAAAGACTAGACTCCTGAAGATTGGGAAAAGGTCATTTTTATTGATGAAACATATTTTTTCTATATGCCCAAACTGTTGTCAGAAGAAGGCTAGGTGAGCCTGTAAGATCTGAGCATCTTCAAATAGATTGTAAAACATTCATCCCAAAAATTCTTTAGGGAATTTTTTTTGCTTCCAGTGGACTTGGAAGCCTTATTCCCATTGAGGGAACTATGATAAATTTTGGACATAGTAAGAAGTAAAATTGTTCTAGAATTAGGAAAATTGAGATGGAATATTACAATATGATGTTGTTCCATGCCATATGTCATAGAAAGTTAAGAAAAATAATAAACATGTTTCAATATGCCATGTAATCAACTGATTTAAACTTTTTAGAAAACCTATGGACCCTACTATATTATTAGATCACATCTAATTCTTTCCTTTTAAAAAATACCATTTTTATTATTATCCTATAAACATTTATAATTTATAAAATATTTTCCTCAAATAATCTTGTGAAGCTCACAATAGAAACATGCTCCTCCTCTTTCTACAAGCTGGCTCTTTTAGGGGAGTTTTGTTTGTTTTTTAGCAATGACATAAAGATAATGTTCACCACCAAAAAAGAAGAAAAGAAAACTTATAGGCTATAATTAAACGTGTCCTTGGAAAAACAGACTATTAATCAACTATAATGTTTTATATCCAATATCATAAAAGTATAGTTTTATGATGAACAATTAAAGAATATGTTCAGAATTTTCTAAACTTTTGATTTTGTAGCAAAAGGGCATATTGCTTATTAAATATTTTTAAAGATACAAAAATAGTTGTAAGACATATTGTACATTAATAAATTTAATTACTTACTTTGCCCTCAAATCCCATTCCATTTTAGGTTCAGATTCTGCCTTTTTGCAAAATACTTTTATTTTATATCTTTTTCTTTTCCTCCATAGGATGCTCATTTGACAAGTAGGAGAAAGGATTATTCTTTTCTTTTCACAGATTTTACAGATTTAGATACAGATTTACTGATATGGTAAATGACATAGCTAGGTAATGACAAAACATGAAGCAGCATACAGTTGTCCTATTTTCCAGCCTAGAACACCTCTCATTATATTAGGTAGTCTGATTCCTCATTCACTCTTTTCAGAGAAAACATAAATAGATTCTTCAGGAACAGAAGCAAAGAATGACGACTATGTTTACTCATAATTGTTAAACCTTTAATTTCAGACCCTGGTAGATGGAAAACAATTTGAATGTTGCAGTGACAGCAAAAGTGGATTGTTGGCTTTCTTTTGGCCTTTTGCCACCTGAAGTTTTCCCTAATTAGGAGGTGCATGTGAACCTGAACATGAGCAGAGAATCAGCCAATGTAATCATTAGCTGATTCTCCTTCTAGATGTGACAAGTGATGAATCAACCTAAGCTTGCCCGGAGCATTCTTCAGGATAATACCCAAAGGGGAAACCCTCCTAGGCTCAAGTAGAGCATTTTCAAAACGCCCTATTCTTCTCCTCATTGCCCACTCCTTTTCTGTCTTGTCTGTAGAACTACCTGAGGACATATAACTGCTGACTTTAGCTTTCTGGCCAGTGCTTGCTTCTTGGAGCCTGAATATGAGATGAAGGAGGGAAATCCTCCATAAAAGTTTCTTCTCATGATTGCACTTCCTACACTCTTCTCTTCCCTCACCTTCACAGACACACATCTCTTATTTATGTAGCCAAGGAAACGTTTTCTCTTCCCTCATTGAGACATTGTTCTTCACATATTCTACCAAAGATTGGTTCAAAAACTTTACCTTACTTTGTCTCCGTTAACAATTCAGAGTCTTTCACCTAGAGCAGTGATCCCCAAATTGGTAGTTTTTACCAACTGGTCTGATCTTTTAATAAAGTCAGTATATTTGAGAAAGCTATTGAGTACTCAAGTTGTAGAAAAGGCTGTAATAAGTGAGGAATCAAATACCAATCTTGTTAAGAAGTCGCATTTTTAGTATTGGCTCCTAATCCTTCTTCTGGCCCTTAAAACCACAAGACTCTGGCTTTTCCCCACATTACGGTTTCCCTTAATTGTATCATGTCTTCTGCCTTCTTGTCTTTGCCTATTTTTTATTATCATATAAACATTTATAATTTATAAAGTATTTTCCTTAAATATAGTTACATTAGGACATAGTTACATTAAGATAGTATTTTCCCCATTAGATTTATAATATCCCAACAATGTCTAAAGCTTTATTTTAAACAGAAAGTATGTTTCCCATACTGCTGACACAGACTGAGAGTATTCACATGCTGTCTGACCCCTCTGTCGTTTAAATTTTGACTATCCCTAAGCGATCCTAGACCCCAGCTGGAAAAGTTGTCATTGTATAGACAACCTTTCCCTTATTGGAGCTTCCTAGGAAAGGGCTATATATCACAGATTTTTTTTTTCAGGTTCTGGTCTATAATTGATTTAGTAGTTTTCCCAAAGAATTCTGATATTAAACATTGTTGCCCAAGATTCTGTTTTATCATTGGATCAAACATAATAGCACCCTACTTTTTTTGGAGAGAGGGGCCAAGGGAGAGGAACCAGGCCTGTGATTTCACTGATTGTGAACATATACAAAAACAGATGTGTGTATAAAATTATATATTTCTATGTATATATGCATATATATACATAAACATATATTTTTTTCTGATGAAAAAAAATTCTTTCTACCAATCCAAATTGGCACTTGCTTTACAATTTAGAGAATTTCCTAAAAGAAAAAATGAATGAAAATAATTTACTAATTTTCAACTAAGCTCAAACACCATTGTCTTCTTTATTTCAAGGTTATTTATCTGTCCAAAAGCCATTATTATTATCACTATGTTAATATTACTAATAATACTTGCCAAGAAGGAGGAAGAATATTGACAAATCCCCATACTATAAATAAAAATCTCAAAAAATCTTCAGTAACTCAACCAAAATCTATACAAAATTGAACCCATTACCACAGACCAACGTCTGGTCCACAGTCACCTGAACATATAACAATGATTCATAAAATCTAAAGAAAAATTGTTTTAATAGATTTCATCTTTATCAAATGCTTATAATCTCCAAGTTAAGTGGAACTAACTAAAAAAATCTAAATCAAATGGGAATGGGATGAGGTACATATTATATGACTTATTCTGTCTACCATTAGAGCTTTACCAAGGATGCTTTTGGAGAAGATGAATTTGATTTCAAAGTATATTCTACTAAATTACAAAATGAAGTTATTTTAACTACCTATATAATAGTCTGCAGAACATTAATTTCATAGAATAATAGCAGGGCAGCAACTCCAAATTATATCAAAATGAGAATATTCCCAATAATAAATAATAATACTTTTTAAAAGTTCTTGACCTTATTTCATAGAAATTTTTATTCATATATATATATATATATATATATATATATATATATATATATATATATATTATTGGGATACAAATCATAGGGTTTCCTTGAAGATTAGAAAGCCTTAAAGTTCTTTTGGTTTTTCTAAAAACTAAATTCTCTAAAATGACAACCAAGACAGATCTACCTCAGAATGGATTATGCTTTCTAATAATAGTAGCTGATATTTGCATAGCATTTTAATATTTGCAAAGTACTTTACATACATTTTATCATTTGATCCTCACATATAAATTATATAAATCCTACTAGTATTACTTCCTCCAATTTTTCAGAAGAGGAAAACTGAGGCTGAGGGTAGTTAAATAATGTATCCTTAGTCACAGAACTATAAAAGCTGAATTTGAACCCAGGTTTTCTTGCCTTCATGTCTAATACTTCCTCTGTTAGGCTAAACTGCCTTATAGTTGTTTGTGTTAGAGTGAGAAGCCAATCTAAAGTTGTCACTCATATCTACCATTGTTTTTTGTTATTGTTTAGCAGTTTCAGTTGTGTCCAGTTCTTCATGACCCCGAGATGGATGAGGGAATTTCTTGGAGAGGTAGAAGTAGTTTGGCATTTCTTTCTCCAGATCATTTTGCCGATGAGAAAACTGAGGCAAACAAGCTTAAGAGATGGCCCAGGTTATACAGTTAAGTAGCTGAGGCTGAATTTGAACTCAGAGTCTTCCTAATTTCATGCCCCAGTGCTCTAGCTATAGTACCATCTAGCTGCCCCATTGTACCTTTCCCTTACATGGCTATAATAATGAATGCCACAGTTTTGGAAGAGCTGAGTTCCTTCCCAATGTTCCAACACAGGTGAAGCAGGTCAGGCAGCACAGAGGGATTAGCTCTTTGTTTATTTGCTTTTCCTTTGAGCCCATTTCCGTTTCTCCTAGCTTATTTCTCCTGGCTGCCAGAACTTCTGTCAAGTTGTCATGAAGAACACTGGCCTGTCTCTCTGGGTTGTTGCCAGCTCTGATAAGGGCATGACACGGGTGGAGCTCGGTCAGCAGCCATGTACCTTACAATTTTGCAGAGGGACTTGGCCAGCTGGAAAGAGCATGAGCTTTGCTCACTGAGAATGTTTCTTTTTTAGCCCCCAGATCTTTTGGAATGGAAAGGCAGGCACACCATTCACTGTTTAATTTTCTTCCCAGTAGACAGTTAATCACCTCCCAAGAAGGTAAATAGCTTGTTGTTCTTACAACAACACCTTTCTCTCTCCTCTCTTCTCCACAAAGTTGTAACTAAAAGATCTGAGATTTGATTCTGTGAATCATGTCTTCTGAAAACACACTAGACTACACATACAATTCTATTGATCCAACCGTTGTGTCACATGGTTAATTTGTGAGTGATTAGAACTGATTAATTTGTCTAAGGAATAACTATGATCGACACTCTTTCGCTCAAAAAAAAAAAGTAAAAAAAATGCTCTTCAATCTGATATTCAAGACCTCTTCCCTGGCTCCTACCTTTTTCTCTAGCTTTATCATTCATTTCTCCTCTTTCCTTGTTATGTATTCTGACCAAAATGAACTATATTCCTGAACTTATCCAGTACTACCTTCCCCAACACCATTCATCCCTGTCTTGTTGAATGTTCACTATTTTATTTATACCTATATCTTATGCATCCTATCATGCCCAGCTCAGATGCTACCTCTTCTCCTATGTCTTGCCAACTGTCATTCTCCAATTGCAAGCCCTTTGTTCTTTCTCTGAAATCTCATAGAACTTGGTACAATTCTTACTTAATTCAGGTATTAAGTCCTAAATTGTATTTGAACTTGTCAATAATTCTGATCTGTTCTCTTAGAATATCAATTATTTAATAACAGGTCCTTTCTCCTATAGGTGATAATGTTTCTGCCTTGTGTAACATTTTCATCTTTTTTATCCATTTATTTTATACTATTATTTTGAAGAATAGTTATTTGTGTATTGGTAATTCTTCTCCATTCCCTCCCCTCATGTATAACAGTGAACCAGTAAGCTTTAGAGACGGTGCCTCATCTAAGCTATGTATTTCCTTAGTGCCTAGAATGAGACTCTGGACACAATAGATACTTAATAATCATGTGCTGAATTAAATTGAATTTTTTCTCCCTCAGTGCATAGTAGGACCTTGATAAATGAATTTTTTAAAGTATTCCATGACTCACAAATATTTTATTGAGTATCTACCATGCACAAAGTACCATGCAGGCTATGTTGAGATGGCAAAGATAAGTGGATGTTCGAAGTTGTAAAAAAGATAAACCAAAGACATCTCCTTGTTATATGGTAGTATCACTTTTGGAAAATAGAGACACCTGATTTTAAGTGGTTTGTAAAGGAGCACATAGAATAGAATTGGATACTTCACTTCTGGGTTTGAATTTCTTCCTTTTGGGACAGTGCTTAATATGTTCCATTTGTGTCTTCCAGTATACTAAATAGACCCCTTGTCTTAAGAAGGTTAATGGAACTCTAAATAAGTAGCCATTTGTTTACTCTTATCTTGTGTGTACATCGTGTGATTTTGGCATATTTTTTTCAGACTTCTAGTTGAGAATAAAATCTACTTCCTAGAGAGTTTAGTTTTATTTTCAAGTGAAGGGAAAAAAACTTAGGGAAAAACTCCATTATGGCCAGAAAGAGACTTTTACAAGGATGAAATCTTTTGAAAGAAACATGGGGCAGTTTACATCTGAAAGGAACAGAGGGATGTGGATATGGCTTGCAATTTTTTTCATAGTTGGAGGGATATAGCTTATATGCCCATGCTTATCCTGTTGAGATAAACTTTGTTTTGAAGATATATTACATTCCCTGATCAAATGAGAAAAAAAAATTCCACCTGTCATCATATCTAGAATACAGCTGGCCAGCATGGCCAAGTGCCACAGGCACTTTTCACGTGGCCTTCCTGTGAAGGCCATCCAAGTGCCCATTCTCAGTAACTGGAAAAACCTTGTGTCTTTAAATGGTGATCTAACCATCTTCATGGGCTAGGGAATACTTCATGCTCTTGCTTATTTTTCAGTGGGAGCTTCCCATGAAGAGTTAATTGTTCATCTTTTACCACTTCTAATATTTAACCCAGTTGACCCCCTCCTCTGCCACTTTCATCACCTAGGTCAAGTTGCAAGATCCTTACATTTTGTGTTTGCACCATAAGACGATTGTCTTGGACAAGAGAGTGTGTTAGAAAGAGATTCTGTTTTTCCAGCCTTCTCAAGCTTACTTCAGGTTGGTTTCAGTGTTTCTTGGATGTATCACTTTTCTCTGATCCAATAGCTTAGCTTTTTTCTCTTCTTCCTCCAATCTGGCATGGGTTAATTTTCCTTGCTGCTTTTAGTCCTTGATGTGAATCCTCCTATATTAATGTGGTTTTTGAAATGAAAAATCCCTACCAGCACAAAGAATGTCTTGGATAGTTTTGCATTTGCAAATAAAGCCCTAACAAATGCTCATTTAAAAAAATATATTTTCCCAGCTGAGCACATTAAGGCTATATGCTGCATCTTTGTATTCACTTCAATAAACCAGGTGTGCTTCTGGAGATTAGCTATTTTTTATAAAGAATGATTTTGAAATAAATGACAATGGGCTCATTTCTCTTTATGCTGAGGATAACATTAAAGGAAAACTGCAGTGATTAGTTTTAATACCTCAGATAGCTTAATGAGTACTTACTAAAACTGTGTGTATATGTATGTGTGTGTGTATACAAAAGGTATACACATGTGCATGAATAATTTCCCAACAACTTAAGTAGTACCTGTCATGGTCTTAATATATGAGCGTTTGCAAATTGTTTTGGTGTTTGTTTCTGCTGGTGCTTTTCGGCTGGAAGCAGAATACCCCTTCAAACTTAATTTTAAAAGAAATGCTGGTGAGAAAATAAGCTGTCCAATCTCATGCTTTTGAAAACAACATGGGACTTTAGGTTTGTACTCAGCCTATTATGCCCCCCAGGGCAAAGTCATCTGTAGGACTCCTGTGCCTATTTTCTTTGGAAAACAGACCTATGTAAGTGGGTGAGGAATATGGAAATGTTGGGATGGTTAAAATGCTAGGCTTAGGAGAGTGAAGAAGGTTTGGAATGGTTGTGATGATGAACCTGCCAGGGAATCAATAAGACATCCATAAAAGGGTTGTTGAAGAGTATGAAGGCCCATTTGATGTTAGACTGTGTGGATCTGTAATGTTTCTCTGCTTTTCTCCAGCTACATTCATTAGCCTTGAAGAAAGGACAGGAGTATGATCTAGGGTTGAGAGCTAACATGGAAGGAAGTTAAGGAGCAAAGAAGTCTAGAAGATTAGTGAGGACTGTATGAAAGTGATGGACCATGGAGAGGATCTTGGCCATCTGGAAAATGATCTAGACATGGCTTCATGTTTAAACTCCACAAGTCTAGCACAAAACACTAAAGATCTGAGTCCTAAAGGGCTCAAAGACAAGGCCCACAGGACCTACTCCCCAGACTCTCAGTTTTTCTTTTTAAATAACTGGCTTCCTGCTGATTATTCAAGGACTGACTGAGTATCTTACTTCTTTTACTACTTTCAGCTATCACTTGGCTATTTCTGCTGCCATAGTTTTCTTTAAAAGGAGAGGACAAACAAATGAAGATGAAATCTTATTCATCTTCATCTCTGGCCAAAAAAAAAGTTTGTGTGAGGGAATGAACTTTTCAAATTTTCTGTGAATTTCTACTGTCTGTATTTTCCCTGTCTCCCACTGATCACAGATCACTTAGCTATGTAGTTCCTGCATTGTGCTTGTATTGACATAATCTACAGATGGAACTCTGTTGTTTATTTTCAGAAACATGACTAAGAGGGTTTGTATGTGCTTGTTGGTGAGTCCTGGGATGCAGTCAAAGGTAATTTCATTGCTTCTGTACTCAGGAGCCAATTTAAGTGTAAAGATAAAGCCATACAAGATAAAAAACTCTTAAGATAAGACATGGTAACCTTTTAATAAAAGTAGATTTTCACATAATTCTTTCTGGAACTTCTTGGAAATATGACTGATTTTTCTAGAATAAAGAAAGAGTTAATAAGGAGATGCTTTGCTCAACTGAATATTATAGTTAATTGAAGGTCAGTCAGTAGTCATTATTTACTTTTAAGTACCATTAAAACCTTGTGAGAGGACTAAAAACTTTACAGGTAGAGGGCAATAATTTTATGTCATTCACATGAAAGGGAGAGAAAGTCTTCCTTGCATGGGTTCCTGCAGATGAACCCACCATTGTTTCCTTATTTTATGAGAACATTTTTTATAATCAAAATCACTTGCAATCAGGTGAAGGCATCATGCTTTTGTTATTTGCTCCCTCGATCTGTGTCAGATGCTACTGCCCTATACAGGTAAAATTTGCCTCCTTTGCTGAATTTCCTAATAAGTATTAGGGCTTAAGCACCCACATGTGGGTCATTGTAGGTTTTTTTCTGAAATGCCAAGAAATGCTTAATGTTTGGCATTAAATCTGAACTGGGACTGGAAGCAAAGGGGAATAGAGAATTTATGGGAGTATATTTTAACGTGTTTTTTAGGATACAGGGGAGATAGGAGGCTACTGAGTAATGGGTGTATCATTAATATCCCATGCCATAGAATATGGTATCATAACATGACAATGGACTGAAATTGTGGCTTTCTTCACAAGGAAATGGGAACCATAATTCATAGTACAGAGGAAGAACTGACAAATGAGAGCTCTGGCTCTGTCACCCAAGTTCATCTTCACCCTCCCCCACTTTCTCCCTTCCCCCCCATCAAGGCTTATTGGCTGCTCTCATTTAAATGAACCCTTTTGGAAAGCTTTTTTTTTTTTAAGTGAACAGATCGGGTATCTAATTTTAGCCATGGCAGCTTATAATTAGAAACATTTCTAAACTTACTTGTTTACAAACACCTGCAGTAACACTGTGTGTTGGCAGTTTCAGAATGGGCCTGTGACAGGAAGGTTGAGGGGGTGGGGAAAAGGATGGGAGGGGGTGTCACTCCAGTCTGCTTCCACAGTTGTTGGACACCAGAGCAAATGCAGTTTTCTTTTTTCTTTTCTTTTTTTTTAAACTTCTCTTCTGGGTGAGTGCCTCCAGGCCCACGCAACAAAGGCACAATGTGCCTGCGTCACACTGCGGGGCTCTCCTTTCCCTAGAATCAAAGGGATTTGTTGGTCAGTTGTTATTTGGGACAAGGTTAGATTTTAAAAATGACACCCAAGGGAGAAGTTCTGGTGACTAATTTTAGCAGCTTGAGATCTGCATTGGACAAAATTGTCTCTCTCTTTTTTTTTCCATGACTTCTATATTTATATATCATTCAGCAGACTGTTTAGCTGATCGATTCAAGCAAAATGAGTAGAGATTGCCATCCATAATATAAATAATTTTACCTAAACTAAAAGAAATATCTATGGTTAGAGGGAGAGTGATACCTATTTTAAGTGATCTTTCCAACTGAAATTGAATACTATCAGAGAGTACAAAAAATGATGCTGCTGACAAGATGCTGTGTTACAGAGACAGTATTGCAACCTGATTCTTACTGATTTGGACCTTATCACCAATGTTTGCTAGGATAAACATGGTCCTGCTTTTCACGGAATGCTTAAGTTATTTTGAATGTAAACTTGAGAATCAAATGAATAAAGAAAATAGAATGTGTATTCCTAACAGGTTATATAGAATAGATTAGAACAGGACTGTTATGGATGGCAGAATCCTGAATATTTGTGGGGAGCATCTACTACTGGCAATCTGCTGGAATTTTCCATCATTAATAGTTGGAGGTCTGTCTGGCTCCCAACTTCAGTGACCTCAAAGTAGAGATGGGACTGAAACAATAAACACATATTGTATGCAGGGCTTGTTGGAGAGACTGACATTTCTGGAGAAAGAAAGCATGGAAAATTTATTCTTCACATCTGAGCCAAGTATAGTAGAATAGGATGGTTTCTTTATTGTCATATACAGGATTAGTCAGATATAACTGCTATTTTAAGAGTTCCTTCTTATGGTTCCTTTTTAAAGCTATATACATATTCTCAACTCTTAAATGTACTACCTTTGTTCTAGCTTGCAATGAATGTTTAAAGAATTTTGATGCACTTACTGTCTGGTACTAGGAGAACGATGAGAGATTAAATAGGGAAAAAGGACTTTTGGCAGAACTTGCAAGCTGGTTGTTTTGACCAACTCTTGTCTCAGCTGTGGTCTTTTTATGGCATCTCCTTATATGGGAGTCTTCTAGCTGAAGAGAATCCTGAGTCCCTGATTTTATTCTTCTGTCTTTGAAATGGGATGAAAAACCCTTCTCAGTTAATAAACAAGGGGACTTAGTACTTCCTCTGTACAAAGCTCTGTATTAGGAAATGGGGATAGAATGAGAGGGAAGAATAAAATAGTTGAAAGACAGAGGCCTAGCCTTGAGAGCTTACATTTAGCTGGAAACTTTAAGTCAAGAGACTGAAAGTCAATGAGATATTGACAAAGAGAGAGCTTTGGACTTGAAGAGATGTGTATTTGAATTTTGCTTCTGGCACTTAGCAGTGGCGTTTCTGTGGGCAAGTCATTAGCCTTTCTGAGCCTCTGTTGAATGGGGATAATAATAACAATTTTACCTATTTCACAGACTTATTGTAATCATTGCATGAGATAAGTTACTTTGTAAAGCTTTAAGTGTTCTATAGATGCCAATTGTTATTTTCCAGAAGCCATGAAATATAACAGATCTCTACTTATTTTAAATGAACAATATTACCTAGCCAAAATAGGCATTTTCCCCCTTTTCTTTTGTTCAGGAAATTTCTTGGATTCTCTTAGAGTGATTCAGGGTGCAAAACAGAACAGTTTTGCTGTTTTGTAGCAGTTTTACTACTGTTGATCATTTATTTTCATTTAGTCAGTCCTGTGATTTTACTGACACAGGGAAATCCAGTGAGGAAACACCCTCTACCACAATACATCAGTATGGGCTCTACAATTTATATCTGAAAAGATTTTCCTGGGACATAGAGAAGTTAAGTGACTATGTGAAAAACTATGCAAAGTAATTATAGTTGCTTTACTAGTGGTTCTTTTTGTGTGATGGGTGAGGTGAGAAATTTTCTATACTTTGATTTCTGCAAAAATCCAGTACTACTTATTCTCTGGAATATTCCCAAATCTTCCCTTCCTTCTTCCCCTCCTTTCTTCCTTCTTTTTTCTTTCTCTCTTCCTTCCCTTCTTTTTCCCTCCCTTCTTCATTTCTTGTTTCTTTCCTTCTCTCCTCCTTTCTTTCTGTCCTCCTTCTCTTTCTCCCTCCCTTCCTCATAAAATATTTGTGATAGAAGGAACCTTAGGTATAATTTACTCTAAATGAATTTATCTGACCTATTTCACAATTGAGGAAACTACAGATCAGTTAAAGAAGTGAGATCATCATATTTTGATTGATACAACTGCTAAGGGTCTTTTGAGTTCAGTTGCAGTGTTCTAATTATTGTATATCACTGCTTTTTCTTCTATCACAAGCACTCAGATCTATGACAAGAAGACAGATTCTTTTTTTTTCTTCCTTCAGTCATGTAGCTAGTATCTTACATATGCTTGATTCGGGGTGTGCACTTAAGTAGATATTTAATAAATGTTTGTTTGTTGAATTACTCAGATTTCAACTAAGAAATTTCTTTAAAGTTTTGTATATTTAGTTTTATAGATTCATTTTCACAATAGAATATTCCAATTTATTCAATAGAAATATTTAATTTTTGAATAGCATCTGGCTTTTTCTTCCTAATATTTTTACTTATTATCATTTAATATCATTTTTTCTATTAAATATCATTTTAAATTTGCCCTATCACGTCCTTCATTTCCACCTTCACTGTCTCCTTTTTAATACTTTGGAATGTAGTAACCATCACCACACCTCTCCTCAAATCCTCTCTAAACCCTCCCATAACTCCCACATGAGAAACAACCTCAGTGAAGGGCTTAACACAGGATAGAAGAAAACCAGTCCATTAATAGCTCAAATTGTGCCCTCTTCCATATTGTACAGTAATGTATCCAAGGAAGAAACTTCAACTTAGTTTGGCCCTTGTTAACTCATTTAAAGTCCGTAAAATTTCAAAATCTTTAGTATCATGTCACTACTTACATTATGGTTCTCGAGAAACAGACCAGTAGAAAGCAGTGATTTGTTAACTCTAGGAATTGTTGCTACCTTAAAAACAGATTAGCATTCCTTTCCAGCCCCGACATTTTTTTCTTTTGTTTGTATCATGCCTTTGCTTACCTTCCCAAGTGTTCCCATGGAGCAGTGCTTCCAAAAGGTTAAGGAAAAATCAGTCGGTATTTATTAGACATCCCCCATTTTTAGAAAGCTTTTAGGCATTGGGTGGGAGGGAGGGAACCAAAAGAGCTAGAAGACAGCCTGAGCCCCTGAGAACCTTCTGGGTCTCACTAGAGAGGAGGAACTTAAGATGAGAACTTTTAGAAAGTAACATGAGAGCAAATACAAATTAACCATTGCATAACTGAGTATGTAAGTACTAGGGCAGAAGAGTAAGGGCATGTCTAGGGGTATTGAACTAAGGAGAGGTTCCCAAAACTCAGGAAATAAGCTGATTTTTGAGGGAGCTAAAAGGAAAAATGAGACTTGAAACATCTAAAACTGTGGGTCTAGTAAAAGCCTTGAAGAGATCACCCCCCTTTTCTATAGAGACAGTGGAGGTTTTGAAATCATTGAAAATACAGTATTTATGCCAGCCCTGGCCTAGAAGAAAGTTTCTTTTTCATGGTCTGCATGTTAAAGTTAAGACTCATTTTTCCTGACTGTCCCCCATACCCTGAATGCACTCTGTCCTTCATTCTGTTGACCTTCCTATCTTCCTTTAAGTCCTGCCTTCTACAAGAAGCCTTCCCCAACCGATCTTAAGTCCAAAGCCTTTCCTCTGTTAATTATTTCCTGTTTGCCCTGTATATAACTTTCTTTGTATATATTTATTTTCATGTTCTCTACCATATTAGACTGTAATATGTCTTTTGCCTCTTTTTATATCTCCACCACTTAGCAAGTGGCTGGCACATAGAAGACGTTTGATAAATGTTCGATGATTGGTTGCTTTAACCATAAAGCACTTAAATACACTTTATAGACTTTATAGACTTAGCTTTTCATAGAAGGATGCTACCAATCACACATTTTAGTGCCCAGATTTTTACAATATTATGGAAAGCTGAATTAAAATAAGCAGGGTAGATATCAAGTTGGAAGAAGAAACCTTCTGACCCGGTCTTTTGCTTACTGGCCGTCCACAAAGAGATTTTCAGAAGACTAGATGCTTGTCTCAGCTCTATAAACTACTAGTGAGATCACTTGGCTCTTCCCTGATACTTTTTTATCTAATAATAATAATAACTATTATTATTAATATAAATAAAGAAAAGGGAAAAAAGCTAATTGATGACATTGAAAAAAATGATAAAACATTTAACCCCACTGCAAAGAAACTGCAGTGAAATGGGGGAAGGTGTTTTCTCTTATCTATTCTTTATAATGTTCACTTTCAGTTGTTTTGAGTGATTCTTCTTGCCATTTACATTTTTGTAATCAGTCATTTCTTAAGCACCTACTGTGTTACATACAGCCTCTATACTAAGCACCCTGGATATAAAAAGAAGCAAAAGACATTCTCTGCTCTTGTACTTACATGACAAATATGAAAATATGTTTAAAAGAATTGCACACATACCTTTTGATCCACCAGTATCTCTACTAGGTATCCTATCATAAAAGGGAAAAAGACCCACATGTGCAAAAATGTTTGTAGAAGCCCTTTTTGTTCCTTTCCAGGAAGTGGAAATTGAGTAGATTCCCATCAGTTGGAGAATAGCTAAGTTACGGTATATGAATATATTGTAATATTATTGTTCTATAAAAAATGATGAACAAGTTGATCTCAGAAAAGCCTGGAAAGACTTACATGTAGATAAGACTTACCTGATGCTAAATGAAATGAGCAGAACCAAGAGAACATTGTACATAGTAACAAGATTATGTGATGATCAATTGTGATAGATTTGGTTCTTTTCAACAATGAAGTAATTCAAGCTAACTCCAATAGACTTCTGCCATCCACATCCAGAGAGAGAACTATAGAGAATGAATGTAGTATTTCCACCTTTTTTGTTGTTATTGTTTGTTAGCCTTTTTTTTTTCTCATGATTTGTTTCCCTTTTGATCTGATTTTTTTGTCCACCAGGATAATATGTTTAGAAGAATTGCACATATTTAATCAATTTTAGATTGCTCACTCCTTTCTGGGGGAAAGGAGAAAAATTTGAAACACAAGGTTTTGCAATGGTGAATGTTCAAAACTATCATCGCATGTATTTAGAAAAATAAAATACTATTGAAAATAAAACAAACAAAACATATCCCCCTAAAAGGCATTATCTGCTGCCAAGAAGCTCTCACTTCAAAAGAAGAAACAACCAGCAAAGAAATCTGGATAAACATTTTATTTATAGGATAAATAGAAAAACATTAAGAGTGGGAAGGCACTAAAAATAAGAAAGCTTGGGAAAGGCTTTCTATAGAAGATAGGATTTTATCTGAGACATAAAAAAAGCCAGAGAGTTAGTACATAGAGATGAGGAGGTAGAGCATTCCAGGAATGTCATTGATGTTTCTTGTTCTTGATTCTGCTTGCTTTATTTTGCATTAGTCCATGTACAGCTTCCCATACTTCTCTCTCTCCACCATGGTTTTAGTTTCTTACAGCACATGAATCTCCCTTTATATATTGGCATGGGTGGCTTAGTAGATAGAGTACCGAGCCTAAAGACAGTTAGACTTGAGTTCATATGTGACCTCAAACACTGACTGTGTGACCTTGAACAAGTCACTTGACCTCTGCTTCAGTTTCCTTAGCTGTAAAATGGGGATCATAATAGCATGGCCCTTCAAAAGTTGTTTGAGGATCAAATAAGATAATATTTGTAAAGTTCTTAACTTATTGTCTGGCACATAATAGTGCTTAATAAATGCTTATTTTCTTAATATTTATATACTACAGTTTAATTATTCCTCAATAGATGTGTTTCTACTTGTTAACAATTCTATCACACACAATGTTGCTGCACATCTTTTGATGTCTGTATCAATATATGTGTCAGTAATCTTCCCAAATAGTTTTTTATGAATTATTCCTTTTATCATTTCCCATTATTTATGATGATTATGTTGGGGGATTTTGGGGAGGGAGCAATTCTTGCTTGTTTAACCTTTTATAGCTTCCCTATTATTTATAATGATTATGTTGGGGGGGTTTTGGCGGGGCAGTTCTTACTTGTTTAAATTCTCTCTCCAGTTTTTAGGGGATTATTTTAATGATAGAAGGTCCCATAGGAAACTTTTGGAACCCTGCCACTAAGAGATAGGATATGGTAGAATCTTGGCCTTCTTTAGATGGGACAACTAACCTTGCATGATTGAGAGCTGTGGGAGTTGGCTAGTCCTCTGCCCTTGGGACAGCTTTTGGCAGTATGAACTATTAAAGGATTAGTCTGGGTTTGAAGCGGCAGAAAACTTTCAGAGGTTTCTTCCTGTGCTCCAAAGCTGCAAGTTACTTCTTGAATAGATATTGTGACATCGATATTGTGTCTGGCACATAGTGATCCTTAATATATGTTGGTTCATTGATTTATTGGTTGATTGGATATGAAAGGTGAGGAATAGGAAAGAGTCAAAGATAACTTTATGGTTTTGAATATAGGAGATTCGGTGACTAGTAATGCCATAGACATAATAAATATCAGATGTCACAAATATGTCACTAACAGAAAAATTCAAATCAAAGGAGGGAAGAAGTCTAAAGGAAAATAATAAGTTGGTTTGAACATGTTGATTTTGAAGGGATGTTTTGTCAGCATTGGGAGTTTCACTGGAACCAGACAAGATTACAAAAAGACAGAGTGAATGTAGAAGTGAGGATAAAAATGGATTTGGAGATGGCCACATTTATTGGTCAAGAGAAGAAAAGAGGACAGTAATGGACAAAAGGTGAAGGGGACAAAGAATTCAAATTTGAAAGTAGTTTGGAACTAAGTTTATAACTGATATGGGAAACCATAGGTCAGTAAGAATAAAGGTCATTGGCTGGAAGAATCAAGAGAATTGAGAGACTAAAGGTCATAGAGAGAGAAAAGAACAGATTTAAGAGAAGTGAGATAGAGAAAGTGGAAATTGTGATCACTGATACAATTTCAGATCTTGAATTGAGGAGTTTTAATTGATAACAAAGTCTAGAATGTGGCTACTGAGTGGACAGATAACAGATGAATGCTATTGGAATTGAAGAGGTTAAGGATGAGGCAGGGTATTAGAAGGGTCATCACTGTGAACATTGAGGTTGCCAAGGATAATGATAGGAAGTGAAGAGGAAAGGGAGGCTGCAAGCCAAGTGCTGATATCATTGCTTTTTTTGGAACAACTTTGCCACTAATTGCTGATATCACCATAAAATTATTAGAGCTTGAGTGCTTCATTTAAGATTTTCATCTCTCAAGTTAAACCTAAATATTCTGTTAAGTATTCAAAACCTAACTGACCTGTTTTTGTCAATGGGTGTCACTTCTGTTGTCCCTTGCAAGCATCCTGAGTTGACTCATGTTAAAAAAAAAAAAACAAAACAAAACATATTTGTATGCTAAAATTAAGATATTGATTTCTGTTTTTTTTAATTGACCAGATATTCAAAACTTTGATATTTCTTTACCTCTGGTAGCACATTTGTAAAGCAGGGATAACAACATTTGCCCCTAACTCCAGTGAAGAGGTCCGGAGACCTAATTAGAAAACTTCTTTCCAACTGTTTCAGTATATGAGAGGGAAAAAAAGAATTAGGTAAACTTGAATTACTATTATTTCTTTTCTTTCCATCCTTTGCACATAATTCAGTGGGTCCTAGTTCATGGCACTCTATAGTTAATGTTTAATTGTATGAGCAGCTCCCTCATACTATTTTAATTAACATTTATTCCATGGTATACTTGGTATTATTAAAATCTCGCTAAAGATTCCTTCCTATTCTGAGCCATAGAATGAAACTGTAAGAGAAGAGTCTTGAGAGATGACTTATCTCTGTCTTCCATTTTTTCACTTTCTTTGCTATACCCTCTACTCCTCTGTACTGAAGGGCTTTGTTGGGGAAAATAGACTTTAGGTTTAAGGGAAACAATATTTGACTTGGTAGATAGGATTGTAAAGTCATCAAAAGAAGGGATGATATCCTTATTTGACTTTATGGTTTTCAGTATAATAGAAGCTCTACAGAGTCACTCAATAAATATGAACTGAAGTCAGGGGTGGTGGGAAGCGAAGGGGAGAACTTTGTTAGAATGTGTTCCAGAAACAAGTCTGGAATATTCTAAAAAGAGCTATCTATGGTCATACATGCGTACATACACACATGCCAGCCTGTATAAAAGAATAGAAGAAAACCATAGAATTCTGAAGTTTCTTTAAAATTGTTTAAATGGGAGGCACTATATTAATAATGAGAGAAACATGATTTATGTAGTGATGTTTTCAATAACTCTGGGAAGACTTCATATTGAAGCACATTAGTGAAGGGGTGAGGTGGGGGTGGGGATGGGGAATGAAGAAGTTAAGAATAGATCACCTTTGGGCCTTGTATATTTAGATGTAATAATATACATAGAACCCCTGGTAAACTCTTTGTGAAATTTAAAGAGAAGATAAAAATTGTCATATCTCTGTTGGAGGAAGGAAGAAGGTTTTACTTCAACAATCCTCCTTAAGGAGGATTCCCTGAATTATATCAACTGACTTGTGTTGTTTGGGCTGTTATATAATGGGTTCATCTAGTGGTAGGTTGCATGAAACCTGTAGTATAAATATAGGGACACAGATGCTCCCCTCTTTTCACTTTTCCCCATTAGGTCCCAGACAAGAGTACTTGCAGACACATGACCCCAGGGGATTGTCTAAGCCTGAGGCTATCAGTGGGGATAGCTATTTAAGAGGTTTTGCTTTTACATCTGAGCAGCCAAATTGTGCATGTAACAATGGGGACCAATTATTACACAGTAGAGCGTCCCTGATGAAACACAGACAATGTGTGTTTAATATGCAGTGAATTACATGATATTCTCTTAAACAATGAAGATGTTTCTGCACCTTTAGGGAGAAGGGTATTTATCCCTTTTAAAAAAACGTTTCATTTGCCTATGAAAATTGTGTTGTGTATTAACATGCATGATTTAAAAAATAATTTTATTGATATACTTAGATTCACAGCAATAAGCAGATTTTATATGTCTGTGTATGTGAGTTCATATATACTTGTGTTCAGCGAAAGACTTATTTCACATCTTTTTTGTTTAAAATCCAGTTCATTCAGTTTTCTCCAGTTAATTGTTAAATAGGATGTCTTCTCAGTTTAATCATCTTTCATGCGTGTGCATGAAATGCAATCCCATTAGCAACTATTGAGCACTCATGTGCTCAGTGATCCTGCATTGGATTTTACTGAGTACAAAGAACATGGAATCTAAAGTTGATATTCTAATGGATCTCCATATTGGTCATTCCTGACTATATTGTGTCAATGGTAGAATGACTACCAAAATTCACCTCTCCTGACTTCCAATCTAGTACTCTTTTCCCTATATCATGAGGCATTTCTGTTAGGTAAAGACCCCACTGACAAGACAGTAGATGGTTTGAATGTATATGAACAAGAGAGTAAGAAGGATATTGCATTGAGCCATTATATTCACCTCTATCCAGTTCTCATATCCATCCTTTTCTTTCCATTTACATTGTCAGCACCCCAGTTTATGTCCTAACCATCTTCTACCTAAACTTTTGTCACAATCTTTTGATTAACCTCTCTTTTTCTAGTTACTTCCTTCTATTAAACAATCTTCCATATAGCTGCCAGAATAATTTTCTTCTAGCATAAATCTAATGGAATTTTGTTTTTAAAAGCATGGGTTTTCATTTCAGAAAGAAATGAAACATCAATAAAGTGTAACTTCCCATTTCCTGCCCTCTCTCCTAGTCTTGTTCAGTTTTGACTCCAGTGCAGTCATGTGCTGTGTCTAAGACAATATACTGATGCATCAACTCTATATGAATAATATGAACAATGAGTATTTTTTTCATCCATTTGTTGTTTTCTGTTTGGATGGTTAGACTAAGCTTTCTTATCCATCTTTTATCCAGTAGCCTCAGAAATGTCCGGGCCCAGGGAACACTTGGAGGCCCTCATGCACACAGAGAATTCCCGTTCAACTTAAACTTTACTCTGGAGTTTATCTTTTACACCTTGAGTAAGCATGCTTCTCTCTATTTTATGTCTCATATTTTATCAATAATATGCACATTGTTAAATGCACTACATAGAATTCTAGATAAGAATTATCAATCAAAGGGCAGTGAATATATGTGTGTGCATGGAGGGAGTGTTCCTGCTGCAACATTGAGCAAATAAGGAATATGTAGAATTCAAGTAAGTGAAGTAAAGAAATGTATGACTTTTTTTCTCTAGTAGCATTCCTGTCATGCCAGGATTAAAGCAAAGAGAACCTCCATCATTTTATATTACGCCAACTCTAATGTATTTGAGATATGAGAACATATAGGATGGACATATCTTATAACGTGCAATGTTAGAGATTTTCATCTACATTGATGAGTGTCACACATCCACTTATATATTTGAGTAAACACATCTGACCTTGTCATTTCCTGACTAAAACAGACAATAAACAAAACCTTTAGTGAATTTTTATTTCTTGTAGAATAAAATGAAATTCCTTTCCCTGGCATTGAAGGCCTCCACAGCCTGGCTCTTTATTGCACATTATGCTTCATCATACACTCATCTTCCTAGCTGTACCCCACACTGAGTTTTCCATCTTCTACCTGTACCTGCCTGCCTGCCTGAAATATATCCCTTCCTCATCGTCAGTACTTTAAATCCTTATCTTTATGGCTCAGCTCAAGTGCCACATTCTCCATTAAGTCTTTACCAATGAGAATTGTGATTGTATTTTTGCTCATAAAATTAACTTTATTTTAATCTCTTATGTAGCCCTTTTGATAGATAATGTAAGGCATGGATTGCTTTGTTTTTAGTTTTGTGTTCTAAAATCTTGTGAATTAATAGGCATATAATAATATTAATAAATGTATATGACATTTTACTTTAGAGGTCATGCCATTTATCCCCACAACAGCCCTGAGAAGTGGTGCTACTTAGGATCCCTATTTTACATCTGGGGAAGCTGAAGCATACAGAAGTTAAGTGAATTGTCCAGAGACACATAGTTAGCAAATGTCTAAGATTAGATTTGAACTCATAATGAAGTAGTATCAATACTAAACATATAGTTTATAGTTTATATATAGTTTATAGTACCAAAGGCTATAGAATCCAAATTTTAAAGGAGAAGTTGAATGAGGTAATAGACAGTAAAAAAAAAAATGTACTAGTGGGGAACCTCAACTTTCCCCTTTCAAAACTGGATAAGTCTAACTACAAAATAAACGAGATTTGAATTAAAGTCTTTCTGACTCCAGATTTAGCATTCTATCCACTGTTCCATTTATCGACCTCTAGCTTTCTAGTAAGCATTAGCTAAATTGACTTACATATTATTTCTGAATCTGCTTCTTTTATGGAGACAGAGTGCCAGATTTGGAAATAAAAAGACTTGAATTCAAATGCTACCATAAACAAGAGGTGTATAACCTTGGATAGTCATTTAAACTCTGAGCCTCAGTTGTAAAACAAAGGAGTTGGACTTTATGACTTCTAAAGTCCCTCCATGAATCCCTTCTGCTTCTCCTTGGTATCTATGATGAATACTAGTGAAACTTAATGGAGCCAGGAACATATTCTGTAGCCATGAAACAGATTAATGTTAACTGATCTCTATAAATATTGATCCTTCATTGTTGACCTCATTCTTTCACACAATGCTTTAATCACTAGAATTAAGTGGACACAGAGATATTGGTCACTTTTCATACAACGGAGTTTTTAGACATGGGGCCTGCCAAGAATTCTCTCTTTTGCCATGAAGAGGAACAAAATCCAAAAATGAATTTGGATGTTGATTGTGGATGTTGCTCTCCCCTATCTGAGAAATACATGTTCCTTTGTACAAAGAGAAGTGAGCTAAATAAATATTGTGGAACAAAATTAAATGGAAAGTTCAGAAGTCCTTGTCACCCATTAAAGCAGTCTCAAATCAAACAATCCTGGTATAAATGAATAGGGCTGGGTTTTACTCCTTTATAGCTAAGTGTACCTTTTGTCCTTTTTTGAATCTGGCTCCATCTCTCCTCATAGAAAGGAGCTGCAGACCAACTGAAAGATTTTATGAATAGGAAAATCCCAAGTGCCTACAGCTTGGGAAAATATCCTTAGATTAGATTGTTCCTGAGGAAAGTATATTCTGGCTCAAGACTGTGTCCCTTTTATTATTAAATTGGCTCTGTTGTAGTTGAAGCCAAGTATGATCTTCTAGCTGAGAGTACCAGAAAAAAAATGAACAGACTCAAAGCCGAGACATGATTTTGCCTTTATATAATGTGTTTTGCAATAAATTAGAGAACTAACTTTATGACAACTGGCAGGACCTGTTATGTGAGTCAGTTCAAGAGCTGGTTAATAACTCTTCTTTTCCTCACTTAAGCCTCCTACTAACCGAGTTTTGAATAAAGGGACACTTGACATAGTTCTTGCTTCGCTTCTTGGTAAGTCATCCAAGTTTATCTTCCCTTAAAGTCAGTTTCCAACCTAGTGAAGTTTAAAAAGGGGAAGAGGAGGGAGAAAAAAAATTCATGTAGTATTTTAAAAGAGAACTTTTAATCAATTTTTCTTATTATTTCCTGCCCTCTGCTTTTTATACTACCCCCACCAGCTGGTTAATCATGCAAAAGCTGAACACTTCATTAGCTAGTACATGTTCGCCCATGGGCATTTCTGTAGTAAATTAGTTCTTTCTATTTATACAGGTAAGTCATGGCCAAAAGTCTTTAAGATGCCAAAGGTAAGGGTTGGAATTAATTCCTCCCCTCCCCAAGTTTTTGAGAGAGCTTTTTTTTTTAAAACTCTGAGCTCTAGTGCTTCAAAATTGCTTTGTTTGAATTAAAGGTAACATGGAGAGAAAATATTTTCTGGATAATCCATTATTGTAGTGGTCATTGTGACCTCTGGGTATCACCCTTGCTTTACAGAAAGGAGGGAATATTGACTAGGCATTGCTACATTAAAGTGGTTGTTAAACTCATAAGAAGCAGCTAGACAATGTGATCAGCCAAATTCAGCATTCAGCTTGCTCCTGGTGCCATCTTGGGTGGTGTGTGCATTAGGGTCTTTGACTTTAGACCACTTAACTGCTCAAGTGAATCAAAGAAACTGACATCAGAGGGTTGTGTCCCTGACTAGTTATAAAGCCAAGCACCCAGTCATTGAAAATAGTGATTCTTTGGTAGCTGTCATTCAAGTATCTCCATGAAAAGTTTGTATTAGTTTATATTTTTGTATTGGACATGTCGGAGTGCTGATTTTTAGAGTGAACCTCTGAGACTAATGAAAAGACCTACTATACCAGGGCAAAGAGGAAAGTCAATTAAGAAGATAACCTTGAACAGTTGATGATGATAACTGATGAGAGAGAGAGAGAGTAGAGTTTCTCAGAATATATTTTGTTATGGTTTTTCTCTGTCAAAAGGAATGATATTTGAAATGTAAAGGACAGAACAAAAATGATGAATTAGAAGGATAGTTGCCCAAGATATGATGTAATTTAAGCACTGAACTACTCTTCATAAATTCAAGTCAGATTGTCTAGATGGCATATATTCTAGGGTGCTTGAAGTACTGGTAGATGAGGTTCTGAGCCAGTCTCATTGGTTTTTTTGAAAGACAGTAGAGAATGGAAAAGATACTTCAGGCCTAGGAGAAGAAAAATATCACAATTTTTAAAAAATTGATAAGCAAATGAAAAAAGCATTTATTTAGTTTCTTATATACTAAGCATTGTGCTAAATGGTGAAGATACAGAAATAAAACATGTGTTTCATCAAAATATTTGACATAAGTAAAATAACCCTTGCCCTTAGGGAGCTTGGGAAACAAGATCTAAAAGGGAGTAAAGTAACTAAATAAGGTAATATCATGGAATTGATAGGGATAGAGCCATAGGGCAACTGATTGTCACATAATTCCTTTCCAATATTAATGGAAAACAATAAGATGTCTAGGGGGATGGGAAGTATGGCCTAAGCTCCTTAGTAGATTAGGTGAGTTTGGACTCCCTCACTGACCAGTCAGGATGGCCTCATGACAGTTTTATTTGGCTGAATAGATTAACCCACTCAGGGAGACATTATTTCTGGATGCTTGGTCAGGGCATACCAAGTGAGGAGGAGAATATCAGGCAGGGCATCATGACAATATGTTTGAGATGGATGTGAAGAGAAGGGAGTCATCCTAGATAGTTGTTCATCTGGAAAAGATTTGGTATTTTTAGTGAATTGCAACCGAAACATGACTTTGTGGCCAATGTGATATGGTAGCCAAAAAAAAATAATGTAATTTGAGACTGCAGTAAGAAAAACATCATCTCTATGTAATGATAATTCTGTTGTATTTTTCTACAGTTGGGCCATATCAGCTATGGATAACTGTATGAAGGAAGACATAATAAACCTGGGGGGATCTAATAAAAGAGCAGACAGAATGGTGAAAAGCCTCAGATCATGCCGTTAAAAGATCTGCTGAAGTGACTGGTGCTGTTTACTTGGAAAAGAGACGACTTCTAAGAGTGGAACATGATTCTATACTCAAGTATATGAATAGCTTTTTTGTGGAGAGCAGATGAGACTTATTCTGTTTGGCTCCAGAAAGCAAAATTAGGAGCATTAGATTGAATTTGCAAAGGGAGATGAAGATTCGGGTTTGATATATGTAAAATCAGGACTACCCCAAAGTAAAATGGGTTATCTCAGGAGGTGGTGAATTGACTTTCCTTGGATATCCTGGAGCTAAGCCTGAGTGGTTACTTGTCAGGACTATGACATAAGACATTGTTGTTTACTGATAGCACAGAGTAGATGGTACTTTGAGGTGTTTTCTGGTATAGAATTCCAGAATTTGTAATAAACTCCTGAATTATAATCATAAAGAGTCAATCTTTGAGGATATAATTGATAGGAGAAGTATGCTATTCAATAAGGAGCATCTTTTCCAAATTAAATAAATATATATTTATGGCCATTTTATACAAAATCCTAAAAGTTAGAAAGGGAAAAAAAGATTTGTCAGTTTGTTTATTTGATGGAAATCATGTCTTTATATGTTAAAGAAAATAGTACCTCCTCACAAATTTGAGATTCCAATGGCATAAATTCACCTGACACATGTTTAAGTTTCATTTGATGGAAACCAAGTAATTTGGCTGATTCTAGAAGCAAGTTTTCATTCTTGAAGAACTTTGACCTCAAACTTTGGTGCCAGTTGAGGTCATCAACTAACTAGTAGACTTGACATGAAATTGGATCGAAGATATGCACTGGCAGTAATCAGTCCCTATGCTATTATATCTCTGATAGTTTGGGGATTATGATGGCAAGAGATATTGAATTGACTGATACCACCATTTCTACTGCTCTGAAAGATGAGGAAGAACCTTCTCCTTTGTCTTTTGTCATTTTAAGTAGGAAGTATAGAAGGCACATTTCAAAGTAGTGAGGTATATAGAAAACTTGAATGAGAAATTGAAAACTTTATTCACCCAGGTTTTTATGCTTTTGTGATGTTTTCGTTGCTTATTGGTGTGCTTTAAGTTGTAATAAAATTCCATCCATAGCCTAGGAATCCCAGCTCTGACTCAAGAGTGGTTCAGTCTCCTTTCTGATCTGTGAGTAGCTTCTTCTTCTTTCACCCCCAACCCCCCCCCTTTTTTTTTGGTGGTGGGCTGATGATTGCTGGGGGTGAAACTTTATCTTTTCACATACAGCTTTAATTCCAGTGTAATCGTGTGGTTTGTGGCACTCTTCTTGCAGTTTCAGTTCCTGTTTAAATACTAAAATCTATTGTTTGTCTCCATTTCTAGACAACATAATTGCTTTGGTAACTGGCAGGAGCAATTAAGTGTACAGCATTATGAAGAAATAAAGGTTCCAGGCCTTAAGATTTGACTTGATTTCTAATTACACTGAGCCCTCTTTGTACGAGTGGTTTGCTAGAGCTGAAGAATGTGTGCATGTGTGCATGTGAGCGTGTGTGTGTGTGTGTGTGTGTGTGTGTGTTTGTATGTAACAAAGAACCAGGGTATAAAAAGAGAGGGAGATAATTCCGGATGGGCTTTCGGTGAGCTGGGCTTTTTGAAGGCAGCGCCTTTTGTCGGGTGGCAGGTTAGTGAATGTTTCTTGTATTTATAATGTGGGTTATATTCATTAGCTTCCAGTGACTTCATATGGTAACAAATCATTACCTGTGTTTTCCCTCCATTATTGGAGTTGTTAGGAAGTTGCAATTGGGAAGGATAAATCTTGGCCATGGATGAAAAATCTGCCTATTTAAGAAAATGTTATTTTTAAAGCAATTTTTTTCTTCCTACAGGACTTTTTTTTTTCAATCTCCTTGATTAGGGAGAATTTGGAATCATCAGGAAAGTTGGGGCTGCTTAGTCAGAGAAAGATAGACAAATATAAAAAGCAAGTAATACTTTGATCTGGATTTTTTTGGCTTAAATTTTTGGTTCCTTTATTTTTATTTTTTTGTTTCACTTAGGTAAGGAGGGAAGGTATTTGAAAATGCACATTTAAAAAAAATTCAGCAATGGGGCTTTGTACAGAAATGACTTTTAATAAGCAAGTCATCCATAAGGTACCGTAGGCTGTTTGTGTGTAACAGTATGTTACAGACTGCAAAGTTAATGCAGTTAATATTCAACTGAACTTTGGGGGGGGGGGTTGCTAATCCCTTAGGCAGGCTCAACAGAAAGGGCAAACATATTTATAGCACTCCAAATCAGACTTCATTGAGCTGGCAACAGTATGTGTTATAACTTGTAAATGTTACACAATTTCAGCCAACTTCAGGGTAGTCTAAGTGGCCAATGGTCCTTAAATTATTCTTGAAGACCTCTCCTACCAACATCTTTGTTGCTGATATACAAGAACAATATAGATTATAAAAAAAAGTTCCTTCCCCAAAAGGGCCTTGTATTTCTGGCTGTCCATTTTTGAGTGGCTAGGTCTATTGGTGCTGCTTCATCAAAAGCAAATGATGTCTTTAAAGTTCCACCATTTGCAGGACCACCCAATAAGAGAGTGACAGATTGGATGCCATCTCTAAGCAAAACTTAATACATGGGAGAATGGCAGTGCAGGCTTTCTGGCATTCTGCTCCTGTGCCTTAGAGGGAAAGATGTACAGTTCCTCTTAGTTTAGCTGGCAGACTGGATCCTGGTGGGGATCTAGTCAGCAGATAAAGCTGTTCTGGTGCAGGCCACAGGTCAGTGCTCTCTCCGTGCTCCTGGCTCAGGCAGGAATTAAATCATGAGTTGCAGAAAGTTCCGTGGGGCTCAGTAGTTCAGATGAAGGGTCAGACATCCAAAGGGAAGGTGTTAAGTCACCATGCACGACCAACCCCAGTGGGGGACAGTGGGGCAAAGGTGAATCTCTCTTGGGGATCACAGGTCTGGCTTTCATCATTTAACAAGAATCTTCTTTATCAGCTATTCCCTCTTCTATCACCTGTCATACAATATTCTAGATAGGAATAATTATGTACAAACTAAGAGAGATATAGGAGATCAAATTGTCATACTTGTGGAAATAAAAGAACAATGTATTCGAAAAGCTATAAAACAGGCTCTTGTTTGTGTGTTACCTGTGCCCTTTACATCTCCTCTCTCCCAAAGAGCAGATGACCACTACTTTTTACTTGTTAGTAGCTTTACTAGAGGATGGGCAGAGATAGGAGGTGAACCTTGGAAGCAGTAATATCTTTAGAAGATTTTTAATTTGGAGAAAAAGAAGGGTAGGCAGTAGAAACTAAAACTCCTGACTAAAATGAGATTTTTGGATGATCAGTGGATTGCTTTACTTTTCCAGTTCCCCATGACCATGTGTTATTATTGATTTGGCTATGGATCACACATACTTAGTACCCAAAGCCATCGATCAGCCCTAAAAATTGAAATAGATAATTCTTCATTGATTAAATTCTGAGTTTTTCAGAATTATTTAAAAACTGTTATAAATACTGAAAGCATATTTCCCATCAAGACTTTATTTTACATTAATTACTAAAAATAAGGCAAATTACTTCCTCTGATATGCATACCAAATAATTCCTATCCATTTTCTAGGGGGAAAATGGTACATTTTCCTTATGTTTAATAAATATCTTATTTATATCTACACATGTAGATATAAATATCTATGTTAATACAATAACAGAATATATAATATTCAAATCCATGGGTGGGAGACATTGTGGTACAATGGTATGAACCATGAGTCTATAGTTAAGAGGAGGTGAATTCAAGTACTACCCCTGCCACTTGCTACCTTTGTCATTTTTGGGTAAGTCTTAAACTCCCTAGGTTTTTAATTTCTTCATCTGTTAAATGAGGAAATTGGATATGTGCTCAGAAATCATTTCTTTACCTCTTTTGGATCTCAAACCCTGTGATCCTTCATGGAATTACATTGACAATGCAAAAAAAGTTCTATGAATAAAGTACATTTATCTGTGTGTATGTGTGTGTGTGTATATATATATATATATATATATATATATCTTCCCTCTCCAAACCCTTGCAATCTATGATCAGTTATTTTCCCTTAGTATTATAATTAGTTCATTAGTCTTGAGGACCACCAGCAAAGTTAAGCTATGATTATATTATATTATATACAAGATACAATGTAATGTATGAATATATATTTTTTTTTCTTTAAATGTGGTCTTTAAATGTGACACTTACTAGCTATGTGATCCTGGGCAAGTCACATAATTCTGTTTGCCTCAGTTTCCTTATGTGTACAATGAGCTGAAGAAGGAAATGACAAACCGCTCCAGTATCTTTGCCAAGAAAACCCCAAGTGGGATCGGACATAACAATAACAACAATATTTTTTTATTATTATTAGCTATATGACTTTGGACAAATCTCTTAACCTGTTTGTCTTAGTTTCTTCAAATGTTAAGTGGAGCTAGTAATAACACGCACCTCCCAAAGTTGTCATAAGGATCAAATAAGATTATATTTATAAAACATTTAGCACAGTATCTGGCACATAGTAAATGCTATATAAATGTTAGCTCCTATTATATATTTGTATCTATATGCACATCTGTTTCTACACATCTAATGCATGTGTATGTTTTTCTGTTTATTAGATTACAAAAGGTAAAGTTGATTTGCTTTCCACTTTCAGTGATGAATAATTAGATCAAAGAAAAAACCCAATGAGGTTGTTAGGACCTGCACTGATTATTGTTCATTTATCTGCTTTGTGATTTTAAAGGCTGGTTTCATATATTGTCTCCAATAAAATGGAGTTTTCAGGCACATATATGGGAAAGTTCGGGAAAGATCTTGGTCAGTGAGACTTGATTTGATACATCATTGGAATTGGGTTGCACAGTATTTGATAAAGCTGTTCTACTCCTCTCCTAGGTCTGTTCTTATAGTAAGTGGTTCTTCAAGTACCCTTCACCCCGGCACACAATGAAGCACATGTAGGAGTGGCAGGTTAAACTAAGAAAATACTCTATTTGTTACTCCAAAGCACTTTAGCCTTTTAGGACACAGATCGATTGTCAAGAAGGAAAGAGAGCCGTCCCATAATGTGCCAGGGTGCCCAGTTTTATACAGTCTGCTGATCGTGTGACATTCTGCAGCCATTAGACCCACCTGTAGAGGTGCAGGTCATGTGAGCACAGGGTTAATGCTGGTCAAGCTGGCTGAGCTAACTAATGCTGCTTTGTATGGTGGCAGCAACCCCACTGTGAATGCAGCTGAGAAGAACTCATTTGCAGTAAAGCACAATCAGCGTTAAAAGAAATAACCATCAATAAATGGGGGGAAATCTTGATTTTAATTTTCTTGCCTCATTGTGTGCATATGAGCAGCTTGCCATTTGCATATGGGAATCCTGTCATAACGGTTTCAGGAAGTGATTTGTTAATAATCAAGTTCTCTGAACGGCCCTAAATCGGTAATTGATATGGGTCTGGATGAAGCAACCTTTCTGCCCGCCTATTTTGGGGACCATTTTTGGCAGGGTTTGGGTTAGAATGAAAACTAGCCATCAGAACAAAATTTAGGACAGCTGGGATGCTTTGCAGTGAAGACTTTTGGCTCCACAGTTCAAATAATCACAATAGCAGCTCAATTTAGCCTTTGGCTGGATGGCTTTGGCAGGGCACAATGAAAAATAATTATTTCATGGCCTGCTTATTTGTCCCTTAACCAATAAACTCACAGACCTCTTCAGGCTTATGTAAATATGCTGCTGTGGATGAGGCTGAACAACACTATAATATCCCCATTTAGGAAACTGTTATATTTTACCCTTGTGGGGGGAGAAAGGGAGACCCACAACTTTTAAAGACATCTCTTTAGATAGGAAAAGGAAAACATTTAGAAGGGGAAAATATCCCCAAAATGAGTCCCAAATATTAGCTACAAAGTGGGTTTGGATATCTCCCCTGTTATTTATCATCTTTATAACTTTGGACAATTTATTAGCCTTTTTAAGCCCCAGTTTCCTGTTGTGTGAAATGAAGGATTTTGTCTAAATGATCTTATTAAGTCGTTTCTGTCTCTAAAATATGGTAAGTCTTTAGGAAGCAACATGGTAGCATGGAAAGCTGTCTGGGTTTGGAGTTGAAGGATAAGATTTCAAAACTCAGCACTATGACCTGGGTTACTAAATTCTTAATATGTAAGATGAGATGGTTGGACTATCTGGCCTCTTCTAGCCCTGAATCTATAATCCTAAGATCCTGTGTAGAAAAGTATATATCTGAGTTTCTCATTTCAAAATGAAGACATTAGAAGGCAGTATTTTGATGGAAATAATAAGCTGCTGTTGTGCATATGCTATAATAAAGTTATGTATATTATTTTAGGATTTTTCTTTGTAGCTATAACTACCTGGATTGCAGATGACAGCTCCCCAAACTTTTGGATAGTGCCTTTCCTGAATTTTTCTTATTTAGCTGAATAGAATATAACTTTATCTCCATCCCTTGTTTTTCATATCTTTGATCATTTGAATGACACTAGTACAAAGAGGAACAAATCATGGAAACAAGCTTTGCAGCCACCTCAGATTCTAGTCCCTTCCTGCTTTTTGTTCCAATCTATCTATCCCTTAATTTTTTTATTTCTTCCTTTTTAGATCATGGGCCTTTCAGTTGAGGTTTGTCTCTGATAGTTGATGATCAATTCTTTCTCTGAGAGAATCCTATATCTTGTAGATCTTTTGATTAAAGCAGAATTCTAAAGAGACTACTCATAGATATGAGCTCTTGAGAATTCAGCAAAACCACTGATTATCCCAGTAACTGTAGTGAAGGAGAACTGAGCAAGAATGTGCAAATGGTTAACAAAAATCCATGCTTACTCTGGAAAAATTAACTGAGAGAGGCTTCAAGAACATCTTTATATATGAGGAGCATTACCTTCTTGGAGACAAAGCCATCAGCCAAATAATGTTTCCCCACCTCCCATCATTTGTTTCTTCCATTGCTAATGGGAAGGTTCTTCCTGTTTTGAAAGGCCTGCATCAAATCAAACTCATACTACGATCCTCATGATCTCTTTTTAATGAGTGGCACTTCTTTTCAAAGTGTCATTTTAAAAAAAATCAGCAGTCATGTCATGCATCTGGATGAATTTCTAAATGTAAATGAGATTCTCCCAGTAATTTATTTACATTTGTTTTCAGCACAACAAATGAGACATCACGTAGCTTCATAATTTCCCATGACCGAGTCACCAGCATGCGGTGTGTAATTTACCATGATTTAAGATGCTTATCTGTAGGTTTCTGCAACAGTACCTTGCTAAGGCTATTTTGGGGGGTAGGAGATAGAGGGAGGAAGGGTATCTAGTGAGGGGAGGGAGAATCTCCTCTCCCATCTTCTTTCTTCCTTCTTCAAATCCCATTCTCAGGTTTTCCACCTAAACAAAAATCAAATTCATTTTGGGGTATATTATTGAAAGAAGTGACCTTTACTAACATCTCTGAAGTAGGTCAGTTGTGAATATGTTTGATTTGTTGGGGAAGTCCTTTTCCTGGGTTTCCCTTTGTAAAGAAGTCAGCAGTTGCTAAGAAAGCTTTGATATGAAGGAGAAGTAGGTATAATACTCTTTTTAGCATCATGAATTAGGGTAAGCTACTACCTAAGTCATAGTTTCCTCATCTGGAAAACAAATGTACAAACAAGCAAATTGTTTTTAAAGCCCTTGGCAGCTTTAAAATTGTGCATCTAAGTCTGATATTCTTAATTTTTTTGTATGTGTCATGTATTTCTTTGGCAGTATCGTGAAGACTATGAACCTTTCCTCAAAATAGGGTTTTAACATATAAAATAAAACATAGAATTATAAAGGAAATTAATTATATTGAAATAAATGTGTAATTTTCCCCAAAGACCTTTTGGACGGTGTATGGACCTTTGGTTACAAATCCTTGGTCTAAATTTTCAAAGGTCCCTAATAGAGTGGATGTTCTAGTAATGGAATTCTTTTGTTTCAGGCAAGGATTTTCTTGTTGTAGTTTTCAACAAAATACTATTGAATTAGAGAATGGACTACTCAATAGTTAGGAAATATCCAAAACTGAGGAAGAAAAGAATTGGGGGACCAGGAGAATCTTCATAAATTAAATGCTGTCATTTAAAAACTGGTGACAATTTTTATTTGTAGTTTCTTTTTATCTTTTGAAAATATTATTATGGGAGTAGATAGCACAGTGGGTAGAGCACTGGCCCTGGAATCAGGAGGACTTGAGTTCAAATGTGACCTCAGATATTTAAACTTAACAGCTGTGGTGATCCTGGTCAAGTCACTTAACCCCATTGCCTTGCAAACAAATAAACAAATAAATAAACAGAAATAAAAAAGAAAAGAAAATACTATTATGGCCTAATTTAGGACAATTTGTAATTTCAGGATATATTACCTCCTTTAAAATTTGGAAATGAATGGTAGAGGGTTAGAAAAGCATTGTCCAGTTTCTTCTGGCCTAGCACAATATTTTACTACAGGCATAACAACAGTTGTATTTTTTAATCTTATACCTTCAATCTAATTATAGCTAGGGAAATGATGGGGAAAGGAAATAGGGACTAGCCATGTGATTTCATTGTTACAGGAAACACTCAGTGGGAAAACTCCTGATTTCAGTTCAACACCTCAGCAACTTAAAGAGTCTTAGAGCGGGGTTACCTAGAGCAGTGAGAGGTTAAGTAATTTATATAGGATCACATAGCTAGCTTGTTCTCCTGCCTCCAAGGCTAGTCTCTCTGTGTGTGTTCTTCTGTGTGGAACAGGATTAAAATAGAAGAGACATAAGAGAAAAGGGAGTGGTAAAAGTATAGCAAGAGGGGACACATCCTGACTAGATAGCACTTTGATTGGGAAAGTCGAAGTAAATAAATGGAGGATGGATGATGAAACATGTTGCCTATCTCCTTACAGAAAGTATGGATTCAGGGTACAGAATAACACATACACAGCCAATGTGGAAATTTGTTTTGCTTGACTATTCATATTTGTTAGGAGAGTTTCCCTCCTCTAATTGAGAGGAACTAGTGGGAAGGTGAGAAAATGGATTTTTGTTCATTTTCTTACAAATAAATAAATACATAAAGAGATTGAAGACTGTATGCCCCTGTTTTTGTAGGCCAAGTGGAATATTCACATAGTCAAACCACGCTTTCCTCTTCTAACCCCTTATGGTGTTTCCGCTCAAGTGAGAATGGGGAAAAGGCATTCAGGACTCTTGGGCCATTTGAACATGTATCAAATTATTTCATGGTAGACAATGTGGGTCTTACTGAACTGTAAGATTTTTGAGGTGACAATATGTGACAATCCCATCTCTTTATTGGCATTAATGATAGGAATCTTTCTACCTCATTATCTTGGGAAGTTTTCTATAAGTATTAATCCAGGGTTTGAGTCTGCATCAGAACAGTATATAAGAGCATGTGTAAATAAAAAGAATCATATATTATTAATGTTTATTTCTATGAGGGGAATTACAGAGATCCTTCCACAACAGTGGATTTCAATCCTTGGGCCATCATGATCAGGGAAGATTTCATCATTTTAGCACTTATTTAATGAACAAATGAGACCAGAAAGAAAACTGGAAGGAAACACATTTGAAAGTTACATGTGGAATTTGTCATATATTTAACAGGAAAAAGAAGCTGAGAATAAGAGATTTCTGGCTTCATTTACAATTATCTTTTTTTATTCCACTTTATTTATGGATATACTGATCTTATTTTGTGTTTATCAAGTTAAAAATTTTAAAGTTCTCAGAAGAACATAGTCTGAGTCCACCAAGGTCTTTGTTTTGGTCGCAGCAGGACCTCATATCAACAATATAAATGCATTTACTTGTTCTTGGCATTGCTTTGTACAGGTCATATCCTTTCCATAGACATTGGACTCAAACAGGTCCCCTGTATTGTAAACATGGCATGTATACTGAATAAGACTGGAGTGCTGATTAAGGAAAACTCCTTCCAAGTGGGATGAGATGCTATTAGAGAACTCTATGTACCTGTGTCCCCGCTCCCTCCTCTCCTTCTCCCTCCCAACTCCTTCATATTCTAAAGCAGGAATCCTTTGCTAAAATGCTAGTCTCTGTTTTGGCTGACAAAGAAAGCCTCATGAAGAGTAGATGAGATTAGTTTAGTGAACATGGTAATGCAGCAAGAGCCAGTGAATTGTCTTTTGGGGACATTTCAGATTGAACACTGAGCTGGTTAGGAAATGGAAACTTTGGCAGGAAAACCTTACTGTTCATTCTGAATTTTTCATTTTCCCCCTCAATTTAGAAGAAGTCTTTTAGGCATTTCTTTTCTTTTTTTATGGACCTTTAGAATCTGCATTTTAGTAGAAGGCTACAGCATGAAATTCTTGAGTTTTTTAAACAGCTGAAAATCAATACAGTAACTGAATTCTAAAAATTAGGAATTTTATACCTCTTAAACGAGGATACTTTGCCAACATTTCCAACCTTTTCCTTCCAATCCCATCCATTCTCACTTGTTACCAAAAATTTCTCATAAAATTAATAAGACTTTTAATTAATTATTATTTATTTTAAAATAATTTATTTAAGTAATAGTCTTCCTTAATGACTAGTTTTTTTAGAGTAGATAAATTACTAATTCACGTCAGACACCAAAGTATAGATATTACCATAGATTAAACATTTCTTTTAACATGAAAGACTAACTAATGGAAAACCCTCAGACTAATAATGCTCTCCAGACCATATTCTGAATCTGACAGGACCAGTATTTTTTTTAATTTATTTATTTTTGGCAAGGCACTTAGGGTTAAGTGACTTGCCCAGGGTCATACAGCTAATACGTGTTAGGTACCTGAGGCTGGATTTGAATTCATGTCTTCCAGACTTTAGGGCCAGTGCTCTATCCACTACACCATCTAGCTGCCTCTAGAACCAGTATTATAAGAACTTAGAGAAGTATAAAGCAAAGTAATTATCCCGTTGTCTTCCATTGATCATTGCAAGAGGAATTAGATTCTGCCTTCAAATTTCCCGTATCTGCCTTTGTTATATGCCAGCAATATAAAAATTGGGAGACTTTTGGCTGAACTCAATTCTAATACTACCCCCAAAATAAATCTCTTTATCATTTGTATTTTAAATGACAGGCTTTATTCTAGAATTTGGAACTGGACTGAGAAAGCTGTTAACTGGTGTCTACCCTCTGACTAAGAAATACCATTTCTAGACATGTGCTCCAAAGCAGTAAAAGAGAAGGAAAGGAAGCATATGTAGAAAAAAATATTCTTAAGAGACTTTTTGGTTATAGCAAAAGCCTGTAAATTAAGAATTAGTTTAGGTTTGGTCATGTATACTTATTGTGTATCTAATTTATATTTTAATATATTTAATATCTACTGGTCATCCTGCCATCTGGGGGAAGGGGTGGGGGGAAAGAGGGGAAAAATTGGAACAAGAGGTTTGGCAAATGTCAATGCTGTAAAGTTACCCATACATATAACCTATAAATAAAAGGCTATTAAATAAAAAAAAAAAGAATTAGTTTAGTAAGAATTAGTGTTCCAATTGAGGAATCACTGAACAAATTATGGTAGATAATTATAATAGAATTCATAAAGTATAAGAATTGAAGGGGCAGATTCAGAGAAATCTGAGAAGATTTAATTGATCTGATAGAAGGGGAAGTGAGTGGAATCAGAAGAGCAATTTATAATTATAATACAAAAAGCAAAAAAATGAAAGATAGTATAAACAACTAACCAGAATTCCAGAAGACTGCCTACAAAACATACAATGAAATATATTTTCAGATAGGGCCAATGTATGGCTTTATTTAGGTTGGCGCTTTCTCTCTCTGTCTCTGTCTCTGTCTCTGTCTCTCTCTCTCTCTTTCTCTCTCATAGAAGAGATTGGGAAGGAAAAGATAATGATAGGAGTGCCATCCCACCCCAGAGAAGAAAAAAAATTACATTGATGAGTGAATGGATAAAGCATTTGTTAAATGTTTACGATGTGCCAGACATTGTGCTGGGAAGATAAATATAAGCAAAAGGAAATATTGTCTGTGCCTTCAAGGAGCTTATAGTTGCCTAGGGGAAGACAATAAAGACTTTTTTTGAGAATCATGAGATTAATGGGGTTTGAAGTGAACATAGATGGCATCTCCTCAAATGGAGATTCTGGAAACAAAATCATTAATGAGAGGAGAAGAACAGAGACATGAAGTTAGTGAGAAATAATCCAGGAGTCATGCCTGGAGCTGAGGAACAATTATTGTTTAACTTTTTCAAGTTAAAAAAAAAACTTTTTCATCTTTTAATGAGTAATTTTTTGGTAATTTGATTAGTATGACATTGGAAAAATAAATTAAACAGTCTCTGCCCTCAAAGAACTTATGTTTTAATGGGGGAAGATAAGTATACTTGGATAAATGGGGGTTCTGAGCAGAGCCTTCTACCATCTAATTTAGAGGGGGACCCCAGGGACAGAGGATCCTCTGAGATATGAGTTCCAGTTCTGAAACAATCTTCTAATATTCATGGTGACAAAGAGAGAGGAGTGCAGCTTTTGGAAATTGAAAACCTGGATTTCTGTAGCTATATGACAAATTCTCTCATGATAGCCTTATGAATAAGATAAATAAATATGGCTTAGATGATAGTACAATTAGGTAGATTCAGAATTGGTTGAATTCAGAACAGGAACAAAGAGGTGCCATTAGCACATTGATACTAGAATATCCAAAGGAAAGTAAGTGATGAGGAAAGTAAATAGAGAAGAATCTAAGCCAAGTGAAGATCTGCTAAAGGAGCTGCACTTGTATCGCTTAAGATAATATTTATGGGGACATGAGAGCTATCTTCAAATATTTGAAAAGTTCTCATATGGAAGAGGAATTAGTCTTGCTATACCTGACTATAAAAGATAGAATTGAGAACAGAATGGATGTTTCAAAGATAGTGTTCAGCTTGACATGAAGAAAAAAACACTTTGAAACAATTAGAGTTGTTCTTAAATGTTATATATGTTGAAAGGGATGATGAGTAGGGAACTTCTCATTAGTGGATCAAGCAAAGGCTGAACTTTGTAAGGAAGTGGTAAAACAAATGTTTGTTCAAGCCTGTATTGCACTGAACAACCTGTAAAATGTCTTTCAATTGATATTCTTCTGTTTTGTGACTTTGGTTTTCTCATCTGTAAAATGAAAGCATAAAACCAAGTTATCTAAGGCTTTTCCCATCTCTAACTTCTATTTCCTACCATCCTTTGATTCTATAGTATTAAGTATCTAAGAATATAGTATTTTTTTTTCTAAATGGATTCTGAAAAATATGCAGCACGAATGAAGACTTTGTGTCCTTAATGACATTAATCAAATTAGTTCCTAATGGAATAAAATGACAAGATAACTAGCATTTGGGAGCCTGTGTTCAATGTAGTAACTTGGAAGGGAAGATAAGGTAAACCTAACTCTGAAGCCATCTGTTTCAATTAGTAGGTATGCAAATGCTGTGAGGTCTCCATAATTCCCATTCCTATCCCTGGTAATAGCATGAATCTTCCCAAAAGAAAAGAGCAACTGTAGTTATAGTAAGGTTTTGGTAGTGCTGTATTTAGCCCTATATTTTTAGTCTCTATAATGCAACAGAAATTTTGCCATTAAGAATCATTTGAGATGCAAATAGGGCTTAGTATCTCTGTATTTAAGATTTTCTTTAAATAGAAAGTTTCCCCCTCCCCTTAGCTGACTTCTTTATTTTCTTCTTCTCTTTCCTTCTCTCTTTCCTTTAAAAAAGAAAAAAAAATGAAACAACAACACTCTATTAATACCTTAGTCATTTCTGTGGCCCAAAATGGGGGCTCAAGAGGACATTACCCTCATTGCAATAAAAGTAGAAATAGTGAAGTTTTTCTGTCATTGAGTTCTTAAATCTATTTCTGAATTAACTAATTCGGGCCATAGGAAGGAAAAGGTAATACAGGCCCTCTTATCCTGCTCTTAGACAATATAAGATGAACAATGAATATAAAATTATACTTACTTGCATATACTGACCTCTTATATTTTATATATCATTTTGTTTGTTGGAAGAAAATACTTCTATGTACATAATTGTATGTATATATACATAAATATTTATAAGTTAAAAAGAATGTAAATTAAATATATATGCTATATTTTTGCAAAATTTGCATATAAGTATATATCACTAATATATAGAGAAAATAAATATATGTGAAACGAATAAATGTATGTTAGTTATTTATATTATATATAATTTATGTATTAACATGTAAATATATATTTATAATGTATGTTATATGACATACATTTATACAATATATGTACCATATATATAGCTAAGAAATATGTAAATTGAATGAATATATAATTAACATATATGTATATTCATTTGGTTTATATATTTATATTAGTGCTATATGTACTTATATGTTAGCTTAATAAGCAAAAATGTATATATATTAGTCTAGTTTATATATTGTTAATTATATATTAGTGCATGTGTACATATTAGTTTAATTAATAAGTGATAATTCCATTAGACATCACCTCCACAGTGAAAAACTTTCCTTGAAATGCCCATCTAGGTGAAACTATTTGCTCCATTTCTGAAACTCTTAGAGCTGTATAGATCTCTCTTTTGCCTCCATTACATCATATATTGGATTATACTTAATAATGCTCTGTCCCTCTTAGTAAAATGTAAGTTTTTTGAGGGCAGAGACTATGTCATCTTTTGTCTTTGTATCTTCATCATCTTGCATATACTAAGTGTTGAAAAAAAGTTTTATAAAATTGAATCAGGAAGACGTAATATTTACTGGGAAGTGGGGGGAAGAGAGAGACTTTTAAGGATGTTGCATGGAATAACAAAATAAATTATATGCAGCTAGAAGATTGAGCCAGTTCTAAGAAAGTAAGTTTATGGGTTCTGTGCATTTTACTTTCCCCAAACTATGAATTTAATTCAACTTCAGGTGTCTTAAATCTGATGAAATACCAAGGAGGAGAAATTTTCTTTTCCAGCAGGGGTCTGGATGATAGTCCCTAACAAATGCAAAATTTGACATTCATATAAAAGAGAGCTAAACAAGACCAATAAAGAGATGCTGGAAATTGACTGCAGCCAGAGGAAAAAAATACAAAGTAATGCAAACAATCAGCCATTGCACTGTTTACTGAAATCCAAGGGCTGACCTATAAGGCAGTGCAGCTACTTCCTCTCGTTATTTAGAGTAGCATAGAAAGGTGGTTGGTGTAAAGAAAATGGATGATTGGATTTAGGTTCATAGGAGCTAAGTTTAGAAGAGGGTCACTCTTCATTATTTGTAGAGCATCTTATTCAATGGTGTTTCCTTTTTTAGTGCTGTTGGGAAAGTATTCTGCATTCAGTAGCATTGTTGGCTGTCTCCTGTAATGAATTTCTGGAGAATGAGAGCCTTGAAAACCAGAAGAATTGAGGCCTGATTAGTATTTTGGTGAGTAGGGCCTATATCTTATTTTAATCTTATATCTAGTTTTCTAGGAGGCTAGTAAAAGGTGGAAAATAATGAATAATTTTAACAACGAACAACAGAACCCAACTTTAGTCTCTAGAGGGTAGATAGCTCATTTGCTCATCTTTTAATATTAGGTTTGTATCTTTATGGCCTGATTTTTTTCGACAAATGTAACAATATCAATAAATCATCTAGTAGCTATAACCATAATGGGATTTGTACATAGGTTGCCTAAATCTTAGCTTTGGGTTTAATATGGGGATTTCCTCAAACTGACCATATAACCTTTGTCTGTTCAACTTTCTTATCTGCTGAATAGACATTCTGAGTTTCGAAGGGAAACTGAAGACACATGACCAATGAAATAAGACAGTTTGAAAAGTACTTTATCATTCTGGAAACAGAATTAATATAACATAAATATATGTATGTATACATATATATGTGGGACAGTACAGTATAGAATGGAAAGAAAATCATTTGACGGGTATGATGGGAATGCTAGAGAAGAGACTCACTGTGAAGTTTGCTTTTAATTCTGGGGCACGTATACTATTTTAAAAATACCCCACAAACCTTAGCTTGACAAAAGGAAAGTGTAAAATAAAGCCTTAGTCTCTGCATTGACAGATATTTCCATAGCAACCTGACTGTCATTCAACACCCACTCTATCTAGCTTCAGAAAACACCCCCAGAAATAAATGTCAAAAGTCTTAGGCAGGTTCCAAATTTAAATCAAACTTTAAAATAAATTAAAATTAAAAAAACACCTCAAATACCCTCAATAGTCACAAAATTTTGAGAAAGGCAGGGAAAGGATGGCAAAGCAGGCAACAATCAGGTGCTCTTTTTATAGATCTAAAGACTCAAAGGAGTAAGTAGAGTCTCATCTATATCATCACCTGAGCCAAGCAGTCACACACTTATGGACACACCACCTACAACTGTTCTTATTCTTTTCTCATGTTTTCCATGCTAGCGTTCCTTCTTAAAACTCTCCTCCCCATATTCTCTCTCTGGGGCTCCCTTAATTCAGGTGTCAGCAGTTTTTTTTCAAATGTAGTGCCAAAATTCTGACCCTTTATTTTGTTGTGCCAGTGATAGGGAAACACGGTGCTGATTTTGAGTCTGCCAGAGTACACATCTGACTCCCCACTCGACTCGCTAGTAAAGAGTCACCTGCTATAATTCTCCTTGCCAGGAGCTGATCTCACAGAGGGAGATGGTAGTAGCAAGGGGCTTGCCTGCCATCTTGGACATGAAGTCCCCAGTGTTCTATGTATTACTTGCTGTCTTTTCTTCCCTCTCTTATCCAGAAAACGCTTTCCTACCATGACGCTCCTGTAGAAAGTCATCTGAGATGACTTCCCCTTTTTTATGAACCTCTTTAAGTTAGCTGGCAGACAAGCGTCTTAACGAATTACAGCCATTAGAAAAACTTCAGAGTGCTTGTCCTTCCCTAACTTGTTGAGTTAACTTGTTAAAATGCATACATGCTTAGAAGCAAAATGACAATGATTGTGCCATTTCACAGGGGGCTTTTTTTCCTTCTGTCCATTAAAATCTTCAGCCAGATTTAGTGTAATTGGCACTTGGCATCAACTCAAACCATAAACCTCTCTTTTCCTGCTAATGAAATATACCCTTCAAACAGAGCTCTGGCATATGAAGGGTTATGTTCATTTGTTCCGTAAACTTGCTAATGGTATTTACAGTCACCTTAGCCAAGCATCCTTCTTCCAAGTGCCTAATAAAGATGGTTTGCAATAACATCCAAGGACAAAATGCAGTGGAATTCAAAAAAACAAAGAAGGATAGCAGGATACCTAATTTATCAAGTTGTGAATTGACTAAAGCCCTGTTTTGATGCCTCTTCATGGCATGAAGATGAACATGGATTTTCAAAAAATTGTATCAGTAGAGCACAAAATCTGTAAGGTCCCATTAAGATGTAAAAGATTTAAAGAAAGTCTGGTGATAGAAATTGTATATCAATTGTGCAAAGATTTGCCTATCTAAATTCAAAGGGATTTATCACATGGTTCACCAAAGGTAATTTTTAAAAATTTATTTATTCTGACTATAACAACATTTTTTCATCTTATACTTATCTTCTGTATGACCTTGGACAAGTACTTAAACTCTTTAGCCCTCAGTATCTTCATCTATGGAGTGTCAGGCCCGGAGGCAGAAAGACATCTTTCTGAGTTCAAATCTGACCTCAGATATTTATTAACTATGTGATCTTGGGCAGGCCTCTTAATCTTATTTGCCTCAGTTTTCTCATCTCTAAAATGAGCTAGAGAAAGAAATGGCAAACCACTACAGTATCTTTGCCAGGAAAACCCCAGAAGAGGTCATAAAGAGTCAGACATGATTGAAAAATGATCGAACAGCATCTTCATTGGAATAATGAGAGGACTGGACTGGATAGTCTCTAAGGTTCTTTCTAAATCTAATAATTATAATAATAATGGTTGCCATTTGTACAGAACTTTAAGGTTTATAGAGTATTTTACATGTTATCTCATTTGTTGCTTACAGGGATCAAGAGATAAATCTGTTTTTATTATTCCCATTTTACAGATGAGAATACTGAAGCTGAGAAAAGCTAAAACACTTGTCTACTGTAGTCACAAAATTAGTGGTTCCACTAAAGTGGAACTTTAGTTTGAATTCATATTCTCTCCAGTGGTGTTAATAATTCGAATTTTCTAATAAATCCTAGCTGCTGAGTGTTCAGTGGTAATGTCCATGTAGAACTTCTATAAAACTCCCATGATTTGTTGTCTTTCTTAGCAGATGTGAATTGAGTTAAAAAGGCATTATCATTGAAAGCCTCTACTAGTATTGTGTGCTCAATATGTGCATATGGATTTTCATTTTTAATAAATTCTAAAGAGCAGTTAAAACATGACTTTCCATATTCATATGGCTTGGGCTCAAATTAAAAGGATGGCTATAGAATTGGTTTAATGTTACTTAGCTACATGCCAGGTCCTTGTAATGATATACCACTGGTGAAATTCCAGTAAGTTTTGATGTTCAAGGGTGGAATCAAGAAATATTGAGAAACCAAAGTTCAATATAGAACTAGATTTTTGATGTTTAGTTGTTTTCAGTTGTATTCAACTCTTTATGATCTCTTATTCAGGGTTTTCTTGGCATAGATACTAGAATAGTTTGCCATTTCTATCTCCAGCTCATTTTACAGATGAGGAAACTGAGGCAATCTGGGTTAAATGACTTTCCCAGGGTCATATAACTAGTAAATGTCTGTTGCCCAATTGGATTTCAGGCTTGCTACTCTATCCACTCTTCACCCTAGCTGCCCCACTTGACACATAATAGATGTTTAATAAATGTTTATCAATTGATTGAGTGATTTACATAATTGCCACCTCAGTTCAGACACTCATCATCTCTCTCCCTTTCACTATTATAATTGGCTCCTAACTAGTTTCTCTGCTTTAGTTCCCTCCCCCCTAATTTTTCCTCCAGATATTTGACATAGTGGGGTTTTTAAGAGCAGATCTGATCCTGACACTTTCCTCATTAAACTCCAGTGATTCTCTATTGCTTTTAGGAAAAGATGTAAACTCCTTTGTTTTGATTTTTATAGACCTTCACGACTAAGCTGTCTTTCCCAGCCTCATTGCACATTATTTCCCTTTTTGCATTCTGTAGTCCAGTCCAGATGATCTCTCTGTTGATTACACATTGCTCACCTCCTTTTAAGATGTTGTGTAAGCATGAGCTTCTACATAAAGTAATCTCCTAATCTTTCTTCATTTCCTCACTAAGGGAGTGCCCTTCTATCTTCTTGAGAGCAGAGATTTTTTTTCATGTCCCCAGTATTTATAATATCTGACTCACAGTAGATGTTTAATAAATACCTGAGGATAGATTGACTAAAGCTAGGTGATGGAAATCAAAGAAAGATATAGAATTCAGAAGAAGGGATTTGAAACTAAGGAATCTCCCAAGATGTCTCAGGTTATTTGGATGAAATGGGCAGTGTAAAGTCAGAGAGAAGGGCAAAATCCGACAATATCTAATTTAAATAATATCACGAAGAAATAAGACTGTGGGCACATGGTCAACAGCTAGTAGTTATTGTTCCCACTTACCTCAGCCATCTTTGTCATGTTTTATCTAGATTACTTTGTAGGCCATTAAGAAAATACCTACTTACCTAGAGAGTCTATATTGTAGAATAAATGGTGTGCTATACCTGGAGTCATCAAGATAAGGGTCCAGTTCTGCCTCTTAATACTTATTATTTGTGGGGTCCCAATTTCCTCATCTTTAACATGGGGATAATGATACCAATCATACATGTCCCAGAAGGGTATTGTGAGACTTCAGTGAGATAATGTATGTCAAGCCCTTGGTAGATGTTAAAGCGCCATTTCAGTGTCAGTTATTATATCTTCTGGAGGAATACACGTATTATTAGGTGGTTTGGCCCTCACTACTAAACATAGTGAGCTTTTACCCTACTTTGGGCCTAGTTTTACATTCTAAACAAAACCTAAAATCCGGAGAAACAGGTTTTGAGACCAGAATTTGACACCATTCTTATTTGGCTTCTTGTAGTGATAGTCAGGCAATGTGTCATTTTTCTCCATAGAATATGTATGCAGCTGGGAAACGAGTTATTTATAATAATAAGACTTTGCACTTATGGAGATATTTGCATAGTAAGCAGATCATATGGAATCTGAAGTTGCCAGTGTCTAGTGAGTAACCTTGGAATCATCAGTATATCTAATTATCTAATGCACCTTATTTGAAGTTCATATATGTATATTTGCAGGCCAGTGCCCATGAATATTTTAGCCAATTAGGGACAGAGATTCTCTATGGCAGATTAAAGGCATTTTTAGGGCTAATTCACTGTTATAGATGGGTAGGGCAGAGGGGATGCTGAAGCAGCTCAAGCCACGAGAACCAACTGCTTCTTCAACCTTCCTTTATTTCTCCCTTTTCCCCCATACTATGTATCCCCCTCAACCATTTCTGTGAACCATATTTTTTTTTGCTAGTGTCTTCTTCTATTTTATTTTACCACAAAGTCTCCTCATTTCTCTAGTAGATTCATCCATTGACTTCTTTTCATAGGATAAAATGTGAGATGAACTAATTTTACCACCACCTGAACCCCAGAATGGAAAGGTCACTGTTAAAAATACTCAGATCTTTATAAAGATTACTGACACCATGTAGGCTGATAGATGGTATTTATCCTGGAGAGTTCATTTGAGCAGATTTTCCATCCAAGGATAAATACACCCCAAATCACAATGGTAATCAGAGTCACCCGCCTCATTTCTGATGATTTTACAAATCAGTTGGATTTCAAAGATGTGACAACATTACCCTGTTCCCATACTGAGTTGTTTTGGCTGCAGGGGCGGCTGCCTTTTTTTTCCAGCTGCATTTGTGAGTGTTTTCATCCCTTGCTAAAATATGTTTTTTAAAAATGTGATTAACAGCCATTTTCAGAGACAGATACTAGCTCTCCTCAGCCAAAGAGGCACAGCATGCAAAAACAGGCAAACATGAAAATAATGAAAAAGGGTATGTTTATTCATTGGAAACCATGTTAATGACTGCATCTGCCCCTCTCATTTCAGACTGGCTGGAATCATCTCTGCTCTTCTGGTTTGCTAATGTCTCCACCTACAGTGAAATCCCATAGTGGTGTCCCATAAATCAAGGATATCCATAGCAGACCTGATTTTTCTTCTCTGCATATGTTAAGAATATTTAAAAAAAAATAAAAAAACAAACTTACTTGATGACTACTCTCAATGGGAATAAGTTCATGAGATACTTTGTGGTGGTGATTCCAACACTCTTGGTAACTTCCTGTTCTTCAGTATTAATGACAAACACCATTAACAATAAACAATGAGCTATTCTAATTGTAGTGGCTTGCATGGTATCAAATATTCATAAAAGGTCAGGAGGTTCATGTTGATTTTCTAACTGAACCATTTTCATTTTGAATATTTTCTAGTTAAGCAGAATAAACTGCTTTAGGTCTACTTATATTCTGTGACCTCCTCAAAGGTAGACTTGTAAGTCGGTTCAAAATTTAAAATCTTATCATAGTGCTCTCCTCTAAGTTTACCTACTTTAAACCATGATCATAGAATTTAGGGGCTAGAGATTAACTAAACTATTCCCATAGCTGAAACATAGTTCCAATAAGAGTAATAGTAGCTATTAATTAGCATTATATAAGGCTTTAATGTTTACAAACTGCTCTGCGTATGTTATCTCACTTCATTTTTCCCTCTATATTTCTGTCCATTGAAATTCTTTCTTTAGTGTTATGTCTCTCCAGATCTTTCACCCTGAAAGTGTTTTCTTCCTCCTCTAAATAAAGCAATTTGTCAGATGTTTTTTCACATACTTCTTTGTAGCATAATTATGTGTGTACCTATCTTAATCATCTTATAAGAATTTAAACTCCTTGTGGATATTCTCTTGTCTTAAGTCTCTTGACTTAACCCTACAGTAAGCTCTATTAAAAAAAAAAACAACCCAGTTATCTTTTCTATTTATATGCTTGAGTAGAAGTTCTTTGGGTCTTTTGTTGGGTTAAATAAAAGCTTGTTCTAAAATTGATCACTTTTTAGATCAGAGGTTCTTAATCTTTTTTATCATCCCCTTTCTCTGAATAATGTTTTTAAATATATAATAGATAGTAGGTCAATATAAGTGAAAAAATATATAAATATAAAATGTATATAAATAAAAATAAAAGTAAAAATAAACAATAGGATTACAAAGGAAAATATATTTGTTTTACAATCCAAAATTTAAGAAATAAAACCAAGTTCACAGACCCTCACATTGAGAACTACAAGTTGGCCTTCATGTTTAACTAGTAATTGAAGGCCCTGAGTTGAAGGACAAAAGACAATTTCTGGCATAGTTCTCAGGGGAAATCCTGAATGAGTGTAAACATACTCTAAGGATTATGAGTACTGAGAAATCCCCCAAATTCTGATTTGTTCTTAAAAACTTTAGAATTTTTTTTATTTTAGGTTTCGCATTAAACATAGAATAGACAGAAATTGTCAATTGATTGGATGGGATGGAGTGTAATGAGAAAGAGAAAAAAGTCAGAGTTTTTAAGCCTGGAATGGAACTTGGGGCTGTCATTCACAGAGAGGGAGAAAATAATGGTCTTAAATAAGATTTAAATGGAGAAGAGCAAGGCAACCAGAATCAAAAACATTAGTAAAAGTGCTAAAGTGGGAATGAACTTAGTGCTTTTTAAGAAACAGAAAGCAAGTTATATGCACTATGGAGTTGGATATGTTATACCTGCTTCTAAATAAATGGTTAAAGTGGGAGATATTTTTACAGATATTATATCAGAAATTGACCACTGTTTGCTGACAGAAAACTGCATATCATCCTAAATTTTTAAATATATAAAATGCAATTGTATTTGATTTTAAAAAAAAATCTGGTCAATGAATTCTGTTGCTGAGAAGAATAATTAGTGGAATTTCTATAAAATCCTGTTGAATATATCTTACAAGAATAGGGTGGTCCATTTGAATTTGTCCCCATAAAATGTCACATTGAATTAAGTGGGGCCTGTTAATTGGACCCTAATGCATTACCTCGGGAGCTATGGACTTAAATATTTGATAATTGGAGAAGAACTATCATCCCTGAATAATAAAATGAGGCATAAATGTTTTTCTTTGTTTCAAGGAAGGTTCAGTGAGAGGAAGCACCTCTTATAACTATGAAATTAAAAAAAAATCAATAAAATATGTATATATTTTTTAAAAGAATAATAAAATAAGACCTGTAAATTCCTGGAAGCTAAGGTTGATGTACTGTGATATATGACTGCTGAATCAAGTTTGTGTTTGACTTTTTCTGGATTCCCTGGCCAATACATGTTTTCTACCTTTTTCACTATTCTTATGTACAGAGGCTTTACAATTAGATTTATTGTCTAGACTATATTTTCACTGCATTGTCACATAGTTGAATTGCCATGTCTGATGTTTAGGGTGTTTTAAAAGGTTACATGATGTTATGTTAATTAAAGAGGCAGCATTGCAAAGAACACTGAGTTTGGGTCTGAGAGACTTGAATTTGAGCTGTGATTCTATTACTTACTTGTGCTATCCTGGACAAATCACTTAAGGTTTCTGAACCTCATTTTCCTTATTAATAAAATAATACTTTCAGCTTCTAATCTGTGGTTGGTGACATCATATAGGAGATCATAACTGAATGTGAGGGTTGTGAAATTATGATTTATTATCAGTAAATGTTTGATTTGTACAGCTATTTTATACTTTCATACCCATGGTCACATAAGAATATCTCTTGTGACAAGGAGTCATGAGTGTAAAAAAGTTAAGGAGCCGGGGCTTAGTAGATAGAGAGCCAGTACCTTGGAATCAAGAGAATCTGGTTTCAAGTCTTAAATTAATACATTGGCAGAGTGACCCTTCACAAGTCACTTAATCCTTTCATGCTATATAGTGCAGTGGTCCTCAAAGTGTAATCCAAAGAATTGTTGGGATCTCTGAAATCCTTTCAGGGGGTCTACAAATTCAAATTTATTTTTTATTTCTAATATAATAAATAGCTATAAATATAACCCATGTGAACAAAAACTCTTTGAACAGATCCTCGATAGTTTTTTAACAACATGAAGATACTGAGAACAAAAGTTTGAGAACCACTGGTCTAGGCAGTTCTTTAAGACTGATACCAAGAAGGTGCACTGGTAGAAGCAATCGCCTTATTTGGAGTTTTTGAAATTAATTAAATCACAGGTGTAATCCCTAATTTAATGTTTGTACTACGTCCTTCATAGGATTATTGTGGAGTAAGCACTTTATGAATCATAGAATAGAATATATATTTGAATTGTTTATATAACAATCTTATATAAACAACTTTAGTTACATATTGACTTTTAAGTTTTGCAAAATACTTTCTCTTCAAACAAGCCTGTGAGATAAACTATGTGTTACTATTATTATTACTATTATATAGGTGAAAAAGAGGAGGTTGAGTATATGTACTTTAAATGGGAAGGGAACAATTCCTTTATTTTACAGGTGATTGAACTGAAACCCAGAGAGGTTAAATACTCCTAAAGGTAATAAATATCAGAGCTGAGTTTCGAACCTTGATCCTCTAACTCTGAATTCACTGTCCTTGGCTCCCTGCTATGCTGCTAATATCATCATTCTTCATTTGGAATGCATGACATTCTCTGTGATTGGATATTCTAGTATACTAGTATTATATCTTGTCATTTTATTGTCAAGATGCTAATGGATTTTTTTAATGTCTCAGAGATGCCTCTTCTTTGATTTCTATTGAGACATAATTCTAACTACTTTTTGTTGTGCTTTGATACTCAAGATCACTATTGATCACTTAATCCTGAACGGAAACTTCTTTCTTAGACATGTGAGATGATTCAATATCAAGTAAAAAAATATGAGAGAAAAAGGGGGGGGGAGAGATATGTGGGGCTTTGTTGATACATATATACATATATATATATATATATACACACATACATAATTAAAAACAACATGAAATATTTTAACAATTATACTTGCTTAATAGCTACATTTAATTGAATTTTTTAATGCAGAAAGTGTCATAACATTTCCCCCTCCTCCAGGTTTTCCCTCATCTCCATAAGATGTTGCTGTCCATTACTTTACATTCATTTATTTTCCTAGGAGAATATTGTGTTTTCTGTTCTTTAAAATCTGCTTTTGTTTGTTTTTATGTCATAAAAATCTTTCAATATGTCTTTGTAATCTACATGCTTGTCCATCTTAATTATTATATGTTATTATGTTAATGTACCACAACTTATTTAACCATTCTCCTATTTTTGGACATTTAGGTTGCTTAATAGGTATGTTTTTAAGACTTAAATTCTTCACTTCTTAATCTCTAAATATGAAGTAACTTCACTTGTCTTATCTTTGAGTTTTAAAAGTTCTGATATTTTCAGGTTCTGACGCTGAAGATATCATGAGCTGTTATTAAGACCCAGGAACTATTTGGTGATAGTCCAGATGCCAAGATTCCTATCTTTAATGTAAAAATATCATTGGATAATTTTGTCCTTTCCCTTTTTTTTTTCCTTTTTTGAAAGAGGAGGCCAAAAGGAGTATTTGGGTGGTGTAAGACCTTAAATGATACTTTGAGAACATATTCCTAATGGATTGAATATGCTCTTCTTAAATTTTCTAGTTTGAAACCATAGTCAAACTCCTCTCTCCTCCTCTGCCTCCCACACCATTCAGCCTTAGCCCAACACACCCTTTTCAATCATGGAGTCCTGTCCATTTTTTCAATACTACTGCACTATAATTTGATGTATATGTGTTAATTAAACATTCTTTCTTATCACTGTTTTGGTGAGTGTCCTATAAATTTAATCACTATGACACCTCTGTACACATTACAGTCCTTTTAAAGATCTAGAGGAAAATCCTGGAGGATTATTCAAGCACTAAATCACACAGAATTACAGTAGTTATTAAAAGCATTAAAAGTGGTGATAAGGAGCTTTATCATGAATTTGGAGGAAAGCTTTAGCTTTATCATCGATGACAATAAAATAAAACAGTAAAAAAAAGCCTCCTTTATAACAATTTAGTTTATTATATGATAATAATCAGCTACATAGTACAGTGTATTACATGTAGTGGGTTACATAATATTTGTTAGGTTGAATTTATTGAATTGTTAAAATATGCTAAACATGATAGGGCCTGGGGACTCTGTGATTTCAGTGATACAGGAAACTCCTTGTCCTAGTGATCTGCCATTCCCAGCCCCAGGTCACCACCTCCTTCCATCTGCCTTAACACTTCTATTTCTAAATACTCTCAGAGGAAGTTGGGAAACTCTGCCAACTGGAACTACTGTAATTTATTATATGTAATTTTGAAATATGTCATCTCAACTGGAACTTCATTGCTAAAGCAATCTTGATGCTCTCTATTTGACTATCACACTCTTTGCTGTAGTTATTCCAGACCTTTCCTCAAGTCTTCAAGTCCCCATCTCTACTTTCAGCCCTTACTCATTGTCTCTGACCTAAGGATGGCATCTCCTACTTCAGTAAGAAAATTGAAATCTTCTCCTAATCTTGCTTTTTTTACTCTCCAACTCAAAACCTCTCTAAATTGTGACCTTTCTCTTTTCATTTGATTCTTTTATTTCCGAAGATGAAGAGGCTCTTCCTTCTTTGAGGAAGGCTGTGCCTTTAATTTCATTTCTAACTGCTTTTGAAAGCATTAATCATTCTGTCCTCAGTTTTTCTTTCTCTCATATCTACAAACATGCCCAGATTTCTCTCATCTTAGAAAGTCTTCAATTGTTCTTGTCGTCCCCTCAAGCTTTAATGTCATCTTATGTGTCTCTTCTTTTTCCTCTGATAAAATCACAAGAGGAATGATCTATATTCATTGCCTCCATTTCCTCACCACTCACTCATTTCTCAATCACTTGTAATCTGCTTCTGCTATCCACCACTCTATTGAAACTGCTTTCCCAAAGATTACCAATGAGGTTTTTTTATTTTTATTGTTGTTCAAAAAATCTGTTGTCTCTGGGGTAAAAATATAAACTCCCCGATCCTGCTCCAACCCGACTTTACATTTTTATTTATATTACTCCCCCTTATATGCTTTATGTTACAGCCAGTGTTCCCTGAAGTTGACATTCTATTTTACATCCCTGGGCCTCTGCACTGGCCATGTCTTATGGTTATAAAGCACTTCCTCCTTATCTATACCTCTTTGAAACCTTCTCTAATTCCCCTACTTGTTGGTGTTTTCTTATTCTGCATGTTATCTGGTGTTTACTGATCTATGTTCGAGTTTTATCTCTTCAATAGAATATAAGCCCCTTGAGGGTAGAGACTTTCATTTTTTCTTTGTATTTAGTACAGTGCCTTACACAGATATTTATGGAATTGAATTATATGTGCTGACAATTGCTCTAAACAGACATTGAAGAAGATATGAAAATATATATGCAACAAAATCATTGACTATAGTTATCAGGGGGGAAGCAACAAATACATAAATAATAGCAAATGGATTGGATAAATTCAAGAGAGAAGTACAAAGTGCTATTCAGGGTTGCAGGATGGGGAAAAAATCATTTCCAACTAGAAAAATCTGGAAAGGCTAAGTAGTGAAGATGACATTTAAGCTTATTCTTTAAAAGACAAGCACTATTTTATTGGAAGGTAGGGAAGAGATCATCCAGATGTAGGAACTAATGTAAGTAGTTATCAATCAGAAAACATTTATTAAACACCTGCTATGTGCCAAGCACTGTGCTAGGCATTGGGGTTATAAAGTAAAAAAAAAAAAAATTAAATTAAATAATCTCTGCTTTCAGAGAAGCAAAGAGACAGGGAAAGACAAATTAATTTGTTTGGAGCCTAGGGCACATGAGAGTGTATAGTGTGATGCAGGTTTGGAAAGGTATTAAGTTTATTGAATTGCTGAGTTGTAAATAAGTTTTCTACTTGAACTAGTCTGGATTAAGACATCTATTATTAATAATCACTATAGTTTAGAATGTGTTAATGAAGACTGCAACTGATGACTATAAATCTTCTCAAAATGAAGAATAGCAGCTATTCTGTAAAGGTAAAAGTATAAGCATTCTGAACAGTTTTATAGACTTTTTCAGGTAGAATTTACTGGGCAGGGAAAGGTTTCACATTCTTGACATAAAAATGACTTTGTTTTGATTCATATGAACACCTCTTTGTAAATGGTCAGAAGGATCTAGCCACATTTGTGGAAACATTTAGATCTACAAATGACCTTGCTCAGGATCACAAAATTAATAACAGAGCTAAAATCAAAATTACATCCTCTGCCTCCATAGTCAAATTTTTCACCAGGAGATACAATGTCTGTTGTCCCAGTAATGCTGAGAAGTTGGATGGACAGCCTATAGTTATAATCTATCAGGTGGTATCTCAGCTACTGCAGATGGAAAAGCACAGCATAGATAGTCCTCAGCTTTGCAGGTTCAAAAACTTTGTTTTATCACTTTACTCATTGGAATTTACTCACTGGAATTAACATTCAGTTCCACAAAGCATTTATTAAATATCTGTTATTTGCCACACAATGATTGACTAGGGATACAAATTAAAAATTGAAAACAGCACTTCAGGTTTAGATTCTTGAGAAAATTTGCAGTTAGAGAAGTAAATACCAAATAATTAACCAAACTCATGTAAGACTAATTTATGAGCCAGAATGCTGATTTATAACTTACAAAGGGTAATCAATCTATCATTCATCCAAGAGACCCCTTCTTTGTGGTTGGATGCCTTCAAAAAATCAGAGTATTATTCAAAAGGTAAATGTTCTCGATAAATTTAAAATTAAGAGTTCTCTTATTTGGGACAAATCACTCTTTGAGGCTTAGTTTCCCTCAGTGGGATTTCAGGAGGGAACTAGTCCTGGCTTCCTTCATCAGATTTGGCAACTATTCCTATGTTGTCAGTGACCCATTAACTATTTTAAGGTACTTTTCAGCATCTGGTTAATCTAATCCATTTTTGTTGATAGTTAAGTTTTACTTTCAGAAAGTATAATTTTCTTGACTTTGTCCCTAAATACTAAGGACATGCTCTCTTTGAGGTTGCAGTTCCTTTGTATATTAACTAGAATACAAATCGTTTAAACAGTATATTCTCTGTTCTGTTGGCCTATGGGCAATGAAAGTGGCACAACTCAGTTTTGATATGGTGGCAGAAAGATTGATTGGAAAGTTTTTCTCAGGAAAGGAAAGTAGGAAGATGCTGAGGCTGCTTTTTACAACTGAGGCAACTTTAGTGTCATCCACTGAGTGTCTTTTCCTTGGCTCATTATCTTAAAATGGTGCTTGTACTTTAGGAAGGATCTCTAAAGATGGTAGTGAATTTTTTATTCATAAAGCAGATTTTCTGTCTTATTCAAAATCAACACTATCTTCCCCTAGAAAATATTTCATTTAGGAAGGTCTTTAAAAAATAGGAAAAGAAAGGAAAAACATTTTCACCAAGGTGCATTTCAGGGGACAGGTTGGTATTATTTAAGGGAGAAAATTAATTGAGTCACTTCTATAGACATTAGGCAAATTGTTTCACTCAGAGTTAAGAGGCAGCTTGGGAGTTTTTAAGTATAGGGTGCCTGCATTGCACTTTATGATAGTCTTAGCTTATGACCTTATATCATTTTATTTCTCTATTAAATCAAGATATGCTTCACAGAGGTAAGGATAATGCTTAGTGCTGTTACTGTTACTCTGTTACTGTTCTCAGCTTATAGAACTGAACTCTAAACAGTTATTATATAACAAAGTAGATTGTGTCTGAAATAAATAGTATTTTATTTAGCACTTTATTGGATGGAGATCAGATTGGTATAAAATTGGGGAGAAAAGTCTTTTGGAATTCCATGGAATCAGGGCAAATGGAATTTATCAATCTTTCTATTTCTCTTTACAAATTTGGGTTGAAGAGGCTGTTCTTGGCTGCAGTGATCCTGGCTGGTTCCCCCAAGAAACATCCAATTCCCCTTAACATAACTGGCTTCCCTCTTTCAATTATCCTTTGTATATCTTGATTATACATTCTTTGCATGTTGTCTCCTCCATTACATTATGAACTTCTTGAGGATAGACTGTCTTTTGCCTTTATTTGTATCTTCAATGCTTAGCACAGTGCTTTAAATATGGTAGATGTTTCATAAATGCTTATTGATAGATTGATCCCTATACATCTTTCTGAAATGGACCCTAGGGGTGCAGTGAAAATAAGGGAATTGGACTAAGAGTTTCTAAGTAATGTCCCAAATCTAAATGTATGACTCCATATGACTCTAGGATTCTTTGACCTTTGACTAAATTAATCAAACATTTTAAAGCCCCCGTGTGGAAGGAACTATGCTAAAGCAGGGAAATGGATAAAAATAATGCAAAGAAATAAGCACTCATTAAGCTCCTACACTGTAGCCAGGTATTAGGGATATGGAACCAAAATAAGGAGATGGGAGCAATATATAAATATACACGTGGTAACCTGAGAAGAGGGAGATTTTCTATCTGGAAATTACCTTTAGGAGTTAGCTTTTGAGTAACACAATCCTGTACTTTTTAATCTCTTTGGTTATATGAGACACAGTTTTATCTTTCTATCTCCAGGATCTAGCACAATGTTGAGATACTTAATAAATGCTTTTGGACTGAGTGATGGATAGATGGATGAATTAATGAATGCATTGTACAAAGTAGAATGTATAGTACAAGGCTGTCTCGTCTTCATCTATATCGTTTTACTTGGTGATATTCTCATGGATTAATTGTCATCTCTATGCTGATAATTCTCAGACCTATTTGTCCAGCCTTAACCTCTCTCTTGACATTCACTCTCACATCTTTAACTACCTATTAAGAATCGCAAACTGGATATTTCATAGATATTTTAAACTCAGCAGGACCAAAAATGAACTCATTATCTCTTCCTCCAAATTCTCTCTTCTTCTGAACTTCTGTTGAAGTTCACCATCCTTCCCATTCCCCAGGCTTGCAAATTGGATGTCATCCTTGATGCCTTACTATCTCTTACCCCCAATCCAATCTGTTGCTAAGTCCAGTTGTTTCCACCTAACATCTCTGAGATACCCCCTTTACTCTCCTTTGACTCTACAATCACACTGACATAGGTTCTCTTTACTTCATGCCTATCCTGTTGCATCAGCCTGATTATTTGTTTCCCTGCTTCCTGTCTCTCCCCACTCTGGTCTATTTTCTGCTATTCAGCTGTCAAACTGATGTTAAAGTATAGGTATAACTGTATGACGCTCTGCCTCCAACTGCACACATATTCTTTCAATAAACTCCCGTGACTCCCTATTATTTCCAGGATCAAATAGAAAATCCTCCATTTAGCTTTTAAAGACTTTCATTACCTGGATTATTATTTTTCAAAATTTTTTTATGCCTAATGTCCCCTTATCTGTATAGAGATAGAGATAAAGAGATATAGAGATAGATACAGAGGTAGGGATAGATACATGTCCAAATGTAGCTTTTTCTAGATAATTTACATTTAGATATATATCTATCTTTTTACATTATTGTGTGCATCTTGTTTCTCTCATTAGACTACAGTTTAAGAGCAGGGTTTGTCTTTTTCCTTTCTTTGGATTACCATACAGTGACTTGCACATAGTTAGGTACTTCATAAATCCTTGTTGATTTGACTTCATAAAAGCAAAGAGAGGGTCCAGACAAGAAATATTATAATAAATATGAGGGAAGAGAGGACACTCAACTAAAGGTACTACTGAAAGGCTTTATGGAAGAGCTAGACCTTAAAGAGAATGAATTTAAACGTGAGGGTGGGGAGTAGAGAGGAGGGAGATATGGAAGGAACACATTGTGAGTGTGGGTGTCCTATAGAAGTAGATTAAGTGGGGAGGGGAGGTTAAAAGGAAAAGAAATTTACAAGATAATTTTGTCATATGTTTGAAAGAAATAGCAAATTGTACATAGTAGATTTGCAGTTTTATGTGCAATCATCCTTTTTTATTGCAGTGTTATGAAAGTGCTTGTTTTATTCCATAAATTAAAAAGAAAATTTAAAAAGAAAAATAGCAATAGCTCATATTTGAACTTAAGCTAATCAAAGGATTCACCTCACAATGACCTTGTGAGGTCAGAACTATTATTATATTAGTTGTAAAATATACAATTTTCACATTATATATTATATTATTTTTATAATATAGTATACCATATGTTTTGTACATATGTGTATATATATTTCCAAAGTTACAAAACAGTGGCAGAACAGGTAGAAACTGAACTCAGATTTCTTGATTTCAAATCCAGTATTCTATCCACCATACCATCCTGCCTTTGCATTTTCAATTTCTTTTATCTTTTCCTTTGTCCAAACTTCCTATAGCTCTGTAAAGTGAAGAACCACAAACACAGAAAATCTGTCCATGAGGAATTCTACAGATAAAATACCTATTACGCATTTGGAGTAATTCCACCCCACCTCCATCCCCCCAGCTTTCTATTTAATAGACAGTTGCTTCAAAACTAGGTCTTTGTTTCTTAAGAGGTTATCTACTTCCACTTGAAATCATCATCCTTTGTGTTATTAAAATTAATTCTATAGCAGCAACTATGTTGTCACCAGGGTAAAGAAGTGGCAGCAGTAGCAGTAGATCCAATCTTCAGGAAGCAATGATCCTGTTTCATGCCAATATCTCCTTTAGTGATTAAAAAAGAAAAGAAAAGAAAAGAGAACTTTGAAAAAGTAAATTGTTGGTGCCTAAATCAGAAGAATTCTTGCAAGAATTTTAGCCACCTAATTTATTAACATTTCTAAGCCTATGAAATGAAAACCTTTCAAGTCTACGTTTTCTGGAAATCCAGCTGAGATACCCTATTCCCCCCCCCATCCCACCCCACCCCAAATTTTTCATTATATTAGATGGTCGTATTACTTTATTTTAATTCTTTTTTGTCTTATTCTTGTGTCCAATATGGACTAAAGTCCATCGATTCTATCTGCAGAATAAATAAATTAGCATATCACCCATCATTGAACTACACTGAATAAAATCTCCCTTTTCTGTTCAAGTTAGGTGAATGGTTAAAGTTTATTGCAAGATATGTATGTAATGACTAAATATAATAAAACATTATTACTTTTTTCCCATTCTATATGTAATACAACAAAATAACATGGGAAGTCCAAAGTATTCAGGATCTAAAAATCTCAATTTGGAAATGAAAAATACGAAAGATGCATGTATAAATACACCAATATGAGAAGGGGTTTAGTTAGTTTCTACCACTGTGATAAATACAAGAAATAGAATACGAATGAGATCTGTACTTATATGCAGGTCTGCCTATGTATACAGTGCAGTGGGTAGCTCTATTATCTTTCTGGTGGCATTAATATTATCTTTCTGGTGGTAAGTACTACAAGGATTGCCTTTAAGGAGCTCTTGAGAAGCCAAGTATTTTGGTATTTTTGAGAGGGACTCATTATATTGAGGGAATCAATTTAGAATGACTTTAATGGGGTTGAGAGTCAAACTGCAGTATAGCCCTATGACAAAGAGAATTTAAAGTACTCTGTATTTATTTTGCCTTTCTCTCTTTAATTATGTCTGTCTTTAATATTCTGCTGTTAGCTCCTTTAATGTTTTCCTTCTCCTCAGTTTTGGCATTTTTATGATTTGCAGTTCCATTCTAAATGGGTACATGTCATAATGTCATCTAATTCTATTGAGAAGAATGCTCCTGTTTCCTGGTGGCTTTTGGCCAAGCACTACAATACTACCTCTGATTCTAATATTTTTCTTACAGATTCTGAAGGATACTCTACATGAAATGAATGCTTTTTCTTATTTTTTAATAAGATCTTTTAAAAGAACTCCTCCTCCCCACCCTCCTTCTCTCCTCAAATAACCAGCATCTGAATCATTAGGAATTTTTCAGTGGTAGTGGTGGGTTCTCTTTGCAACTAAAACATGTGGTCATAGTATTCAGTGGGAGTGATAATCAGGGTCTGAAGGTATATAATACTATGCACTTCAATCATACTTCAGTGATTATCAAACTTGAAATTTTAGAGATTTTCTATATTTTTCATTCTCCAAGCCTTTTTTCCCCCTGAGATTAGGATAAATCCTGGAGGTAGAGTAGACTTACATTCAACAAACCTATCATAAGCATAGGCTTTCTGAGCAAGGCTTGAGGAAATGGGACATTTGGAAAAGAAAAAAAAACCCTCAGTTTTTTTGGCAGCTCTAATTTTTCTTCTGTACTTCTGAATAGGTACAGCTCATTTCTTCCTTTTCCTTTCCCCTCATTCATCCATTCAACAAATATTTATTTAACTCATGCTATATATAAAGCAATAAGCTGCTTGCTTCTTATCTTCTTCTTAAGCTTATAGGACGATAGGAATTAGTAGTTGGAAGGATCCTGGGAATCTTCCCTGTTCTTTGGAATAGCTGGATAGTTCATTGGGAAAAAATGTTGGGCCTAAAAGTTTGGAAACCTCAGTTCAAATATTGCCTTGATAGTTATTAGTTCTATCACTATCCCAAACCCCCCCCCCACCTCCATTTTCTATTCTCTAAAATGAGAATAGTTATTTTTACACTAGTCATATTGTAAAAGAAGAATCAGAACAAAATTCATCCTGGTTTAGCTATCAACAACACATATGTACCATAAAAGGAATTTGTTTAGGATTCCTTGCAAATAGTTTGTATAGTATTAGAATAAATTGCTCATTGAATGTTTGGTAGAATTCACTTGTAAATCTATCAGGCCCTCGGGGTTTTTCCCCCCTAGGTAATTCATTGATGTTCTGTTTCATTTCTTTCTCTAAATTTATGGCAATAGTTAAGTGATTTTTTTTCTCTTCTGTTAAGCAGGGCAATTTATATTTTTGTAAGTATTCATTCATTTCACTTAGACGGCAGACTTACTTGCACACAATTGGGCAACATAGTTCTAAATTATTGGTTTAATTTTCTGTTCATTGGTGGTGAATTCACCCTTTTCATTTTTAATACTGGTAATTTGGTTTTCTTCTTAATTTTTTTTAAATCAAGTTAGACAAAGATATGTATATTTTATTGGCTTTTTCATAAGACCAGCTCTTAGTTTTATTTGTTAATTTAATGGTTTTCTTACTTTCAATTTTGTTAATATCTCCTTTGACTTTCATAATTTCTGATCTGAGATTTAAGTGAGAATTTTTAATTTATTATTTTTCTAGGTTTTTTTTTTTTTTTAAAGTTACAGGCTCAGTTCATTGATCTGCTCTTTTAAAAAATTTTATTTAGGTAAGCATTTAGAAACATAAAATTTATCCTAAGAAATACTTGGTATATTGTCTCATTATTGTCATTCTGTAATGAAATTATTGTCTTAAGATTTGTTGTTTGACTCACTCATTCTTTAGGGTTTTATTATTCAGTTTCCAATTAATTATTAATTTGTCTTTCCATGACTCTTTATTACACATAATTTATATTACAACAATGATCTGAAAGATAATGTTTAATATTTTTGCTTTTCTACATTTGATCATGAGGTTTTTATGACTTATACTTGGTTAATTTTTGTATAGGTGTCATATACCACTTAGGGAAAAGTCTATTCCTTTCTTTTCCCATTTAATTTTCTCCAGAGCTCTATTGTATATAACTTCTTCTTCTTTATTTTATGGTTAGATTTATCTAGTCCTGAGAGAGGGAAAAATCAAATTCCCTCACTAGTATCATTTTTATAGTATGGTTTTGCTATCTACATCTTCCTGTAACTCACTTGATTTCTCCTTTAAGATTTTTGACATTATACCACTTGGTGTATACGTGTTTAGTATTGATATAACTTCGTTGTCTATGGTAATTTTTAGCAAGGTGTTTTTCTTCTTTTCCCCTTTTAATTAGATCTGTTTTTGTTCTTGTTTTATAAGATTGCTACTCCTGCCTGCCTTTTTGTTTTGTTTTGTTTCAACTGAAGCACAATATGTTCTTTTCTGGTCTTTTACTTTTACTCTGTGTGCTCTCTGCATCATATATATTTTTTGTAAACAACACATTGTAGGACTAGTTTAATCCACTTTGCTATCTTCTTCCATTTTATAAAAGAGTTCATTCCACTCACTTTCATAGCTATGATTACTAACTGCATTTCCCTCCATATTATTCTTTCTCCTATTTATGTTTTTCCGTTTCCTTTTACTTTGTCCTTCCTCAACAATGTTTGCTTCTGATCCCTGCTTCCCTCCCTTCTATCAGTTACTCTTCCTTTTCTTTCTCTTTTCCTCTCCTATTTCTACCCTCTTTTCTGTCAGTCCTGCCTCTTTCTTTCCCCTTTCTCCTCCTACTTCCCTTTAATGTAAGCTAAATTTCTATACCTGAATGTGTATTTCATTCCCTCTTTGAGCCAAACTCAATGACAGTAAGATTCAAACAATGTTCATCCTCCCCAACTTTCCCTTTACTATGAGTTTTTTGTACCTCATTTTATGATGTAATTTACCCTATTCTGCCTCCCCCTTTCCTCTTCTCTTAATACAATATTTTTTCATCTCTTAATTTATTTCCTATATCACATCAAAGTCAACCTATACCCATACCACTTACTATGCATACTCTTTTTAGCTGCCCTAATAGAGATACAATTTCTCAAGAGTTACAAGTGTCATCTTCCCGTCATTTTACCTTCAAGCTTCTCTTGAGTTTGAAGATTGAATTTTCTGTTCACCTCTGGTCTTTTCATCTGGAAAATTTGAAAATCCCCTGTTTTTCAGGTGGTAATCTGGGGATTCTTCCAGTGACTATTTTACCCTCTGGTTCTGGGTTAGCAGGATAGTTTTCTTTGATAATTCCATGCTGTTGAGGATTTTTTTTTTGAACATGAAATTCTTAAATTATCTCTCCTGGATGTATTTTCCAATTACATTTCCCAATTTTCCCAATTACATTTTCTTCTATTTTTTCTTTCTTCTGTTTTTGTTTGACTCCTGATGTCTCATAGAGTCACTATCTTCCATTTGCACAATTTTAATTTTTAAGGAATTATTTTCTTCAGTAAGCTTTTGTGTCTCCTTTTCCATGTGATTCATAAAATGGGAATAATTTAGACTAGGACTGACTACACCATCGTATTATTGTGATGAAAGTGCACAATAAAACAGTATTATATCATTAGTACAAGTTATTGTTGTTTCTCTTTCCCTTTTTTTCTTTTCCCTCTGTTTCTTGTTTTTTCCTTTTTCTTTACTTCTTGAGGTATCTTATCTCTATTTTCTCTTTTCTACTTTTTACCATATCTTCATCTACTCCTCTTTCATTTTTTTTCTTTTCTCCCTATCAAAGATTCAAGCAAGTGAGCAGAATCATTTCAAGTCTTCCATACTCTCTCTACCACTTATCCCAACCTCCAGCCCCATCCTAGAGATTCCTTATGAAACCATATGATTGAAATCATAGCATAGTATGATAAGCAATGATCAATCTGTTTCCTGGTCTTTAGGGAGAATTATACTTAAATCATTCCAGGGAGAACAGATCGTAGCTTAGCTTTGAGGTTTGAGGTTTTGTTTATATTATTTCACAACTTCCTATTAAGCTCATTCCTAGGTTTACCATGTTATTTTTGGGTAGATATCCTGTCTTCTGTTTCATTGGTCCCCTTATTTACACACAGAGACGGCTTGGACAAAGACACACTAGGTTGGAGGCAAGATCAGGATATAGGACTGATTTAGCGTGAGATTAGGTTTGGAGCAATACAGACAGAGAAATTAGGAAATGTTAGAGAGTGCCTACTAAAAAAAATATCTGACCTGCTTCCCCAAACCCTCCTCTCCACTGTCTCTTTGACCTGCAACACAATGCGTTATAGGGATGTTACTTCTGGAAAAAAAATAATTTGCATTCCTCTGTACTACATAAATGAATTTTCCTATTTTACAAAGTTTCCAGAATAATGGGCTTGAAGATTGAGGACATCTTCAACATCTTCCCCATAGACAATTGGGAATAGCTGTCTTCTGAGTTTTTCTTGTCTGTGATCTTGTGAGACAGCTACAGTAGGTGATAGATCAGAGGTTGTATATACATGTACAAACAAATTTCAGAGCATGAATTGAATTAATTGATTCCTTTATAAATAAATGATAATCTGATTCTAACTTATTAGTGATGAGTTATTTTCTTAAAACAACTATACTGGTTTGTGTATATTAGACATAACTTTTCAGTATTCTTATCTCTGGAATAATTTCTACTCATGCCATATGTGAGCATGGTAGCATTTTGTTAGACATCCATAAACTAGGAATTGGACAGAGACTACTACCTCACCATCCACTAAGTAAGCCAAACCCTTGTCAGTAGGTAATGATTCTTTTTTAAAATCACATACAGCCTGGACCAAATTTGAACTGATGACCCAAAAGTAACTAACTCGTATCCCATTACCAAGTCCCCTGAGAATACTAATCCACTTTAGGAGGTACATTTTAAATGACCTACTATGGTAAATGTAGTTAAGAAACTTAGATAAATGCTTTCATTTTAATAACTCTCAGAAATCTCATCCTCCCTTCCCTGTCCCAGATTTTCCAAATGCATTTGAAAGGAGTAAAATGAGAACCAAAGAGGTGATTTATTTTATTGGAATAATTAAGATGCTGACCCATCTTCTTCCTGTATGCCCCATAGAATCGTTGTATAATAAGATTAAAAAAAAAAAAAGGCAGCTCTACCTGGTGATAACAGGGCCTGAAGAAGGGAAAATACAGTTTTATCAAAGGAGAGAAAGCTAAAACTGCCGCAGGTTATAACTCAAGCAAAACCTCATCATTATGGACTAGAAGCCAGGGTGAGATCACTGTGGAATAGGAGCCAGAATGAACGCAATCTCTACCCAATATTTTTTTGAGGCTCAAAATGTAGCCAGGAGTGAGTCATTCGGTGAAGTACCACAGAGGTTGAGGGTCTTGGATGCAAATGGGCAAGACTGCAGTAGAGAAAAATCCATCATTGTACCTTTGGATCAGCCATTCTTACAGGGTGAGTTCATAGTTTTCAACTTCTCTGATAATTGTTAGTTTCTTAGATCATGTCCACACTGCAGAATTTCTCCAGGTAATTAAGTTATATCTTATTATTTCCACAAAGAGCTTCATTATTGTAGAGCACTGTATGATTCCCAAAGTTTAAATAAGTGGGTATTCACACTTAAGTGTTTGCAAATAAATGAGTCAAAGTATATCATGTGGAATGAGAAGTGCTCATTAACTCTCCTCACTGATCAACCAGAGAAGTCATTCATCTCCTCAGAATATGGGATGTGAAAAATGCACTGTTTGGTGTTGTGTGTTTTTTTTTCCTCAGAACCATTTATTCATTGAGCACTTATTATTGAGCAATCTGATATGTGTTAGGTCACATATGAGAAACTGTCATAAAATGTAGGATAGTGACTATTACTGATTATTCTATCGAGTCCACAACATTCTTTTGAAAGTTTCTTCTGGGCAGAGACATCTCTTACACAGATATTACTTATAGTAGTATCAAACTCAAATAGAAATAAGAACCATTAATCCATATATAAGGATCCCTGCTGGCCACATATTGTTTAAAAATATTATTTATGTTTGATTGCATTTTTATTTCTTTTATTAAATATTTCCCAGTTACACTTTAATCTGGCTTGGTATACCTGACATCATGGCCCAGGTATTTTTTGATATCTCTGTCTTAAGCCTTACAGAGGAAATAATAGACATAGTTACTAATGGTTATATGGAACTGGTAATATTAAAAAAGCCAATTTGAAAAAGATACAGGAATATATACAGTAGACATCATTCATATAACATACTTAATATTTAAATATTTGTTGAACCAATTGTATAGCTAAATATAGATGGTGACATTGTGATTTAAGATTAGAGAAAGCCAACTCCCTCATTTTGCAAATGAGGAAACTGAGGCAAGAATGGTTGTGATTTGCCAAAGTCATACAAATAGTAAACTTTTGCAGTAGGGTTTAACCTAACTTCAGGTCCTATGTATCACATTGTTTCTCCTATGTATAGGAAAGATTTATAAATGATGAAAGGTTACTGGGATAATCAGAGACTACTTGTAGGTACCAGCAAGTTGGTGACTTTATAGAGGACTATATATAAGGAATACAGTTCTGCTTGCTAGAGGAAATTTTTGGCTCGTACCAACTAACTGAATTTCAGACTGTTTAATTAAAAGAAGCAGTGAGATTCCCTTGCCCTAAAAACACTAAGGTGAACTATTTGTATGTAATGGTTTTAGTTAAGCCTAGAGGTGAGGAGGTAAATTGAAGGACCTAGAAAGATCCTCTGTGAATTTCTTTCTACCTCTATGATTCATGAAACTGTTAAATTAATTTGTGAAGATTTTATATAGCTAAAACTTATGCAAAATGCATTATTTCAATTGCTGCATAACTTAGAATTAGCCAACGATTGTTAAAGGAAAAACCAACAAAGCTAATTAGCTTATAGAATATAATGAAATCGATTTGTAAATTTGAAATTCACGTTACTATAGTTATACTTCAGAAATTATACATAGAACTTTTAAGTGAGATTTAAAGGCTGACAAAGATCTGTAAAGCCCAGAGCGGGAAATACTTCTTTCTTAGCTTTGATGTTTGTTCAGTTTTATGAAATATGAAAAAGATCCTATATACAACTCCATTTGTGAATCAGACTTTTAGAATCCTGTGTCATAAGCAGTTCAGCAAGAAAGAGGGGGAGACATGTAAACTGACAGTCACATGGACTGTGACCTGCAGGATGTGGCCCAAGTGAAATGTGAAAAGCATGAGACTAAACAAGATAGTTGCAATGTAAACAACAAGAGCTTCATGGATTCTAGGATTCTCCTTGTATTTTATTATTTATTTTAAATATTTTATTTATTTAAAACAAAGATCCTAGAATTCCCCTCATATTATTTTATTTATTTAAAACAAAGAAACAAACAAACAAAAAAAAACCACCACCAACAATCCCATTTCTGTGGATAATCTGTTATAAGAAGCAGTTTGATATCTTGAAGAATGGTGATTTGAAGTCAAGAGACTTAAGTAAACCCTGCATCAAAGATACTTACTAACTCTGTTTTTAGCCACCTCCCATTTTCTACCTCTCTAGTCATTCCTTCTAATATTACCATCTATTTGTATTGTCAAAGCAGCAATCATTTATTCAAGTATTCACTATGTGCCAATTATTGGACTAAGCACTGATAATACAAATATAAACAGAAATAAAGGTAGTCCCTGTCCCCAAGGAGTTTACATTCCATTGGGGGAAAATTACACATATAAGGGAGCTGAAAAAAGGGGGAGGTAGGAACAGGTATCCTCATGGCAGCATGGTGGAGAAATATGGGATAGTCAAGACTAGACCCTGGAGAAGAATAAAACTATAGCTGGCCTAGGCACTTTTCTTCAAAAGAAGTTCTGGGAAGAATCAAACAATCAGAAGAAAATTCTTCAGGGACAGAGTAGATAGATTGATGGATGGATGGATGGATGGATAGATAGACAGACAGATAGACAGACAGAATGTACATCTCTTGTCTGTACATAATTACTTGCTTGTTGTTTCCCTCATTAGATTATGAGCTTCTAGAGATCTAAAACCTTAGTTTTTTACCTTTCCTTGTATCCCTTGGACTTAAACATTGTACTCCTTTCTCAGTGGGTGCTTAATAAATGCTTTGACTGACTTCCTAATCAAAAGCTTGATCTTTCAGAGTCTCAATGTGCCTATCTATAAAATAGGATTAATAATACTTGTATTACCTACTTCACAAGTTTGTGTTGAAGGATGTACTTTGCAATATTAAAATCTTCTATAAGCATAAGTTATTCTTGTACGAAGTTGCTCCTATTGAAAAAAATCATTGTTTGCTTACACTTGTGAACTTGTTGAATCTCATCCAGAATCCCTTTAATATTGAAAGTTAGCCTCTGTTTCTACTTTTCACAAGCCTGATCTACATCCAAGAGTTTTTGAGTGGGAGACATTTTGCTTCTTCTCTCTATCAATGAAAACAGAGTCCAAACCTATCTTTTTCAAAAACAAATTTATGGAAAATTGTCCAAACAGATCTCAGTGAAAATGAACCCAGAAAAACTCAGTTGCACGTGTGATATTTCTGAGGGAGATTCCTTGGAAATTCTTTGGATGCATGTCCAAATCAAGTTCACCTACATTGTGTTTACATTCATTGCTTAGATCTGAATCCCCAGGGAAAAGTAAGATTTCTCTTATTTGCTTCCTCTCTTCCTCCTCTCTGGCACTTGGTAGAGAGCTCTTTTCATTCCTTTCTTCTTTTTCCTCTCTTTGAAGTTAAGCTGAAATACTCAGTGTACTACTACCTCAAAGCATGGGCCCAACTCATTTCCAGGATGGAGAACATTTTCCCTTCCTTTGGTAGGATCCTACCTGTGATATGGGAACTTTGGTAGGTCACTTAAGGCTTCAATTTCCTCATCTTTAAAGTGAGGAAATTATTTAGATGGTATTTGATTTCTACCAGTTCTTTGTTAATGATCCTTTGATTCATCCTAGTGAGGCTACTGACAAATGGAGATTGAACTTTTAGGGGTTTGAAGGGAATCCTTCTAAGTATGGGGCTCTGTAGATTTTGAAGATCATTTGATCTTCATATGCATACATATATACATACCCACACATGTATGCATATAAATCACTTTGCAAAGCTTAAAATACTATATAAATGTAAGCTACTATTATTATTCATAGCATCTCCTTCTAAGTTCGGTCACAGGTTTTGCCGTGTGACACTATCCACAGGATTCAGACCTACCATTACAATACTGTAAGTTAGCAAATATTGCTATGGTTTGTGAACCCAGTTCCTCACTCCTTGCCCTCGCCTTTCGGGCTGAAAGCCCTCACTAATGCCAAGGAATATTAGTTACTTGCATTAGTGATTTCTATGAAATGATTCTTGAGTTTATTATTAAATAAAGAATATGCTGAAATAGGCAAGTGAAGGATATCATCGATGTCACAGATGAAAAAGCCACATATATGGATTAATGTAATTCATTCACTGGTTTATGGACCTAATCTTCTCTTGGGACTGTCACAAACCTACATGCATATAGACTACTCTTTCAATTTAACAGGAATGCTTATTAGTAGCCCAATATTAGCTCTGAATAGCCAAGGATTACAGAAATAATATCTATTGGTTCTTTTAACAAATTCTTTATGTAGACTATTCCCTGCTGTGATTTTGGGGGAAACAAGTCCAGAGATTTACAGAAATATTACTATTTTTCCAAGTAGATTTCCTCCCCCTCCCCCAAACCCACATAACTAAACCATCCCGATTGCAAAGGAATTTTCATAAAATTTTCATCTTATCCATATTTTCTCATTTATAGTAATGGTTTAAATGATCAGATTCCCTAGCTTTAATGCTGTTTTTTTTGCCAAAACATTGTTAAAAGCATCCAACTTTAAATTGGTGAAATTATAAATATGTTTAACTAAAAAATACATTTTGGTTGATAGGAGTATGCCAGACAAAACTTGTGCTATAGATAGATTATTGGAGAAAGACTAACATGGGCAGGCTAAAGACTAATTGAAACACCAGGTAATCCAGGGCGAAAAAAATAAGGTTTTAAACTATGTGAAAGGATTTATTCTAAGCCCTCGGTTGCTCAATAGAAAAAAGAATACAATCCTGCCAGAGGGCCAGAAATACCTGGCCATAGACTTGATTTCTTTTGTTTTTAAACAAAGCATATGATTTGTTTGAATCCCATGTATCTGGAGCTCTCAATGCAATCATGTGCTCTCTTTGGCTATTTATATTGCATAAGGCTCCCCCTACTCTCCCTTTTGGGCCCTTCTTCCCACCTAAATCTCTTCTCTTCCCCTCCCCTCCAAATATGCACACAGGAGCTCCTTGTTCAACCTCCCTATTTTTAGATTCAAAAGTCAGCTTTATGACTGCAGTAAATGTGTCTCCCTTACATGTAAAGATAATCTGACAATTCATTTTAGATGCTATCCATTTGGAGGAATATCCTCTAGGAGTGGTAATATTTTGTCTTAAGAACTAACATGATAGTCATTCTTTCATAGTTTTATAGAAAAAAAGCCCTGGCTTACAACTATGATATTGATGGGTATCTTTGACTAAGGATCAAAGATATAGACGTATTATCATTATTTATTATCATATTCAATTGAGATATTTTATTGTATATATCTAGAAGGGAAAGATCATTTTTAGGCTGAGAAAAGCCATCATTTTTTTTAAAGCTTTTTATTTTCAAAACATAGGCATTAATAATTTTTCAGCACTGACCCTTACATAGCCTTGTGTTTCAGATTTTCATCCTCCTTCCCCCCCCCCCCAGCCCTAGATGGCAAGAAATCCAATATATGTTATACATGTTAAAATATATGTTAAATCCAATATGTATAAATATGTTTATACAATTCTCTTGCTGCACAAGAAAAATCAAATCAACAAGGAAAGAAAATGAGTAAGAAAATAAAATGCAAAGTAAACAATAAAAAGATTGAGAATGTTATGTTGTGATCCACATTCAGTTCCCACAGTCTTCTCTCTGGGTGTAGATGGCTCCCTTCATCACAAGATCACTGAACTGTTATCAGTCATCTCATTGTTAGAAAGAGTCAGATTCATCAGAATTGATTGTCCTATAATCTTGCTGTTGCCGTGTTCATTGATCTCCTGGTTCTGTTCATTTCACTTAGCACATCAGATCATAGAAGTCTCTCCAGGCCTCTCTAAAATCATCCTCCTGAGAATGGAGGATCGCTTCTTATCGAACAATAATATTCCATAACATTCACATACCATAACTTATTCAGCCCATCTCCAACTGATGGGCATCCACTCAATTTCCAGTTTCTAGCCACTACAAAAAGGGCTGCCACAAACATGTTTGCACATGTGGGTCCCTTTCCCTCCTTTAAAATCTCTTTAGGATATAAACCCAGTAGAAACACTGCTGGATCAAAGGGTATCCACAGTTTAATAACTTTTTGAGCCTAGTTCCAAATTGCTCTCCAGAATGGCTGGATCCATTCACAGTTCCACCAACAATGTATCAGTATCCCAGTTTTCTTATATCCCCTCCAACATTCGTCATTATCTTTTCCTGTCTTCTTAGCCAATATGAGAGGTATGTAGAGGTATCTCAGAGTTGTCTTAACTTGCATTTCTCTGATCAATAGTGATTTAGAGCACCTTTTCCATATGATTAGAAATGGTTTTAATTTCATCTGAAAATTGTTCATATCCTTTGTGACCATTTATCAATTAGAAAATGGCTTAAAATCTTATAAACTTGAGTCAGTTCTCTATATATTGAGTCAATTCTCTATATATTTTAGAAATGAGGCCTTTATCAGAACCCTTAAATGTAAAAATGTTTTCCCAATTTATTGCTTCCCTTCTTGTCTGTATTAGTTTTGTTTGTACAAAAAATTTTTAGCTTAATATAACCAAAATTATCTATTTGGTGTTCAATTATGAATTCCAGTTCTTTGGACACAAATTCCTTCCTTCTCCACAGATTTGAGAGGTAAACTGCCCTATGTTCTTCTAATTTGGAAAAGCCATCTTCTGATAAGACAAAAAGAAAATTCAGACTAAATTTTAATGCATACAGGAAAGAATGTCTTTTTGATTCTACTTTGCTATATCTGTATTTTAATGGGTATAGGTATTCCTTCAAACAATGCAGTTAATATACACCTTCTTATCATTGTCTGTCTCCATAAATTCACAAGCAATACAACCATTGTGTCAGGTAACATTTCAGGGTATCAGTAAAGTACATAGGCTGATCATGGATTATCTCTCTCTCTTGCTTCATGACTGGTCTTTTTCCTTTTGTGATCATATTATTTCTTTGATGACCCTTCTATAAGTAATGTGCTGTACTCAAAGTTTCTTAAACATGACCTCATGTAGGGTACCTCTCATATGTGAAAAATTTGTCAATAGTAAAAAGTATCAAATACCAAGATGTAATTCTTTATGCAAAAATAAATAGCGCATCCATCTAATTAGTATCTAAATTTGCTTTATTATTTTAAATGGTAAAATTATATTATACCAAAGAATTATTTTAAAAGTTGTTTATGATTTATAATCAGTAAATGTTTGATTTGCATACCTGTTTTGTGTTATTATACTCAGAGTTGCATAAAAATTTCTTGAGTGAAAAAAGGTCATGAGTGGAAAAAATTTAAGCCATGATATGGTCTATTAATGCCCATGTATGCTGGCCCTTATGATCTGTAACTTAAATTTTTTGAAAATTGTGGTATTCCATGCAAGCCATATATCATGAAAAAAATTAATATGTTCAGAAAGTTGGTATTTTAGGAAGAAGCTTTGTATCATTAAAGAACTTGAAATCAACTTTTTGGGGGTTCGATTCCTTCCTTTCTTGTTTGTTTAAGCTTTGATGAAGACTGGTTGTTCAAACGTATGATATGGAGGAGGGCAACCATAGAGCCATTCAATGTTAGTAGTAGTTAATTCTACAGAAGATACTTCTCGTTTGGATGCGAATGCTTCTCAGATAATGAATACTATAAGAATTACGGCTGTAAGAGAGATGAAGGAGCCGATTGAGGATAAAATGTTGGTGCTATTTTGCAGTTGTATCTGACCCTTTGTGACCCCATGCACTACATTGTCCATGGACTTTTTTGGTAAAAAAAAAAAAAAATTGCCATTTCCTTCTTCAATAGATTAAGGCAATCAGAGGTAAAGTGACTGCCCAGGATCACACAGGTAGTAAATATCTGAAGTCAAATTTGAATTCATGTCTTCCTAATTCCAAACCCAGTGCTAAATCCTCTAACCCATCTAGTTGCCTCAGACTACAGCAAACTTTCACAAATTAAATCCAGTTCACTCCTCTCTTACTCATTTTTAGGATCAGTGTGTCATTACAAAATATAGATACTGATGGATAGATAGGCCTTTATGGGTTGTCCATCCCAATATTAACATAGACTGAGTCAAAGAATGAAATTATTAATAAATTAGAGGAACATAGGATAGTTTACCTCTCAGACCTGTGGAAGGGGAAAGTCTTTATGACCAAAGCAGAACTAGAGATCATTACTGATCACAAAATAGAAAATTTCGATTATACCAAACTGAAAAGTTTTTGTACAAACAAAACTAATGCAGACAAGATTAGAAGGGAAGCAATAAACTGGGAAAATATTTTTACAGTCAAAGGTTCTGATAAAGGCCTCATTTCCAAAATATATAGAAATTAACTCTAATTTATAAAAAATCAAAAGCTACATTCTCAATTGAAAAATGAGTCAAGGATATGAACAGACAATTCTCAGATGAAGAAATTGAAACTATTTCTAGTCATATGAAAAGATGCTCAAGTCATTATTAATCAGAAATGCAAATTAAGACAACTCTAAGATACCATTACACACCTGTCAGATTGGCTAAGATGACAGGAAAAATAATGATGATTGTTGGAGGGATGTGGGAAAACTGGGACATTGATTCATTGTTGGTGGAGTTGTGACGAATCCAACCATTTTGGAAGTAGTTTGGATCTATGCTCAAAAGTTATCAAACTGCATACCCTTTGATCCAGCAGTGTTACTACTGGGATTATATCCCAAAGAGATTATAAAGAAGGAAAGGGACCTGTATGTGCACGAATGTTTGTGCAGCCCTTTTTGTAGTGGCTAGAAACTGGAAACTGAATGGATGTCCATCAGTTGGAGAATGCTGAATAAATTGTGTATATGAAAATTATGGAATATTACTGTTCTGTAAGAAATGACCAACAGGATGATTTCAGAAAGGCCTGGAGAGACTTACAGACTGATGCTGAGTGAAATGAGCAGGACCAGGAGATCATTATATACTTCTACAACAATACTAGATGATGACCAGTTCTGATGGATCAGGCCATCCCTCAGCAAGAGATCAACCAAATCATTTCTAATGGAGCAGTAATGAACTGACTAGCTATACCCAGAAAAAGAACTCTGGGAGATGACTAAAAACCATTACATTGATTCCCAATCCCTATATTTATGCCCACCTGCATTTTTGATTTCCTTCACAAGCTAATTGTACAATAATTCAGAGTCTGATTCTTTTTGTACAGCAAAATAATATTTTAGTCATGTATACTTATTGTGTATCTAAGATTATATTTTAATATATTTTAACATCTACTAGTCATCCCTGACATTTAGGGGAGGGTGGGAGTAAGAGGTGAAAAATTGGAACAAGAGGTTTGGCAATTGTTAATGCTGTAAAGTTACCCATGTATATATCCTGTAAATAAAAGGCTATTAAATTTAAAAAAAAAAAAAAAAAAAACATAGACTGAGTCGTATGTATTATTCATCAACTTGATTTTTTCTATGAGTAGAGTTACTCTGTACTCCTATGAATGATTATGGCTCTCATTTAGGAGGCTTCACAATATTCTAGAGATTGGTAAAAATAATCACAATGCCATCTGCAGATAAGAGCATCTGCCTATTCTTCTTTCTCTTGAACTCTGCACTGGAATTTCTCCATGACAGTGGCAAACACCTTTGGCAAGCACACATTGTCGTTTTATGCCAGAGGATTGTCAAACAAAATTATGCTGTTGCATCTAGTAATGAGTCCCAAAGCTCCAGTCATTCTGGCCTTACAAAGGCAACCAGGATGGTGGGGAGTTAAAGTAATTGATGATGGCAGTGTCGGGGGAAAAAAAAAAGACTAGAGACATAATGGGTACTACCTCCACAGCAGCACTTGTATCCATGCTCACCTGTCATCCTACTTATGATGCTCATCAACTCCTTCCTTTGGAGTATTTTGGTATACTCTTGATTGGTGTTCTTGCTTCCAAGTTTCCCCTTTGTCTAATCTACCAAATTAATATTACTAAAGCACAAGTCTGACCACATTACTCCCTTATTCATAAAACTCCATTGGCTTTAAATTGCTTCTATTTTAAATAAAAAGTCTACTCTTTGATATTTCAAGTCTTTCACAATCTGGCCCTTACTTATTCTTTTAACTATATTGCACATCACTTTCCTTCACACATTTGACATTCTAGCCAAGTTACCCTAGATGCTGTTTCCTGTATATGAAATTCCATCTCTTGTGCTCTTGCCTTTTCCTATGCTGTCTCCTATGTCTGGAAAATGCTCCTTGCTCAACTCCACCTTAGAGAATCCCTGGTTTCTTTCAAGGCTCAGCTCATGGGCCACCACTTCCATCGGTTGTTTATATTCTCCCATGGAAATTTGCTTTGAATAGTTACTTCTCTGTGTTTTTCCTTAATAGAAGGCAAGTTACTTCAGGCGAGTTCAGTTGTGCCTACTGAAATACCTGGAACATAGCAAGAGCTAAATACATGCTCACTGAATAGTTGGATGGATAGATATATAAATTTGGTTATAAATATAAATTTGGTCTCCTCTGCGTAGAGGAGACATCCTTTTGGATGGGAAGTCTTTAAAGGGAAATTTTGCTCTGCCAAATCAAATATATTTTTATAGTCAAACAATAAACATAGTAGGATTTTTTATATGTTACTCTAAAGACTAATGTTCTACTATGGAATGTTTGTGCAGTTCCCTTGTTTTATATAGATAGACAGATATGGATATAGATATAGATCTATCTATCTATAGATAGATAGATCTATATCTATATCTATATATGATATATGAAGGGTGCCCTTAATATGTATATAGATAATTGTCATAAAGACTTTGTAGAAATGGGAAATTAGTCACACTAGTCAGTGAATATGGATGATCTATGTTTGGCAATAAAAATCCCCATGACTTTTCTCAAGCATTATTCTCTTTCATCTTTTAGATGTTTTGAGAATTTTTCCCTTAAGATGCTCAAAATTATATTGCTTTTAACATGGACCTTTGTATATACTTTGCCTGACAGTCACATTTTTGTCTTCTTTAGTATAAATTTATTAACTCATGTATGCACACATAAGAGCATGATGATACAGTATTGTTTTATGTATATAAAAAGGTAATGAAGCTATGTAAAGAATGTTTTGTTATAGTAACTTCAGATCTTTTCTACTTTTTGTTAGTTTATGTCCTTCTAGTTTTGTCTTCTTGCTCTTGGATTGATATGTCTTCTTTGTTTTCTTGCCAAGGTATCTTTAAATTTATTTTTCTACTTTATTGCTTCTTCCTGTTTTATTTGCCAGTACTGTGGTAAGTTATAAGCCTCAGTTATATTGTACAGCATTAAGAAATAATATTATGAAGTAACCTTGATGGAAACCAGTCCATGATCTCACTTGAATCAAAGATGAATTAGTTTTTTTTTAATAGAAGATAGTACATTTTAGGCAATAATATTCTCTGAAATTAAAATCATTGTTTATGGTGTCCAAACCAAGAGTGGAAATACCTTATTCTTTTTTAAAAGATGTATATCTTTGTTCAACTTGTGTCCATATTGAAAAGGAAATGCTTAGAGGTAGTGGTAAAAAGGGAAACAATTGGTCTCTGAAAAGGATTTCCTTAAAAGGCATCAAATTCAAAACTGCAAACTTAAATAAGGCATCTTTATTTTATTTTGCTATGGAATTTCATGTTTTGCTTCATGATTACCATAAAATATAAGTTGGAAATTGTTTGAGGATGAAGGGTTTTCTATTTGGCAGTGGGAAATCTAAACTTCTCTTGAAGCAGAAATGTTTAAATTTGACTAAAATATAAAGTGCTGATTGTTTACTTCCATTATTCAGAATCTTCACTTGTCTTCTTTCAGTGGTTTTGGAAATAAATTTAACATTCTCAATTGCTATTACAATTGCTTGTCAGAGCTTTCCATTTCACAAAGAGATCAAGTATCTGATGGCTAAAGAGGTTTCTGGATTCTTTTGATTTCATTATTGTGACTAAGAAATGTAGGTTTAACTTGCTTAAGAAATGGTGATAGTCTGCGTTACTGTCTGTTTCGTCTATTTTTATTTTTTGCATCATCAATTTATTTAAATAATTTAGATTGACATTTTTACATTCACATATCTTTTCATTTTATTTTTGATTTGCTATTCTTATTTTTACTATAATAAGTAGTAATCTCATTTCCAACCTCATCACTCAACTGCAACTGCTAGAATTTCCAAGGTTATTAATGATCTCTTAAATGATAGTTTTCCTTACTTTTTCTTAATCTTTATCATTCCTGAACTTTCTCTAAAGTGACCTTGTTGACCATCCTCCCTTTCTAAATATTCTCTTCTCTTTGAGTTTTTAGGACATTGATATCCAATCACTTTTCAGTCTCTTTCACTTCATCATTGTCCATATCAGACTTACTATCTATCTCTGGATATGCTTTAAAGTTCACTCCTGAGCCTGTTTTTTTTCTATTTTTGTGTTCTTTCCTGTTTACTAAAACAGCTCCCCTGGGTTTAGTTGTCATATAATATCTATGCAGTTCCTTCCCAGATCTCTATATCTGGCCTTAGTTTCCAACACTTCATCATTGTATGTTTTGTGGCTATTTTGAATTCTCTGTTCCATAGATATTTCAAATTCAGCACATCCTAAACAACTCATCATCTCTCTTCCCCCTTCCCCCAACTTGTTCCTCTTCTGAATTTCCACATTCCTATTGAAAATATCTTGGTCTTATCCTTTTCCCCCTCCCTTTCTTATCTCACATACCCAAATAATTGGCAAGGCCTATTGTTTGCTTTTCCATTATACCTCTTAAATATATCCTATTCTCTCTACTCATGTGGATATCATCCTAGTCCAAACCCTTTTCACCCTTTGCCAAAATTATTTCAATGGCCTCATAATTGGTATCTTCCCACCCACACTCCAAGTCATTTTCCTAAAATACATGTCTGCATGTTAGTCTTCTACTTAATAAACCAATGACATTTTGTTACCCTTAGGACCAACTATAAGCTCTACTATTTGACATGGAAAGCCTTTTTTAAACTCACTCTCACCCTCTTCTTGAACTCTATGGTCTAGTCAAACCAGTCTTCTTGTCTTTTGCACAATAATACTCCATCTTCTGAACTTGTGACTTTTTACAGACCATTTCTCATGGCTATAATTCAGTCCCTTCTCATTTCTACTTCCTTTAAACCTTAGTCTCTGGAAAATCTCTGCTTGGAACACCTTCTGCATGAAGTCTTTCCCGACCTCCCCAGTTACTAGTGCTTTCCCTTCCCCACAGTCACCTTATATATATTTTCCACATATATTTTTAAATAGATGTGACTACCTGACAGTGGTTCTCAAAATGTGGTCCAGAGAATTCTGTGGGGTCTCAGAAACCCTTTCAGAGTGTCAACAAATTCAAAATTTGTTTTTATTTCTAAGATGATAAATATCTACAAATATAACCCATATAAAAAAAACTCTTGGAGAGATCCTCAATAATTTTTAATAGTATGAAGATACTGAGAACAAAAGTTTGAGAACTATTGAGGCCTGATAGAATGGAAGTTCCTTGAGGGAGGGGACTGTTCCATTTTTTTTTTCCTTTATATCCCCATTACCTGTCATGATACCTGGTTAATAAATATGTAGCTGTTGTTTGGTTTCTTTTGGTTAACAAAGGATCGGTTTAATTATTTCTTAAGGACAGTAATCATCATACAAAGATATATTATATATGTATATATTATATATCTATAAAGGTGTAGTGCTTCTGTGTAGTCTATAAATCTTTGATTTCTTTCATTTCTTATTTCTAAAACCATATTTTACAACGATTTTTTGTCTTCCATTTTGTCTTCTGAAATCACTTTTATTAAAGTTGTTGATTTCACTTGGAGTGTCTTCTCAGATCATTAAAAGTAACCCTTGTTGTCGTGATAGGAATTATTTCATTTTTGTTTTTGCATCCCTAAACCCCAGAACAGTGCTTAGCATATAGTAGGTGCTTAGAAATATTTGTTGATTAATTCATTGGAATATATGATAAAATTAACTGTCGATATTGTTACAGTGAAAACCTATGGACAATTTTCCATTTTGTTTTTTTTCTTTTGTTCATTTATGATAAAAATGTCAAGATATAATGATTGAATTCCTCAAATATAAGGAATTCTTTACTTTTTTTATACCATGGCCCCCTTTGGCAATTGTAGGAAACCTGGAGACCTCCTCACAGAATATTTTTAAATGCATTAAAATAAAGGGCAATTATATTGAAATAGTTACCAAAATATTTTTAGATATTTAAAAAACAAAAATCATAGTATAACAGATAATTATGTTTTGATGTAATTGAAATTTAACTATTAATATGCATAAAATTCACAGATCCTAGGTTAAGAACACCTTCTGTGTTAGTATATTCATTTGTGGGTCACTGGAGGAAGAGCTCACATTTAAAGTATTAAAAGTTAAGCAAATGTTTATAGACCATTTTAATACTTTGTTATTCTTAGTCCCCTCTGCTCTATTTTCTGCCATTGTGCCACAGTCACCATTGAAGTGAAAGGGGATTGCCACGGGACCAAAGGCCATTTTGAATTTTGCTTTGTTTCATGGATTGTCACGGCCAAAGAATTCATCATCTAGTGGCCAACCTACTTGTAATGGGCCTCTCTATATTTAGCTAGTTTGGCCTTCAAGAAAGCAAACAGTCTGTTGCCAGAACCCTACTTGAAATTTTTCCAGCATAGTCAAATCTGCCAGAATTTCTGATCTGCAAACATTGTCTTCAAGGACCCAAAGTTACATCCACACCACAATGAGACATGGAAGTAAGACTCTCTCAAGGCTTCTTAGCTTTTATTTGTTGAAAAATAAACATACCTTCCTTCCTGCAATATAGGGGTCATTGGTGTAGTATTGATGCCTGTTGGCTACAATCAGTTTTGCCATTGATAGAGGCAATCAAGTAATATGATTAATGAATGTTAAAATCTGAACATCAAAGGATTGAATTTTTGTTGTTGTTAGGATAATTTTCATACATCCACATACTTTTTGTTTTGTTTTGTTTTGTTTTGTTTTTGATGGGGGAGGAGTTTTATCTCATGATTTGTACAGAAATTATTCCTGTCAATTCTCTTCTAAATACAATTTACTGCTGTTAGTAAAAAGCAGAGATAGTGAGGAACTCTGTAAGAGCAGTCATAGTATACTTCAAGTTTAAGTCAGATTCTTTGAGATCTCATGGGAAAAGTATGAAATGAGCATTTGGAATTGCCATTAAGAATAGCATATCATTTAGCGACTAGGTCAAATGACTTTTATATATTTCTTCTCAGATTGAAAAGTATTTCTTACAGGTAGCACCAAACATTTGACTTGTGTTTTCTTTTCCACCAAAGGCAACATTTTAAGAGTTATTTGCATTGAAGTACCTTCAATTTCAGCATTTTTCTTGAATTGACATTTAGGATAGATGAGTCAGTTGCTAACTTGGTGACAAAGCTTCACACTGAAAAATGAAACTCTTATTAAAAAAAAATCCTGGCATTTGGGGAAAGGGTTTGCTCTGAAGAAGGGAGGGGGAAAAAAGATGGAGAATAATGAATTCATCAAGCTGAAAATGCACAAGCCAGCGGAGCGCTGAGGTTTCAATACATGGCAAATGGAAAGAGAGCTCCCATTACTGTCGAGATACACAGACACAGCTCTGCTAATCGCTTGGTCATGCTTGGAAGACACTAAGTCATCACAGGCCATGACATGGTGAGAACAGGGTGCCAGGGGTTTGTTGTAAGAAAAAATTGTTTATTTAACATCCATAACCAGTACCACTCCCTTTCCCCACCCCCATGCCCAGTGTACAAACCTTGGTAAGAAAATGTTTCTTAACTCTTTCAACGCAACCAAGTTTCAAAACAAATTGGAGAGATCAGCTCAGAATTCTAGAGTTAAGAATTTCATCAGTTGGAGGCTTTTAAAAAGTCAATCACATATATAATACCACATTAGGACTGTAGGGAATACAAAGGGAGTACAGAATTTCCCCCTCCCCCCACCTATAAAAAAAATCTAGATTAATTAGGGAGACATAGCATAGCTACATGGAATAACAAGATAATATGTCCAAGGTGATATATAAGCAGGTGCCTAGTTTAATAACAGACAACATAGATAAGGACTAGGAGAAATCACCAAAGGATGGGGTTAATCCAGAATCACTTCTAGGAAGAGGGGACTTTTGAAGTGGATCTTGAAGAAAATTTAGAATTGGGATTTTTAAAAAAGGAAATGGAGAAATGGCAAGAATGAAGTCAGGGATTCATCTGGAATGAGAACATGTGCACATACAGTAATGTAATAGTATAGAGAGGCTTTTACAGGAAGGTACCAGTCTAAATCCTGTATCTATTGGATAAAAGTCTGTTGCTTCAGTTAAAGGCAGTTTAGAAATCCAAGAAAAAATGAGCTAGGGGTTTACAGATGATTATAGTTTTATCAAAGTCCTGTTACTGAAAGTAGTCTGATCACTGCACTCACAATAGTTCAGGGACAGCGTAACACTTGTATCAAATTTTTATTTCTATTGCTACTATGACAAAGCCCTATCATCAGGCACCTAGAAACCTTTCTCTATATAGCACAATGCAGAGATACAAAGCAGGGAATACTTAAAAGTTGTATTTGTCTAAAGCTTTTTCAGGCAAGAGGTTTCTACTCAATAGACAGATGCCTGGGACTTTTTCCTTCCTTCTTATTTTACTACTGACTACTGAACTCCCAGGCTTTAAGTCCCAACTAAAACCCCACCTTCTTTCTACAGGAAGCCTTTCCAACCCCTCTTAATTCCAGTGTTTTCCTTTTCTTAACTATTTCCTATTTATCTTTTATATAGCTTGTTTTAAATCTCTATGTTGGTTCATCAATTTAGATGTAGAAGGGGGCTTTGAGACTAAGCAGTCCAATACTCTCATTTTCCAGTTGAGGAACTGAAACCTGGGAAGGTTAAATGAAGTGACCCAAATTACATGGGAAGTAACAGAACCAAGATTTGAATTCAGGGTCTCAGAGGTATAACCAAGTTCTTTTCTGTCAAATATAATTGATTCCTGGTCCACCTATTTAGCTTACAAAGTTTTCTGTAAATAGAATTTTAAAATACAGCTAAAGTGGAAGAAACATTGGACACAAAATGAAGAATTCTAAACTCTAGCTTTGCCATTAATTAGCAGCTATATGATCCTAAATCAATCATTTCTGTTTTTTTAGACCTCAGTTTTCCCAATCTTTAAAATGCTAGAATTACTCTAAACTATCTCTCTGATCTTAAATTTTATGATGCTATGTGAAAGACATTTGAGAAGGTTAGAAATACTATGTGATTTTTTCCCCCATAAAATATTCTTAGTGAAGCCTACAATTTGATTTGGGCAAATAAGTTTCTTTACTTTCTTAGGAAAAAAATATAAGTTCTCAGTATTTTACTGTAAGGTACTCAAAAGGAGGAATTATCTTACCTTTCTTTGTTTTCTCAGTAGTTAGCACAATGCCTGGAACAGAATAGGCTCCTAATAAATATGTTTTGCCCAATTGACTGCAGCCCAATAACTTTGTTAACTTTTTCATAATGGCCAAGGGCTTCCTCATTTTTGGAAGATTCTTTGTGTATCATTACATTGAGAATTGAACAGAACTCAATTGATAACGTCCGGTACACTAGTAAGACCAAAAACCAAACACTAATTTAGGGGACAGTCCAAGGAAATTTCTGTACCAAAAAAAAAAAAATTAAAAAGATAACAATGGAATAGAAATATAATTTCTTCATTCAAAACTGCTCCCTGGATTTCTCCTAACCATGCAAATAATGGACATGAAGGATAAAAATTGAGGCTCCATTGGCTTTAACCCCTTTTATGAGTGAAGACTTATAAAAGGATTGAGCCCTGTGCTGCACACTGACTTTACCTGTGATAGAAAGAAAATGAATCTATCTCCATTCTAGAATCTCACCATACTCTAGGGCCCACCATTATGATTAAACTAATAAGGAAAGAGGGGAAACTCAGGAACTACTTATTTCCCCTCTAGTGCCCTTGATTTAAGGCTGAATATAGAACTAAATGTGCATATACACACACTTTTTCTTTCTCCAACCTTCTAAAAGCCAGAATAATAATAAGGAGAAAAGAAAGAGTCATTTGAACACAATCCATTGCTTAAGGACAAAACAGAACACAAACTCCATTATTGAAGGGGAAAAAATGAATCTGACTGGCAGCTAGCTTCCCACAAATAAAAATTGCCACCACTATTGCCTTGATGTGCCTTTGTGAGATGAAGAGATGAATGGGAGCTCATTATTAAGAGTCTTTTAACATGGAGAGCTATAGCTTAAAAAAAAAAAAAAGGTATTGTCATATAAATGTCAGACCTCTGGAGACCACTGGTTTATGGAGATTATACCTGCTAAAAGTAAACTTCATAAAATGGCCAGTGGAGCTGATATGGTTTTGGATTTTATCAGACAGGTCAGAAGGCTTACTGAATCAGAAGAAACTCCCAATCCTCACCATTTTCTTTTCTTAAATTAGGAAAAAGTGTTTTGTGGTGAAAAAATAATTGATTTAGGGTCATCTCCTTTGAAAAATTGGATTAAAGTTCCATTGATCAAAGTCAATGTGAATTTGAAGAGTTGATTCTGATTTTTATACTACATATTTATACATCAATATTTAGCTTATAGGGCAGTGCCCTTTGGTTTGGCACAGCACTTAAACAGCATTCTATTAAACAATTCTCTACCAAGATTTTCAACTAGAAGTTTATATTTAATGAAATAGCAAATATGTTGGAGTAGTTGAAATGTTATCTGACATATCAAGCAGGTGCCTAATTAATATTTGCAGATTTTAATTGGGCTGGATTGAGACCACTAAGTAATGTCAAAGAGAATTGTACTGATCTGGGACATTCCTCGGATCAATCAATATCAACTGTTATTTACAAATTGCCTACTATGTAGAAGTTCTGCTCTCAAGGCATTTATAGTCAATGGGAAGACAAAATGCAAACAGCAAAATACAAACAATAAATTGGAGGATAATCTCAGAGGGAAGGAAAAAATAGGATTAAAGAGAGCTACTTTTTTCAAAAGGTGAAACTTGAGCAAAATTTGAAGGAAGGCAGGGAAGTAAGAAGATGGAGATGAGGGAATCATTCCATGCATGGAAACCAACCAATGAAAATATACAGAGTTGGGAGATACAAGGGGACCAATGTTACTTAATCTCAGCGTATTTGCAGAGGAGTAAGGTCTAAGAAGAGTGGCTAACTAGGAAGGAACTAGGTGATGAAAGGCTTTAAAAATCATACAGAGGGTTTTATATTTTATCCTGGAGGTAATAATCACTGGAGGGTCCATGAACTTCTGAAAGGCAATAGGATGCCCATATTCTCAAACCCAGGCTCTAAACTCTAGACTTGGATTGCTTTTGGGTTACAGAAGAAACTTGGTACCAGGAGGAGAGGAGGACTTTATCTGGATGACCATTGCAATATTGTGTATCATCTATATTTTTGTATTGTTCACTCAATTATATAATTCATAAGAATTTATATTTGAAGGCATTTATCTGGGGTCACCTAGTAAGGAGCAGGGCTGAGATTAGAACTTAGATCTTCTAGGCTGTTTAGGGTCCTGCTTGGCTTCCTGTGCTGTCCTCCTTGTGTAACTTGGAAAGCCAGAAGCAGAATATATAAAATGGTGTTGGATGAGATTGAAGTAGACTGTCAGAAGGCTGTGAGTTGCTTTTTATTGCTAAGCACTTTGTATTTTGAAAGTGCTTGAAACTCATTTATTAGTTATTCCTCACAACATTGCTCTGTCAGCATTATTGCCTCTATTGTGCAATGTAGACGTTGAGACACAATACGGGGCTAAAGAAAGAGACCCCAAGGTTACACACGGAGTTGGAAACAGGCCTTCAGAAATGAGAAATCAGAGCCTCCCCAATGCTGTACTAAACTCACAATTCTGCTTCTGCCCCATCTTTGTTTTTCAATTTTCTCTCTCTTAGAAGACCAGGTTCACCAAAATTTTAAAAGAAGACTAGAACTGCTTCTGTTTCTCTGCCCTTGCCTTTTTTGTCCTTGATATGTTCAGGGTGCTGATAAAAGGTAGATAAAGGATAGGTCATTGACAGATGAATATGAAATAGATTCATATAGCAATCTGATTTCATTTGAGTCCCCAATTGATGTTTGTTTTTATTAAAAATGTCTGTAAAGGTAACTGTTCTGAGGATACTGTTCAGTATAATAGCATTAACTGGCATGGCTGCAGAATCAATACCAGTAACAAAAATATACGTCTGCTGATTAAGAATGACACAAAACAAATTTGTAAACTAAAATAGATAGTCAACAATTTAAACATACATCATAAGTGTTTAAATTCTATTCATATCTCTTACTCTTTAAAAAAAACTTTTAATAAATTATTTTTTAAAAGATGTTTGGAGCTCATTGAACAAAATAGGAAAAAAAAAAAAAAAGAGGTGAGATAACCCAGAAACTGCTCTCCTTGTCCTCAGAGTTTAAAAAAAAAAAAATCAGTATATTTCACCCAGGGAAAGTAATTGAAAATGCTAATTCTTTGCCCACAGTCTTAAACTTTGAAGGACAGGTCCTTGTCATTGGGCTCTTCAAGAAAGAGCAGAGCAGAAATAAAAATAGACCACTGACCAAAAATATCTCTTTCCAACTGAGAAAGTATAAGTGCTACTGTCTATTTTTCTGTTAAAAAATTATAAACCTGTCTTCCCCCCACCCCCTTTCCTTTCCTTTTCCTCTTGAGGAACTAAGGAGACTAACTACTGAGGTCAAAAGCAGAAGTGTTATGAGACTCAGTTTATGCAAGCTTTGGAGCATTTTTCCCTTACATATGCCCTTTGGGTGCCTAGCAGGCATTATCCCTAAGTGTCAAGTCCTGTTCTCAAAGCAGAAAGTTCTTTCTGATCAGCTCAAGCCAGTTAATGGTTTAAAAAAAAATCCAAAAACACCTTGAAAACCAGTGAGCACAGTGGGAACTTAACTGTTTTTGTCTTTTAAGTAAAAAGAACAGAAGTGCTGATAGGAATTATGCAAGTTGTAGCAACAGCTCTTATGTTTTTCTGATTCTTTCTGGCAGTTCCAATTCTGGAAATAAGCAAACGTTGATTTTTAGTGTGATGAGGAGACTGGAACCCTCACTAAATTCCAGGAAAGGATACAGGCTTTTTTCTCACAAAGAAAGATTGGGGAGTGTGAGGGGATAGGAAGATCTTTATAAAGGGCATTAAGAAAAAAAAAATTCTACAGGAAGTGAACTAAGCAATTAGTGGAATGTTTTCCTGTCTCTAAAATTGTTCATTTTATCTTTGCTGATTTATAGGTATATAGAATAGTAGTCTTGGTACAGCTAAGGTTGCCAGCTTTAAGTTAGAATCCTATAGGTCTGCCTCTGGACCCATCAGACTATCTTCAAAATCTTGAATGATTGGAATGGTCTAGTAGCCTCTTTGAAAACTTAACTGCTATGAACTCCTCATTTTTGTTTTTTGACTCAATTTATTTGCAGTCATTTGCAGAATTTGCAGAATTGATGATCGTAAGCTATCCTGCCACAAGGAATGATTGTGAAACCTAATTTGAAACAATAGATGTGCCCCCAAAATTGTGATGAATGGTAATATGGTATCCAAGTTAATGACCGCTTATGAGATTTGAGTCTATGTCTTGTATCATCTGTATTACTGTGTTGTACAGATGTAGATTTCTATGAAAAGCATGTATTTTATATTATTTTTCAAGTAGCTAAGGTAGATTTGCACATATTCTTGCATATTATAGCATCCAGTGTCCTTATGACCCATGGCATACAATTATGAGACAATTGCCCAGATGTAGAGATTCAGTCTGTGGCCTTGGAATAGCAGCAAAGCTAATGGGTCCACACAGTACCCAAACTCATGACCTCATTAGCATTTTACCTTAATCAACTGAACTATTATCATCTCTTTTTTGATATGGATGAGACTGATGACTTCAGCATGTTGTGTACTTTATCAGAATAACTGGTTGCTTAAAATGCTTACTTACCCTCATCTCTTTATTTGATGGATGCACTGGAGGCAAAACTGTTTTATGGAACTGAGTATTGATGGAAGGCAATAATATCATCTACAATAATAGAAATAGCTACTAATTCAAGACTTTCAGAGGTAATGATATCTAAATACCTCAACCTCAAACTCATTAGTCTTGAATATCTCAATCAATATGGATTCTCTCAGAAATCAATTTCCAGCCACAAATATGATCGCTAAATAATTCAGAAGTTATAGACCTTCGGGCAAGAAGTTAGAGAATCTGAAAGGAAGAGTGATATTGACCTCAAGTGAAATTTCAATTAAAAGAAAAGAACCTCTCTCAAAGGTAGTTCGATACTAGAAATGTTTGTATTTGAGGTGTTTGGCTGTTATTTAAGTTTATAAATATAGCTCTGAACAAGTCAGATTAATTCAGTTTCCTTGATCATAAGCAACTCAGAAAAATACTTCCCTGAAGTACCCATAAACATCTTATTAAAAATAATGCAATTTTTGTTTTGTCTGCCAGACTTAAAACAAAACAAAACTTAATGACAGCTGTCAAATTGTGTTTTGTTTACTTACTGTGGATTTTCTTTTTTAACCAAATGAAGTGAAAATTCTTATTTAAAATTTTCATTTGCTATGTTCTGTGCCTCATATTCTCTATTTAGTTATATTGTCACCAAAGACTTATCCTGGCGTGTGATACAAAATTATCTTATCAGATTTTGTAATAATATAGAAGTCCAAAATTGATAACAATTCTTACATGTAGTATCCAAATTGGTTCTTTTTTATTATTTCTTCTTGACTCTACAGAATCAGTTTTCCTTTGAACTTGGAATCTTCTCTGACCCAAGGTCAGTTCTTTTTTCAAGCCTACATATATGTGGTCCAAGGAGATAACTACATTTTTTCAGCTGGCAATTTCCACAGTCATTGGCTGGAACTCAGTTCTGCACAGTAAAATGGTGTTGGAAAGTGTTTAAATGGGACTTGCAGAGGTCACTGATTTACACCCAGGAGAATGTTCTATCACCAGAATGAATCATGATCTTACCCCCACCCTGGGCCACACCCTGAAATAGGGCTAAGTGACCTTGTTTCAATTTGCATAATATTCCTTGCTGGAGTTTATTCTCCATTCCTGGGTCAGAGAATGGGGCTTATTAATAAACATTTATTGTACACCAACAGGGTATTATGTTCCAGAAATATTCCCTTCCCTGTAGATTCAGAATTCACAATTTTGGCTTCCAGCAGTCACCTCTGCCCTAATTTTGAGACTAACTACTAAGTTATCCAAGCAATTGAAAGCATATTTGACTATTTGTGCATTTCAAAAGGATAGTCCTTCATCTAGAATGTCCTTTCAAATGGTTAAGAACATATGAATGTTATCAGTTGTCCAACAAACCAAGGTGAGAAACATGGTGAGCTGGGAGTTCCAAGGAAGAATATAAGTAATGGAAAGGTTAACACTGTTAACACTTGCTGAGCTTTATTAGACTTTAAAGATAAACCAAGGTCATTATTGACACATAATTTTTAAAGGTCATTTGGGCTAGATATTCTGGCAGCCATTGTACTAGAAATCTGATAGGTAAGGATAGAGAAAACCTTACATTCTTGGGATATGTGCAGCTTTTCACTGATGTAGAATAAATATTGAAAATGCCTTCAACATATCCTGGTCTTAACAGGAAAATAGTTTGTCATGCCGTTTTTCAATTAATGTTCCTAATTCAAATTAGTTTAGCTTTTGAAAACTTTAGATTGTAGTGATGCAATTTCTTTACCCTTTTTTATCTTTACCTACTATTTTGCTCTCAGATTGCAGAAATGTTGGATGTCTCCTTGGAGTTCACATTGTGGAGGAAATCATCATGCAGTCTGGGATTACTTAAAATTGATAGACTTATCAAAAGGTCTAACTTTGGCTGAGATAAGATACCTAAACAATAAATAAGTACACAATAAAGTCAAACTGTTACTAAATAAGTATATAGGAGGCTGTTGTGTTCTTTGCATAAGGATAATAATAATGTTTAAGTAATCTGGTTGAATCCTGACAACTCTGGGAAATAAGTACTTTTACCATTTTACAGACAATGAAACTGAGACAGAGATTAAGTTAGTAAATATCTAAAATGGGAATTGAATTCAGGTCTTTCTAACTTTAAGTTTAGTACTCTCTCTACAATACCCAAAAATTACCCCTGAATTGTGGAGAAAATCCAGTAGAAATATAATAATAATAATAACTAACAGTTATATAATACTTTCATATGCCAGTCATTGTGTTAAGCACTTTACAGATATTATTTGATCCTCACAGCAATCCTAAAAAGTAGGTATTATTCTTACTATCTTCAGATAAGGACACTGAGACAAAGAAAGGAGAAAGATTTTGCCTGTAGTCACTGAAATACTTAGTGTCTAAACCAAGTATCTGTAGTAAAATTGCAAGTATTTTCTTGACTTCAGAGAATTAATTTTCTATGAGCCTAGACTCTTTTCTGACTCAGGGTTAGTAAGTACTTTTCCCAAGTTTATATATATGATTCAAGGGCTCCTTAATTCCAGGTCCAGAGCTCTATCTACTGAGCCACTCAGTTGCTCTAAGGAGTTTTATAGTGTCATGGTGAAAAGACAGTCAATATAATGAAACTGGCAACTATCCAATGTAAAGGGAAATTTGTAATATCCCTACCCAGTAGGGGAAAAAAGGCCTAAATTTTAGGGTTAGGTAGTTCTTTCAAGCCTTTTAATTTGTTGAAATATGAGTCATTCTTATGGACCAAAATTTTCCTCCAGATTTGGCAGTAATACATATCTGGGAATAAGGAGGAATGTATTGAAATTGCTATATGTCCATTTGAGGTAGCATAGTAAAAGGTGATGATCGATTAATATTTTTCCTTTTCCTAACTTACATCTACTTTTTAATTCTAAGATGGCTCAGGAATGAATTGGTCAGTGACCATAATTAAAGTGCAAACATCTTAGTTTGCCATTCTCAGGCTCCTCTGCAATCTGACACTTTCTTCCTTTACATTCTGGTTTCATGTTGTTTTTTTCTGAATGTCAGCCAGACTAGACTACTCTCACCATCCCTTGATCCATCTGCCAAGAATGCCTTCCCCACCTCACTGATTCTTCTTTAAGACCCCATCTTGAAAGTTACTTTTAGCCAGAAACTTTGTTCTACACTCCAAATCAGAAATGATCTTTCTAATTGGAAATGATCTTTCTTTCTTCATGATTTAGTGATAGAGTTTATGAGAACTTTTTAGCTCTTGAGACCTTTAGAGGTCATCTAGTTCAACTCTCATTTTTTTTTTTTACATATGAGGCATCTGAGACCATTGAAAAAAATTTGACCAAATTCACAGTTAATTAGGGAAGTTAGAATATGAATCCACAGTTTATAGGTCTCCATATAGTATACCTATCTTCTCATAAGTCATGCTGCCTCACTTAACAATTGTGCTCTACTTGTGCTTTTATTATATTTTTCTTCTCTAAGATTATTATATAGCTATTGTATTTTTCTAATAGTTATATTAGTTGAAAACAAATTTATAATAACTATACAGCATCTCCTACATCTGTTTTCTTTCTTCTGAAGTCTAAGAACTTCATCACCTTTTACTTGGCCTGTTAAAGACTCTTAATTGGTTTTCTTTTTCCCAATTTCTCCTTTCTCCAATTCATTCTTGATATAGCTGCCAAAATAATGTCTTTAATAAGCAGTTCTTACCACTATAGGGACTAATGTTACATTCAGCCCCAACAGTATTGCTGAAAGAATGTTTGTCAAACATGACCAACCTTTGTTTCAAGGAAAAGTTTAGGGTCATTAAAAACATTGTGTAATTTCCCAAATTGTGGGAATCAGCCATCTGTCTTCCTCCTTCCTGTATGGCCCTTGGTCTAATTCACTGTCTATATGTGTATATGTACTGATGTATATATGCATATTCATATATATACATGGATATATATGCATGGTATATGTACTGTTGGATAAGTTCTATAAGTTCCTTCTAACTTTGTATGAAAACCTTAATAAGACTTAATTCACTTGGTTTTTCCTTTGTTAATTGTTGTACCATACTCCTTTTAATGTACTTTAGTTAGATAGCTTTGCAATCATCTAGCCAGATGAAATAAGGCATATAGAAAATACTTAATAAATGTTTGTTGACTTATATTAGTGTATTTTTCAATATGTATTGTTATTCTGATCATTTATGAAAGTAGGGATTGTATTCTAATTATCTTTTTTTCCCTCTATATCTTCATTCTAGTATATATAGTGCTTTGAATCTGCTAGATATTTAATAATGGTTGTTGACTGAGTGAATACTTGACACGGGAACACCAAAAAATTCATTATACCTTCAGTTGAATAGTAATATTCAAGTTGTCCATATTTAAATGTTTAAACTCTTTTGTTCAGTCAAAAATGAGCTAAAGTAAGAGTAACATATGCTTGTTGCTTCTCTTTCAAATCTAGATCTGCATTGCATGTACTTTAATTTAAAAAAAATACATAATGAAGTGTGATTAGTGCAAGTGTCTATGAAATTTATTGTACTATTAAAATCCTATTGGGTCTTTGTTTATGAAATGTATTTTTCTGTATTTGAGGTTTAGGGAGGCTTGATAATGAGGCTTTGAAGATTCATGGCCTCTTTTCTACAGCTTAATTTAGGCTCTATATCAAATATGTAAAATAACATTATATCTTCCCGCGGCCTCTGTGTATCATACATTTTGGTATTGTTTCCCTGTCTCTTTTTTTCCCTTCTCTTCTTGTATAAATACAGCACCAGTAAAACTATATAATATAGTGTCTTCTTCTAGTAACTACACCAATGGGAGCTAGTTTTGTACACTCTCACTTTTTAGGTATTTTACCTTTAGCGTTAAATGGATAATCTTAAAATCAGATTTGGTAGATTGTTTAATTTTGTTCGATTTTAATTCTCTGATATAATTTCAGTGCCCACACTCATTCTTTCCTATCATTAAATACCCCTCATTATATGCAAGAATAAATCTGAGCATCTTGTCATAGAAAAATCTGTTACAGAAAATCAGGATGCTTCTCCAAAATGAACCTCTCATACTGCTGACTGTTGGGTAGTGACAGATTGGCAGCTGAAAGGAGGAGACAGGGAAGAAGAATACCTAAGCATTTTATCAGTCCATGACCTCCTCTTACTTTTCCTGCCATCAAGCACCCACCTCCACACACTATAGCCAAAACAAAACAGCAAAAAAGGTTCCTCTAGTCTTCCTCATATATCCCTAAATGGATCCTTTTATAGCATTTTCTCCTCAATATTAATTCTAATGAATAGAACTTTAAAATAAAAATGAGAAAATGTCAGGAGGAAAAGGAACACAGAAAGTGTTCTTCCTATACACTGCTACTCTGTATTCCTTCCTATATGCTAAAGGGTAGATTACAACAGGAGTATATCTGGCCAAGTTTTGTGTAAGCCTACCAAATAAACTATTCTTATTAGTTCATCAGTCTTTTAAAATAACCTTCCATTATTATGGATAGTATATTCAAAGTATGATCTTTTCCTAATTTGAAACAGTAAGCAAAGAATTTTCATTTTATTTATTTTTTTATACCCCAAGATATCCAGGGACTTCCCAAGAAGCATATTATATGTGCTTCACAGTAAATTTCTCTTGTTAATATATTTTATTAACCTCCAACAAGACTTTTGGCCTCCAACAGACCTTGAGAGGTCAGTGCATTATTTCTTCTGTTTTTATGAAAGACTTCCCTACTCATATCAAATAAATGGTAGTATATGCTATTTTAAAATTACAATGAAAAGGAATCCCAACACTTCCCTTGATAATAAAATGCCATTTTAAGTTCAGAATGCTTTTCCTTCTCTTTGATCTAAGTTACTTTTGCTGCAATTTAAACATTCTGTCCCCTCTTATTCTTTTTTCTGGGAGAACAAAGAAGAGTTTCTAACCTTCTTCTATATACTAGCCCCTTAAATGTTAGAAGAGCGATGCTCTAATTAGCTCCTCCTTTGGCTTGTCTCCACAGGGTTAAATCACTACAAATCATAGTCTTTCTCAGTTCTTATTTCCTACTGCTTTGTTCATTTTCAGTGCCTTCATCTCATTTCTGGGGTTTCAACATCTCACTTTGGTTGTGTGGTCCTGAAGTAAATACAAGTTTAATAAAAGACTATCAAGGCTTAGAATTCATGTCTCTTGCTCACAATACTCCTGTTTGTGCGATTGAGTATTTCGCTTGCTTTTTTAGCAACAGGCCTTCTTTGTCAAGCAGTCAGTCAGTAACATTAATGGGATTCCTGCTGTGTGCAGAGCATTCTCCTGGGGAGTTACAAAGGAAATACAAGGCATGGTCTGTGCCCTGAGGAAGCTTAAAATCCAATAGGATAGCCAGTTCAAGAACGTTGCCAATTCAGCTTGTAGCCTATTATTATCCCTTGAAACCCTTCCTGGATGGATGCTTTAAAAAATAGGCTGTCATGAAACAAGAACTTTTTTATTTTTTGCCACCTGCTATGTTAAGGTTTATCTCCTTGGAGTGAAGAAAGGGAGAAACATGGAAGAAAAGGAAGGAGATAGACGAAAGGGAGGAATCTGAAGGCAAGTTAGATCTTAGTTAAGATAAATGATGAGTAAAAAATCAGATCAACAGGAGTGAGGCCTGTCAGTGCCAATGTAAGGGCTTAATAATCATCATTAGTTAGGGAGCTCCCTGAGAAGAGGGAATTTTTCATTTGTAGTTGCTGAATTCCCAATACCAATACAAAGCTTAACACACAGTAGGCAGTTAATAAATGTTTTTTGATCAGCCTTTATTTACAACAAAATAGATTTTTACAGATACTATTTTTCACGGACAAGTCCAAAACAAGCCAGGCCAATGTGAATCTGTAGGTTAATAGCATTTATTGAAGATTTGCTCTCTAAAATAGAGAAAGAAATGCTAAAGTAATAGAAGATATTATCCTTATGTTAACTTTTAAGGTTAGATAGTACCAATATTCATGAAAAAGAAAGAATGTATAAAATAATAAAATATTAACAAGTTTGAATTGTCATAATAGCTTAAGATTTTTTCCACCTATTTTCCTTAAATTTTAGTTGTTTCAGCCCCATTCCCAAGATAATGGAATTCTAGTTGGGAGAAGGTAAGATCTTTTTTATTCTAATGTTCCTTGGAACCTTTTCCAGAGAAATTTAATTGAAGATTGAAACTTCATGCAGCTTAAGTTTGCAAACATTCCAAATCCCCAGTCTCTTTTATCCACTTGGAGAGTAGAAAAATTTGAGAATTGTAAGCCAATCACAAACATATATCAGTAAATATATATGTGTTTTCCTTTATTTATAGTAATTAATGTATAATCTACTGTCAGAGAAAGGAGGGAGCATGGTGCAGTGGAAACAATGTTACCTTTGGAGTCAAAGGCCCTGGCTTCAATACAGATTCTTCCACTGACTGGGCAATTCATGAAACTTCTCTAGGTCTCAGTTCTTTATATGTAATATGAAGGAATTGGATTAAATGACCTCCAAGGTCCCTTTTAGTTCTGAATCTATAATCCTGTCATCCTAATCTTAGCTCACAGATTTAGGACTTCAAGGAACTTCAGGGGCTACCTGGTCCAGCTTCCTCATTTTACAAATGAGAAAAACTGAGACCCAGAGAAATTAAATGATATATTTAGGATTTATAGGTAATAAGGAACATATCTAAGATTAGAAGCTACTTTCATTTGATTTACAATTCAGGTTTCTTTCCATTATTTCATTGAAGCAAATCATGTCATACAATAATTGAAGTGTATGTGTGTGTGTAAATAAAGGTGGCCAGTATCACAGTGGATAGTAGTCAGGAACCACTGAGTTCAAATATGACTAAAGATAGTAACTACCTGTGTGACCCTGGGCAAGTCAATAACTTCTGTTTCCTCAAATTACAAAATGGAGATGATAATAACCCTTATCTACCTCAAAGTGTTGTGAAAATCAAGTGAAATATTTGTAAAAAAATAAAATAAAATAAATTCTTAGCACAAGGTTTGATACATAGTAGGTGCTCTGTAAATGCTTATCTCTTCATTTCCCCTTTCTTTCCTTTCTCTTCCCCTAGAAAGTATATACACAGATATCAATTTACTGAGATTATAGTGTAATAGTACCCCTATATTTTCCATGACATACAAGTTAATAAATTTTTTAATGCTTCTTATGTATAAAGCACCCCTGTGCTTTGTGATCTCAGTTGCAAGTTGAGATTAAAAAATTAAACAGGCCTCTCTCTGCTTAGGGGCTTTATGCTCTATTGGGAGAATATATCATATACACAGATTAGTAAATGCAAGACCACTCTGAGGAAAAGAGATTTCATTGGTAAAGCTGGTCTAAGAGTAGGATCACTGGGTCTCTTGATATATACTGATATAATCTGGATAAGTTATTAAGCCTCTCATTATTTGAAGATTCCCAATTTCAATAAAGGTGCTAGTTTTCAACAGTAGATGAAATTTCTCATAAGGAACTCAATAAACCAATACAAGTGGAAGTCTAGTCCCAATCTCATGAAAGGCAACAGTATAGGAGGCAGTTCTCACCTGAGTCTTTAAAGAAACCAGAAGCACGAATGAGGAGGGTGTACATTTCAGGGATGAGGAATACTAATCCCAACACTTCCCTTGATAATAAAATGACATTTTAAGTTCAGAATGCTTTTCCTTCTCTTTGATCTAATATAGAGTATATATATATAGAATATGGAATATATAATATGTGAAGGAAAGTAATTTGAAATATGTCCAGAAACATGGATTGTATTCATTGTGGATGGAGTCTTAAGTCAGCCATTAAAATAGCATCTAGAAATCTAAAGCCATTAAAGCCATTGTAGACAAATGGCGTGACGTGGTAATATATCCATGTTTTAGGAATTTTATTTAGATAGCTTTCTAGAGGATATATTAGAGGGACTGGGAAGTGGGAAACTAGCCACCAAGTTTTATATTATGCATATGCATATTGTTACTGTGCTAGGCTTTGAGGATGCAAGTGCAAAGAATGAAACAGTTCCTACTTGCAATAAGCTTACATTTGAATGAGACCACAGGGACACATAAAATTTGTATGGCATAAGTATAATATGAATAAGTGCAAATATCTACCAGATACTTAGATAAAAAATAATTTGAGGAGGGCACTAGTAATTGGAGGAATCAGAAAATGTTTCATTTAGAAGAAGAATTGTAGATAGTTTAACCCCATCTAGTAATTTCAGCCTTATTAGTTTCCCCTTCCTGCATTCCATGATTCAGGTAAATTGCCTTCTTTCTATTATTCTCACATAAAACTCCATCTTTTTGTCTTTACAGTGGCCATCCTGTGTACCCAGGATGCACTCCATATATTTTTATAATCTTTAAGTGCAGAGTAACAAAAACATTAAAAATTTTAGGAGGTTTGAATCTATCTAAAATCTATCATTTTAGAATGATAAATACAAACCAGCATGGAAAGACTTATATGAACTGATGCAAAATGAAATAAAATGACTCAGGGAAACAATATACACAATGACTACAATGGTAGATATGTAATTGAAAATATCAAGAATATTAATTATTAATTAACATTAGTATTAACATTAGTATTAGAATAGAATATTAATCATTAAAAATGATCAAAATTTAATGCCTTTAAATTGTAATTACTATGCCTGGTGCCAAAGAAGTGAAAAAAAAGAACATTCAAAGCACTGCATATAATATCAGATTTTGGTTGATGCGTTGACCAGTTTTGCAGAACTTTTCTCTCTCCTTTTTTATTATTATAAGCATGATAGCAAGAGCACACCTAGTTTCTCTTTATGAATTCAAGTCACCTAGTCCAAATGAACTATGCCCTTGAGTACTGAAAGAACAATCATGGCTATTGAGCCATTGTTGGTATTATCTGAAAGATCGTGGGAAAACAAGAGAGAGACTTTAAGATTGGAAAAGGGCAAATCTTGTCCCAGTTTTTTTTAATATAAGAGAATAAAATCTGTGGACCATAGGCCAGTAAGATCAGATATTAATATATGTTGAACTTATCAACCATAGAGCCACAAATATAAAGGAAGAAAAAAAGGCCAGTGTAGGAATTTTGACAACAGAGAAGGATGGAGAGACTGGAATCAGTCCATCAATCAATTAACAGATATTTTTCAAGTATTCACTATTTGCCAAGTGCTGGGTGCTGAAGATACAAATATAAAGAATAAAATAATTCTTGCCCTCAAGAAGCTTGCCTTCTAATAGAGGAGAGAATAAATAGATATATAGGTATATACAGAACAAAGAGAATAAATATGAAGTATTTTATGAGAGAAGATGCTAAAAGTTAGGGGATCAAGAAAGGTTTTGTGTAGAAAGAGGTACTTGAGCTATATCTTGAGGAAAGAGAGGGATATTCCCCAATACAAATCATTGTGGATTTCTTTAATTGTAATTGCAATGTACTGAAAATTCTGTATGAGAACTGTTAACATTGCATTGTTGTACACACCAAAATGCTGTAAGGCAACTAGGTTATCAGTCTGGAAGATCTGAGCCTGAGTCCTGACACAAACTATCTATATGACCCTAAGCAAGTCATTTGACATGCTCTGCCTCAGTTTCCTCCTCTTTAAATGACATAATCAATAGGATCTACCTCATAAGGTTGCTGTGAGAATCAAATGCGATAATATTATTAAAGCTCTTTGTAAACCCAAAAGCACAACATGACTGCTAATTGTTATTATTGTGTTACTCTAAGAGGCAGAATTATAATTAATAATAGTATGGTGTTTCAGAAATCTCTAAGAATGTAAAAAAAAAAAGGTCTGGTTTTGATGGAAGCAGTGAATAGTTAGATGGAATGAAACCAGGGGAACCAGTGCCAAGGTTCTTCTTGGACCCCTTCAAGGAGGTTTCTGAAAGAGACCAAAAGGAATGTTTGATTACTTTTACAGCTAAGAGAGACTGATTTGTATTGATTTCTCTATTTTTATTACACTAAATTATAACTTAGTACATTTTTAATCTGCACAGAACCTTGCAATTAAAAAAATATAGCTATAGAACTCTTATTAACAAGACCATTAGCTCAGGCTTTTTAAAAATTCCAGTCATAAGAGATTATATAGCAGTTTAACTTGTGAGCTTTAGATAAAATACCAAGGTGATAATTTACTAGTTAGTTAGAGTTAATTTCTCTTTTCCCTGAAATATAAAGACAGGAGAAAATTGGGAGCATATAGAAAATTCAAAATAAAAAAGACTAAAATGTCAGTCTTGGTTCATTTTTTTATTTTTTGGCTTTTTTATGTTTTCCCAGTAACTAATTTTATGATTTCTTTTTTTTCCTGACTAAAAGATGGTTGCATCATTCATTAATGAAGGAACTTATAATTACATCTAATTTAATTATTTCCAAAAAAAGAGCATGAATTTTGCTCTAAGAGCATTTAAAGGAAGATAAAAGAATCTTTAAGCTATTTTTAAATGTAATTTAAAAATAATTTTGACATTTTTTCCCCTTTGACCTTATGGTTCTGTGATTTATGATGACATCATCATCCTTTCAGAGACAACATTATTATGTCACTGATCCTGAAATGATAAGGTCAGAAGTACACATGAAGCAATTAAGGGCCTAAAAGACATGGTTCAGCTCAAGGAAAACAAACAGACCAGAGAGTAGGGATGGAAGGAGTGTAGAGTGGATGAGGTTTAAAGGTAAAAAAAAAAAGCAAAGTACATCTTTGAAATATAGACTTTGGCACAGGCAGATTTTCTTCTATCAGCATTTTAATAGTGTGCATTGGGAAATGGAAAAAAAATCCATTTCCCTGAAAAAAAAATCCAGTGAGCCTTTGAAACTTTCCTCTGTTGCATTACTAGGAAAAAAGAGTTGAAAACAGAGGGGTTACATAAATGAGAGCAGGTGCGGTCGTGCAGAGGTAACTATTCAGCATATGTAAGTGCAGTTGGAAAATCATTGTCTTGCAGAGAATACTTGAAATTGGTCCCTAATGGCCTTGGTTTTTGTCATATGGTCTTGATTATAAGGCTAAAATTGCATTGCCATGCCTTTAGTGTGAACGAGATGGATGGATAATTATTACGTGCGCTGAATACCTTTCTGCAAGGAGGAACCAGGACATCCCTTGGCCACTGTAGCCACTATTTCACCCGGCTGTCAGGAAAACTATAAGCAGCCAATTCATCATTTGATTTCGGAGTGGGGGAGGGGAAGCAGAATTTAAATATGGCATCTAAGTGGGCATGTGCAGACACACCAACATATATACATATGCAAATTGCAGACAAACCAAGATGGTCCATTTTGAACAAATCGGGAGATAACACTCAAAAAAACAGCGGCATTTCCGGAAAAGAGAAACTAGAGAGTGAGGGCACTATGTTGTCACTTTCTAAATCAGCAGCTGATGTTAATGTCCAGCTGCTTCAGAAAGGGGTTAAAGAGCTTTGAAGGGTCACTTTAAAAGACTGACAAAAAGGGAAAAATCTCAATAGGAAATATAAGTAGGCAGGTAAAAAGAAGATGTTTAGGATGATTATGAAGAGACTGGGAATGAGAAATAATGGAAAAGGAAAAAAAATTTCTTGTCTTGTTCTTTAATTTTTGTATCTAACCCTATCAGCAACATCAAATGGTGAGGTTAATAGTTGTGGAAATCCAGTTGCTGTTGTAAGGAATAAATCTCATTGGTGTTTATTGGTTGCTCATGAGGGGAAAGAAAATGCTCTGGAGAATGAGAGTTGATAAAATTCAGAAGTGTTCATATCCACAACTATAAGCACTCTTCATTCGTCTTGGGAATATTTCTTATTTACCATGACCTTTGTGGCTGTTTCTTCCTTCTTCCATACAACCCTTTGCATAACATGGGCAGTTGTTAGCTCAGAGTGCCATTGTGAACTAAATACTAGATCTTGAACTTTTTTGTTAACACTCAAGAGAAACAAATCACACATCTGTGAGGCGTTCTCACAAGGTCTGAGGGAGCAGAATGTGTTATACCAACACAAGTTTCAGAGGTTCTTGTAGCCCAGTATTGGAGTCTGAACGTTTTGTGATTAATTAGTTGGTGTCATTTACTGCTAAATGTTAATGAGGTGGGGTGAGAGAGATGTTTGATTAAATAATCACCCCCAACAATTCAGTTGTACTGATTGTCATTTAAATAGCAATTTTTTTAAAACACCATTCCCCTGTATATAGTAAAGGGTAACCAAAAGCCTTGTATTTAAAATTTTTTTAAATTATCTATAAAATTTTAAATGGAAAGAAACAGAGATATAAAACTTACTAAAGTGTGGTTAATAAATGCCCATTTATCTTCATATATGTATATAAACTAGACATATTTGAACTATACTTATCAAGTTATAACATTTATAGTTAAATCTGGGATTCTGAAGCAAAAACAAACACATACACATCACACCATACACACATACACACACACAACCTGAGAAGAGCATTACAATGTTTGGTGCTGTTTTTAGCAGTCATTTCTATCGAAAAGGGCTAAATTGGTAGCATTTTATGATTCCTGATTTAGCTCTTTTAATAAGAAGCAAAAGCTAAAAACAGCCCAACCAAGCAGTCTTATCACAAGCCAGTAAGATCAATAATCTAAAAAAAAGTATGAAAAGTTTTTGAGTGACAGCTTAAAAATGGAAAATTTAAATATATATATCACTGCTGTCTGCTCTATTGTGTATTGCTTAAAGCCCATTTTGGCAATATGTTTTTAAGCAGTCACGAGGGTGATTTATTAGTAACACTGACTTTGTTTTTATGTTCCACACTGTAAACTACACTTATAGCAATATATCTGAATTAAGGTATTAATGCTAGGAGTGTTACCTAAACTTACCTTTACCAGTACTATTCAAAAGGTAGTTTATAGAGCTATAAATAGTACCATCAATATTGACACTTAGTGCATCATCTAAGTCCTCAGAAATTTGTCTAGTGACTATGTTATAGCTGATTGTATATAAAACATACATAAATACAAATGCTATTGTATCTGATTCTTCTACTCAAAAAACCATATTCTACATCTGAGTACATGTGACATAATTCAAATTGCTTTTTTGAATTTTAAGATGAAGTATATAGTGAAGAGTTGGAATTGTTAGATTAAGCCTTATCTTGGTTTTAAATATTCTCATCTTCAAATATTCTCATTTTAAATGACTATAAATTAGTACAGTTTCAAGTGTTTTGATAATTTTCTCAGATTTATAAATGTTAAATGGTACTATATATTGTGAAAGTATATTTCATATATATTCAAATGTGAATAAACAGAACATGTTCAGCATTTCTATAGAAGGATCAATGTTTTATGTTACCATTACTGATCTTTATCAGTCATTCCAAAGTAAGGGAATAACAATTTGCAAATATATTAATTAAATTTCTGTTTAGACCTACATTCCCAGAGCATATTATTTAATGTCTTTCTCAGAGCTGCTAATTCATTTTTACATTTATTTGATAAATATTTATTGAATGTGTTCTAAGTATAAGGCATGATAATAGGCACTTAGTACCTGATTTATTTTTCTGTCTGATTTCTTACTTTCCTTAGGGCTTAACTAAGGGTGAGGCACATATTAGGTGCTCAATTAAAGAATATGAAATGAAATACTAAATTTCAAAACCATGTTTAAATTTTACCAAACACGTTTTCATTTATCAAAGCTCATTATCACAGCAGAAAACAATAATTGAATGACCTTGTTTAAATCAGTACAATTGGTAAATATTTTCCCCTCTTTCAACTATCTTTTTAAAAAGTTTTGGCACTTTGCAGTGATCTGGATTAAAATCCTAGTTAACACTTAACTAGTTATGTAAGCCTGAACAAGTCATTCTGAGCCTCAGTTTCCTTATCTGTGAAAGGAGGAATTTGAACTAGATGATCTGTAAAATCATTTAATTTTGAAAATTGCGGGAAGAAGAGGAGAAACACATAAAGATGGAGAAAGAATGTTTAAAATGAACTCATCTTGTGGTCTGTCTTTGGAGAGTTTTGTGATGGTGGTTAAAGTTGAGAAGAAAAAAAAAGGCTCTTTTTATTTGTACCCCAGTACTTAGCACAATGATTGAAACAGAGTAAGGCTTGATGAATGCTTGTTAATAATAAAGAAAAGAAATACTTCAGCATGAGTGCAAGAGAGCAAGGGTTTGAGTTGAAGAAGAGAAGTAGCATGAGAAGGTAGTTGTTAAGGCAAAGTAATAAGATACTTTACAAACTAAAGTAAAAGGTTAGAGAGAAAAGGGAAAAGAACTTGGCTATATGGATCAAAGTATAAATGAGGTTCTGATGAGATATGGAGAATGTTAATAGGGGAGTTAGAAAAAAGGAAAAAGAAGATCCCAGGATCTGTTCCATAAAAAGAAGGGGAAATTTTTCAATTTACCCATGCTGAGTATGTAATATTTGAATTCCTGCCATAGCAACACAGAAGAACTTCATTGTGTAGACAGAAAAACAAAACAAAACAAAACAAAATGACCTGAAAAAGCTAAGGGGAATCCTGACCAGTACCAGGAACCTTGGAAAATATTGAAGTGGTTTGCTATTTCCTTCTCTAGTGGGTTAAGAAAGAGCTAGTAAGTGTCTGAAGCTTGATTTGAACTCTTCCTGACTTCAGGTCCAACACTGTATCCACTATGCCACTTCCTTGCTTCCTTCTCAAGACATAAGGAGATGTAAACGATACTTCCAGAATAGAAAAACACTAGATTTAGAATCAAAGGATTTGAATTGAAATCCACTTATTATATTTATGGCCTTGGAAGAGATACCTAAGGGCTCTGAACCTGTTTCCTTCATTTTTAAAATAAGAAAGTTAAGTTAGAAGGTCAGTTTTATATCTCTGATCCCATATGAAACAAAAAAAAATGGTAAAAATTAAAACATATCATGTGAGAAATTGGAGATGTTATAGACATGGGGGTCTTTTGTCACAGCCTGCCTTGAAAGCAAGGAATGCAGAAGTGAATGATAGATTTAGGAAATGAACAACTATGTAAGATAGATGGGTTCTGAAAATGGAATTTGGGTTTCTGTATTGCAGCTTAAAATATAGAAATGCCATGCTCCTGACCAACGATGTAGTATACCAAATAGAAATAAATGTATTTCCCTAGTTTCTTGCAGATCTAATCAAAAGTTGTTAAACTGGAAAGTTATGAAGAAAAAGAGCATCATACATGTGTGTATCCATCAAGTTAGTTACCATAGAAAGTAGAAACAATGTAGGAAGAAGACTAGAACAGTTCAAAGAAGGAAGAAAATTCTACAAAGTAATCCAGAAAAGATTTTTTAAAAACTCTCAAGGATGATATTTTGAAAACACAAAGAAAAACCATTTTTATGAGAAGGAAATAGGGCATTGCTGAAAAAGACCAGTGTGGGTGAGGAACAGTAAGAAAACTGGTTTATCTATCTAGTATAATAAAGAAAGTAATATCTAATAAAACTGAAAAGGTAAATTGAGGCCAAGTTGTGAAAGCTTTAAAAACTAAACAGAAATGTTTATATTTTATCACAGAAGTAAAAGAGAGTCCATGTAGTTTATTGAAGGGCCTGAACTAAGCTACCCAATAAATGTATGAATGAAGAGAGAGATGGGATTTAAATGGTAGAATTAGGAGTTGATTGGATATGTAAAGTGAGAGAAAGAGTAAAGAGTTTGAGAAAATGCCAAGATTGTGAACCTGGTTGATTGGAAGGTATCTATGACAGAAATAGAGAAATTTGAAGAGGTAATAGTTCTGGGCTAAAGATAGCAAATTCTCTTTTAAAATGCTCACTTTAAGATATCTATGTGACATCTACTTGGAACTGATGATTTGAGATTGAAGCTCAAAAATGGAACTGGAGCTGAATGTGTGAGTATACACACACACACACACACACACACACACATACCTGGGAATTTTCTGCATAGCAGGATTTATTTAGTTGTCTCATGGGAGCTGATGAGATTATTAAGAAAGACAATATAGAGTGAGCAGATAAAAGGGCCCAGGACAGAATTTTGGGGAAAACCCACAGTTAGGGGGTGTGCATGATGAGGCAACTCATGAAACTGAGGAGTGGTTAGTCAGATAGAGGCAAGATACAAAGGACTCCAAACTAGAAAAGAAAACTAAGAAAATAATTTGACAGCATTAAGATTCAAAAGCTGGGCAGCAGAGACCACTGGGCCAAATTGAATAAGATTAAATTCATGAGGTACTAAAAATAGACATTAAAACAAGTTGTTTTTATCTAAACCCAAGTCCAAGCTTTTAATCCACTTGGATTTAAAAAAAAAAAGATTGTCTTCACAAGTATAGGTGACTAGAAAGAAGTACATCTGAATAAAGTCTTTCAGTGAATTATAAATCTATCTTACATTGTGACCTGACTGCCAAAAATATCTAGGACTGCATTCGGAAAAGTTATATAGCTCCAAACTAGCGAGGTGATGCTTTACCCAACCCATTTTGGAAGAATTATGTTCATTTTTTCCATGCCACATTTTAGAAATACCATTAATAAAATGGAGATTGTGCAAATGAGGGCAACAAAGATAGCAAAAGGTCTCTAGAGGATGCTGTGTTTTGGTGGAAAGAACTAGGCTTGTTTAACCTTAAGAAGAGAAGAAGCACATCATGTTGTCTTCAAATCTTTGCAGAGATGTTAAAGGAAAGGGGGTTAGAAATGTTGTTTTTATTTGGAACTATGCCCAAAAGACTTTGTTTTTAGATTAGGGAGGGAATGCAATGCAGCTAAGATAATGAAAAGAAAGTATATAGATAGAGGTTCATTATTTTTGATTTACTGATATACTAAGGATTCCTGGGTCTTGCAATATGCAATGCTGTTATACTCTTAAGACTACCAAATCTTCCTTCTGCAGTGCAGCTAAACTTTGTTATCTCCTCCAGTTAGAGAATGAATTTCCTAAGAGGAGGTTCCATAAAATCACTTGATTTTGTAACCCCAGCCTTAAGTATGATGCTTGCCACATACAGAGTAAATCCTTATTATGCTTTTTTTTCATCATTTATTAATTCATTCTCTAGTAGGAGAAAGGGAAAGAGGTACCAGATTATAAAACAGTTGATCATGATGAAATTCACTTCTCTATGAAACACACTTGAATGTTCACAATAAAATACTTGCAAGACTCCCTTCACTCAGACCTGTGCATGTCTTATTCCAAACCTATCCTTGTTCAGTAGTAATATCATGGGCTTAGGTTTGACTGGATGGTGACAAGGGAAATGTCAATTTGGCTAATTCGCATGCAGATAACCCAGCTGCAAATTAACAAGAACCTAGCACTTCTGATTACAAATCCAATGTTCTTTCCTTTTCACCACCTTCTCTTTTTTTCAGACAGAAAGTAAGAGATTTAGATGAAACTCTTGCATGCTGGCTTCTTATAAAACACTTTTGCATTTTTGTTTTCATATTTGGGTGAAAGCCTGAGCCTCAGCATTTTTACAGATAGTGGACATGAAAGCAAGATGTATGCAGTAAAGAATGGGATCATAGGCAAATATTACCTTTGGAAGAGCAGCCTCCCATTCATTATATTAAAAGGGATCTTTTGACATTCATATAAAAAATATGGCAAATGTTGTTGTATGTGGCCAATAGGAGTTCATTTAATAGACCAAATAGACAAAGCTAAGGAACATTCAGTTAAAGGAACTAAGATGTTGAGTTTGGTGGCCATAGTCCAGTATATTATGGTAGTATCTGGGTTTTATCTACTCCTGAAATTGGTTCTTTTTTATCTATAGTCTTGTTGCTGTTGAACATTGCAAATTATTTCATGATATGGCTCTCTCCTTTAGAGGGTAGGTAAGTGGTTCAGTGGATGGAGTGCCATCCTGGAATTAGGAGGTTCTGAGTTCAAATTTGCCCTCAGACACTTCCTGGCTGTATGGTTTTGAGTAAAACATTTAACCCAGTTTGCCTCAGTTTCCTCATCTATAAAATGAGCTGGAAAAGGAACTGGCAAATTACTCCAATATCTTTGCCAGGAAAACATCAAGTAGGGTCACAGAGAGTCAGACATGACTGAAATGACTCAATAGCATGGCTATCTTTTCAGTCATGGTGCCTAAGAAGATGGTACTCAAAGGCAAGATCTAGCAAGAACACTGTGGTGCCATTTTGCTTTCTTATCTTTCCTTGAATTTAAATTCCTGGTAGAGCACTGTAAAATGAAATAGACTGAATCAGATTGTGGAGGACCTTATATACTATTTGACCCTATAAACAATTGTTACTGAGTCATTTCTGACTTCATTTGGGGTTTTCTCAGTAAGACCTTGGAGTGCTTTGACATTTTCCTTTTCCAGCTCATTTTTCAGATAAGGAAACTGCGGCAAACAGGGTTTAAGTGACTTGCCCAGAGTCACAAAGCTAGGAAGTGCCTGAGGTAAGATTTGAGCTCAGGAATAGAAGTCTTCTTGGGTCTAGGCCTAGCATTCTATCCATTGCACCACCTAGATGCCCCATTACACAATAGGGAGCCTTTAAGGTATTCATACAGGAGAATGATATAGTCAGATCTGTATATTAGAAAGATTAAATTGACAGTTATGTGAAGTCTGAATTGGAAAAGGGAGAAATGACAAAGACTGATTAAATGAAGTTGAGGAAGACTTGAATCAGGGTTATTAAAATTAGGAGCACAGAGACTTTCCCATTGATTGAAGAAAGAAAGAAGAATCAAAGATGATTGTCATTGATAATAATTAATATAGCATGAACAGTAGAACTCTCCCTTCTTTGATCATCCTCTTGCTACTCCAACAATCTAATAGATTTATAATCTCATGTATGTAAATCTTCTTTTCCAATGATCAAATTACAATCCATCTCTTTTTGTCCACCCTATACTATTCTCCTTCATTTCCTCCCTTAAACATACCAGAGGGGGCCACCCAACTTGTCTGGGGCTTTCTCACTTACTTCTGACTTTGCCAAGAAACAAGTAGAGCATGTGAGCTGTTCATCTGTTGTCCTTTGCTATGACCCATCTTTTTTTTTTTCCTTAGTACATTTCTCTGGTGACATCTTTTAAATGACTTCACCTTTTTTAAAAATTCATTTGTAATGTGTTGCAGTTTGTTCATGCCCACCACATACTTCTCCTTTTCCCTTAGGGTGATCTTCATCATCACTTCTTTAGAGACTGTACTGTTTCATGACTTACAGTCATATAGAATTACTGGAACAATATTACTATTAAACAAATGGGCCTTTGTTTCAGAGAGAAGCTTGTGGTTATTACAAGAATCCTCCAGTTTTCAAAAGCAATCTAGACTGCTCTCTTTTTCCAGTTTAATTCTGGGTCCACCTTAGTGAGGTCTTATTCTCAAGTTAACTAAAAAGGCCTTTTTTATGTTTTAGCATTTATTACCAAACTTAATGCATTCTGAACTTCAGTGCTCTTAACATTCTCCTTACAGGATGATGTCACTCTTCTGTATCCACCTTCTCTAGGTTTTTCTTTTAAAAAGAAGTCTGAGTTTGTGAGTATCTTAAATATTTACATCAGTGGCTTTAGAAAGTTCTCTTTTGTGTATAGTATATACATAAATCTTTGTTTAAATGAACTTTTTGTCAGATTTAGTTGTTTTTATATCATTAGAATTTTATATCTGAGAATTTTCTCTTTGAGCTGGTTTCCATTATAGAATTTCATTTTATTTTATTTATTTAATACTATATTTTCTTCCAAAATTTTAATTTTGAATTCCAAATTGTCTTCTTCCTTCCATCCCTATTTCCCTCCTCCTCACTGAGAAGACAATTTGATATACATGTGCACAGTTTCACAGTTATGTATATGTAGTCATAAAAAGCATATTTCTAAATTAGTCATGTTGTAAAAGAAATTGCAGACCTAAAAAAAAAAAGAAAATTATTTTAAAAAAGGATGCTTCAATTTGCAATCCTACTCTATCAGCTTTTTTCTCTGGAGACTAATAGCATTTTTCATAATAAGTCTGAGAATAATATATTGCCGAATTATATATTGCTCAGAATAGCTAAATCATTCACATTCACAATGTTTTTACTGTATTCAGTGTTATCTTAGTTCTACTCATTTCACTTTGCATCAGTTCATGAAATATTTCCAGATTTTTCTCAAGACCATTCTGCTTATCATTTCTTATAGCATAATAGTATTTAATCACAGTCATATACTGCAATTTGTTTAGCTCCATTGATGGACATCCCTTTAATTTCCAATTTCTTGCCAGCTCAAAAAGAGTTGCACTAAATATTTTGTCCATATAAGTCATCTTTCTTTTTGTTCTTTATCTCTTAAGAATTCAGACCTAGCAGTGATAGCGCTGGGTCAAAGAGTATGCATGTTTTCTATAACCTTTTGGCATAGTTTCAAATTTCTCTATGGAATGATTGACTTAGTTCACTACTCCATGATGTTTTTTTTTTATTATAGCTTTTTATTTACAAGTTATATGCATGGGTAACTTTGCAGCACTGACAGTTGCAAAATCTTTTCTTCCAACTTTTCCCCTCCTTCCCCCACCCCCTCTCCCAAATGGCAGATTGACCAATACATATTAAATATGTTAAAGTATATGTTAAATACAATATATGTATACATGTCCATATAGTTATTTTGCTGCACAAAAAGAATTGGACTTTGAAATAGTGTACAATTAACCTGTGAAGGAAATCAAAAATGCAGGCGGACAAAAATAGAGGGATTGGGAATTCTATGTAGTGGTTCACACTCATCTCCCTGAGTTATTTTGCTGGGTGTAGCTGGTTCAATCCATTACTGTTCTATTGGAGCTGATTTGTTTCATCTCATTGTTGAAGAGGGTCACGTCCATCAGAAATGATCATCATATAGTATTTGTTGTTGAAGTACATAATGATCTCCTGGTTCTGTTTATTTCACTCAGCATCAGTTCATGTAAGTCTCTCCAGGCCTTTCTGAAATCATCTTGCTGGTCATTTCTTATACAACAGTAATATTCCATAACATTCATAGATCACAATTTATTCAGCCATTCTCCAATTGATGAGCATCCATTCAGTTTCTAGTTTCTGGCCACTACAAAGGGGGCTGCCACAAACATTCTTGCACATACAGGTCCCTTTCCCTTCTTTATGATCTCTTTGGGATATAAGCCCAGTCACTACTCCATGTTGTGGAATTTTAGACTGTAGGATCCTATTAGTTGATTCACTGAACTTTTTTGCCTTTTCCATCTTTGTAATGAAATTATCATTGTCAAGAATTTATCACTTATAGTTCAGTGAAGAAAAAGAAAGGATGAAATCCAGAATTTGTCTGGATAATTGAAGTCCCCTATTTCTACTGTATTATGCTCCTGTTTGTTTCCTAAATTCATCATTAATTCCTTCCTTTTGGCATGATGGCATTCAGTATTATCCCAGTACAATATTATTTCTGTGTGTATTTTTTTTCATTAATCCTAACCCAAATCCTTTTCACCATGTCATCCTACTCTTGTTCACAGATTTTCTTACGTAAGTATGTTATTAATATATAATGCTACTTTCATTTTTTTCTTTCTCATTACCTTTTCCAAGTTCCAAAGTTTGAGTGGTCCTCATTCTTTCTGTCTTGCTTCATATTCTTTCTTCCTCTATAGGTTAACTTTTTCAGATTCTCATTATGACTTTCTTCTGAAACAATTCTTATTATTTCAAGTAATACTGCATTCCCCCCCAAAAATAAATAAATAAATACTGCATTCTCCCCCATGAATAAATAGATAAATAAATAAATAAATAAATAAATACTGCATTCCCTCTGCTAACATGGAGAGTAGATAGATATTCCTCCAGTTCTTTCAACTTTTTCTTTGGGAAAGAAACCATCCTACTTACTGTTTGTTACCATACAACTTTCTTGGCACTAGTAGAAACAGTGCATTCCTGACAGTTCACTGAAAATTACCCATGTTCTCCATACTTGCTATAATTGAGATCCTCAGTTATTTGTCAATCATGTGATTAACTCATGGGGCTAACTGCCATGGCAAACTGTCTGTTTGCTGTGCCTGATCACTGAACCAAGGGGGTTGGTCAGCAGGGGCTACTAAATAAGGCTTTTTCTTTTGTTTTCTAGCTTAATATCAGTTGATCCTAATTAGATTTCTGCCAAAATTCAAATACAAACAACAATTGCTCTCAGTTATCTACAAAAAAATCCTTATATATAAATCCAACTCTTAGCACTTTAACCCTCTGATAGAAGAATAGCATTTAGAATTGTTAGGGACTTTAGAGATCATTTAGTTCATTTATGGAGGAAACTGAGGACCAGGAAAAAAAGTTAGTTTCCCAGGGTTACACAGGAAGTAAGTGGTAGAGCCAGGGCTCAAAGTCAAGTCTAATGAAACCAAATGTATTTTTTCTACTCTGCTACATCTTCCTTTCTCTTTTCACTGTTGAGACTTAAGATACATTTTATCCTTGCCTTGCCTCTTTGCTGTCTAAAGGATATTTGTCATTGAACTGAATACCAATTCAGCTTTCATTCTGTTGAGTTTGACATACTGGTAAAACAAACAAGGGTAGATGTTCAGTAGGCTATGGATTTGAAAGCCCAGATATATTGGGGCTGGATATTTTGGAACTATTAAAAAAAGACCTTTTGTTTTGCATTTAATAACCATGTTCATATGTCTTTTAAATAGAAAGCTAAAAATGCTTTTTTTCATACATTACTGTCTTTTTGACCCTAAGTGGTTGACTACATTTGGTGGGATGAGAGAGGGATTGATGGCCCAAAACATTAAGTTCTACTCCTTTTGTCACTCCTCTTTATTCCCTCCTATTTTGGTGATTCTAAGCTTTGCTCTCAAAATTGGCTAAAATCCTTGAACAAGGAGAGCCTGTAAATAAACACCCACTTAAACCATCTGGTCCTATAACACATACAAGTGATTAAGCCTCAGTTCTGATTGTAAAATTAAAAACAACAAAACAAACAAAAAAAAACCAAATAGACTCTTTAAATACATATAGTTGTATAGATATTTTACTTGTAGAATTTAGTTTTTGATTCAATTATGTTCCTTAGTTGCCTCTGAGATATGCTCTTGTCAGGTTCATAAAGTTAGGAGAAGAATGTACTTCTATAATATATTAAGACCACATTGTTAGCAGTGTAAGATCATTCATTTATTCAGTAAGTCTACTATGTTCTAGGCAATATGCTGGATGCTATATATTGTATACTCTAAAATAAAGCATTTGTATTCTGAGGGATGCTTACAGGTACATAGAAAATTAAATTAAAATGTATACAAAGAAATTTCTGGGGAAAAGCACTTATATCTGGGGTGGAATCAGAATATACTTGTATAGAAAATAATGCTTGTGCTGAGCTTTGAAGGCACTAACAATTTTATAAGGCAGAGGCAAGGAGGGAGTGCTTTCCAGGCAGGGAGGCCTATTCAAAGGCATGGAGACAGGCGATGGATTGTAGTGTATAAGAAACAGCAAATAAGCCGGTTTGGCTGATACATAGAGTGCATAAAGGGGAGTAATGAATAGTAAACCTGGAAAGGCAGATTGAAGCAGATGGTGAAGGATTTCAGATGCCAGAGAAGTGTGTATCTTATGAGAGAGGATAGAGGGACAGCTAAGTGTTGCAGTGAATAGAGATCTGGGCCTGTAGTCAAGAAGACCCAAGTTCAAATTCAACCTCAGACACTGTGTGATCGTGGGTAAGTCACTTAGCCTTGTTTGCCTCAGTTTCCTCAGATGTAAAATGAAGGAGAAGGAAATGGAAATCACTTCAGTGTCTTTGCCAAGAAAACCCCAAATGGGATCACAAAGAGTTGGACGGGACTGAAAAATGAATAACCACACACTTATTTTCTTGAGCAGAAGAGTGATATAATTACATTATTCATTAAAAATATAAATTAGAAACTGTGGAAGAGGAATTGGGAAGAGACTGGAAGTTAAGAAACCAACTAAATCAATTAAAACTATTGAGATAGTTCAGGGAAGAAAAGAAAAATTCTCCTTATTGTTGTTTGTTACACCTATTGTAAAAGTTCTTCTATTGTAGCATATATT